>NW_023601322.1:91213888-92413888 GCF_014898055.3 Talpa occidentalis | reverse complement strand
ATAACCAGCTGGGTGGTAGATTTAATCCAACCATATCAATAATTTATATTTATGATAAAAATATAACATTTTCATATTGGATCAACAAGCAGGACCCAGATATATTTTTTCTACAAGAAATTTTAAATATTAAGGCACACTGGTAAAGAAAAGATTTACATAATCAATAAAATACTAGTCAAAAATAATAACTATAGTTATCCAAAATTAGGTGGACAATGTCAGGAATTAATAAAGGACAATGTCGGGAATAAATATTAACATTACATAGTAATATAGGGGTCAGTTCCCCAAGATGAAAAAGCAATCTTAAAGATGTCTTTCCTAAAAAAATGAGATTCAAAATCCATGATGCAAAAACTTATAGACTGAAGGGAGAAATAGGTAATTCCACAAGTATAGTTAGAAACTTCAACTCAACTCTTTCATTAGTTGATAGAATAAGTAGGGAGAAAATCAGAAATGACATGAATGACATCAAATCTAATCATATAACTTGATTTAGGGGATATTTATAAAGCAATCTACCCAGCAGAATACTTATTATTAATGGGGTTTAAACCATACACATTCAAAATCATCGAAATCTTAAAAAGCATTTTTAGGTCATCACAAATTAAACTGAAGATTAATAATGAAATGTTATCAGGAAAAAAAAAAAAAACACTGAAATGTTTATGAATTAGACAAAAACTCTCTAAATAAACTATGGTATAAAGAAGAAGTTACAAGGGAGATGAAATAAGGGACATTACTACTGATCTCCTCAAATTTAAAAGCAAATAAGAAAATACCCTAAGCAACTCTAACTTCAACAACTTAGCTGATATTGATGAATTCCTAGGGAGAAACAAACTATGACAAAAAAAAAAAAAAAAAAAAAAACCTTTGGTAATGTGATAACTCTACATCTTTAAATAATTGATACTTAAATTCATCCAAAAAGATTGAGGTGCCGATGGATAAGTACATTGAAAAATTTTACTAAACACTTAAGGACAATATCAATTTCTGTATTTTTTTCAAGAAATAGAGAAAATGCTTTCATGCTTATTTTATGAAGTCTGTATTACCTGAATACCAAAAACATTTAAAGAAAAAGCAAATTAGAGGCCAACATCATTCATGAATGTACAAGAAAAAGTCCTCCACAAAATATTAGTTATTTGAATCTATCAATGTATAAAAAGGATTAAATAGCACAACCAAGTGGAGTTAATACAACAAAAATAAACTCTATTTAACATTTGAAAATCAGTCAATGGAATTACCAATTAACAAGTTAAATAAACTTCTAGTCATTATCAGTTAATGGCAAACTAGCATTCAAAAGATTCAAGATCTAGTCATGTTTTAAAATTATCAGCAAATTTGTAATGGATAGTAAATTCTGTAACATCTCAAAAGACACTTACAGAGAAAACACAAAATAACATGATGGTAACTGGTAAGAAACCAGATACTTTCTCTCTAAAATCAAGAACAAAGCAGACATGGTCCCTCACCACTACAATACAACGTTTACTGGAAGTACTGACAATTTGATAAAGCAAAAAGAAAAATAAAATCCCCCTTGAAGAGGGAGCAATAGATCTGCCCCACTACACAAAAGCATAATTCTTTACATAGGAAATCCCCAATTATCCATCACCTTTAAGAGAGAAAAAAAAAAACAAAAAACAACAAAACTTTGACACAGGGTCAAAGTATCTCTTCTGTAATATTAAGTAGTTTTGTTGTGGTGTTAACATATGCTCACGGATATTCTATCCCTTTCCTTTCGAGAAAGAGGGAACTTAATTTCTCTCTCCTTGACTATGGGCTGGTCTTATTGGCTAGCTTCTGATGTAGAGAATATGGAAAGTAAAAATGACAGTACGTGGACAGCGGTAAAATCTGGAAGGTACAGGCCTAACCAGAGTCAGATTAATGTCTTCAGTGGTAAATGAGAGTGATATCATTGCCCTCTGGCCAGGTATAATATGAAATAAAGTTTCTTTTAGCATTGCAGAAATACTGTTTTATTTATGTTATAAAATGTTAGGTGTTAACGTCAGTCGGAGTTAGATGAAGCACACACAGATACCTCCTGCTATATTTTAAACACTCCATAAATTTATTTCCAAAATAAATTTTGAAAAGTCATCAAAAAGAACAATTTGGGGGCCTCCCTGTTGGTGCAGCGGGTTGAGCACAGCTCTGTGAAGCTGTCTGCAGACTCTGCAGCACAGGTTCAATTCCTGGCCGGCCAGAGAGAGTCCCAGATGGCGTAGCAGACCTCTCCTGTCTCGCCCGCTGCTCCCCTCAGCAGTGTACTTCGGTCCTTCTGCCTGTTCTGCTCCCCACCGTCTCTGGTGAATCCTTTCACTCTCCTGCGCCTCTGGCCTGTACCCTAGCTATTGTATAAATAAAAAATAAATCTTAAAAATAAAAGAACAATTTGTATTATTGTGTCTTCACTAATAATCAGACCTAAGTTAATGACTTTCTACCTGACACAACTCAAGAATTCATTGGAAACTTCTAGTACAAAATTGTTCTAAAAGTCAAGTGTTTAAAATGAGCAAATAAAGAGACCTTTTATTTTTAGCCCCAGAAATCAGGGTAAAATTACCATGAGCCTTTCCAGAAGAGAGCAGAAATTTATTGAAATAGCAAGAATAATTAAATTGTAGCAAACCAACCAAAAGACTTTTAGTGAGTCCTGGATACTTTTCAGTTTTTTATTTTTTTTTTCACAGTTTTTGATATTAATGTACCTCATCAGCATTCACATTGTAATTTTAATATTGGAGAAATTTTTGAAATCATTTAGATGTCTTAATTATGACTAATATGTCTAAGTCTCTCCATGCCCTGAGAAATGATAATCTCTTGATTAATATTCTAAATTTTTTCCTCATCTTATTCTTACAGTATCTCCCTCAGAGAGAGTATGAGTGAGTCAGATCACAAATTGCTTTAGACAGACTATTTAAAAATCCAAATTTCATCATGAACATGATGGCTGAACTTGAATGTGTTTCTGAGTGTCTTTTTTTTTTTTATAACTATTCTTTTTTTTTTTAAAGATGTATTTATGTATTTATTCAAGCACTGGATACAGTCAGAAGCGCGGGAGGGTGAGAGAATTCACCAGAGCCAGGGTGGGGAGCAGAGCAGGCAGAAGGACCGAAAGTACACTGCTGAGGGGAGCAGCGGGCGGCAGGAGAGGTCTGCGCGCCATGTGGGACCCTCCTCAGGTGGCCGGGGAGCAGCCAGGGATTGAACCAGCACCGCAGTGGCTGCGGGCAGCTTCGCAACCCAGCGCTCAACCGCTGCGCCACCAGGGAGGCCCATCTGAGTGTCTTTGATCATTTTATACCATATTTATAAATAGAGACGATGATGACAATGAAAATGGATGATGATATCTTCACTTAACAAATTAGTAGTTGATTTAAACTGTGCCCTATTGGAGTAAGACCAAGAAGCACTGTACTCTTTAATTTCTGTGTATCATGAACATACATGATACATGTATACATGTCTTTAAATATCCAATCCTTGAGTCATAAATGGCATACATATATGATATGACTTTACAATTTTTTTAAGATTTTTATTTATTTGTACAAGAGCTGGGGTGCAGGCCAGAGGCACGGGAGGGTGAGAGGATTCACCAGAGACAGAGCGGGGAGCAGAACAGGCAGACGGACTGAAAGCACTGCTGAGGGGAGCAGTGGGTGAGACAGGAGAGGTCTGCTGTGCCCTGTGGGTATCTCCCTAGCCAGCCGGGAATCGAACCCACACTGCAGAGGCTGCGGACAGCTTCACAGTGCTGCGCTCAACCCGCTGCGCCACCATGAAGGCCCCTGATAAGACATTAAATTTTTCATCTACATAGAATTCTTAGAAGCAATATTGCCTTTTTGTTTTCATTGTATAGAAGTGGTTCATTTTTTTTTTTTTAAATAGAAGTAGTCATTTTAGTTAGAATATGTAGGGATATATATAGAAGTCACAAAAACTGAGAGCAGATCTAAAATATCTTAGGTCATTTTGCTGGTGTCACTTTTTTTTTTTAAAGATTTATTTATTTATACAAGAACTGGGGTATAGGCCAGAGGCATGGGAAGGTGAGAGGATTCACCAGAGACAGAGTGGGGAGCAGAACAGGAAGACGGAACAAAGACACTGCTGAGGGGAGCAGTGGGCGAGGCAGAAGAGGTCTGCTGCGCCATGTGGGTTGTTCCCTGGCCAGCCGGGAATTGAACCCACACTGCCAGACTGTGGACAGATTCACAGCACTGTCCTCAACCCACTGCACCACCAGGGAGGCTCTGCTGTCACTTACTTTCTTTAAGACAATGCAAATTCTAAAATTTCTTATGTGGGCTTCAGTTTTGTAGTCAGCCTGTCTTTACCTGCTGCTTAGTTTAGTTATTCTATATTCCACATATAAGTGACACATCCGATATTTATCTTTCTGCTTCTGACATATTTCACTTAACACTATACCATCTAGAGAGAGGGTGGGTTTTAGAGGGGTAGAAATAAGAGGGAAAGAAGCACAATGGGCTACGGATGATTTGGTAGTGGGAGCACTAATGTGATAACACCTAATGGGAGTTTCCATGCATTACTTTAATTTATTAAAAGTAAATTTATTAATTGCTTGAAATAATATAAAATTTCTTCTATCAAGCCCAGTGAATTAAAGCTGCTTTCACTTTCTTGTGTGTTTTTTTTTAATAAGAGCATTCTCTTGTAAATTCATATACTCTGAATGACAGAAGACAACCTAACTTTTAGCAAGTTATTATATTTTATTAATTGTAAAAGCTAACAATTGCCAATAACCACAAACAGAAAACCAAAAAAAAAAAAAGACTGTTTTATCCAATGAAATATACCAAAACCTACTTGAATACAAGTAATCATAAACTCTTGATGTATTATCATTGAACACCTAAATCTGGTCAGCATTTATAACTATATTTATACATACTTATTTTTATAAAATACTTATATTTAACTTATATTTTATATTTATAAAATACTTATATTTATGATAACATTAAATAGCAAATAGCTCTGAATTTTGTGAATTCTTTGGTTCCTACTCTCCAGTAAAGATTGAGTAGATATAACTTAAATTGTGGTTTGCTTAAGAGGTATCTTTGTTCTTTTTGCCTTTTTTAAATTTACTTATCCTTTATATCAAAGATTCTATTAGTCAGTGTGCTCTTTCAATATTCTCCAGATGAGAAATACCTCATGAATGGGGCTATGTTGAAAGAGAATTACAATTGAATATATAATCAAAAACCACGAAGAAAAATTTCTTTCAGAAGAAAGAGCAAAGTGAGACAGGATAACAGCATCAGGAATTTTAGGGCATTTAAAAGTGCAGGTTTTCAATGAACTTTTAAATTTCACTTTCTCTAAGTGATTTTATGTAGCCGAGGTTTACACATAGCATCTTCACTGAAAAAAAAAAAAAAAAAGCATCAATGAAATCATCAACTAAAAGTAGAACTATAGATTTGGGTTTATGACTAGCTGGTTATCAAGATAGGAGAATACTTTGTTGCCATAGCAAAGGGGGAGCAAAATGGACATTTTGAGATGAAAGCAGCAGGTGCAAAAACCATTCAATGCCTTCCAGCAGCTGCTCTGTACGTGACATTGGGAAATGATGTTGCCTTCACAAACACACCTTAGAGACAAATCTGTAGCCAAGTGAATGAATGTCTGACCTTGTATTCATCACTCGTTTCTTTTATCCATTGCCTCTTCAAGCAGTCAGTAAATACTTATAGGAACATGTCAGACTGTTGGTGAGTAGGCTCTGCCCTCACCAGGTACTCCACTTACCTATGAATAATGACCATAGTGTTATTCTAAAAAGAAAAAAAAATATTCTGTCATTGCCTTTCTTGTTTGGAATTCATCTTCCAACAATTAAATTTGAGTTATTTCCAAGTTCACTTACTCGAGGACATCATAAAAACTTTACAAAATAATATCATGGATTCATGCGTACTGAAATGGAGGTACATTTAGTATGTTTTCTTAAAGCTTTTCAACTTTTTCTTTCTTTTTCCTTCTCTCTTCTCTTACTTCACTACTATTCTCTCGTCACTTGTTTCTTCTTTCATCAATTCCTGCTCTCTCAGCATGTCAAGTCCTTAGTTTTTCATGTTGTGAGGACAATAGTGATCCTAAAGACACCACTAGCACTTCTGAATGCGGAGAGGGGATGGCCAAAGGGTGATCCAGTCAGCCCCAGTTATCTGTGTCTCCCTTGAACACATGTCTGCCTGAAACATCAGTTGTGTTTAGAAGAAAGACTTGAATATTCTCATGTTTTAAGAGGAAGGTTAGTATTTATGGTGAGAAGTTGTAACAGAAATAGAAAGGATTGACAGTTTATAAAGCATTGTGATATTGAAAACTTTCATTAATAAAATAAGTGTTATAAAAAGTCTAAAAGATTAAGATACCATACCTGTGCCCAACAGATGCAATTTAATGATGTTTCTCTGGTCAGGTTCACCAGTTCTAGACATGAAAGTAAAACTAGGAAAATAAAACCCATTATAGCAATTTAAATAATTATATTCAATTTTAGAAGCAAATACATTCTTTTCATATTATTTCCTTGGTAACAACTTTAAATCCAAATATTAAAAGCTAAATTTAACTTTTCCTTGTAAGAGACATAAATGTAATTATTTTCCTGAAATTACTATTGATTACATGAAATCATTTTATAAAAGGTCACTTCAAATTGGCCATGCTCATTATTCAAGGACCTATTATTCTGATTTGAATTCAGATGAACATTTCTTATTACGACATGTATAGAATGATACATTATGCATTATTAAAATCTCAATTTTTGCGCTCAAGAAAGATTAAAAAATATAATATGAGTAGGTTTGAAATGAATTTTCAAGTGTATTAATGAATTAAAAGCTAGTTTCCAAATAATTTTTACCCATGAACATTTGAAACTTTCCTCATGTGGCAAATATGGCAAAGACTGCTAATTACCTATTGGAAATCCTTTTCCTTAGTGACAAATAGAGTAGATTGATAAAGGCAGGAATATATTCACTTATTAAAATAGCTTTCATTTTTTGACTCCCCTTTGCAAAAAGAAGTAGTCAAAATATGTATCAGAATTTGTGGTGTCTTAGGGGGAAGAATGGACAGAAACTTTCACTTTCCCTTTTCTTGTTCTTGCTGAGCGTGGTTAACAATTAGTGTTTGGTGCTCTAGTATAGATTTTCTGGAGCTGAATGTAGCTTGAAGTACTCAGGATGGAATCCGGCAGATGGGAATGTCCTGTCACTTATAAATGAAGTTAGGACATACCAGCCCTAGGCTACCTGCTTAAAATCTTAGCTTTATTTTAGAGGACTTTTATCTCCATTCCATTTCTCTAAAAGTCAAAACTTGGGGCCTCCCCTGGTGGCACAGGCAGTTGAGTGCAGCGATGTGGAGCTATCTGCAACCTCTGCAGCGTGGGTTCAGTCCCGGCCTGGTGGCAAGAATCCCACATGCCATGGACAAACCTGTCCTATCTCGCCAGCTGCTCCCCTCAGCAGTGTCTTTGGTCCGTCTGCCTGTTCTGCTACCCACTCTGTCTCTGGTAAATCCTCTCACCCTCCCACGCATCTGGCCTGTATTCTGGTTCTTGTATGCATGAATAAAAAAATCCTTTAAAAAAATGGAAGTCAAAACTCTTCTCACTGACACAATACAAACATTTCCATTCCAATTACAGTTTAAGGCAGAAAGTTCATTTTGTGTCAAAAAGACAGAAATTCAGGGACCCCCTGGTGGTGCAAGGGGTTAAGATTCAACCTCTGATGCTGTCTGAAGCCACTGCAGCACAAATTCGATCCCTGTCCAGGGAGAAACCCACGTGGCACAGCAGACCTCTCCTGTCTTGCCTGCTGCTCCCCTCAGCAGTGCATTTTAGTCAGTCTGCCTGTTCTGCTCCCCACTCTGTCTCTGGTGAATCCTCTCACCCCCACACCTCTGGCCTGTATCCCAGTTTTTGGATGCAGAAATAAATAAATCTTAAAAAAAAACAGTAAATATCATTGTTCATGATACACTAAGAAATCTCTCCTACTCCTGCCCTTACCAAAGAGGTCAATTAGAGTTCCCTGAAAGTAACATCAGTAACAGTGAAAATTCCAGCGGTGGATGAAAAGTACAGGACTTGGGAGTCTGTCTTGGGATTTATCGGTTTGAACTTGTAATTAAAATAGGTATTAATAAGCAGGTAGTTTTACCTGCAGCCAAATGATTGCATAAAGACTAATTTAAAAAAAAAAAACTGTAAGGACAATTTCTCTGGGTAAAATTTCTTTGATAAATGTTCTAGCATTCCACATTTTGCATTGTGAGTTTATGCCCTAAAAGTTTGATTATCCACACTGCTTCACCTAGCATCGCCCTCAGGGGCTCCCGGAAGTCTCATTCATTAGAGTGTGATTCTGCATATATGTGAAAAATCTTAAGGAATCCACTAGAAAAATTCTTATTACTGAAAAGTGATTTCAGCAGGATTGCAGATGTAATGTTAACACAGAACCCCACTGTGTTTCTACAGGCTGGAAGTGAGTAATTTGGGGATGAAATTAAGAAAACAATTACATTTGCAAAAACATCAAAACTAATAAAATTCTTTGAAGTAAATTTTAGAAAGTGTAAAACATATACTCTGAAAACTACAAAAAGTTGTTGAAAAAATTAAGCATCATCTAAACAATAGAAAATCATGTTTGTTCATGGGTCACAAGGTTTAACAAAGTTAAAGGGAAATATTTTCCAAACTAACCTATAGATTCAGCATAATCCCTAACAGAATCCTGATTGACACTAGAAATTAATAAACTTATTCTAAAATTGGTATGGAATTGAAATGCACTTGCAGAATAGCCAAAACAACCTTGAAAAAGAAGAACAAACAAAGACATCTTCAGTTTTCAAATCTCACTATAAAGCAACAGCAATCAACAAAGTGTGGTACTAAAATAGACATATAGATCAGTGGAATAAAATCAAGAGTCCAGAAATAAACCCACATATTCTGGTTAATTGATTTTCAAGAGTACCAAGAACATTCAATGGGAAAAGAATAGCTTTTTCAACAAATGATACTTAATTGAAATGTCAAAAGTCAAAGAAAGAAGTCAGACTCTTATCTCATACCATTAACCAAAAATTAACTCAAATCATCAAAAACTTACAAGTAAGAACCAAAATTATAAAATTCTCACCCCATATCAATCATCACCATGTTTCCTTTAAATAAGAATCTATTTGGAATTAAGATAGATTAATACTTTTATGGTTTGTGACTATATGCCTTCATATCAACTATTTTCATTAATTCTTTGTCTTTATAATTTGATGACTTTAAATAATGTTTTCTGTGGGGCCTCCCCGGTGGCACAATGGGTTGAGTGCTGCACTATGAAGCTATCTGCAGCCTCTGAAACGTGGGTTCGATTCCTGGCCAGCTAGGGAGATACCCACATGGCGCGACAAACCTCTCCTGTTTCACCCACTGCTCCCCTCAGCAGTGTTTTCGGTCCATCTCCCTGTTCTGCTCCATGCTCTGTCTCTAGTGAATTCTCTCACCCTCCTGGACCTCTTTCCTGTACCCCATTCTTATATAAATAAATAAATCTTAAAAAAATTTAAAAATCGTATTTTCTTCGTATCAGACATTTTATCTGCCAAATTGGTTAAAATATTTCTATTTCATACAATGTTTGTACAGGTTAGCATCAATTAGATGCATTATATAAAACTTATCATAAGTCTTTGCACCTGGGAATTGCTCCATAATCTGACTTCTTATAAACATATTATGTTTGGCATCTTGTGTGGATTAAATTTAAAACAAAACAAAAATATAGCAAAGGAGCATCCATCTGCATTCCAAGAATCTATCACCAAAGACAAATCTTGCAAGTTTACCAGAAAAGCAAGGTGAATTTTTTTGTGAAAAGAAGTTAAACTTTTTCTTTTTTTCCCCAGCTTTATCGAGATATAATTGACAAAATTGTGTATATTTAAACTGTACAATGGGATGTGAATATGCATACATTTTAATATGTATACCCAGCGATAAGATTACCATAGTCAGATTAATTAACACATCCATCACCTCTGTAGTTTCCTGTGTGTGTGTGTGTGTGTGTGTATGTGTGTATTTGTATGGTGTGAGAATGTTTAAGGCCACCTTCTTAGCACATTTCAAGAACACACCACAGTATTCTGAAGATAATCACCATACTGTGCATTAGATTTCTAGGGCTTATTCATCTTATAACTGAAAGAAGACAGAATTTTAAAAGACCAAAGAAGTTTAACTTGAAACAAAAATCTTTAAAGCCTCTGTAGTGCGCTTAAAACTCAGTTACAGATGTAGGCTGAAATGGAAACTGGTAAAATAAGATGAACTTCAAAACCCTATGAAGTTTTGTTTAATGGTGAAAAGGATTGTTTAATGGATAGAAAAAGATTCAGTTTGTAGGAATTTGGTTGTAAACAATGATGGGTATTAAGAGAGTATGATACATACATGAAAGTGTATTCTAAACCTTTATAAGTTCACGTGTGCCAGCTTCCTTTAATTAATAACAAAGAACATGGCAGAATAATGTGACTGTTTATACAAGATTGTCAAAGTCAATTCGAATTGGGAATATTTAATGGAAATGAATCTCTTTACCACTTGAGAATAGCCTAACATTAGTTCAAATCCTATGGTCTTACTGCTAAAAACAAATAGATTATAAACTTGATTTATAAGTGATGTAATAATCAACATTGACCTTAGCTTTTCTACACTATATTAGCAAAGGTGCATTGAATTAAAACATTTCTGGAACAGAAAGAGAGGTTGATGAGCTGATAATTTGCCAGTGTATAAACCACTATGTTCTTCCCGTAGAAAGAATTCTTTAGTTCTCTGTAGTTATAGTGCATTTTATCAGTCTCTTATCTACTTTATTATTATTATTATTGAAATCCATTAGCCATGGACACAAAACAATTGTGTTCTTTTGAAACTGATGGATTAGAAGATTAGATTATTTTTTCTTAAGGTTAGCTAAATTCCAGATCCTAGTTTTGCAAATAACTGTTTTGATAGTGCTCTGTGCTTTTCATTTTATATACATAGTGGAATTTCTTTCTATCTCCCTACACCATATTTATCTAATGCATTGGATTTCAATTTTTGATGTTCATATCCTTAAGATAAATGTCTTACGTATTCAGCAGCCACACAAAATTTAAAAAGAATATGTAAAATTGGGCCTCCCCAGAGGTGCAGCGGGTTGAGCCCCCCACTGTGAAGCTGTCCATAGACTCTGTAGTGCTGGTTTGATTCCCAGCCGGCCAGGGAGAGACCCACATGGCGCGGCAGACCTCTCCTGCCTCGCCCGCTGCTCCCCTTAGCAGTGTCTTAGGTCCGTCTGCCTGTTTTGCTCCTTGCTCTGTATCTGGTGAATTCTCTCACCCTCCCTCGCCTCTGACTGTACCCCAGTTCTTGTATAAATAAATAAATCTTTAAAAAAAAGAATATATGAAAGTCATTAAAATATTTACTTATCTTTTTCATGAGTCATTTTTAAATATGACTCAGTTTAGCAAATATGTTCTTTCTCTGCCTAAATTAACTGTACAGTTTTTGATTTAATAAACATTAACATCACTTAAATTTCATTTCTTCAATGTATTTTCTGGTTGTTTGTTTTATAGAGGTAAATGCTCAGTCATAATTGTTTAAGAGTTTGTTGTTGCAGTGTTTTAAAACATTTATGGCTTTGTGAGAATTTGAGGGTTTAGAAAACTTTTTCTTTTTTGTACTGAAAACTAATCAAATAATGTTTCTGTGATTTATGCTCAAGTAGTTTGGTTTGGAAATTTAACACAAAGATAACTGAGAAGGGAGAAATTTCTTGAAACAATATTATCGATACAGTATTTGTAAAATGCTTACAAGGTGCCAAGGATTGTCTGAGGACAATGTGTGTGTGTTATTTAAGTCCCAATGTAACTAGCAAAAAGAAAGATTAAGAAATTAATTAGAGGAGGAAAAAATCAAAAGAATTAATGTAAGTTGTCCGAGGTCATACAGCTGCTCAATGAAAGAACACGCATGCATCCAGACACTGGAACTTGAGCAATCTCATCAGTGATCTTAAGTACTAACCTCCCTCCAAAAAATACAAGGAGTGTTATATCCTTTTTAATTCTGCAAAAGCTGACAAGTTCATCTTGCTAAGGTGGCTTTGGATATATTTTGAAGTGGTAAAACTAAATGGCAGAAGTTTCATAACAGAAAATTAAACATCACAAAATCAAAAAGAAACTTCATTGAGGAGATAGACTGCCTTTGGCATTCCAGCTATCACTTGATGATTTACAAGTAAACTTTTTTTTTTTTTAAGATTTATTTATTTATTTATTTATACAAGCACTGGGTACAGTCAGAAGCGCAGGAGGGTGAGAGAATTCACCAGAGCCAGAGAGGAGAACAGAACAGGCAGACCGAAGAAGTACACTGCTGAGGGGAGCAGCGGGCAGCAGGAGAGGTCTGCGCAGCAGGAGAGGTCTGTGCACCATGCGGGACCCTCCTCCAGTGGCCGGGGAGCAGCTGGGGATCAAACTGGCGCTGCAGAGGCTGCGGGCAGCTTTGCAACCCAGCGCTCAACTGCTGCGCCACTGGGGAGGCCCTACAAGTAACCATTTTTAAAGAGCTCAGAAATACATATAAATTTATGAGAATCAGCATACACTTAGGTTTCTGCAACACTGTATCTAAAGTCAAGAATAGACTATTTTTTGCCAGAGTACATACAACCTTCAAATGTATTACCTTTATCATGTTACTCAACATTTACAATGCTATTTTCCTGCACTTAAAAATCCAAATATAGAATAATCTTATATATTCATTAATAAAAAGATTTTGAAATTGCATCTTTTAGTGCCACCTTCTGGCATGAATTGTTGTATAAAATAGTCCAAATTCTGACAAAGTTTCTAATGTTAAGTAATTTAAATTAGATCCTTTGACGTTTATAACTTGAGCAAGCTTTTACTTTATGATGAATTTATTTGCACTGAGGCACATATGGAGAAGAAAGTGTGAAACTGACCTGAACTATACAAAGGCAGTATTCAAACTCCAGTGTAATAGTTAGTATGTAAAAATTGTATGAGAGGGCCCCCCTGGTGGCACAAGGGGTTGAATCTCAGCACTATGAATCCTCAGCACTATGAGGCCATTACCAGCCTTTGCAGCATACAGTTCAATTCCCAGCCAGGGAGCTAACACATGGTGCAGTGGGCCTCTCTGCCATGTAACCTACTGCTCCCCTCAGCTGTGTATTTCAGTAGATCTACCTGTTCTGCTCCCAACTCTGTCTCTGATGAATCCTCGCCCCCCTGTGCCCCGCACCTCTGGCCTACACCCCAGTTCTTGTATGCATAAATAAATCTTTAAAGGGCCTCCCTGGTGGCGCAGCGGTTGAGCACTGGGTTGCGAAGCTGCCCACAGCCTCTGCGGCGCAGGTTCGATCCCCAGCTGCTCCCCGGCCACCGGAGGAGGGTCCCACATGGCGCGCAGACCTCTCCTGCCATCCGCTGCTCCCCTCAGCAGTGTACTTCGGTCCTTCTGCCTGCTCTGCTCCCCGTTCTGGCTCTGGTGAATTCTCTCACCCTCCCGCGCTTCTGACTGTACCCAGTGCTTGCATAAATAAATAAATCTTTAAAAAAAAAAAATAAATAAATCTTTAAAAAATTGTATGAGAAAAAAAAAAGTATTAATTGGAAAAGCAGTGCTATTAAAACAAATCATTATCATTCTTCTATTAACTTTGTTAACTGGACATTGCCAAAGAGTAACTTTAATTTTCCTTTGAATTATTTGCATTTGATCCACCACTTCAGTTTTTACAAACTACTTCATGGCACTCAAGACTCAAATTATTTCTGTATGTCATTTATTTTGTCATTTATTGCACAAAGCATAATATTATGCTCTTCTTTTTTTACCAACACATTCCTCTGATAAAAATAGAAAAATGATTTCTGGCGGGAAAGGTAAGGTAGGAAAGTTTTATCTAATGATTATGACCTACTTTTCCAGGAAACCATTAGCATCTAATGCTATTACAGCTAGAATTTAAAAACAAAATTAGTGTACCCTGAAAAATGTACCCTTGGGTCATGCTGATCTTATCATTATGTGAATTTACAGTGAATTTTACTGTTTGCTAGGAAATCAAAGTGGAAAATTTGGCACTTAGAATTTTTTAACATGTTATTACTTACTCTTTTTATTGTTGGCTAGCAATGAAAGTATTAGTTCAACTTTTCAAGTATGTTAGTTTTATAAGTTTGAAAGGAAAACCTTGTGTTTTAGCCTTTTAAAATTGGAAACCAGCTTACTCCTAATTCCCTACAACTTTGTAAAAAATGTCGCCAGTTGTTTTCCTTTATATAGAGTCCATTCACTTTCTTCATATTCATTTAGGTTTTAAGATATCATTTAGGTTTTAAAATCTCATTTGTTAGACTATACTGCAGGAGTCTTTAAAGAATATTTTAGACAACATAAATTATCAACATGCTCTTTTTTTTAATATGGGAAATTATGACAAGAGTTTCAATTTCTCCTAAGAAAATTTCTAGTGTTGGAATAGTACTGTTTTGAAAGTAAAAGGAATTTTTTTTGAAATATTTATTAATCTTTTTTCTGCTGAGGTGATATTTCTGGATTGTTAACAGTGTCTCTCTCTCTCTCTGTCTTTCTATGTTCTATGTTCTCTTTTCTGATTGAATGCTTTGCATACATTTCCAGTCATATTCTTAGGAAACCCTGTCCAGGTGATTTAGTATAAAAATCTTAAGCTGTAACTCACTTATCTATATCTGTCTATATCTATCTGTCTGTCTATCACCTATCATATATCTGCTCTTGATCTGAATTTCCAAATTGAAGAAATTCAGTACATTGTTCCATAGTCAATATTTTGTCAATTGTATGTTTTGAAGATAGCTATAATTTCATATAATTGTTAGATTACTGAAGTAGAGAAAGAAATATTTATTCTGTATGTGTTACATGAATATGTAGTATTCAACGATAGTTAGGGAGATGGTGCTTCGGAGTCAGACAACCAAAATTTCAAACACTATACCATTTCTAGTGATTCTTAGCTTTGCAAAAATTGCCAAATTGCTTAACCATTTAAATCAGTTTCTTCACCTACATGTGAAAAGAAAAAGTAAGTAAATTATAGTACCCACAAAGATGCTATGTCTAAGTTGGTTAACGGAATGCTTAACTCACAATAAATAGCAAGTTAATTAATTGATTCTTCATATGTACGCAATTTTTAACATTTCTATATGTATTAACTTAGTTTTCATTGTTAACCTAAAATATTATTTTCATGTTAAATTTAGTATCAAAATAATTCTTGACCTCATTTCAACATATATTTCATATTATTATGAAATCATCAGTCCCTCCTTTCTTTCTCGCTTTCATTTTGGTGTTGTTGAAACTTAGTCAATATTAAAACAGATTTGTCCTGCTCAAAATCTGGAATGTGTAATTCATACATAATTGATTTTTTGATAAAAGTAAAGGAAAACAAAGAATCCAGGTTGAATAAGAAAATATAATGCACTCAACATTTTATAAAATACATTCAAATGGAAAATTCCTTTTCAGGATACTGACAGATATCTCTAGAAAAAACATGCCATTTACCCATTTGCTATTTATAATAATTCCACATAAAAGGTGTTCCCAAATTGATTTGTTCACTCTATGCTCTTTTTAACATTGGTTCACTTATATTGCACTGAATATCTTCATCTTTCTTGAAAATAAAAATCACAAGCTATCAAAAGCTAAGAATGGAATCATATGATAACCACAGTATGCCAATGTGATTTTATTGTTGCCAAAATTATGTCATTGACAGAGGTGAACAGAACTGAAATGTAGATTTTATTCTACTCTACTTTAAAGCTAATAAACTAAACAAAGCAAGAGATAAGCCAAAATTTCTATGAACTATTTGAAATTTAGTTTCTCATAATGAGTCCTGAAAATGCATTTTGACTTACACAATACCAGAGCTTTATTGCAGTGACAAATTTAAATCCTGGGGCTCTTTTTCATATTATTGAAATTCTACTCTGGTTTCACTGCTCTTAATTTAATTATTAAATTATATGCAATACTGACAGCTTGTTTTAAATAATTTGTTTAACGGTGTGCTGTAAATATAAATGGATTAGTTAATATAAGAAAGGCCTTTCACCTGGAGAAAGTTCAGAAACTAACTTCTTGTGTGACCTGAAGAGTCTTTTAAATTCTCTAATACTTTGTTCTTTCATGTGTGAAATAAAGGGGTTTGGAGTCAATATCCCTTTCAGTCCTATCAGCTTTAAAATTCTTGAGTATATGCTTCTTTTAGCCAAAGGAATATGAATACGATGCAAACTTAAAAAAAAAAAAAAAGATTTATTTTTATTTTTATGCATATGAGAACTGGGGTGTAAGCCAGAGTATGGGGGTGGGTGGTGGTGAGAGGATTCACCAGAGACTGAGTGGAAAGCAGAACAGGCAGATATACTGAAATATACTGCTGAGGAGAGCTGCAGGCGAGACAGGAGTGGTCTGCTGTGCCAAGTGGGTTAGCTCCTGGCTGGGGATCGAACTCATGCCCCAGTGGCTGCTGATAACTTGATAACAGTGAGACTTTATCTCCTGCACTACCAGGGAGGTCCATAATGGGACCTTTATTGTATTAATTTGTGTTTCTCTGGCCACTGAAGTAGCATCTCAGGATAAATAAGTAGGACAGATGAATCTTTGTGTATTGCATGGGTCTCATTTTGTCTCAAGGTTATACTAAGGAATTTCACATTTTGGTGTCTCCCAGAGAAGTTATTGATACTTTGAAGATTACCCTCCTCCAAGTTTTCATGTGGGAGTCTTATCCATTGACATTAATTCCTTAAGGATATGAAGGTAGAAGAAATATACATCGATACCCTTTGTTTCATGAGAAATTTCCAACATCATGAAAGATGAGATTGAAGAGTAGAAGTAGTTTCCATGAGATCATGGACAGTCAGAATAATGGAAGCAGCAACCACTATAGTTTGCTATAGAAAAAGTGAGAATCTGGGCCTCCCTGGTGGTGCAAGGGATTAAGACACAAGCTATGAAGCTGTCCTCAGCCACTGCAGCACAAGTTCGATCCCTGGCCAGGGAGCTACCCACATGGCGCAGCAGAACTCTCCTGACTCACCCACTGCTCCCCTCAACAGTGTATTTCAGTCAGTCTGCCTGTTCTGTTCCCTGCTCTGTTTTTGGGGAACCCTCTCATCCCCCACACCTCTGACTTGTACCCCAGTTCTTGTATGCATAAATAAAGAAATCTTTAAAAAAAGAAAAAGTGAGAATCAATTTATTAAGCCTATTGTTGTAGGTCAGTATTATCATACTCCTACAGAAAGAACAAGTATTTTTCATAAGGACTCTTATGGACTATATTTACTAGTCCCCAGTGAATAGGATGGAAGTTTTGTGAGGACAAGGACGCTCACACTGTGTTCCATGGGGCTGGACAAGCCCCCATTCCAACCAATAGTGTAGGAGGGTTCCATTTTCTCCCCTCACTCTTGCCAATATTTCTTTGTTTCTGATGTTTTTAATATGGGGCATTCTCACAAGTGTGAGGTTGTATCTGGTTTTGATTATCATTTCTCTGATGATATGTTATCATGAGCATATTTTCTTACATCTGCCTGTTGGACATTTGATTGTTAAAAGTACATGTAAGTTTATGATGTGTTCTGCAAGTAAAGAAATTGTGTTAAAAATTTGGAATTTGTTTTGCTTTCTACCTGATAGCATCCATCATAAATATGTTCGCTGATAGATAGATGACAGATAGCTAAACAGACAGAGAGATGAGACAGAGAGAGGCATTGTGTGTATGTGTGTGTGGAGAGAGAGAGAGATAAAGAGAATTTTTTAATATATGTTTTATCAACATTATAAAATTCTTGTAAAACAGAATAAGAGATTGTATATTCAATATCTCCTTGATTGCACATGAAGTTGAATGTATCAATTTGAGGTAAACAGAATTTGAATGCAATATGTAGTGCTTTATTGGACTGTGAAGCGTTTCTGGAATATAGAGATGTGAGTTTCTTTAAATTAAGGTGACACTTCCCTAGTAAATATAGTGTGTTCTTATTTCCAAATATACACTGAACACACAAGGATATAGATGGTGCCGTAAGTAAAACTCAAATAATGCTGGTAATCCTGCTTGATAATAAACTATCATGTATTGATATATCCAAGAGCAATCAGTAAAATAGAATTAAGTAACCCAGTACTTGATAGCTAATTCTTTTTGATTCAAGGATTATTTTTGCTTATTTTATACATATAAGAACTGGGATGCAGGCCAGAGTACAGGGATTGAGAGGATTCACCAGAGACAGAGTGGGGGCAGAAGGCA
Organism: Talpa occidentalis; assembly: GCF_014898055.3. Lineage (NCBI taxonomy): Eukaryota > Metazoa > Chordata > Mammalia > Eulipotyphla > Talpidae > Talpa > Talpa occidentalis. The sequence goes on along the minus strand of NW_023601322.1, from coordinate 92,395,298 downwards.
GATCCACTGAAATACCCTGCTGAGGGGAGCAGCGGGTGAGACAGGAGAGATCTATTTTGCTATGTAGGTCAGCTCTCTGGCCCGGGAAGGAACTGAGGCCAAGACTTTAACCCTGTGCCATGAGAGAGACCCCATATCTAATCCTTAAGAAAAAAATTCAATGTGAAATTTAATTTTTTTATATTTCATAAAAATTTCATGATTTTAACAAAGGTGGATAATACTGGATTGCATGAACTAACTGTGACTTCTAATTTTCTGTTGCATATTCTTCCTTGAAACTTTAGCAAGAGCTTTCCCCTCTTCTTATAGATGGGAAGGAATTATGAACCCTAAATATAACAAGTATTCTTAAAGGCAGAGGTAAAATGTTTCATTCTTCATACACTTACCAGTTGCAATGAATTTATGAATCTGGCACACTTTCAAAACTCTTGGGCCATTAGATTAAATGTTTCAGTAGAGAGTTTAGTAAAATGAAAGTAGCCTGAGTCCCTGACAATTTTGTGAAGTTATGCTGAGTTATGAATTGCTTACATCTGTGTTTGTTTTTTATGCATCAGAAATAGATTTTTATCATGTGGAAGTCATTACTGTTGCTTCCAAACAACCTAAAAAACCATCATGAGTAAAATTAAATTGCAAAAGTGAGAAAAAAGGTCATCAAAGAAAATGAAAATCAGTATCATTCTTCATCAAAAATTTCATATAGATGGCTTTGTAATTATATGGCTGGAATGCATTTCATTGATGTAATTTAGTTTCTAGGAAAAAAAAAAAAAAAACACCTGAAGTTCTTTCTTTATATTCACAATGATTTGTGAATGACATTTTGCAAAATAAAGGCCATGATAGCAATATACATTATATCTCATTTTATTAAAACAGTTTCCTTAGTTAGGAAACAAAGCCTTTGGAAAATTGATGACCTAAAATTATATATACACACATACACATATGCATATATGTATGTATGTTATAGATACATAGATGGGTGTAAAAATTCCCTTAAGCACCTATACTAGGGAAATGTCATGAAGAAGTATTATTCAGTTATATAGCCATTGAAAATATAGATGATCTTTGGCAATAAATGAAGTTGTATATTAAATTAACATCAATATAGAAATAAAATTGCAGAAAAATTAAAAGAATAAATGCTCAGGGCCTCCCCTGATGATGCAGCGGTTGAGCACTGGGCTGTGAAGCTGCCCGCAGCCTCTGCAGAGCCTGTTAGATCCCCGCCACCGGCAAGGGTCCCACATGGCGCACAGACCTCTCCTGCCACCCGCTGCTCCCCTCAGCAGTGTATTTCATCAGTCTGTCTGTTCTGTTCCCCACTCTGTCTCTGGTGAATCCTCTCACCCTCCCGCTCTTCTGACTGTACCCAGTGCTTGCATAAATAAATAAATAAATAAATAAATCTTAAGGAAAAAAACGAAAAAAAGAAAAAAATGCTCAGGCCCTAGCAGCTTTAATTTTCAGGTAAGCATAGAAGAACAAAACAGCAGGGAAAATGATTACTTTGGCTTTACAATCTACTAGTATGCTGAGTTTTCTCCAAGAATCTGACATGAAAATGCATACACTGTGCAAAAATGAAAAATGATGTAAAATATATAAAATTTAAAAATAATAAAAATAAAAAATAAAAAGAAATTAAAAAAAAAAGAATCTGACTCTGTGCTTTCAAAAAAGATTTCACTTATAGGAGAAATATAGGGGAACCAAATAAGGGATCAGGAAAAAAATTATAATAAGTTACACACAAATTACCAGGCAACTATTAATCAGAGACACTCTGCAGAGTAGTGGGGAAACGGAGAGGGATTAAAACAGGGGAGAGGACAGCACAAGGGAATATGGTGATGGTTCACCAGCAAATTGGTGGTGGGGATTTTATAGGGACTACACCTGAGAGGAGAAAGCATGCATTGTACAAACAAGAAGAATAAATAAAATAAATGTAAGAGGGAAAAAAAAATAAAATAAAAAAGAGCAGCACCAAGTTTTCCCTCCCATAGTAAATCACTGGGCTCTCTAAGCAGGTATAAAAAAAGACTTAAATTATTTTAAGATAATTTTTAGCTTCATTTTTTTATTCAACCTCATTTTTCTTCTTGCGGTCTTCCCACTGTTGGTTTGCCACTGTTCTTGCTTACTCTGGAGGGCAGATGGGAAGCCACTGCTCACCCTCCAAGCTTAACTTCTATTGTTTTCACCCTTTAAAAAAAAAAAAAAAAAAAAAAAAAAAAAGATTTATTTATTTATTTATTTATTTATGCATACAAAAGCCAGAGTACAGGCCAGAGGTGTGGGGGAGGGGGGGTGAGAGGATTCACCAGAGACAGAGTGGGGAACAGAACAGGCAGACTGAAGAAATATACTGCTGAGGGGAGCAGCGGGCGACACAGGAGAGGTCTGCTGTGTCATGTGGGTAGCTCCCTGGCCAGCGATCGAACTTGTGCTGCAGTGGCTGTGGATTGCTTCACAGGTTGTGTCCTAAACCCTTGCACCACCAGGGAGGCCCCGTTTTCACCCTTTTGCCTTTTACAGATTTGTTGAATTACCTTCATTGTTCATTAGTGAATATTCTGTTCTTCAACTTATTATAGTTAATGACTTTCATTTTTAAAGCACTATTCTAATTTCACAGTATTTCAAATGAGAAGTTGTTTTTCTCAGTTCTCCTTCGTAAGCCTCTCTACATCTTACTTAAAAATGTTATTTCATTGAAGCATTCTATATCTCCACCAATAATTACCTCTCAAAGTAACCTCCAACTGCTGGCAGCAATAAATGAGGAGGTTTGGAGGATAATGGTATATTAGATATGCGGTTCATTTATTTAGACCACAAATTCCTCATAAATGAGTCTTAAATTATGACTTTTTCTTATTTTATATGACTTTCCTAAATCAGGAATGCATAATTATTTTTAAAATACATGTGATTCTGAAACAGTGGTTAGGGCCTCCCTGGTGGCACAGGCAGTTGAGCACAATGCTGTGAAGCTGTATGCAGCCTCTGCAGTGTGGGTTCAATCCCTGCTGGCCAGGAAGATACCCACATGGCACAGCAGACCTCTCCTGTCTTGCCCGCTGCTCCCCACAGCAGTGTATTTCAGTAGATCCCCCTGTTCTGTTCCCCGCACTGTGTCTAGTGAATCCTCTCACCTTCCCGCACCTCTGGCCTGTACCCTGGTTCTTATATAAATAAATAAATTATTTTTTTTAAAAAAACGATATTCACTTATTAAAAATAAATAAATAATTAAATAAAGCAGTGCTTAAACATTTTTTGATATTTAAAATTTTAATGAAAAACAAATACATTCATTTTCTAAAATGTTTATAAATCTAGAATTCATAACAGGAATGTTGGATTAAAATAATTACATCTCACCAAGCAGATTTGAAAGCTTTCATTTTAAAAATATACAGAATTTTGTTAAAAATGTTTAAGAAAATGTTTTTGGAGATGTAGAATTAAATGTACGTTTAATATAGTTCATTTATATTTTAATTTATTTTTGGTATTTTAATATTATACAGTATGAGGTAATTAATCTTGCAAATACCAACAAGAATGTTTCATGTGAAAAAATGTATGCCTATAAATGATGGCCCTTTCAATGTTCAATACCGCAAAATAGACTTTAAGCAGTAAACACATTGCTTTTTTTTTTTTGAAGGAAACTTTTGAAAATATGCTGTGTACTCTGATCATTTTAGAATAAGTTGGAAGAGTGATTTAAAATGACATTTATGCGTTATTGAAAATATAAGGAAAAACAATGTTTCCCACACCTCATTTGCATTAATGCTTCCTTTAAGACTTCATTAAAATTGTGTTAGACAAAATGTATATTCACTGAGAAAATTGACTCTTTTCTACTGTAAATGGATCATACAACTGACATTTGGGTTTAAACAAACCAAAAATTATCTGTTGCTTATGTAGATACAGGCAACTAGATAACATTTTTCTGGATACTACCTTGGAAGTGTATAATTTTAACAAGGGGAATTAATTTTTGATTAATTTAATAGAATGACATTTTCAAAGGCACCCAGATCTATTATAAAGATAATTTATTATTAGCCTTAATGTAATATTGTATTAATTACAATGTAAAGACTGAATAACAAAAATGCAAATAGCATTATTACAACATTCCATTTATAGCTGATAAGCATTGGACTCCACTTAAGAAAATTGCATCCAACAGACCTATAAAAAAGCTTGTTCTTAGACCATTTTCACCTATGACAAAATAATCTAATGTTCAACATATGACAGCATTTCAGCAAAGATAAGTAAAAATTACTTCTTACAGTAGATAAATTATCTGAACTTTTCTATATAAAGTGTTTCAAAATAATTTTTAAATCTTTCCTATTGTAACTGCAAAAAAGTCCATTCTACAAGCAGAACATTTCTTTGTACCATTCATTCTGTTGCCTACAATCTCTCCCTCACAAGTGTCCTGTGACTGCAAGAAACATGACAAGCTAACAAGACTTAAATATTTATATTCATCTTAGACTTTCCCCATGATTTTTGGACTGTAAGTCCAAATTACATATTCAACACTTCCACTTGGATCCACAACAAACAATTCATGTTTAAATATCCATATCCAGAATTGATTATCAAATCTTTTTTCTTTGAACCCGATCTTCTGTGAGCCTCTCTGATCTCAGTTATTGTCAACTTCTTTCATTCAGTTGCTCAACTAGAAAATATTGCAAACATCCTGAACATTTATCTTTCTCTTAGATCATTTGATCCATCAGGAAATCCTTTTGCTTCTACAACTTCACACTGACACCGACACAATTGCTATCACTGTGGTCCAAACTACTGCCATCTCTAGACTCAAATGTTATGCCTACTTCTACTCTTGTCCTGTATAGTCTGCAGAATACAGCAGAACAGAGAGCCATGAGGCTGTAAATCCTATCACATCGTGCTTTGCTCAAAACCACTCAAATTGCAAATGGCATCAAATTGCTTGCCTCTGACACCAAATAGCTTACCTTACTGACCTCATTTTCTTCTCTTCTCCCTTATTGCTTCCCCCAGCCACCTTCTTTGGTTCTTCCTGATTCATATCAAACAATATTCCTATTTTAGGATTTTTTGCATTTGCTGTTCCCTCTTTTGGAGTGCTTTTTCCTCCAGATTTGTAAATGTCTAGCTGCCTAATCCATCATTATTCCTCCTATAATGTCATCTTCTCCATTGAGTTTTTATTAAAAATTGTAAATCACCGTTGTCCTGCCTGAACTTGCTAAGCTTTATTCATCTGTTTCAACTCACTAGATTGTACAGATCATGAGAATATATTTTTCTCTGCTATCCCTAATGACTCAAAAAACCTTAATGTGTAGAATATACTAAATACTGAATGGACCTTTGCATGAATAACTGAGTATTAGCTATTTTTCAAATTTGACATTTAAATGTTTTAAAATACATAATTAGATTATTCAGAGATCATCATGATATTAATATTATATTAATCATAATAATCATTTTGATTTGTAAAAAGGCCATTATTTTCAAACAACAAATGTTTTGCTCTCATAATATTATGAGACTAAATGAAATAAAATACTCGGAGTAAAGCTGTTCAAATAATAACTGTAATAATTCAATGACTGGGCCTCCCTGTTGTCACAAGAGGTAGAGCGTAGCACTGTGAAGCTGTCCTCAGCCTCTGCAGCATGAGTTTGATCCGCCGCCAGGGAGGTGACCCACATGGCGCAGCAGACCTCTCCTGTCTTGCCCGCTGCTCCCCTCAGCAGTGTATTTCAGTCAGTCTGCCTGTTCTGCTCCCCACTCTGTCTCTGGTGAATCCTCCCTCCACCCTTGCACTTCTGGCCTATACTCCAGTTCTTCAGTGCACATATAAATAAATAAATAAATCTTTAAAAAAATAGTAATTTAATGACTAAGGAAAAAAAACTTAAGCATTAACTTTGATTTTTCTTTCTTTCACAACCGACATCCAGTTCTGTCATCATACTAGGTTTAATCTGACGCTCTGTCACCATCTCAGCTTTCATAACCCTATTTCTAACTGCATCTTTTCACTCACATAGAGTGAGCATATTCTATCAATGGATTTTAGCAATTCCACATTTGTCCCTCTCAATTCCTCACTTGTCCTTGCATTCCAGCTAAGGAAATACTACTCAGACATATTCCAGGCTCTGCTCATTTTCTACTTTAATGGACTCCATTTCACCCAGCCTAAAATCAAAGTCTTTAAAATGCCCTATAATTCCATAGATTTTTCTGGCCTCCTGTTTCCTGTGTTGATTCGTTTCTTATTTTTTATTGCCTGGACATTGGTTTATGATATTGTGTCTGTTTTAGAGGTTCTCTGACTTCACTGCTCATCACACTTTGCTCACTCTCCTCTGACAACATAGTCCTCTGGCCAGTCCATGAGCACACCAGGTGCATGCCCACCTCAGACTTTGGCAATGGATTTTTTCCTTTGCCTGGCATACACATTCCTAAATTGTAAGCATACCACTTTACTCATCCTCTTTAAGTCTTTTCTCAGTTGTTGTAGCTTCAGTTAGCTGACCACCTTATAGAAACTAAGTCTGCTCTCATTACTAATCCTCTATTTTAATATAGTAATATTAATATATCAAAAATTATATGACCATTTAGCATATTATAGTTGTTACTTGTTTCCTTCCTTTAGATAAGGAAAAGTGCAGCGCCTGACACATAGTGGTTATTCAATAGACATTTTCTGTATTGATGAGATAAATACTCAATTGAGTAAGCCAAGTATCTTTTTTTTAAGATTTATTTATTCATGCATATAAGAGCCAGGGTACAGGCCAGATGTGTAGGAGAGTGAGAGGATTCACCAGAGACAGAGCGGGGAACAGAACAGGCAGACTGACTGAAATACACCCGCTGAGGGGAGCAGCGGGTGAGACAAGAGAGGTCTGCCGCAATGTGTGGGTATCACCACGGTTGACCAGGATCGAACCTGCACTGTAGAGGCTGTGGACAGCTTCACAGCACTGCACTCAACCACCTGCACCTCCAAGGAGGCCCCCGGCCAAGTATCATTTTTTTTTAAATTTTATTTAATTTTATTTATTTTTACATCATTTTTCATTTTTGCACAATGTACGCATTTTCATTTTGGTTATAGTCCCCAGACAATTCCCACTCCCCTTGATTTGATCCTATTCCCTGCTTCCCTTCCTGTAGTTTGTCTCTGGTTTATAATTGCTTGCTGATTTTGATTTTTACTTTATTAGTCTTTTTCCTGGTCCCTTATTTAGGTTTTCTAAATTCCTGCTATGAGTGAGACCATCCGGTATTTTTTTAAAGTAGTCCTATATGTATGCAAGTTATGCAAGTGTTCACTTTCTCCAGTCTGTCTTAATCTTATCAATGGTTAATAAACATAATTTTCTTCTGTTAACTAAACATGATTCATTTGCTTCACTGACATGCAGGGACAGCTTGTTGAGAGTAGTGCTAACAGCATCAAGTTGTGAAACTAATTGAGTACACAAAATTACATACAGAACTCAAGCATAGCTGTTGTCCTTTGCACCCCCCCTCCACCGATCTAATTTATACCTCAGCTTTAATGTATCTTCACAGGAAAAGACATCTCTGTATCTCCTAACCAGATAAGGCAATACTGTTATAGACCTTTAGTATACTTCACTTTGATATTACATTTTATCATTTTATTTCTATATTGCCTACATCTGTATTTGTCTTTTCCCAATAACTATAAATTCCATAAAAACTGAGATTGCCATATCATATTCATTAAATATCCATTTATAACATATAAGGTTATCTCTAACAACTATTGAAATATTTAAAATAATTATTGTTGAATGATTTAATTTTATAGAATGAGCCAGTGGTTTAGTTATTAACACACTTCATTTTCTAACATATTTTTAACATATTTTTTAACATAACTGTTTTTGTTGCAAAGCATTCTCAGTAATTTTGATTATTAAGGATAATCATTTAATCATTTGTATTAATTTTGATAACACTCGTGCTATATTAAAAATGTGTGTCCATTTGGGTAAGCATGACACATAACATTTCTTAAATATTCAGTGAATGGCACAGTCAAATTAGTGAAATGATTGATATGATCCGCTATGAATCTTAAATTTGTCTATACCAGGTTCACTTATGAGATATTGATGGTAGGACTTGTCTTGATTTTGAAACTGAGTGGCTTAGGGAAGTCATGTATCTTTCAGAATTTAGTTCATTCATGCTTATTCATTTGACTTCAAAAAATATTTTGTCTTATTCTTTATTCTAATGTTATAAAGTTCATGAAATTGATATATGGAATATTATTTTAGTAGAAACTATAATATTAACTAATAATATCGTCACTCAGCATGTTGTTTTCTTACATGACACATGAAAAAATGTTCAGAAATTCATAAAGAATATGTAATGTAAACTCTCCTTCCATATGATCCAGCAATTCCACTCCTAGGTATTTACCCAAAGGACACAGAAACATCAATTCCAAAGAGCACCTGCACCCCTATGTTTATAGCAGCACTATTTACAATAGCTAAGCTTTGGAAACAGCCCAAATGCCCAAAAATAGATGACTGGATCAAGAAGATGTGGTACATATACACCATGGAATATTACTCAGCATTCAAAAAAGATAAACACATGCAATTTGCAGCAACATGGATGGCGCTGGAAGGCATCATGCTCACCGAAGTAAGCCAAAAAGAAAAAGAAAAATACCGGATGGTCTCACTCATAGCAGGAATCTAGAAAACTTAAATAAGGGACCAGGGAAACGAAAAACTATAAGAAAGTGAAAATCAAAATCAACAAAAAAACTATGAACCAGAGACACTTTTTGGGGGGTGGGGGCGGGAGGGGAGGGATTGGGGTCAGAATGGGGGGGTTTGCAATTATATGGGGGAATATAAAAATAAAATTTATTATTTAAAAAAAGAATATATAATATAAACTCTAAAATTGAAAGTTTATAAGACTTTATCAATTATTTTAGATTCTGACAAAAGGCACAGTAGTGTAGATCTTATTGATTCAAGAAAGAGTGAAAATGTGCATCAGACCAGTATTACTGCAATTGATATATTCAACCATCTACTATAGAGTATGGCACTTGTTTTCAGAGGAATACTTATTTTTATCAATCAAGAATACTAAACAGGAAAGACTTTTCATCTATCTCACCAAGAACGGTCATGCCTTTTTAGTTTGAAATCTGCCATAAAATATGTCTTTGGCTATCAAATATCCATGCTAAACAGAGCTGAAGATACTAGCTCAAATTAGTTTGTGAGAGGGCAAATAGCTTTATTTGATCTTGACTGAGTTTTAAAAGATTTACTAGGTTAGAAAATTGAGTAGAGCCTTGGTGTATTTGAATTCTACACTTCATAATCTTTAAAACTCATGGTGAAAAAAAAGTGTGTTATACTTTTCATCCAAAGCATCGTCAAAATATATTTTCAAATAGGAATTGATAAATATTAGTTGTATAATAAATATTATTCCAAAATAAGTAAAATAAAATGATAACTGAAAAAAATAACTATATATATGCTATACTTATACTTAAATATATTTACTTATAATATATGCAATGCTTGAATAGGTAAAAAGCTAAAATTTAATTGAAATGTTTCTTTTTCATGGAGTATCATTTTAATGAGAACTTACATTCATTTTTCATATAACTATTTGATTTGTAATAATAATTTTTATTTCTCTAGTCATAAAAACATAGCAGACAAATCATCATCAGAGAAGTGATATGTTTTGGAATATTCATTAATGAAACAAATTAACAACTTTTGATGTTGGAAATCCTGTTTAAAATTTCTATTACTGGTAACATTTTAGCATTGACCAAATAGTAAGATATAAAACAAATATAGAACATATAATAAAATACCTATCATTGAGTTACTTAAAATGTATTGATTTTATATTGTGATTTGCAGTTTTTCATAAATTTCTTATCAATGCTTATTTAGGTTTTAAGCTCTCATTTTAGGTTAAAAAGTGTAGAAAAGATCGTGATGTATATAAATTAATTTTTGAACAAGCAGTCAAAAAAGGAATGAGACTTTTAACAAACAAAATGTACAGAAGTAAACAAGAAATTATGTGTTATTAATAAGGTGTGGAGATTGAGTATTTCTTGCAAACACAGGAAAATGTGACACAACAATTTTGCTTATTTCCATATTCATACCATAGTCTGAGGAAATTATGTGATATAATTCCTGAACAGAAGATAAATATAAAACCTGAAAAATGAAGTAACTTTTATTACAGCATATAAGCTAGGTATCAGCACAAATTGACCAGGGGACTTATTGATGACCATCTGACATGTAAACATGTAAAACAATTTTACTTTTGTATCATAAATATTTACATTTACATCATAAATACAGCATATCATAAATATAACATATACTAATTACAAAGAATATGCATGGTCAAAATCCCATATAACAAGCACTCCCTCATATGTAAAATGGATTTAATAGGGTTATATGAATATAAAATGAGTTAATTTTGTTGCAGTGCCTAATAAGTGCCCCCCATAGTTAACATTTAATAAATAGCAGTTACTAGCACTTTAATTCCATTGCAGGACATGTGTTTCCTCCAACTTTTACTTTCTAAAATAACAATAAAGAAAAATGTCTTTATATAAATCATTGATTTTCTGTTTTTGGCAATTAATTATACATATAATAGCTTTACAAATTCACACTCTATAAAAAAGCAGTGTTTATGCTACATATATTTCTGTCACTTTATTGAAACTTGGCACAATGTTTGATCCCCACAGTATTAATTGAGGAAATCTATCACCAGTAACTTATCAAAAGAACATTATGTGATTTCCATCTTTATTGTTTCGAGATAATTTTATATCGGTTTATTTTTTTATTAATTTTTTTTTAATTTTTATATTCCCCAAGCAATTGCAACCCCTTTATTTTGGTTTATTTTTAACTTACTATATGCCATTGTATTTTATGTATTTACTGGACAAATATATATATACAAACACACATACACACACACACACACACAAACACACAAATGTTACTGAAACCCAAGACAGACTTAGGTTATTTCTGTCCTTTAAGATCAGATGTCTAATTTTTATAAAGAGAAATAGAGTTTTTTAATTTACTCTTTTCCTCAGAAAAAAATCAGAATCTACATTTTTATCATTTTTTTCATTTTATTTATATATTTTTACATCTTTTTTTTATTTTTGTACAGTGTTCGATTTCTCCTCTCAGGTGAACAAAAATTTCCATAAAATTACCACCACACAGAATCCGTGAAACCCCACCATGGTCTCTTGTTCTCTTCCCTCATGTTTTGATCCTCTCTCTCCCCCTCCCCACCTGAATGTCTCTCCTTTATATTTTGCCCAATAATTTTGTCTTTTTTCCCCAATCCTTTGCATGCTTTCCCCTATGTTCTTTCTGTAAGTGAAACCATCCAATATTTTTCTTTTTCTTTCTGACATTTCATGAAGCATAATCCCTTCCAGCTCCATTCATGTTGCTGTGAATGGCATAAATTTCTTTTTGATTGCTGAGTAGCATTCCATTGTACGTATGTATGTGTGTATATATATACCATGACTTCTTAATCCAGTTATCTGCTTTTGGTCATTTATGGTTTTTTACCCGTATTTTAGTTATTGTCAATACAGTTGCAGTGAACATAGGAGTGCAGTTTCCTTTTGAATTAATGTTTTTGTGTCCTTCAGGTAGATTCCTAGGAGTGGAATCACTGGGTCATATGGTAGCATCATTTTTAGTAGTTTGAGGGTCCTCCACACAGCTTTCCATAGTGGTTGGACTAGTGTGCATACCCACCAGCAATTATTGCTTTATTTTTTTAATTTACATATTTTTGCATTATTGCATTTATAAAATGTAGATGAAATAATGATTAAAGACAAGAATGTTGACTTTAAATATGTATATTATTTAAGAAAAATGGGGCAGAAAAATGATTCACCTGTTGATAGATAATGAGCAATGAATAGACAAGGCTAACTTGAAAAGAAATGCAAAATCAGTGCAACTAGTCTTAGAATTCCTCAAAAAGCTGTAATAACTTCAACTATGTAGAATTGGCACTGACAAACTGAAAAATGGAACAGAAAAGAAGCTTGGAAACAGTCCCACAGATATGCAATTACTTGACAATTTATATAAGCAAACTGCAATACACTAGAGTTAGAAGAATCTTTAAAATAAATTATGCTGAGTTAACTGGATATTTTTGTGGGAAAAAAGTAAATATTGATCCATATATCATGTCATATACTTATCAATTACATACTCATTTCTCTCTGTGTAAGGTAAAATAATAAAAATATTGGAACAGTACAGAGAAACAGTTTCATGAACATAAACATCAAAATTTTATGAATAAAAACTGATAAATACAATGCAATAAAGTGATTCAATATATGTTAAAGTTAAAAAGGTTGCTCATTAAAAGATATTAAGAAAGTATAAAAGCAAATTATTGAATAGACAGATGTTCCCAATGTGTACATCCAACAAAGTTTGAATACAGATAATTCATTAAAACAGCATAGTAAAAGGAAGACAAAATATAACAAGAAAGACAGCAAAATAGAAAAATGAGCAAGAGATTTGAACCGATATTTTACCCAAAAAAAGGCTTTCATTGGAGAAACATGGAAAGATACGAGTCCTTTAATTGTCATTAAAATCCATATAAAAGCCACATTGTAGACATACTGCACACTGCTAGAATGGATAAAATAGAAAATTCAGGACAGATTTAGCTATTACTAATTGTCAGATATTTAGAAAATTGTTTGTCTGTGTTAACCACATTTGACACTCTGGCTAAAACATGCTATCACTAAGTATATCCTAAATAAACTGCATGTATACTTATTCACAAAGAACCCACAATCATGCTATTAGTAGAAGCATAGTAAATGGCAGACTCATGCCACCCCTGTTCCCAAAAATGATGTAATTACGTTATGTGATCAAAAGGGCTTGAAGTGTGACTGAGCAGGCAGTTTAAAGACAGTATTTTGCATTATTCAGGTGAGCAAAATATAATAAGATGAATTCTTAAAAGCAAAGAATTTTCTCCAGCTAGGGATGAAAAATGGACTGAGTTTAAGTAGGGATGAGAAGCACAGGACTGTATGTGTTACTGTTTATTGAAACCGCAGATGCAACTTCACAAAAAATGTGGGTAGTTTTACAGAACTGACCATGAAAGGGAAAAAAATCTATAATTTAGACTACATTGAAATTAAGAATTTCTGGTAATCAGAAATAATAAATCTTAGCAAAGTGAAAAGGGGCCTCCCTGGTGGCACAAGGGCTTAAAACGCAACCTATGAAGCTATCCACAGCCACTGCAGCACAAGTTTGATCTCCAGCTGGGGAGCTACCCAAATGGCACAGCAGACCTCTCCTGAATAACTTGCTGCTCCCCACAGCAGTATATTTCAGTCAATCTGCCTGTTCTGCTCCCCACTCTGTCTCTGGTGAATCTTCTCAACCCCACACCTCTAGCCTGTACCCCACTTCTTGTATACATAAATAAATTATTGTTTTAAAAAAGTGGAAAAAAAATCACAGTGGAAAAATATTTACAATATACATGAAAGAAAATTTGCCTGTGTCTACATGTGTGTAACTTTTTATCTATCTCATCGTCATCATCTACTCCTGAAAAATAAATACAGTCAAGCCACATAACCCAATGTGGAAAATATGAGTCTGGAAGAGGGAGAAATGGGGAGTTGCTGGTAAATTGGTATCAAGTTTAAGTTACTCAAGATGAGTAAGTTGTAGGTATCTGCTGTAACACATTGTCCTTATGATTAATAACTCTATATTGTGTATTTAGAAATTTATTAAGGGGGCAGCTATCAGGTTAGGTGCTCTTATGCAATTTAAAAAAAGAAGAAATATATGACAGACATAGAATAGAAGAGAGCCAATAATCAAATGTTTAAAAAATTCTCACATTCATTCAATTTTAGTGCAACACAAATCAAGATCACAGTGACCACAAGGCAAATCAAAATCATGTACATCCATTACATATCAAATGAATGACTACATTTAAGCAAAACAAAGATCATGCTAATAGTATTACAGTGTGGAACAATCTAAATACCGTTGGCAGGAGTGTGAATAGCAGCTGTCTTGAAAAACCGTATGTGTGTAAATACTGAAGGAAATCATGTACACAATCAATAGCTCCACATTTCTACTTTCTTTTATAGTTACAGCTAATTTTCACATTCCTTGTGGTTTTACTCCTTTTTCAGTCTTTTCCTCTTAGATTCTGTGCTCATTCATGTGAACATTTTTTCTCATTTGATAATGAATAAGCTTAATACTAAAAATTGTCTTAAAATAAATTTACCATATTTTAAATTAACTACTGTTCACTGTGCAATTTAATTTGTTAAAAATAACAGTGGGGCCTCCTTGGTGGTGCAGGCGCTTGAGCACAGCGCTGTGAAGCTGTCCCAAGCCCCTACAGTGCTGGTTGGAACCCCGCTAGCCACAGAGATATTCACATGGTGCGGCATCCGCTGCTGTCTCACCCGCTGCTCCCCTCAGCAGTGTATTTTGTCAGTCTGCCTGTTCTGTTCCCTGTTCTGTCTCTGGTGAATCCTCTCACCCTCCCACACATCTGACCTATACCCTGGTTCTTGTATAAATAAATAGATCTTTAAAAGAAAAAGAAGTGAAAAATAACAGTGTATTCAACCTCCCCCCAGCAATTATGTCTACTTCACTTCTCCCCATGTATTTCTAATAATTTTCTTTGGTGAATTTAGTTGCTTGATTATTGAACATATAATTTAGAGTCATATTCTCTTATGACTATCTTTTCAAGTGGCCTTCATTGTTATTTACAGCTATAACTTACTTTAAATCATATAATATCATTGTTGTCACTTGTTTTCCATTAGTTTACAATTGCCAAATCAATACTTGCCAATCTTTTTACTATTAGTCTTTTCATGTCTTTTTTGTTTTCTTTCAGTTTCTACATTGCAACAGAAGAAGTAACAGTTTGAGGTAAGTGATTTCCCCCAGTAAAAAACCTCTTTAGAGGTTTAGAGTATTAAAAATTGTGATCTTAAAAGACTACTTGGACAATTTATTTTTGCTTATTGCAAAAACTGAAAAATAATTTCAGGGTAATAATTACATCTCCAACTAGCACAATTGAGTCAACAAATAACGTTTGAAACAGTTTTTAGATTCTCATATTATCGTTGATTTGAGTTTTAAGGAATGAACTTTCATTGAAAGCAACTTCATTAAAGCAAAATATTCTTTAGTTGGAGAAATTATCTAAGAAAACAAAACATTTCATTTTTAAACACTTGTTCTCTGTGGTTAATATGATTCTCATCAATTTTAAATTAAATATAAGCTAATTATGTCGTACAGTATAGTGATATTACAACATTGTATGCTTTGCTTTCTTATTCATTGAGTGGTTAATCTTTTTATGTTTGACATAATCATCATTTTTATTTGTACACTGTGTTTTAAAAAAATGCATTTTCCCACTAAGGATACATAGGGAAAAGTCTAATGTGAAATGGCTTTATATTTTAAGCATCTTCTCAATAGAATAAGTAAGGGATAGTATTAAATAGTTTAATTTTGAATGTCTATTATTGCTGGTAAATCTAAGGATGTTTTGGTGTTTACTCAAATTTGTACTCTTTGATTTTTCTTTGATTTTCTGTGAAGCTTATATTGAATTATTAGATTTGTCATACCAGTCTCTCAGAGTTCTTCTTGTATGTCCTTTGTTATATATATTGTCTATAGTGTCAAAATCAATTATTTTTTTAAAAGATTTTTCCTTATTAATTTATGCACAGAAGAACTGGGGTATAGGCCAGAGGTGCACAGCGTCAGAGGATTCACCAGAGACAGAGTGGGGAGCAGAACAGGCGGATCTACTGAAATACACTGCTGAGGGGAGCAGTGGGTGAGACTAGAAAGGTTTGCTGTGCCATATGTGGGTTAGCTCCCTGCCTGGAGATCAAACTCAGGCCACATTTGTGATAGTGCTGAGACTTAATCCCTACACCACCAGGGAGACCCCAAAGTCAATTCTTATGTAGAAATTTATTTATGACATTTCTGCTATTCAGAAGTATTTAATTAAGAACTATAAATTGTATGTACACTTTCTTTGATATACATACCATCTATACCTTATTTAAAGATTTTTTAAATGATATTTAAAATCATAAATGTTATTTTACATTATAGTGTAATAGGAATATGTAATATAATTGTAGTAGGTAATTGTAATGACAGTTGTTTTTGTTATTGCTCTGAGAGAGACACCTGATTTTCCAAAAACTGTCCCAGCACATTTTTTTTTAAGATTTATTTTTATTGATTTATACAAGCACTGGGTACAGTTAGAAGCGCGGGAGGGTGAGAGAATTCACCAGAGCCAGAGCGGGGAGCAGAACAGGCAGAAAGACTGAAGTACACTGCTGAGGGGAGCAGCGGGCGGCAGGAGAGGTCTGTGCGCCATGTGGGACCCTCCTCCGGTGGCCGGGGAGCAGCCAGGGATCGAACCGGCGCTGCAGAGGCTGCAGGCAGCTTCGCAACCCAGTGCTCAACCGTTGCGCCACCGGGGAGTACCCCCCAGCACATTTTTTGCATTGCCCCTTGATTCCCCACTTACCTGAAAAGTAGTCATCATCATATAATAAATTATTATATGCTTGAGTAAATTTCTAGATTCTCTACATTGTATAATTAATACATTTACCTAAACCAGTGCAAATATTTTCTGATGTCTTCTTCAAATCCTTTAAATCTTTTTTTCACCAATTTTTCGTACTTTGTTGTGTGTATTCATTCTTTGATATCCATTTTAGAATCCACGTTCCAATTACTCAGGTCATATTGTTGAAGATGCAATAGAGTTTTTTTTTTTAATATTAATATACAGAGAGCATTAGTGATAGACCAAGTGATTCTATCATGGAGGTTCTCTAGACGTGAACTGGATTCTTCATTTTTATGTCCTTAGAAACCACCCTACTTTTGATACAAACATTATATATTTATTTTTTGATTATACTGTAGCAATTGATTGTTTACACTGGTAGTATGGGAGTTTGATTCTACTACATTTTAATGTTGTTATTGTTGATAAAGTACACATTATTGATTTTTGTAAACTGACATTTTACCGAGTTAAAGCTTACTATAGCCACAAAAGTACATAAAATCCATCATCACAAAGCTTCAGTGACTTCAGCTATGATCATTTATTTAGATCAGGAGATTACAGTTTGACCCAAGGTCAGGTCAGCTGACCCAGACCAAGAAGTATAACTCTTGGTGTTGTCCAGGTTCTCTTACACATCTGTGGCTGGTTGGCAGTCAGCTGGCCTGGAATTGATTTCACTGGAGCTGCCCCATCTCTGGGCACCTCTCATTCTCACCTTGCCATAAATAGGAGCTTGACAAATGGCAGAGATGGGGGGAGATCAGTGGGCCTAATATTAAAAATACTTTCCAAGGTCCTGCTTGAGTTAACATTCTATTGGCCAAAGCAGTCACTTGGTTAAAAGCAAAGTCAAGTTGCATTAAGACATTCTACCTCTCTAGTTACAAGAACTTCAGTGACAAAACAAAGGTGTAAATACAGGCTCGATAATGTTTCAAGGTCATTAATCCAATCTATATCTAAATTGTTTTAGTCTGTTCATTACTTCAAATTATTTTTCAGTTTGTGATTTTGTATTTTTGATAGGTAATAAAACCAGCACATGATGAGAATTTCAATTATAAATGGTTCCCAGGATATATGCCTCACTTTTATTCTCTGTATTTAATTTTAGATGTCCCGAGGCAGTGTTGAATAACAGCAGTGATAGTGGACTTACAGTCTTTGTTCTGATTTTAATTAAATTGTTTTTAAGCACTCACCATTGATTCAATACATTTATTAAATACCTACTGCATATAGATTTTTATTCTGCATGCTGAATATACACATTTATCCACACACATAAAATACTTACTTTTGAGGAATGTAGATTCTAAAAGAGGTATCAGGGCCTCCTTGGTGGCACACAGATTAAAGTCTCAGCACTATCAAGCTATCACCAGCCACTGAGGCATGAGTTCCATCTCTGGCCAGGGAGCTGACCCACATGGCACAGCAGACCTCTCCTGTCTCACCTGCTACTCCCCTCAGCAGTGTATTTCAGTAGATCTGCCTGTTCTGCTCCCCACTCTGTCTCTGGTGAATCCTCTCACCCCCTGTACCTCTGGCCTATACCCAAGTTCTTGAATGCATAAATAAGTTAAAAGATATATATATACAACTTTATTTTAAAATAAATAAATAAGAGGCATAACTTAATACACAAATAAGTATCTTATATTGAATTTGATAAGTGCTGCCAAGTAATCTAAATGATGGTGATAAAGGTAAAGAATCATGGATCTGAGTATAGAAGTATTATTTTATGAATAGAAGATAGGAAAGGTCTCTCTAATAAGATGATACCTGAATTTAACAGAGGTCTGAACCTAAGGTGTGTCAAGAGGATTTCTGGAGAAAAGAGTAACCCAGGCATATCAAAAGGAAACATCATGAGATCCTTTTGAAAAACAGTGAAAGCATCAGTGAGGTAGAGAGAGAGAGTCAGAGGTAGATGAGGGGGGGCAGAGAGGATGACACAAACAGCTTTCTGTGTTGTTCAAGACATCTTGGCACTGATGTCTGATGTTGCTGGTGAATTTGGAACAGAATAGAATGTATCCTAAATTATCCTATAATGATCATATCACCTGCTCTATGTAGAATTACCTGTTGTGTGGAGAAAGATGGAGATGAAATAACTTATCCTAGCATGGTAGTGATGTTGTTGGTGAGAAACAGCCAGACTGGAGATAAATTTTGAAGATTGAGTCTCTGTGACATATTGATGGATTGCTTATGGTGTAGAAAGAAATAGAAGGGCCCAAATATTTGGGTAAAGGAAGTGAAAGAAGTGATTTGCTACTTATTGAGAGAGAGAAAAATGTGTAAGAAACAGCCTGGGGATAAGATGGAAAACCAATTTGGTACATGTCAGGTTTGAGTAAGCGATTTGACACGCCAAGTGTTGAGGACACAGTTGAATATATGAACCTAGAGTTAAGGTGGCAAGGCAGGTGTGGAGGAGGAAATTTGGAAATTGTCTCTCTATTGTTGATATTTAAAAGATTCATTTCTCAAAGAAATTCCTCAAATATCAAGGGAGTAAGTAGATAGAGAAATGAAGTAGGAAAAGGACTGAACTTTAAGGAATGTCAGTAAGATTTAGGCGTGGCAGATGAGTAGCAAAAGTGATCAAGGATGAATGACAGTAAGGGAGCAAGAAAAAGGAAAAAATGGAGTTCTTATTTAAAATAAAGGTGACACAATTTGGAGAAGAAGTAATCTTTGATGTCAAATGCTGAAAGAATATAATTTTTAAAATGACAAATGCTTAAAATCTGTAGCAGGTTTTATAAGAACTATAGGCCCATTCTTAGCTTAGCTATAGGCCCATCTTTTTCTATTTGCAAATCAGAAGCATATTTTGGTTTATCCTATCTTTTTTTTAAGGTTTATTTATTTATTTATACAAGCACTGTGTACAGTCAGAAGCGTGAGAGGGTGAGAGAATTCACCAGAGACAGAGTGGGGAACAGAACAGGCAAACTGATGAAATACACTGCTGAGGGGAGCAGCGGGCCTAGCAGTAGAGGTCTGCCGCACCATGTGGGACCCTCGCCCAGTGGCTGGGGATTGAACCGGCGCTGCAGAGGCTGCGGGCAGCTTCGCAACCCAGCTCTCAACCGCTGCACCACCCGGGAGGCCCTGGTTTATCCTATCTTCATGTTCTATTTTACAATGGGTATTAGGGTAAGTATATCTGTTTTACAGCAGTTTATATCTGTACTATCAGAAACCATTTTAAATTTTCTTACGAAGACACTTATACAAATACCGTGAACATATAGTGGGATGTGAGACATACAAGAGAAAAACATCTGTATTTTTCCTTGCTTTTTTTTGTGAATGCACTTTGGGTTGAAAATGGCAGAACCAAATGATATTAGTGATATAATTTTGAAAATGGCCAAGAAGGATGTAGATGAGGCAAAAGAGAGGTTGATTCTAGTCCATGTAATATTTTTCCCTGGTTTCTTTATTCTTGCTTATTTGAAGTTTCCTTATGAATCGGAGCCAACTGGAGGCTGACTTCAGTGTATATTATTGCATATGTGTAACTCTTTGTTTAAAGTCTTAGTAATGAAAGCAACCCAATCTATTGGCAAGGTACTAGTTTTTATCAACACAAACAAGGGAAGGTTACAGGAAAAGATCAGCTTCTGAGAAACCCTCTTTGATACCTGGATGCAGCTATTCTTTACAACAAATATGTGACTACTATACTTCTCTCCTGCACAGTTTCTTGAGAAAATGTTGTCACACTTTTTTGGGTTCTATAAGGACACACTGAACTCTAAGTGACAGTATAGATCCACACCAAATGACTTAAGCATAATAAATGTAAAAGTTCAGGGTTTGATTTTGTTTGCATCTGACACTATTGGAAGTAGAAACTCATTGAATTCATCAGAATTATTTCACTCTCTCCTGCTTGCTTGATCCATTTTCTGACCCTACTTTCCTTTGAACTGGCAAGATACTAGTAAGAATGGTGAAAAGACACTGTGTAGGTCAGCATTCACCTTGTGTCAATTGTGGCTCAGTTGCTAATAACACCAGCTAAGGGGATTCTGGTCAGCTAGACTAGAACCCTATGTTAGTCATAAGGGCTGAGAATGGTCAAAGAAAATCAGGATACTATGATGAAGGAAGAAGGTTGTATCATGGCCAGCAAAGCAAAAAATATCCAGCACCAGTGTTCATTCTACATGTTCACTCATTTGTAATAATTATTATTATGTTGTAAGTTTCATTATTGTATTTTTACACTTGCCAAGTTTTTTGTTTTTCTTAGGAAAGTATGTGTGGTTAGGTAGGTTTCAGACTTACAGTATTTCAGGTGTCATGTTGGCTGTGTATGTGTGTGTGTGTGTGTGTGTGTGTGTTTATTGTGGGAAGAGTTCATTTTATAAAGAAATGAGCTACACAAAGTCAGCCACAAGAAATTCCTCCCAGAACTTCCTTACCCATTGGGAAGATATCTCCTAGGTGGATAACCATAAATAAGAAAATAGTGAGAGTCAGCAGGATTTGTTTAAGCAATGAATGTATTGGCAGACTCAGACCTATGGCTCCTTATATCTTCCAAGAGGGGAATTTGCACGAAAAAATGTAATGTAAAGGAACATATTAAGTAAAAATAATAAAGGTCTGGCCTAAGGCAAAGAGAAACATCAAGGAATCATAGCACTCAGAACAGAAAACATATTGGTTTTCTCTGTTGGAAAAGATACCAAATCAATTTAAAAAAACTGAATGGAACTTTAATAATTTAGCTGGACTTGCGTTAAAGGAATTGAGAGTTAAGAATAGAAATAGAATACTAGAAGCAGACATAAAAGTTACTGGATGTGTGGAAAAATCAAATCCTGAGGGAAAGAAATGGAGGATCGGCCATTACACAGTATTTATTAGCCTTCCATGGCAATAAGGGCACAGGCCTTGAAAATATTTACAACAAGAGCTTAATATCTGCTGAAGTTGATTCTTGCTTGACAAATGTGAACTCTCCTAGAAACTGCAGTTCATGAATAGCTGAAACACCCACCTTTGACATTGGTACAGAATTTGAGTCCTAAATAAGGAAATACATAGGAAACAGTAAGGATTGTATTTTGGAAGAACACAAATAAACACACTCTTGAGTGGGATGTGTTGTCATATCCAGGAGAAAGGGGAGACTAACAGAAAAAAAAAAAGACATAATCAACAAAGACAACACATGTATTTAATTCAGTTATACACACATGTGACCGACACTAACAGAAAAAGAGACTCTTAAGGTACATCTGGTGATGAGGCATTTAAAGTGCTTTTATTTAAGGATCAGAATTTAAGAAGTTAAGTTTTCTTCAGGTATTATAAGACAGAAGGACAGATATATAATGACCTTATAAGAAGCAAAATGCTTCAGTACATTTAGATGATAGGTTTCTACACGTGAGGTGGTACATGAACTATGGTCCTCGCAAGGTCTTTAGAATGGATTTATATTCTGGAAAACCGAACTCAAAAGATGTGTTCATTACTCTAAGGTCTGTTCAGACCTTATGATATATTCTTCCAGACCTTATCAAATTGCAGTCAAAGTCCAAGTTCTCCAAGTACACCACTCTGGAAATCTCATCCACACAGAAACTGCACTGGGTGACCTTTCTCACACAAATTGTGCTAACATATTAATAGCATCCTTATTGTAGTTTCCTTCTGGCAATGGCAATAAGGGGGCATCATGTTTTTCAGGTGGAATCAATGTCAATTTAGTCAGTCTTTGTTGCGAAACAAACTAACCTGAAACTGAACATTTTCTCTTCCCAGTTTCTAGGGTTGGATAGGTGGCTCTGTTTCAAAGTACAGACAGTGGATTTCATACTAGAATTGGGAGAAACCAGGGTAAACCCAGGCTTGGCAGGCTATTATTTTTTTTTTTAATGGGCAAAAGGTAGTCATATGACCAAGACCAACCAATTCGAGTGGGGAAATATACTTGCTCAGTGTGGTGAAGCAGAAAGAGAATAAGTTTGCTGGGTAGGGTAATGTTCCCTCAGATATGTACACTGTAAATATATTCTCCTGATGGCGAAAGAAAAGTTCCAACAAGGGCAACAACTGAGGGGAGAAATCAAACATTGTACAAAAATGAACAACGATGTAAGAAAATAAATAAATTTAATTATTAAAAAGATAAATTAAAATAAAGTATAGCTACCTGAGGGGGAAAAAAAGGAAATAAAAGTTCCAGATGTTAGCAAATTTGCTAATCTGCTGGTCTTGGACCATGAAGATTATTTTGGACAGCTTGGGTGGACCCAAGGCTATTAAAGAGTCCCCTTAAAAGTATAAGAGGAATCTCCCTGATGGTGCAAGGGGATAAGCACAGCACCGTGAAGCTGTCCGCAGCCTCTAAAGCACAAGTTCGATTCCTGGCCAGCCAGGGAGCTAAACACATGGCATAGCCGACCTCTCCTGCCTCATCCACTGCTCCCCTCAGCAGTGTATTTTGGTCAATCTGCCTGTTCTGCTCCCCACTCTGTTTCTGGTGAATCCTCACACCCCCACCCCCCACACCTCTGGCTGTACCCCGTTCTTGTATGCATAAGTAAATAAATCTTTAAAAAAAGTAAAAGAGAGACAGAACCAAGTTCATCTTCATCTGTTCAGGCTACTATAACAAAACACCACAGACTGGCTGGTTTATAATCAGCAGAAATTTATTTCTCACATCTCTGAGGCTGAAAGTCTGAGGTCATACATCAGCACAGTCAGGTGAAGGCTCTCCTCTGGACCGCAGACACTTCATGTTGGATTCATGGGAGGGATAAGAAAACTCTGCTCCTGTTCTGTGAAGACAATAATTTCATTCATGAGAGCTCTGCCCTCCTGACCTGGTCACCTTCCCCCAGCCTCATCACCTCATAAATTTCAACAAATGAATTAGAGGGGAGACACAAACATTGAGACCACAGCAGAGGCTGGGAAGTAGATGTGAAATAAAGAACAGGCAGAGATGAACACTGCTTGTTTAAAGATGGTGGAAGAATTCTAAGAACCAAGACATGGGGGCAGTCTTTAGCACCTGGAAAGGACAAGGAGATATATTTTCCCCTTGTGCCTCCAGAAAGGAATGCAGCCTGATTTTTAGCCAGGTAGACCTATGAAAAAGTAGGATAATTAAATTGTGTTGTTCTAAGTCACTGTTCATAGGAACTTGTCCCAGCAGCAAGTAGAAAAGTAATAAACAGAGCCTCCCTGGGGGCTTAAGGGTTAAGTCTCAACACTATCAAATGATCACCAGCCACTTTAGCCTGAGTTTGATGCCTGCCAGGGAGCTGACCCACATGGCACAGCAGACCTCTCCTATCTCACCCGCTGCTCCCCTCAGCAGTGTATTTCAGTAGATCCACCTGTTCTGCTCCCCACTCTGTCTTTGGTGAATCCTCTCACCACCATACACCTCTTTTTATAAAAGAAATAAAATCATTTTTAAAAAAGTAATAGAGTAACTGCAGTGACCACATGAATTATTTATCTTAGTTTTAATTGAAATTGGTTATTTTTTGCTTGTCATTGTGACTTTGGAAAATACATTTATATGATTTGATCCAAATTTGGAAATACTTAAGTATGTGGGAGCGTATTTACATAGGGTATTATAATCTATAATATAGGTATACATCATGCATATGTGTGTGTATATATCCTATAGACCATATATAGTAAATAGTTAATATGTAATCTATATCGAGAGTAGATAAATCCATTCCAATTATACAGTTATTGAATGGGAAAAACACTGTTAGGTCATTACTGAGTTTGATACAGAAATAAATCTATTACCTGTCTCTCATATGCCCTAACTTAAAATGTAGTCATTTTGAATAGTAGTATCATCATGGAACCTGAAAGATTTGGTCAATTACCTTTCCCCAGTATAAATTGCATAATTAAAAGGTCACAATCCTCTTTGGGAGATGGGTGAATTAATCCTTAGTAAACATTCTTAATTCCAGAGGCCTGGCCTCTCTTTCCTGGAAAATGAATGCATTCTGGGTACAAGCACTGGCTTAGATCAGAAAACTGAGCAAGGAGTCATAATCCCTGGCCAACTGATTATTAATTTGCAATCATTTATAGCTGTATGGGTTGACCAACACCTTTTGGATGCCTGCCAGTCTTTTCCTAGGGGTTTGTATTCTGTTCTCAATGGCATGACTTCCTGAACACAGCTCCTGGCCACCATGCTAACATCTGTTCATTGCAACAACTTTATCCAACTCTCTCCTTGTCATTAAGCACCAAAATCTAATTTTGATTAGTTCAGGATCATTTTCTCTGGATAGTTCTCCATGCTATAGCATTATGTCCCTACCATCAGCTTTGGCCTGAAGAAGACGGCTACCACCCAGCTTTTCACAGATTACTGTCCTTTCACCAATACGTTTCTTACTGTTTTTATTAAGTGGAGTGTTTGCTAGGCCATTTAGAGGCACATAATCCTTGCATGGATTTTCTGTCCATAAATTTTGTACTGTAGCATGCCAACCATCTGAGCTTTTGTTTCCTTCCTCCACACTGCTGCAGCTTTTGTGGTCATTTCACCTCAATTAGTATGAACTTTGAAAAATTAAAAATTAAAAGATCTAGTTGATCTATCATGTTTTTCATTCTTTTTTTAAAAAAGATTTATTTGATTCATTTTTACATACAAGACCTGGGGTAAAGGCCAGAGGTAGGGTGGGGGAAGAGGACAGAGTGGGGAGCAGAACAGGTGGATCTACTGAAAAACACTGCAGAGGGGAGCAGCGGGCAAGATAGGAGAGGTCTGCTGCACCATGTGGTAGCTCCCTGGCCTGAGATTGAATTGCAGCTGCTGTGGCTGCCAATAGCTTCATCATGCTGAGACTTAACCCCTTGTGTCACCAGGGATGTCCTGTTTTTCATGTTTATGGTTTCTATTCCTAAGACATATTGTTTTTCCCCTTAAATAACCTATACAAATGATATGCTAAATTACTTGTACTTTTAATATATTTCAGCTTGACACAAATTTTCTTTCTTTTTCAAACTCTAAAATGTATAAGGTTAACAATTGCACATGCAGGTAGTTGTTCTTTTACTACTCATTAAGTCATTCATTTTCTCATTAAACTCCTGTTCCTATTAAATAAATGGCTTTTAAGCATTTCCTATCATTAACTGACTTTTAAAATATCTTGTATTTCACTGGGTTCAACATTCACCATTTTGTTTTCAAAATGCTTTAAATACTCTCTGTAGAATGCTTTTAAATAATGTATTTCATTATCTACAATATTTATATTTCTTTTCAAAAATGCAGTTTTATTTCATCCAATCAACATTATTAGTCAGAGTCGACTGAGAAAAAAATTAATTAAGTTCAATATTGGCTTTCTGATTTAGATGTTTAAGATAGGACCTCATCACCATTTTTTTTTTAATAGAGTATAATTTTAAGTGGTAGTCAAATATTTTTTGATAGTTTTGGAATTCCAAAACAAGTTGCTGGCCAAAAGTAACATTGCAACAGTAAATCTATTTTTATAGGTATATTTATTCACATATGCCATTAATTAACATGTTCTTCTCTGGAGAAAGACTGCGATTCTTTAAGAAAAAAAATTTACTAGAATGGAAATTTAATCATAAGTTAAACATATTTTTTGGAACATATATTATAAAGACTTACTCCTGATATACCCTTGTTGTGAATGTTCAACTTTACAAGATTCAGAGGCCTGGGAAATCAATGAGTCTTGTGATTCTACCTTAAGCCAAAGGGATGGTTTAATCAAGAAGAAAAAACCCAAAATTTCCAGAGCCATTTATCACTCTGCTGTTCAGTTTACAATCAAATAAATAAACTATTCTTATTTCATGAAAAACTACTGTTTGCTATCTGTGTTCTGAGAAGGAAAACCTGCGAAAAGTCAAATCATTGTTGTAATGAATCTTGCCCCAATCTGATATTCAAAGCTTTTGAAACGCAAAACCAGTATTCACAGAATTGTGTTAGCCACAAAACAGTCTTACCTCAGGGGTAGAGGTTAGATTGTAGATGTTGACCTGACTTAATGGTATCTGTTCAAACATCTGTTTGGCTTTGTGACTTTTGTCTCTAAAGTACAAAAGCATTTTTTTTTTTCTTTACTGAAAGTTTGCTATACATAAAATATTTTTGTGATATCAAATCACCTAATTGTAGCCTTGGGTCTAATGAAATACTTAAACTTTACAAAATATTTTCTTGGAAAATAAAAGACGATAGCTTTTTTTTTTTTAAATAAATATCTACATTAAAAAATGCATGTGAGTGTGGTCCTCTAAATCTATATGTACATTTCCTTCCATTGAAACCAAACTAACCAGATTAGAAACTACTTGAATATCTTTTGTAAAATAATTATTTTTCTCCTTATTCTAGGAGTCTATGAGTTGGATATTTTCCAGATGAAACCAGGTGGGCCAGCTCTGTGGGGTGAAGCATTTTAAAAGGCAGTTAATGCTCATGTCAGTCTAGGCTATTCAAAACTAGTTGGAGTTTTCCACACAGACTATGGAGCACTCAATCGTGGTACAGTCACGAGTTTTTCTTTGAATTTGCAAAATGTATTAGTGATCTATTACATTCCTTGGTGGGTCGCTTTGTCTCTCCTTTTTCATTGTTTCATTTTACTGCCAACTTTCTCCCAGAGTGAGGAGGTGGGGGTTGTAAATTAAAAGGGTTGGAAAAACCTGTTTTAAACTCTTATTTATGAAGCCTTTTTTAAGTGCTCAACTGCTATTTTCCATGATACATCAAAATGATAAAACTTAAGAGACTGCAAGGAGCCTCAGGAAAATATCTATTCCTTTCATTTTTTAATCTACGTATACCTTGATTCAGTTTTTTAAAATGGCGTAGGTATAAAATGACCAAATTGTTGCTTTATTACTTATACTAAATACAATATATATGCATGTATGCATATTATATCCTAGAAATAATGCATATGCATTATTAATAATGGCTTTCTAATACTCCAGCATGAGTAGATACATCAGACAAACATACATACTTTAATTTATACAATCAGCACCTATTTGTTGCATTTAAGTTTTTTTTGGTGCAGATATAGCACTTTTTAAAAAAATATTTTATCTTATATAATTCTGACATCATTTTCCATTTTTGCACAATGTATGCATTTTCATTTTGGTTATATTCCCCATACAATTGCACACCCCCCCCCTTATTTTGACCCTAATCCTTCCTCTCCCACCGCCCCTGCCCGCCATAGTGTGTCTCTGGTGTATAGTTGCTTGTTGATTTTGATTTTTACTTTGTATTAATTAGTCTTTTTCATGGTCCCTTATTTAGGTTTTCTAAATTCCTACTATGAGTGAGACCGTCCGGTATTTTTCTTTTTCTTTCTGGCTTATTTCTCTGAGCACGATCCTAAAAGGTGATAGCTTTTAATAGTATCTTTTGGAGTTAACATGGAAAATAATAACAACAAAAACAGAGATAAACTGATTTTTCCACTAAAGCTACTCCTAATTAAAATTCAGAGATAAACTAGCATAAAACTAAATCATAGAAGAAAAATGAAAGAATAAGTGAAATGGACAGTTTCCCATTATACAGTTTTAAAGGTTATTTTTATTTGACATAATTGCTTCTTTTATGTCACACTGATTCAACTGACTTGATGCAATCCAAATATCATTTGAGAATCCCCTTTTCAGAAATATTTACAGATAAAGACTTCTTTGGAGAATAGATAAGTAATCACCACCAGCGTGACATCAGTTGTAAGTGAATTCATAATTCTTTATCGAAAATATTTCTCTCTTAGGCAATTGTAATTTTTTGACCAATAGTTGGAAAACATGCTGTTAATTTAAATAGATTACTAGCTATTTTCTGTGTTTAGGTCTTACAGTTCCACTAAAGAGAAACTTAACCATATATAAGCCCAATAAACTGACAAAGAATTCCAGTAAAATACATTTTTGCAATAATTTGTCAGAGACTAAATCACATCATTACTGAGAATTCTGACACAATCAAAAATAGTTATATTTTTAATATGGAACTCTTATTTCTTATGCCACAATTAGCATAACTCAAAATAGATGTATTGTGCCTTATTTAAACGTTTTTATAAAGTTAGGTATTGCATAAATAAAAAGATGAAAAATAGACTAGGGGGTGTTTTGGCAGGAACTCATGATTTCTGCATTTAAATCTTAAAGCCACATTTTACTAATTTTTAAAGTGTGTGTGTATGTGTGTGTGTGTGTGTGATTTAATCTTGAGAGACTGTCTAAATTCTAAGTTCTATCTCTAAGAGAAATCTGACAAATGGTAAATGACAAAAGATAAAACTAAAGGGCCTCCCCTGGTGGCGCAGCTGTTGAGCGCTGGGCTGCGAAGCTGCCCACAGCCTCTTCAGTGCCAGTTTGATCCCCAGCTGCAGGACGAGGGTCCCACATGGCGCACAGACCTCTCCTGCCCTGCCCGCTGCTCCCCTCAGCAGTGCATTTCATCAATCTGCCTGTTCTGTTCCCCACTCTGTCTCTGGTGAATCCTCTCACCCTCCCTTACTTCTGAATGTACCCAGTGATTGTATGAATAAATAAATAAATCTTTAACAAAAAAAAAAAAAGTCGAACCATCCAATATTAAAAAAAAAAAAAGATAAAACTAAAAACCAAAAAGGGGATTCATCAAATCATCAATATATCATTTGTATCATGAGTTTTCCAAGACTAAGTATGTAAGCTAATTCAAATGAGACTTGTGTTCTACTGGGAAAGCTTTGTCTTACTTTGATATCTAAATCATTGTCCCTAATACCTGCTGCCATAGCATCCTAGGACTTCCATAAAGCTTGCTGAGTGCAGTTTTTTTTTTTTAAATCAGAATAATCCATTTTTTGTAAAAAAAAATTAATTATTAGTTTAAATAAATGTTGGCAGCTTCACAAAGGTTTCTGTTTTGTGCAACTATGTACTGTTGTATTTATTCACTTTTTTATTTAATGGCCATCTTTTTTACTTTACTTTTTTTATGTCATTCAGTGTTAAGAATTTCTTAAATCATTACCAGTATCAAACAAATATTGTGGTTCTGTTTCTTGCCCTGAAGCTAGAATTTTTTTAATCTCTCCCTTTTAATATAAGCATATCATTTTCAGTTTAGTTTCATGACTATTGTATTTAGTTTTATCATATCTTTTTTGTTCTCTTTTACTTTGTTCCATCATTTTGCTGAACTGTATAAACAATTTGGTTGTATATTATCTTGCAAAGAGATTCCTAACTTCATAGCTTTATTAAGCACATTCTTTAAATCAGATTACTATCCGTTGCAATATTTTAAGTTACACAGTTAACAGAGGCACTTTTAAAATAAACAAGAATTTATTTCCCACAGTTCTGAGGCTGTGAAATCCAAGATAACGGTACTAGCAGATTTTGTGTCTGGTAAGGGTCTGCTTCCTAGTAGACATTCTTAAAAACATATTCAGCCTACTAATGAAGTATCTAACGGGTACAATTTTTTTTGTTCCTTTCATTAGGATTATGAATATTTCATGTTCTCAATTTATTTGATTTTACTAGTCTCCTGATTTTATTAAAAAATAAAAGATAGGTCAACCAAAAATGTGCCAAATTTGGCTCATGCCTGTGCTGTAGAGGTGGGCACCAAGAATTTAACTACAGATAGATGATGTTTGATGGTTTTATTACTTCATTAGCCACTAGATAGTATATTTCCTCTAAGAACATATTTTAGTGTTACCATCTCACCAGAAATGATAGCTTGAAAGATAAGCTGAATCAATAAAACTAGCTTCAACTGTTTCAGTCTTAATTTTTTTCAGTTACTTCATTGCTTTCATTCAGTTTACTACTACTACTGCCATCAAACTATCTATGCTTTTCTTTCCTTGGGGAAAAAAAAAAATTCCAGTGAAGCTTATCTTGATGGCATTACATTTATTTTATTTATTTGTTTGTTTGTTTGTTTGTTTTTGCATAGAAGAACTGCCATGTAGGCCAGAGGTGCAGGGGTGAGAGGATTCAACAGGGACAGAGTGGGGAGCAGAACAGACAGTTTTACTTAAATACACTGCTAAGAGGAGCAGCGAGCAAGACAGGAGAGGTCGGCTGTGCCCTATGAACATTAACTCCCTGGCTTGGGATCCAACTCAATAATAGCACTGAGCCTTAAACCTTAGGTCATGGGGGAGGCCCATTAAATTCATTTTAAAAATAGATTACATAGGTTTTGCTTCCCTACTTTAGCTAATGTAGTTGAAATTTGTAAAAACAGAGTTTGTCTTAAAATTAAAACGATTGTATTGTTGTATATTGATAAATATTTACATAGGCTCAGATTTTTATATAATTTTAGACTACAACTGACAACCTAATTTTAAAATATCAAATATCACATTGAGATCTAATGTACAAACTTAGCTAGTCTGACATTCAGTTTGCATATAACTCGATCAAACATATATTCAGGTGAAACATTTCTGGTGTAAATATTTCTCCTTGGTTACTAGAACCTTGAAACACAATGATCCCGAGATCTCCAAAGAGAAAATAGAAAATTGATAATATGCCCCTATCGAGCTGTCTTGTCAAAGTTCTATAAAATTTTCTAAGATTTTTTTTCTCATTTTCTGAATTTATATCATCCTGGTCTGGTGGCCACATCAATATATAAACTGCACATTGAATTATATTATTTTAGTCATTGCGTTGGTATCTCAAAAAACACAGATGTCAGCCAAGGAGTTAATATAAAGACAAAAAATTGGGGGTCTCCCCGGTGGCGCAGCGGTTGAGCACTGGGTTGCGAAGCTGCCTGCAGCCTCTGCAGCGCCGGTTCGATCCCCGGCTGCTCCCCGGCCACTGAAGGAGGGTCCCACATGGCGCGCAGACCTCTCCTGCCGCCCGCTGCTCCCCTCAGCAGTGTACCTCGGTCCTTCTGCCTGCTCTGCTCCTCACTCTGGCTCTGGTGAATTCTCTCACCCTCCCGTGCTTCTGACTGTACCCAGTGCATGTATAAACAAAACAAAACAAACAAATAAATAAATGAAAAACATGCCTCTATAAAAAAAAAAAAAAAAAAAAAAAGACAAAAAATTGGGCTGCAGGCTTAGATTCAAGAAATCACTAATCTTAATGAGCCCCATCACACAGAAATGGCTGACCTGGTAAAACTGCCTACTTACAAAATCAATCATGATACCAATAGCAAAAATAATTCCTTCAAGCATGGGGAGCTGTTCTACAGTATGTACCTTTAATAAGGAGCTCATGTAACTTGTGTACACAGGGACATTTTTCATTGCAAATGGGGAAACCATTCAGTAGGATGAAAAGACAAAAGGTGTACCTGGCACATAGCTTGCAAGGAAAACTTGCAAGTAGAATCACTCTGGCCTTTAATCCATAACCCATTATTCGTGTGATTGCCTCCACAAAAATAAAGCAAATGTGGGGGATCTGTTTTGGGGGGCTAAGAATGCCTCCCCATGATTACATCTAATAACCCATTTACAAAATGTGTGTTCTGTTTCTAGAACTTAGTGCCATTGTGTTTTGGGGTCCCAGTAGCCAAGAAGAAACACTTTCACCAGAAAACAGCTTTGGGTCTGTTAGTTGGAAGCTAAGAATGTCGAGTTCTTATCTGTGACCTTTATGGTTGAATTAGCAGGTAGAAAGGGGTAATGCACTACTGTGGTGGTTAATCCTGAGTAGTAAGGGGAAATTAAATTACTGTTCTGCAACAGTATAAAGAGGAACTTCATCATATCGTAAAGGAAGAGATGGTCTTAAATGTCTCCTTATACTCTTGAGGTCCCATCTGCCTCACCTGAGAGTCAATATCAGGAGTAGCGAAGGCCTGGTGAACCAAGGGCAGGAAGAAGCTGCTCCAGGAGGATGCATATATGTGTCTAGTTAACCCTCCATGTAAAGAATGTTCAGTCAGGTGATCTACCCCTTGAGGTTAAAGGAATGTAGCATGAAAGGTTTAAGAAGGGACAATAACCAGCTACATAAAAGACTGTTTTATACTGACTTATTTCTTTTATGTTATTTTATATAATTCTTACATCATTTTACATTTTTGTACAATGTAAGCATTTTCACTCATAGTAGGAATTTAGAAAACCTAAATAAGGTACCAGGAAAAAGACTAATTATAATAATGAAAAGATCAAAATCAACAAGCAACTATAAACCAGAGATACAATAACAGGGGCGGGGGAGGAGAGGAAGGATTAGGGCCAAAATAAGGGGGTTTGGGAATTGTACGGGGAATATGACATTTCTTTTTTCTGCTATTTACCTGAGCCTTTGATCCAGACAAAGCATATGAACTGATGTTAAAGGAGGAACAAGGTGGATAGTGCAAATCATTCTCCTCTAGTTCCTCCAGCTCCACTCTGGCATCAATTCCATGCTGCTACAAGTCCCGAAGAATTGACGCTGAGGGCTCACCACTGACATAGCTCCTCACCTCTGGCTCCCAGGACAGTTTCCAATGGGCAGCACAGGGAGAAGTCAAGGACAGTTAGAGAGAAGTCAGGGTCTTTATTACCATGGATCAATCACTGTTAGATGGGATTTGGAAGTGGTTTGGCATCATTTTTTAAATAGCTGTAGCAATCAGATTTGATAATCATTAGCTCCCCATTCCTACCTGCCTGAGGCACCCAAGGCTGACTGTTCTTGCCTGTTCTGTGTTGATTCATCATCCTCATTAGTTTCTCTTACACTCATCTTTATCTCTGTAGGTAGTGTTTCATTAAACTGTTTTTATGTATACCTTTTGAGGTCCCCATCTGCTTCATGTGAGAATTCAGGTCAATACTATAGTGGACATTTTATATTTTTAGCATCGCTAAAAATATGTTTTAAAAAAATATTGGTCTACAATGATTATAATTTCTGTTGATAGGATAATTGCTACTGGCAGAGCTAAAAGGTGGTGTGATTTCATAAAGAAATAAAAGAGAGTAACTTTCATAGAAGAGAAGGAAGATTATGGGATGCAAATCAAAAGGAGAGAGACTAGTCAAAGATTCAGAAGTTTAGAAATTATGAAACTGTCACTTAACTTTCCATTAATGTTAGAAATATGTTACCTTGAGGGGAAATCTGGCAAGATGATGACAGAGTGAAGCTCTCCAGTTGACCTCCACCAGACACACACAACAAAACGATACAAAATAAAGCAAAAAAAAAAAAAATCAAAACAACAACAACAAAAAAAAAAAACCCTGAAGGAAAAAATGTATTATCAGGCTATAAAACAGGAGTATCAGCTGGACTGAGAAGAAAGGGAACTCATGGCAAGCTCTCTGAATGATTACCTTAGAGCCCTTCGATTGACTTGATATGTGATAAGCTCATATCTCAATCCCCTTGAGTTGGGGTTGAGAAGGGAGAGACAATACAGAGCATTCTAGCCACTGCCTTTACAATTGAGACTTTCCTTGGCCACAAAAACATATAAATATATTTAAATATAAACCTAGATATACATATACTAAACATATGCCTACATATCAATATATGCCTATATGTAAATATATGTCTAACAAATAAAAAATATATGTCCAATAAATGAATAAAATAAAACATATACATATGTATCCATATGTGTGTATGTCTATGTATATGTATATAAAAATACTTTCCTTGGTCACACAAAAATGTAAACATACATATAAATATATATACAAATAAATGTGTATAGCGTCATACATATTATCTGCATACAACTTTGCTTATTTTCCTCAGAACTTTTTTTTATGTTTTCACATGATAAATAGAGGTGGTGATGTTATATTTCTGGTGTTGTGAAAATATATCCTTTTGTCTGTGTAGCTTATCCCAGAGACATTATTCCTGCCTTGGATTTAAGATGCAGGAAGACAATATCAAATTTTTTTAACTTTTTAAGATTTATTTCTTTATGCATATAAGAGCTGGGGTATAGGCCAGCAATGTGAGGGTTGAGAGGATTCACCAGAGACAGATTGGGGAACAGAACAGGCAGACTGACCAAAATACACTGCTGAGGGTAGCAGTGGGTGAGTCAGGAGAGGTCTGCTGTGCCATGTGGGTTTCTCCCTGCCTGGGGATTGAACTCGGATGCTGCAGTGGCTGCGGACAGCTTCATAGGTTGTGTCTTAACCCCTTGTGCCACCAGGGAGGCCCTACCAATTTTTTAATTATTTGTATTCAGCTTAGAATCCACAGCCAAACTCAAGAAAACCAAAATCTCCTTTTAACTTCCTGTATGTATTAAAAATATCATAAACTACAGACATTGTTGAAAGTGTTAAAAATGATCAAAATTTTGCATTGCAAATATGTCTCTAATTTTTTTAGTGATATTAATTCATATCCTTCCATTGTACTGTTCACATTTTCCTCCCCATTTCTCATCAAAGCATTTAGATCCTTTGGTGATTGTTTTCCCAGTGGAAAAATGCAACCAAAAACAATTTTTTAATATTTTTGTTGCAAGAATTTAAGTAATTTTGAAGGTGTCTATTCATAGGCAAAACATTGACAGATATTCATAAGTTACATCAAGGAATCTGTCAAGTGTGCAGACTTCTCTAATACTAGAAAATATTCTGCTGGGTAAAGGGGCAAATAATAGAGCAATCTGTTCCAGAAAAGGGGCTGTGTTCTGGGATTTCAAGCACTGAGAAGCTCTAACACCTCCTTTCTAAAGGCATTCAGCAAGATTCATGAACCTTGTCACTTTGAGCTTGAAAGAGCTTCTCGAGATTTTCTTATCCCAGTGTGATGGGAAAGTAGCAGAGTGACTTTCAGCTACAATGTGAGATGAGTGGAGAGAGGTACTGGCCCTAGGTGTCTTCAGAGAGACTAGTAAAGAATAAGCTCACATTCACAAATGGAAACAAACATGGAATAAGGCATCTCCGTTGGTACACACACACACACACACACACACACACTCTCTCTCTCTCTCTCTCTCTCTCTAAAATGATACCAGGCCTGTATATGCTTCTTACTACTTGGTAATATAAAGTGTTACCAGAATTAAAAAAAAAAAAATTGGAAAAAGTGGCAATTTAGCTAAGGTGCATGTTCTCTTACTATCATAGAAAATGGATTAAAAATGGAAGCCTGAGTTACAAAAAATAAGCAATAATGCATATCAAAGTTAAGATGGAAAATTGTGTGTGTCAACAGATGTACATTAAATAAATGCAACTACTTAGAAATATTATATCACCAAATTTATTTGGTTGTATAATCAGGATTAGTGGCGAATAAATTCAAAGTTCATATAGAGTAATGAGGCAGTCGAGTTAACATTTTATAAATAATGTAAATTTGATTTATAATACACAAGTCATCTGTGTGCTTTCATAGCACAAAGCATTTTCTAAAACCTGCAGAGAGGGTCGGGGGATGTTTTCCATTATCACTTTGAGTTGAAGTTCACTGCCTGCAATGCCTTAGGCATTATAAATTAGTCAATTCTGCAAACATTATTTATGTCGCCAGATGCTTTATTTTCATAAAAATCAATTTTCCATAATTTTGAAATGATTAAATTATAGGCACACTATTGTGAAACCACATACAAAAAAACCCAAAAAACTAAGCTCAGAAATATTTATGTCTAATTGTTTTCAAGTCTGTTCCTTATGAAAGAAAGAAAAGGAATGATAAGGAGGTTAAATGATGGAACATTTAACGATTCTCTTAAAAGCATTCTGGTTAATTTACCTTTGCATGTAATTTGTACACGGTGCATCTCAACTCCTAAGACCAATGACTCACCCCCCAGTCTTTTCTAATTGCAAAACTGTCAGACTCCTTACCTTGGCAAGCAGTGTTACAATGGCTGTTCAAAAAATCAGCACTGATGAGAAGACTTGTGCCAGGAACTGTAAGCAATTAATTTCTACATTGATCTCTGGAATTCATCCAAACTTTTCAAAACTAAAAAGTGCCTTGCCATCCTGTCACTCACTGAATATATTTCCAGCTAGTCTGTCTAAAGACTTCACTGTGAAGAGGTGAGATTAGCTGAATCTAATATGAAGTTACTTGGCTCCTATTTTAATGTATAACGTGTAATGCATATTTCCCTTAGTGAAAGACATTTATTAAAAACAAACAAATGAACCGGTCTAGTGCTTTTTTTTTTTTTAACACATATTGGGCCAAGAAAAGAAATATTCCTATTTTACATGCAATAAAAATGGAACACGGTCATGGGCAAAAACCGTAGGGCAATGTTGACTTGAATCCTTAGTTTACCTCATACCCCACATCCACTTTGTCAAGGAATCTAAATAATCCTAATGTGTGTGTGTGTGTGTGTGTGTGTGTGTGTGTGTATATATATATATATATATATATATATATATATATATATATCGGTACCTATATGGCTCTTAACATTTATTACTACCTCTCTAGCCACCACTCTCAGTCACTCTGAGAGAGTAATATGGTAATATCTCACTCTTCTACCAATAAACCTATGTTTTCCACATATTAGCCAGACAGTGTATTAATTTGCTAGGGCTGCTATAAAATAACCTAGGCTGGTCAGCTTAAAACTGCAATTCATTATCTTACAATTCTGGAAGCTGGAAGCTCAAGGTTAAGGAGTCAATAGGAGCGGTTCTCCTGAATCCTCTGTCCTTTGCTTCCAGATGACCCCTTCTCACTGTCCTCACATGGGCATCCTGCTGTGTGCAATGCATCCCTCGTGTCTCTGGATGTAAAAATACCCTCCTCTTTATAATGACAACAGTCATATTGGATTAGAAGCTTACTTGACTTTATCTCTTTAAAGGCTCTGTCCAAATACACTCACTCATACTCTTGGACACTGTGGTTTAGTACTTCACCATATGAATTTTGGAGGAACATCCTATGCCCATAATCATCACCCTTTCAAGCAAAAGTAATATTCTGTCACATCTCTGCTCAAAAGCTTCTGTTTAGTGTGCTGACTTCCCAAGATATCAAGAATGGAAACAGCACTCAGATCTCTAATGGCATCGTTCCTGTGACTTTGCTCTAGTTTTTATATGCATACTTATATTAAATTATATTTCTTACATTTAGACCTGATTTTGAGTGTTATCACTGTTTAATTCTTAGAGGTGAAATTATTCAACCTAGACATTGCATTTTTAATCAGTGTTCTTGTTTTTCACTGGTTTTGCTTTGCCTGAGAGTATCCCATTTAAAGAGAATTGAATTCAAGTTGTTTTCCAAGTTTACAATCTACATTTAAATGAATAAAAAATGCATAGGGCCATTTGGGTATAAAATGGGAATCAAGTAGTTGTAGCATTATTGACAACATTTTGATTTGATACAGTTTGCATTTTATGAAGCAGAAGGGAGAATGGAGGGGCAGGACTTATAGGTTTCCAGGTGTTCTCAATTTTGGGGTCAAAGTGAGCTCAACTTTACTTGCCTGTTTCTTAGTCATGTTGCATTGGACTAATACCAAGTGAAGGAAATCTGTCACCATCTCTTCCTGCATCTATTTGTGGGGATAGAGTTAAAATGGGTTTCTGTTTTGTAAGTGATTTTGAAAATCTCAAGATGCCTCCAGGAGAATTTCCTTAAGAATGGGAGGGGAGGGATTGGGGTCAGAATGGGGGGATTGCAATTGTATGGGGAATATAAAAATAAAATTTATTAATTAAAAAAAAATGTACATTTCTCAAACACTGGCATCCAGGGCAACTGTTAGCAGCAGGATTCATTATCACCCTATGACATTCTCAGAATAAGCCACACATTTGGTGACCTAGGCCCAGGGACACTAGATTTACAAAGCAAGTAGAGCATTCATTTCAATAAGCTGTTTCCTTATTTAAAAAAAAAAAAATGACTAAATAAATGGTTTGAATTGGGGGAAACATCATTGTTTCTCAAAAAAAGATAGACTTGAGTTTTTATCATCACTCTGATTCTTTCTACTTGTCCTAGATTGTATGTATAGTTTACCCTTCCCAAATTTCAGTTATATTTTCCTTAATACATAAAATGGTAAGCAAATATATGTGCTTTGTAACTTGATATTAAATAATGTATTCACAGAAAATGTAAACATCATATTATATATAGAATGCACAGTAAGTGTCCAGAATGTAAAATGGCAGATAATGTAAATACAGTTTTATCGCTATGGTCATATTCCAGAGAATAAGAAAAAATAATGGCAACCACTCAGATAAGAGCTGTTAGCTTCTATAGCAGTAAAGTTTCCATAGGAATTTTATACCCCTTTTAAATTGAATGTTCAGTGACAAAACCTTTGTTAAATAATTTCAAAAAATTGCCATGATCTGTATTTTACAGAGAAGAAAATAAGAAGATAAAGAGTTAAATAACTTAGATAAGTCATAGTGGGTAAATGTTAGAATTAAGAATTTAGTGCAGGAATTACTTTTAGCTTGTTCATTGCTTTTTGCTGTGAGGAAAAGTCATTTCATTCTATTTATTACTTAATAATTGGTATGAGTCGATTCTGGACTTTTATGGAGAAATGTGGGTACAGTGAGATTGCTTAATAGCTGTAAGACACATTACAGTACCCAGGTTTTGAGAGCATCACGAGGCTGTTTTACAGGCATCATCTTATATAATTTTTATGTCTGCGGTTGCTATACTGAAAATTTTATTCATTGAAATATATCCAAATGAGTGGTGATATTATTAAACAGCTGTTTCTTAATTTCTCTTCTGAAAAATGAAATTACATCTGAAGAACACCTTTTGTTCTATGCCAGCCTTCTTAAAATCTTAAACTCTTAACATCCAACTATGTATGAGAGTAAAAAAAAAAAAAAAACTACATATTTTTATTTTTATAAAAATGATATGTCAATTAATATATTTGCTTTCTAGGCAAATATTTGATATTTTTGTTTCAATATATTTCATTTATAGAGACTAGCCTTAATAGAAGATAATTTTGATAAAGTAGAATTTTACCAAGTTCTCCACTTAGTGTTTGGGCCTCGTTGGTGGCTTAGCTGTTAAGTCTCAGTGCTACTACCACAGAGGCCCACCAAGTGGGCCTAAGTTCCATCCCCAGCCAGGGAGGTGACACACATGGCACAGCAGATGTCTCCTGTCTCACCCACTGCTCCCCTCAGCAGTGTATTTCAGTAGATCCACCTGTTCTGCTCCCCACTTTGTCCTGGTGAATCTTCTCACCCCCTGCACCTATAGCCTACCCCCCAGTTCTTCCATGCAAAAATAAACAAATAAAATCTTTTTTTTTAAAATTGCAAGTACTAAATTGTATAATTTATTTGTTATGGCTCAGACACTATCTTAAAAATATATATTGTATCATGTATTCTATGTGATGTGCTATCTAAATAAAGCTGACTATAGGATATGTATTTTGTACAAGATTTTCTTAATGATTATGTATCACAAAAAATGTGTCTGACTATTTGTGTCTTGGTTAAGATACAGACAGTCAAAGCAGGTGCTGCCAGCTTCAGCCAAATGTTCTTCATAGGGCTTCACAGAGCTATTTAGAATCATAGAATCATCTTAATATTCCCAGATACTTTAATGAGTTTTCCCTCTAATTAAATGTGCAACTTGCAAAGATCAGTGGTTGCCAGATTGCTGTGACTGGCAACGAACTGTCTTTGTTGAGAGTCATATTTTTCATCACCTAGAAGTACCCATTTTTAGTATCATTAGAGGTGAAAGTTACATTTTAGGTCAATTAAATAACTTACCAACTGTTTTAAAAAACTAAGTAAACAACTGAGGTCCTCAGGAGAGAAAAGTAAAAGAAAATACCAGATAGAAAGTCTCCAGAAAGCAAGAAAACATATGGAAGAAATGAAGAATTGTCAAAGTTCAGTGTTAAAACGTCAAGCTGGAATGTCAGAATACTTATGAGAGTAACACCATGTTGGGCTTGGTGGTGATTCATTAACACCAAATATAGTTTTGCTGTTATTTTAGCAAGGCTAAATGATGTATTTTGCATTGTATGGCAATTTAGGTTAAAAGTCACTTTTCAAAGGATCTTTTTTGCACCAGCAGGAAAAATCATACATTTTAACCATAAAAATGCCCAAAATGAATCCTATAATTTTTGTGTTTTAGATTACGTTCTTATGCACTTAATTCATTTAAAATTGTTCTGGTTGGCCTGTGTTAAGAATAATTATTGGTTATTTTCTACAAATCATATTCAATATTGTGTTCAAGATAGCCAACTGAGATGCATCATCACAGGGACTCTAAGAAGGTACTTCCTGTGAGTGCTACCCAATACTCTTTTTTGCTCAAATGCCAAGTTCATGTTTTGTTTGTCTCCTGATCAGGAAATACACAGACAGCAGCAGAAAACATTCCCCAGAGGGCCTTGCCGGTGGCACAGCAGGTTGAGCACAACGCCGTGAAGCTGTCCACAGCCTCAGCAGTGTGGGTTAAATTCCCTGCCGGCTGCAGAGATACTCACATGGCATGGCAGACCTCTCCTGCCTCGCCCGCTGCTCCCCTCAGCAGTGTCTCCAGTCAGTCTGTCTGTTCTGCTCCCTGCTCTGTCTCTGGTGAATCCTCTCACCCTCCCGTGCCTCTGGCCTGTACCCCAGTTCTTATATAAATAGAAATACATCTAAAAAAAAGAGAGAAAACAAAGCATTCCCCATTGCCTCAACATGCTCAAAAGCAAACACAAGTCACACAGAAGACAACTAGAAATAAAGATTACAATCT
Organism: Talpa occidentalis; assembly: GCF_014898055.3. Taxonomy (NCBI): domain Eukaryota; kingdom Metazoa; phylum Chordata; class Mammalia; order Eulipotyphla; family Talpidae; genus Talpa; species Talpa occidentalis. The sequence continues at coordinate 92,353,637 of NW_023601322.1, read as the reverse complement.
AAGACTATCACATCAGGGTACCAGGCTTAAATCAGGTCAGTAATGTACAGATGAAGATTAGCAAAAAAATAATCCACTTTTGAAAGCCAACAGAAACAGTAGTTCTTTCCAGAAGGAAAACCGATTGCACATGGTCCCCATTGTGATTTATCGTGCATTGATTATATTTAAATTAACTATGATTCTATTAATTTGGTTTTGTGTAATAGTAAGGACTCAGATATTCTAAAGTAATCTTATCTGTGACCTTTACAAGATCTTTTTTTTAACCAAGTGTCTTGGAAACACATTGTGATAATTTTGTGGTGTCCATTTTCATGTAACCCTGTTGTAGAGGGTCTTTTCACATAATAATCCTTGAAAGGGATATATAAACAAAATATTGCGCCTTTGTCTTACAAGAGATTAGTTTTGAAGAAAGGAGTAGATGCAGTGTTTTGCATTATAGTTGCCATGAACTGCCTTTACCTTCCTGGTAGACAAAGGAAGTCATTTTTTTTTTGTTTTATTTTTTAAGACTTACTTTATTTATGCATACAAGAACTGGGGTGTAGACCAGAGGTGTGGTGGCTGAGAGGATTCGCCAGAGACAGAGTGGGGAGCAGAACAGGTGAATCTACTGAAATACACTGCTGAGGAGAGCAGTGGGGAGACAGGAGAGGTCTGCTGCGCCATGTGGGTCAGCTCCCTGGCCAGGGGTGCAACTCAGGCCGCAGTAGCTGGCGATAGCTTGTTAGCGCTGAGACTTTACCCCCTGCACCACCAGAGAGGCCCAGAATGTTTTAGAATCTGACCAGAGGACCTGAGAAAATTGGAACAGTTAAATGCTGGTAGATAGAGAATCAGGTGAGGGGGAACCGGGGTTAATGATGGAAAGAGAAAGATGGGGGTAGAGAAGCCGTTATCTGCCCATTTGATGCCTGAATCCTGTGCTCTGAAAATCTTTAAAATTCCTTTCAACAGGCTCATGAACAGGCTCATGAACAGTTGAGTTCATTACTCATGTTTCAGGCAAACATTTCCCTAACAATCCCAGACACTACCCCAAACTAGGACTTCCATTTTCCTCGTTCTCCATCTCCTTCTGAGAATATTTGATCAGATCATCAGAATCTATGAAAAAAAGAAATTTAATTCAGATTTTTTAGATTTAATTCTTGCCCTATGTATATGTATAGACCTGAGAAGATTCTAAACACTAGCAATCCAAACAGCTGCTTTTTACTCAACATCTACAAAGTTTCAAACGCTGTTGTATGTGCTATCTACATTGTTTATTTAATGCTTAAAACTTCTCCAGCAGTGTGTATTAGTTTGCCAATTTTATTAAAAAGGGAAGAGTTATCCACATTTGCCCAACTTCAATGAAAATTGAATTTAGGTTCCTATAACTCCAAAGCCCTCTGTTAGTATATGCAAACACACACACACACACACACACACACCACAAATCAGATTTAATTAATGCTATGCCCTACAAGGCTTAAGAGCACTGTTTTTAAAATCAAGTACATATTTCTTAAGGAAACATCATACAATATTATGTTGGATTATGTCATACCAACCATAAACCCATCAAAATTTATGAATCTGCACTTTCTAAATTCCTGAATTCCATCCAGATGAGCAAGCACATAGGACACTACATTTTGGTTTTTGACGGTAGCTACTGCTTTTTGTCTGGATATTAAATAACTGCTCTGAAACTTGTGCTACTCCTTTTATCCCCTTCTTTCTTGAAGCTCTTTCCCTTCAATTCCTGAGACACCACTGTCTGCTGGATTTTCTCCTACTGCCAGGGAATTTCTGTTTTTTTTTTGTTGTTGTTGTTGTTGTTGCTTATCTTTATATTCTCAAAGCTGTTCTCATCCTGATACCTCTACTACTAGATAGGCAGTTTCTGGTCAACCACTTCTGTTTTCCTGACCTCACTTGATGAGTCCAGAGTCCTTTGCAAGCTGTAACACTCATTTCATTTAAATTGTATATTGTTCAACACTCATTCCTATAGTACATTTCTTTTTTTTAAAGATTTATTTATACAAGACCTGAGATACAGGCCAGAGGTACGGGGGGGTGAGAGGATTCACTGAGACAGAGCAGGGAACAGAACAGGCAGACTGATGAAATACATTGCTGAGGGGAGCAGCGGGTGAGGCAGGAGAGGTCTGCCGCACCATGTGGGTATCTCCCTGGCAGGCCAGGAATCGAACCTGTGCTGCAGAGGCTGAGGAAAACTTCACAGTGCTGTGCTCAACCCACTGCACCACTGGGGAGGTCCCCTGTAGTACATTTCTAAGGAGGTACTATTATGTGGCAGGCATAGGTCTTAATTGTGGGAACACAGAGCCAAAAGTTTACACACTACTGGGGCGGGGTGGGGTAAGGAGTGGGGAGAGGAAGGATGGGTCAAAATAAGGGAGGGTACAATTGTGTGGGGAATATAACCAAAATGAAAATGCATACATTGTGCAAAAATGAAAAATGATGTAAGATTATGTAAAATAAAATATTAATAAAAAATTTGCTTTTAAGAAGCTTGGATATTCCATCAATTTCCTAAATTCATTATGACCCATATGGACTCTGTCCCATGCTAACAAAATGTTTTTCTCCAATATTCTAAATTTCAATGATTAACTTAACATTTATTCATGTTCTTAAATTAGAGTCTTAAAGTCAGTGTATCACTTAATTTGCACATACTATCCTGTCAATAAATGCTGCTGGTTTCATCACTCATTATCTCATCTTACAATCCATTTTCTCCCTTCCCAGTGCCAGACCATCTTTCTGTGGATTCATAAGGAAAAGTCTCACAACTATTTTTCTTACCTCTCAGATGGCTCTTGTGTAATCTGTTTTCCACACTAATTCTAGAATGACCTTTCTTAAAAGGCAGATTTGATCAGAATACTTTCCTCACAAAAGCCTTGGGTGGCTTTGCAAAGCTTTCCATATTAAGTTCAAGCAGCTTAGTGCACAAAGTTTTGTCTCATGTTTTCTCTTCATATCAGTTTTCTACTACATGCAATCATACATGCTATCTTCATATTATGCTACACTCAAGCTGTGCAGTGCAGTTTAAATGCAAATCATGAAGGAAATGAATAAATTTGAGCTTTACAAACCCACTTTTTACTTATATTTCTAAATCTTTTCACACTTCTGGACTATGAAAGTCATCAGATACTTAGGGAAATGTAAGAAATTTCTGTCAATAAACACTGCCAGTTTCTGCATACCTGATATGTGGTATGGACTTAATCTAAACTTATACAGAAGAATGGAAAGCTTTTGAACAAAACATCATGTAAAATAAAAATGCAAAAGATACAGAGTAAAGTGACTAACCTGTTTGAGAAATGGTGTCAGAAGCCACATGGCCTGAAATGTATGCTGAGATTGGCACAGTTGTGAGATATGGTATAGAGGAAATCCATGGAGCCTGCTCTTAGCCTTCCTGCCAGCCTGCTTGCCTGCCTTCTTTCTACTTCTTATTTTTTAAACCAACAACAACAACTAAAAAAAACTGTGACAGTACAATGGTTTATCATTCATTCACATCCAAGATTTTAGTATTCATGATATTAAGATTTTTTTTTCTCCAGTGCCACATTTCCTTTCATTAGCTCATGTGCAAACATTTATTTACTTCCTCACCTGATTCCCACAAATGTAAGTCTTTACATACAAACCAAAATGTGGGACTTGTGGTTTATCATGCCCAATTCTGCTCTACTGTGGCATGTCACAAATCAAATCTTGAAATCAGACGATATAGATTCCTATTTTCTTTTTTTGCCCCTATGGTCTGTTATGTAGATTATAATTTAACTTGCTAATTAGAAGTTCTTGGTTTGTGTTTTCTAACATCTATAGTTTAAAGTTTCTTGTCTGTGTGTGCCTCATCTCCTCCCCAGACTATTGTTCCTCCTACCTTTCCTTCCTAGCACAACCTTACAGAACACAAAGGCACAGCCTTTATGGGGTCTCCCTAGTGACACAAGGGGTTAAGACACAGCATTATGAAATTATCCACAGCCACTGCAGCATGAGTTCGATCCTCAGCCAGGGAGATACCCACATGGCGCTGCAGACCTTTCCTGACTCTCTGCCTGTTCCCCTCAGCAGTGTATTTCAATCAATCAGTCAGTTCTGTTCCTCACTCTGTCTCTCGTGAATCCTCTCACCCCCCTACATCTCTGGCTTATACGCCAGTTCTTGTATGCATGAATAAATCTTTTTTAAAAAGGCACAGTCTTTGAGACAAGACTGAGATAATGAGTCTGCTTCATACATGTTTAAAACCATGCAAATTGACTATTTCTGTGCCTCAGCATTGATAATAATATGATACTCATAGGGAAGACATGCAATTTAAAATATTTGATATGTTAAAAGGACTTAGAATAATTGTATAGATAGTAAGATCTAACAAATGCCATATATTATTTCTCCAGAATATCACCTCCTGTCTGTGATGTGTAATTTATATAATCACTTGGGATATAATACATGGTTTTATGATAGTTTTAATGTCTTCTATTTGCAGAAGCTTTCAATGTTTAGATTTTTTTCATTGAATGGTCTTAATATTTTGTTACTCATTAATTGATTGTGTTGCAATTACATTTTCTCTTCATCATTGTAAGTAACAGGATGTCAAGTGCAGGCATTTTAATACTAATCACGTTTCTTGATGACTAATGAAACCCTAATCAACAGTGCTAGAAGGTTTATGTGCGTTCTATTGATGCTCATTGACACTCATATATGTATATATTATATATATATATATATATGTATGTATCTCCTTTATGTGTGTGTGTGCATGATTACATCTTTATAATTCACATGACTTTGTTTGGCAGGGAATAAATTTGAGAGTAGATTCCTTGAGGTATAAATAGTCTTCATCTTACTTGTTCTAAATACCTAATTTTAAATATTATGTTAAAAGATAAGAATATTTTACTGTCTTCCATTTGAAGCAATTTGTTTAGTGAGAGGAGCCACTGATACTAGCTATAAACCTCATTATGTTAATCATCACAGTAAATGTAAATGGTCTAAATTCTCCAGTTTAACATGGTAACCCTGTGTTTGTCATTTGGGGAAGGTACCAAGCTTTTCTAAGTGCCTGCCCATTTCACAATCTCAGCAGCAATATGTAAGTTTTCCAGTTTTACCATTTTCTTGTCAAATCAACGTGACCCTTCTAATTTGTTTTTCCTTTTCAAGATTATTTTGAGTAGGTTGTGTCCATTAAGGATCAGTTTGTTGATGCTTGCAAAAAATTTAAAAAGTGAAATAGAAAGAAGGAAGGAGAGATGATGTGATAGTGACTGAATCTGTAGATTATTTCGGGTAGTTGTGAGAATTTAGCACATGTCATTCATATATAATGGATGTTGTTTTCTTACCCTAAGAAGAACAATGAAAGAAATAGGAAAACAAAAGTGGTAGTTTTCCACTTTAAGGATGTATTCTGGGATTGACTCTTATTTTCCAGTATTGTTCAGAGCGTTGGTAACCTCACATATGGCAAAGCAGACTGGGAAGTGCAATCATGAATCTGGTCAGCACTGTTGGTATTTTTCAGTAAATGTTCGAATTTTGTGACTAAACTAGAAGAATATACATGCTATACATTAGGGGTCTCTGCCTCTTTCATGTATTCCTGGCTCAAGTGCTGTCTAAGCAGGGAAATCAGAATTCTACTCCTTCATATACTCTTGGAGAACAGTCGCTGTAGTATAATGATACTCAGGTATCCTTGAGAGGAATACATGATGCAAGTCACTATTATTCTTCTGTCTTTTACTAAATTTACTGAATTTCATTAGTATGCTTAGAGGATTATTTCCCTGTTATTTAGAAAATATTGGAATCATTTAACACTTGCCAATATGCTTTCCTAGCAAAATAATTCATTTAAATTGTTTTTTATGAAATATTAACAATAAGACTATGTTTTTCTTGATGTTGATATTGAATAGTTTTGATATTACTGGCAAATATATAGAGATAACAAAGAAAATATATCATCATTTTATAATTATATTACAAAAAGTGTTCCCAGAAAAGTTGGAAATGTGGTATTTGTGTTCTGTGTGTTATGAGGAACACAAAGATGACAAATTTACTTTTGGTTAGGCTGAATGTGAAATGTGGGCAATACATTTATTTGGAAATTTCCTATAGACATTGAACAAATATTTGGAATAGAAAATTGAGGATCAAAATAAATGACATTTTTGAAAAGCAGATAGCTGCTCTAAATGATTCTAAATCTCTTGATCTCTGTGAATTATATCTTAGAATACTACAAGTGCTTGCAGTTGAGTGTGATAAGCTTTTGAGAGATAGGCAAGAAATGATTAAACTGGAAGTAGCACAAGTTAATATGAAGTAAATGAGGTTGTGACTCCACAAAGGTGAAAACCATCCTTTACAAAACAGTCTATCCTAGGAAAGATTATCAAAGACATAGTTACTTTTGCATCCTAAAAAATATGTTTATAGTATAGAATCTTAAAAACCTAATATGGACAATAACAATAAAGCATCATTAACTCATTTCTTTATTTAAAATTTTATTTATTCATTTTTAGAGATTTATTTATTTATGCATACAAGAACTGGGGTATAGGTCATAGGTGCAGTGGTGGGGGACAGGGGCGGGTGAGAGGATCCACCAGAGACAGGGAAGGGAGTAGAACAGAAAGATTTACTGAAATACACTGCAGAGGGGATCAGTGAGCCAGACAGGTCTGCTGTGCCATGTGGGTCAGCTCCCTTGTTGGCTGGGAATGCAGACAGCTTCACAGTGCTGTGGTTAGCTTCTTGCGCCACCAGGGAGGCCCCATCATGAACTCATTTCTTATAGATCACTAGTATGCACGTGAAACACTAGCATGGCTGCAACTGAGGGTATTTGATGAAGCAAATGATGAAAGAAACACACTGGGTCTCTGACACCACGAGAAGGTGAAATAGCAGCTGACAGAATCACCTTGGAAAAGTGTTTCTTACTAGTCACTAAAAAAGGACTTTCTATATTGCACTCATCAATGGTTCTTTCCTGTGTTTCCACACAGCAAGCCCATGCCCATGCTTTGGAAGAACTCAGGCATTTGCAAACAATGATCTAACTCCCAACCTACAGCATTTTTCCCACTGGCCTCTTTTGGGATTACTTACACATTTGCATGACGAGCTTGTTTACTGGACCCCATTCATACTTGTAGCCCTGTAGATTTAAGAATCTAGTTGGCAGGGATTTTGACTTTTGATTTTTGTCAGTACCCCAAAAAAGCACTTTGCTGCAAAGTTCATGAGGAAATCAAAAGTATAAAAGAAATAGCAATAATTTACATGAAAATGTCAAAGTTGTTTTTTTTTTTAAGTTAGTACTGAATATACCCAGATAAAATGAAACACCCAAAATTTAAAACTATATACATTGGGTCACAAAGCACCAAAATCACAACTGGATAGAAAATATATTCCTTAATAATAGTGCTTATGAAAAAGTAGAGGATATTCAACTTATTTTAATCTTAATATGATTCAGCTATGTGAAGAGAATATTGCAATTATGTTATTGTTTAGAAATTTATCCATAAAAATGTTCCAGTTTATTAAAATACTGTACTTTGATCTGGTCAAAGTATATCTAATTTTTAAACATCTGGTTTTTTGAATTGGTATTGTATTTGTTTTGTATAAGCATCAAAAAGTGTAGGGATGTAATTGTGGAAATATTTCCTTGAATCCATCCCCCAGCTCAGATTTCACCTCTCCCAAGCTTTTCCTTGAGTTTCTTTATGGCTATTCAAGAAAATGTTATTATAGATTATCAACTCCTCCCTTTTGTTCACACAGGTACATACATACACAGTATTTATACCTTGCTTGATTTTAATTAAGATTATATATTAGAAACATGTCCATCTTAATACAAAAGGCTTTTATTATTTTTACTTCTGCATAATATCCCAGTGGACTGATAGAGTGATGAAGTTCCATAGTGATGAAGATTTCTGTTGTTTTGAAGTATTTGGAATTGTTAGTGACAAGTCAGAGAAAATACTGTTAGTGTTTTTCTGGTTTTGTTTCACACAGGATCACATAATCATATAAGATTTTCTTAGATGAAGAGTTTCTGGGTCACCAATTGTGGGGGAGTATTTGTAATTGTAATATATGCTATCAAATTACCCTCTTACTATCTTATACTTTATATTTTTGGAACAATGCATATATGTTTGCTTGTTTTTCTATTAGGTTATTGGTCTGTTCAATTATTCTCCATTAGCTTATAGCATGTTAAGGACAGTGTTGCCTTTTTTGTGATGAATTGCCAATATTTTTATCTTCTGCTTTTTGACTTTCCTTGTGGTATATGTGTATCTGCGTTTATAAATGTATGGATATATTTATATTTTGTTTGTAAATATAGATAAATAAAATAATTTATAAATATATATAAGCCAGTTAAATGTTTTTAACAAATTTGCAGTTGATATGGCCTATTATTTCAATTTCATTTCTTCTTCTAGATGTCATAGTTTTAAGTTTTTTTCTAAATGAAAATCAAGTCTGTGTCTTCTAGTATTTTTCTTTGGTGTATTGTCTGTATTTAGATTTTTATATAATAAGAATTAACCTTATATAATTTGAGTTATGTATCCAATTAATTTTCATTAATCATTCACATTTCCAACAAACTTTTTGTCAATTGTCCTGCTCTCATTGTTTTTGAGATGTCACTGCTGTCAAGTCATTCCATGCTCAGTGCATAGACCAAGTGCTTCTTGTATATTATTATCTGCTTTGCTATTTGACAAGGACCACTTTTGTTCTTGTTTCTAAAGAATAGGAAGCAGTAGGTGGAGGTGCCATTTTAAGTAGGAGGTAGTTGAAGGCTGATGTCCCTCACCCATACCTCTTTTTCCTTTCTTATTGACCTCAAATGCTGCAGATTCCAGTTCTAAGATGAAACTTTATCAACCTAGACATCTGAGTAAGTGTGGATCACAGAATTCCACCCACTCATTCTAGAGAAGTAACATATGCAGGAGATACATCACTGAAGTTTGGAGGTTGATGACAGCAACACAGTCTCTCCTAAGTAGACATATACTATCATATACTAAAAGCCATGTGTATTTAGACATATTTTTGGATGTTTATTAATGTCAGTTAATCTTCTTTTGAGGAAATATATGCCAAGAACTTCCTGGATGCCCTTTACTGCCTCCTTTTTTTGATAATTTAACAGAAAAATATTGGACAGATCTGAGTAGCAGCCAGAGGAATATACCAACAGCATCAAATTCTAGTCTCCTATTTTCTGCAAACACTACTCTCTCAATCAGAGGGACACATTTTAGAAAATATTAATTATGTACCAACTTTCTTTTGCATACACAGAGTCTTTTGAAAAAAATTTAGTGTTGGTCAAACTATGATCAAAACTAATAAAATGTTAGAACCCGAAAGACTGTGAAAGTGTATATATACTTTTTAAAGATTTATTTAATTTATTTTATTTATGCATAGAAGAACTGGGGTGTAGGCCAGAGGTGCAGGAGGGTGAGAGGATTCACCAGAGACAGAATGGGGAGCAGAACAGGCAGAGCTACTGAAATGCACTGCCGAGGGGAGTGTATACAACCCTTGTAAAGATTTTGAGAAGTCCAGGGCACAAAAATAATGTTTGAAAAAAATACATAATTGTAACTACCGTGAAAGCTAGGTTTTAATCAACTAATAGATCTAAATCCTTTCAAAGAGTCTCTGGGACATCAGTGCCAGCAATTCTTATCACTACTGTTAACATTTAAAATGTCGGCAAACTGTGTAGATAGACTGAAGTACATTTTTTTGATAAGCACCAATTTAATATAATTTTAAAGTTATTCTTAAAGTTTTAGGTGTAATAAATGTCTATTATATTTAAAATATTCAAAATGTTTCAAAGATGTGAAAATATCTGTCTCTTCATTGCTCTAAGTTTCAGTTGTGTTCTATGGAGGTGGGAGAAAAATATTGAAAAAATAACATTTAGCTTATAAATTACTCATAGTGTTTTTCAGATTGTTGTCCTCCTATCCCTCTACTATGGTCTGAATATTCATTCTCTCAAAACCAAGTAAAGGGCTAGCTGTCTTTCTAAAGTCTCTAATATAGACTTTGTATTGGGAAGAATGCAGGTGGTAGGATAAAAAAATCAAATGGTAGCTTTTAAGAATGTTTGAAGATGACAAAAAGTTGCATCATTTGTTCAAAATCACATATTTGAGAAGCACTGAGATAAAAATGAAGTAGGAAATTGGTGTGTATTATATTTGTGTTTGTTTTTATTTTTTTATTTTATTTTTTTTTTTGTGGGACCCTCGCCGGTGGCTGGGGATCAAACTGGTGCTGCAGAGGCTGCAGGCAGCCTTGCAACCCAGTGCTCATCCACTAAGCTACCAGGGGAAGCCCTGTGTTTGTTTTTAAATTACATTTGTTATAAATGTTTTATGATTGATGGGATACTTTTGTATATTTTTTTTCAAAGTAGAGATTTAAAAGATGGTCCATATTACTATTAAGAATAAAGAAGTCATGATTCACTTCAGCAATGCCTTTGGTCCTGACTTGCTTCTTTATGTGGCTATCACTATTCATTCCAAAATTTGGTCATTGCCAACATTTTCAGAATGATTTAATTTCTAGCATCTTCTGCAATTATATAATTGCCATAGTCTTGCCAAACTTTGTAAGATTTATCTTGTGTCTGTACTCTTAATTTGTTCTGGAAATTAGCTGGCTGGCATGAGTTTCTTTCCTTGTCTTTATTGGATAATTTTCCAGATTCGTCAAGTAAGTTTTTACTAGCACTGTAGTAATATAAGTCAGCTTTGCTTTTGATTTTTTAAATTTGATGGATTTTAAGTAAAATTATTTTGGCATTATTTATACTTCACTACCTGGAAGAAAATTCAAAATGTGAAAGGTTAGTCCATACATTTGAATGTTGCTTCCATTTGTGTCTTGCAAATGATTATCTTTCATAATCTTGACTTAATTTAATAGTCATCTTTATTTATACTTCATGCATTTTATATATTCTATATTGTATTTATACAATTAATGACCTTTTCATGTTGCATAATATGAACATTATACATAAAAATAGCACAATATGTGACATGACTATATGTTATAGTATGCTATCAATATTATAAGTATACAAACATATGTGAGTATATGTATATATATATATACATATATAAATTTCACATACCTGTCTATATATAAATAATGGAATATTTGACTCCACAACTCATACCACTTTTCATTCATAAATAATAATGACAACAGATACAATATGCATTAATTATCTCCATTTCATCTTTATTTGCCCATAAATTTCTCCTCAAAGATAATCTAATTTTAAGGTAATTCTAATGCTTCCTGTTTTAAAATATTTTCCAGAGAATAACTGTAAATCATTAGATTCCATCTTCCTTAATATATAAGTAATATTTACAAATATTTTGTAAACTCATTTTAACAACCTAGTGATTATTCATATTTGATTTTTTCCTTGATCAAAAAAATGATACATGTAGTCTTACTTTCTGATTATGTATTGACATGTGATTTTTACATTAAATTGATACATGAAGTATTATATTATATGCTCTTTTCTATTACTACTTTTCTATTCACCAATAATGCAAAAGAATCTTTCTATATTGACAAATTAGTCAAGATCTATGTTTTGATATTGACCACAAATAGTCATTATTTCACAATAAAAATATCATTGTATGGGCCTCCCTGGTGGTGCAGCAGTTGAGCACTGGGTTGCGAAGCTGCCCACAGCCTCTGCAGCGCTGGTTCAATCCCCGGCTGCTCCCTGGCCACCGGAGGAGGGTCCCACATGGAACTCAGATCTCTCCTGCTGCACCTGCTGCTCCCTTCAGCAGTGTATTTCATCAGTCTGCCTGTTCTGCTCCCCGCTCTGGCTCTGGTGCATTCTCTCACCTTCCCGCGCTTCTGACTGTACCCAGTGAAATAAACAAACAAACAAATAAATAAAAATAAATAAATAAATAAATCTTTAAAAATATCATTGTACTTTTTTTTTAATGCAACTATGCAAGAAGGTAAATCATAACACTTTATTTGTTCATCATAAGAAATCACTTCCATGAAAAAAAAACAATCAAAATTTTCTGTGATTTTAAAATATTTCCTTATCAGTCTGATGTCCTTAACATAAACTGACAGTAGATTGCAGAAGGTGGAACTATAAACTAGTTTTTAATCCTGGCTCCATAACTCTTCACCTTAATTTCTCCATTAACAAACATGGGACAATTTAATAGCTTCTCCTCAGAATTGTATTGAGGACACAATATATGTAAAGTGTAATACATGTAAAATACATGAGCTAATACATGTAAAGTATTGATTTGGTACCTTATTAGCAATCTGGGAATATACTATACCAATAAATTACTACTAATAATTTACTGTTATTCCTTGAATGGTATCAGAATATCCAGATATTAAATCTCCATGAATTTTGATAGTCCAGTCCATTAGCCATACAGTGGAAACACTGGAGTTACTGGGGTGCCGGGTTAAACTACATAAAGTCATTACTTCCCTAGAGATTATCTACAAATATTCTCATTTTTATATTTTCAGTTGTCCTAAATATCTCAGATAGTACAGAATTGGCACTGCTATGCTTCTTTGTCTTGTTTTTATTATTTGTAGTTCCATTTTTCAAAACATCCTCATTGCATTTAGTTCTTCGATCTATAAACTCAATCATTCATATTCTAGTCAAACTTTGCTGGCATGAAAACCATTCTGATTTGTCTCTTTTGACTTAGATCAGATCAGATATATTATTTCAAGTCGGTTTTATGCTTTAAATCTTAAAGGACTCTCACTTTTCTACCTAGTTTGCAGAGCACTCCAATTAAGAATGCATGAATCAGAAGGAAAAAGAAAAATATCAGATGGCTTCACTTATAGGAGGAATATAGGAGAACCAAATATGATATCAGGGGAAAAAAATAGTAACAATACAAAACACAACAAAGCAAAACAAAAACAGATAATTATAAACCAGAGGCATCCTGCAGCGGTAGGGGGGAGGGAGAGGGATCAGAGGGAGGGAAGGAGGAGCACAGGGGACTGTGGTGATGGTGCATGGGTTGAATTGGTGGAGGAAATTCTATGGGGATTACACCTGAGGGGGAGAAAAGGCAAACATTGTTTAAAAATGAACAATCATCTAAATATAAATAAATAAACAAATAAATAGATAAATGAATGAATAAATAAATAAATAGATTGATAAATAAATAAATAAATAAATAAATAAATAAATAAATAAATAAATGAATAAAAAAGAATACATGGACCACATCCATACATCCATGTTACTATCAACCTCTGCATGTTTCCTTAGTACATTTTGTAAGACTGGAACCCAGAATCCTGAACTTCTTGACATAGAATACGTTCTTCTTAAGCACAGCTCTAAATGAACGATAGCTACTCTGTAAAAGAATTTGTGAATTGCTGGTGAAATTTTGCTAGTTAAACCAATCTAAGCTGACTATCCTCTGTTGTAGTTACCAGTAAGCAACTGGGCTTTATGTTTCTACTTGTATGCTTGATTTCTCTTCTACTTACTCAAGCACTTCTCTAAATCTCTTTTAATCTATTTTCCTCTGAATGATCTATCTATCATCCAGTGTGTGTAGTAGTATTGGCAAATCTATTTTATTTTCCAATTTCCTGGCTTATATTATGAACGAAATGCTGTCTTAGTTATGAAGCTTTTCTGTCTCTGTATTTGATTCTATCACCCTTTAAATACCCTTTGTATCTTTTAAAAATATAGCAGGCAGTGTGACAATTGAAATTTTTTTATCAAATATTTCCTTTGTTCATTTGTCAGTAGCTAGTATGCATCAACATATTTCGTCAAAGCAGTGAATATGAAGTTCTAAAATAGCAGACTTCCTGATCTCTGGGGATCTGGTTTTAAGTCATTACTATTTTCAGGAACATCAGAGAATTTGAAAAGAGGTCAGTTTTCCTTACAGTAGTAATTCAAGGAATTTAGAGGTGTTTACCTGTGCAGGCTCCATAGTGAACATAAATCCAGCCAAGTTTACTAAGACCAGATGAAGTTACCAAACTGAAAAGGTATAAAAGGCAAAGGACTTTAAAGACTATATCTTTCCCAAACTGAGTTGGTTTAACCTCAACTACTTTTGTGTCTTCAGATCACAGGTCACTGGGATTTGAAATTGTTCTAGCTTCAATGCAGTTTCTTAAACACTCAATTATATTGTTCTCTAAGGAGGTCTTGCAGATGACAATCTTTGAAACAACTTCTATAAAATATGCGTTAGTAAATAGAGTACTTCCCAAATCAATAATTTAGAAATAAGTAGTCCCCAAAATAATGCTTGTAACAAAAAAGACAAAAAAAAAAATACCCTGATATTCAAATTACTTCTTTAATCAATTTTGGCCATTGCATTTTCCCAGAAAATTATCAAAAAGCATTAATTTTGGCTGGCCATGCAATTGAATTTATGTTTTTTGAACAAAATCTTAATTCTTTTTTCTTTCTGTATTCTATGTACTATAGAATATAACTTCTCTATTTCTATGCATCTGTAAACTTATCTAATTTGCCCAGCTTCTTTATCCTGTTTCTCTTAACTTATATTTACAATAAGTTTATCTCAGTTTTGCATATTTTAAAGCAACTCACTTTGGATTCATTGTATTTGGATCAAATACATATAATTTCTAGGCTTATTTGTTGTTTTCTTTAATATGTAATTATTTTTTAAATTCAGGTTTAGTATTTGTATTCCTAGAAAGTTTTAAGTTCAATTTGCTATTTTCCTAATTTTTCATTAAAAATTATATTTAGTTAGAAGCATCCAGGATGTCAACAGAACAGCTGCAACTGTGATTTCTCCTTACGTATTTGAAATTTCCCAACTCAGTTTAAAATTCACTCACACTACCTGCCACTAATGTCTTAACCATTTAATCCCAATATATATAGTTTTGTTGAGTTTTTAGAGCTCTTTATTTGGGATACAAATTCATTATCAGATATTGCAAATATATTTTCCCAGTCTGTGATTTTTCATCCTTTTAATAATGCCTTTGCAGCAGAGAATTTTTTTAAGATTTATTTATTTGCTTATTTATTTATTTTAAAGATTTATTTATTTTATGCAAGAATGGGGTACAGACCAGAGTACACCAGTGTACACTGTGGGAGGGTGAGAGGATTCACCAGAGACAGAGTGGGGAACAGAACAGGCAGACTGACGAAATACACTGCTGAGGGGAGCAGCGGGCGCGACACGAGAGGTCTGCTTCACAATGTGGGTTTCTCCACGCCTGGCTGGGATCGAACAGCGATGCAGAGGCCACAGACAGCTTCATAGTGTGGCTCTTAACTGGCTTTGCCACCAGGGAGTCCCTGCAGTGGAGAAATTTTTAACTTTTAATAAAGCACCACTTCATTATAGTTAATAGGTAAAAATGTGGTGTCATATTTGAAAACTATTAATTCTTTTCCCCTACTTTATTGTAGGAAAATTCTCTCTATTACTTTCATGTTTGAAAATAAAGTAACTGATGCTGCTTTCTTACACCATGACTTCTATAGGTGACTATTCTGTGTAACTGATATTACACACTGATTTTCAACATTTATCTTTTATATAAATTTAGACATAAGCATTTTCTTTTAATCAGAGAAGCCTGTTCATATCACAAATTTTGATATTTTATTTTGAATTACTACTAACTAATGTCTTTACATTACTACTAATGTCTTTTTAATTTTATTGTTATTTTTAATCTGTTTCATTTTAAGGGGCATTATAATTTTAATCTGGTATTTCAAAAATTATTATTCTATTTTCACATAAAAGAAAACTACAGTGTGGTAAACAATTATATTCCTAACAATTTTTTTAAATAAGTATTTTCAGGTTTGCCTTATGGTCCAACATATCCTCTATTATTGTTAATGCTCCATATTGTTTTAGGTAAAAATAAATTATAAAATATCAAATATATCAAATTAAGAAAGTATTTAAATTAAATATCAAGTTTCATCTCTTCTTACCTATGATGTTGCTTGTTTATCAGGTTTTAAGGAATATGTCAATACCTCCAAGCATGTCCCTTTTGCTATTTTAATTTATTAATTCTTCTTTTCCTGTGTTCACCTACTTTCATGTGTTCCTTTAGTTCTTGGTTGGTAAGCATATTTTTATTAATTTATTTTAGACAACACTAGAAGGAGAATAATAATTTCTAGTTATAAAAAAATTTCTGTTGAATTGAACTTCTGGTTATTGTGAAATGTACCAAAAAATAAAAATTCCTTTAATTGTATGGCTATTGGGCCTCCCTCATGGCACAAGGGGTTAAGATGCAACCTTGAAGCTGTCCACAGCTTCTGCAGCATGAGTTCAATCGCGGGCCAGGGAGCAACACATATGGCGCAGCAGACCTCTCCTGTCTCACCCACTGCACCCCTCAGCAGTATATTTCAGTCAATCCACCTGTTCTGCTCCCCTCTCTGTCTCTGGTGAATCCTCTCACCACCCCCCCACACCTCTGGCCTGTACTCCAGCTCTTGTATGCATAAATAAATAAATTATTAAACAAATGGAAACATTTAGGGCCCTTCCTGGTGGTGCAGCGGATTGAGCACAGTGCTGTGAAGCTCTTTGCAGACTCTGCATTGCAGGTTCGATTCCTGGTCGGCCAGGGAGATACCCATATGGCGTGGCAGACCTCTCCTGCCTCGCCTGCTCCCCTCAGCAGTGTCTTCGGTCTGTCTGCCTGTTCTGCTGCCCACTCTGTCTCTGGTGAATTCTCTCACCATTCCATATCTCTGACCTGTACCCCAGTTCTTGTATAAATAAAAAAAAAGAAAAGAAAAGGAAACTTAAAAAAAAAATTGAAACATTTAAAAAAATAATAATTGTATGGCTATCAATCATAGCTACAGTAGTTTTCTTTTGCTTTTTGTTTTACTTTTGTGCCATTCCTCAGTCCCACTAAGTCACCTTTGGGCCTCAAAATTCTACCCCATGATTTACTGTAGTGAGTTTCTTTTTTAATTTTTCCTTCAATCTTACTGGGTCTACTATATATATAGCAAGCACTTAAGATTGACCACATATCTATCCATTTGTTTGTTCATTCAGTCAATTTGGATTGTAGGTCTAATGTCAGGGTTTGGGTGAAGTAGTGAAAGAGATTATTTGGAAGTAGAAATATTCACAAATCACAAACAATATCCAAAGTCGCATCCTTTATGAGATCAAATTATGCCCACCAACCAGCACAGTAACACAGATAAAAATTATACAGCATAGCCAGGTAAGTATAATTCTTACTCTAGGCAAGATTTCTCTTTTGTTTTAGGAGTTTATGTATCATGCAGTACTTTCCTTTAAATCTGTTTTCATTAACATCACATTTTATACCACCAAAATTGTATCTGCATTTTGAAAGATGAATATTTCACAGTGAAAACATATAGATGGAACCAGTCACAATTGGTTTAATTGGGCTTAATTTACATTAAGTTTAAATTTGTAAATGGAATGTATGGAATAATTTCCTGAAGGTTATCATGAAATCAGAATTATTCAAAGCATTTATAACCATTTCTATTCCATCTGTCTAAGATGACCAGAGGCTGAATTAGGGATCAAAAATCATAAAAACCTTGTGTTTACCTAGCACATGACTACTCTTGTAAGGATGGAATTTATAAATACATTTTTGTACAAATATTTCATGCCTCATGAAATCATTTTAGCTTTATATAAGCCATATGTGTCACAGAAAGGTAGGGAAACAAGGATAGGAAAACTCTAGGCATGCCCTTCCAACATAAATCCTAATAGCTCCTTTAAATTCACATTATTATAAGCATAAATTCAAATCAAGTATGCATTGTATTCCTAAATACACATAACAGACTCCCTTTGCAAATTTAAAAGCAGAAGCAATTCTTTTTTGTTTGCTTTCCTGCAATTAATTCATACATTGACCATCTGCCATTTATTGAGGATATTTTTTTTTTTACTAGCAGCTTTATTGAGGTATAATTAACTCATGTAAAGTATAAAATTCAATGGTTTTAATATATTCACAGTTATGTAACCATTATTACAGTCCATGCTTTCTACTAATTCCTTTATTGTTTTCTCACACACCAGGACACTAAACCCATACCCTGATCAACTTAGAGCCAGGTAACAAACAACGAGCCCCATGTCCCAGAGCCACCCATGCTCAGCCCAGCCAATTTTGAGCCTGTTTACCTTGACACACCTATTTTTTCCAACAAAAACTACAACATTCTCACCTACAATTTCGCTTTCTTTCCCTCCTCCCTTTCCCCACTGCCCCCTTCTTACCTTGGGAATATGAATAACAAATTTTCTGATGACAATTATCTCCTGACCTGTTGCCTTATAATATCTTGAGATTTCTTTTAATGCACAATATCTTAAATCACATGGTATATCCTAAGAATATTTGAGAAGAATATATTATCCTCTTCTAGGAGAGTATATGCTACAGATATTTGTGAAACCTCATTGGTTCATAGTGCTTTTCAAGTCTCCTCTTTCCTGTTGATCACCTGCCTAGGTTATAAGTCCAATATTGAAAGTCGATTTTTGCTCTTACAATGGTTGTTGAAATGTCTATGTTTACTCTCAAATATTGTTTTATGACTTTTGAGACTCTATGTTGAGGTGCAAGTATTTTTATAATGGTGATATTTTCTTGATGTTTTTACACTTTTATCATAATAAAATACCCCTTTATTTTTGGAAACGTTTTTTATCAATTTTGTCTGCTATTCACATAGCTACTACAGCTTTCTTTTGGTTGCTGTTTGTATGTCTTCTTTTCTCCTTTATTTTTCATATATTTATATCTTTGTTTCTAAAGTGAGCTCATGTAGACAACATATGCAGATAGCATCTTTTGCAAAATGCTTTGTATCTCCCCCTCTTGATAGGATAGTTTAATTTACATTTACATTTACATTCATAGATATTTTTAATTTGCCTGTCATTTCTTTTTTGAATGTCTCATTCTGTGTTTGTGTTTCCAACTCTCTATTACTGCTTTTTGTAATAATAGTTTCTAATATAATCCTTTAACTGTTGCCATCATTTTTTATTATTTAGTGTTGAGTTATTTCCTTAGTGATTTCTCCAAGGCTACCATATAAATATTACCACATCTGTTTCAGATCTTCAGTAACTTATTTTAGAGAGAAATGTAAAAATGTTACTCTCATTTAGCCTTATCTCCTTTTCCCCTTTTGGGAGTATCAATATCACACATAACTCATTTATAATTGTTATATACTCAACAATGCATTTTTATAATTATTACTTTTATAAATTTGTATCATTTAATCTAGGAGAATTATGCAGAACAAGCATATACTTAGAACTTCTGTTACATACTGGTATACTTGCTCATTCTGTTTCCCTTCAATTTTTCCTGTGGGTTTCAGTTATAACCTGAAGTCATTGACTTAGCTCAATATTCCCTTACTTCTACCTGTGCTTGAATTGAAAATATATTATTTTCTTATATGCTGTGTGCTCAGCAACATAATTATATACATATTGCTTCAAACCAGCTAAGAGAAGAAAGGAGATGAAACGTGCACTTAGACTATGTTTTGTAACTACATCTTTAATAGTGCTTTTTTTTTTTTTTCATCAGATTTGAATTGCTGTTTGGAATCACTTGCAGTCACCCTGAAGCACTTCATTTGGCATTTCTTATAATGTGGCTCTGCCAACTATAAATTCTCTCAGTTTCTGTTTGTCTTGTAATGTCTTTACTTCATCTTCATTTTGCAAAGTAGATTTTCTGAATACAGAACCCCTGGTTGACAGTTTTGAATTTTTGTTTTCTCCTTTGAACACTTTCATTGCTGTCCCTGTTGTGTCTGATGAGATGTCAGCCTCTAATGTGTTATTTGGGCCCTTTCTGGTCACCTTTCTCTTTGCTGTTTTCCAGATTTTTCCTGATCTTTAGCATTCAGCATTTTCATTATGCATGACAAGTCTGAGGATCATTTTGTCTTATACTCCAATGTTACAGGGGAGGCTGAGGGTACCCAGGAAAACCCTGTGCCTGCTCTACATAGATTCTGCCAACTGTTGCTTCAATACAAAACATATTCTTAGTGTATAAGGCCTTTAACAGAAAATAGTTTTTTATCCTTTTATTTTAACATTTATCATTTTTTACATATTAGACCATATTTTAGACCATATTTTCTTCCCCCCACCCCCTCAGATTGAGTCCCTATAGAATCTCCTTCCCCAAGGCACCGATGCACCATCACCTCAGTCCCCTGTGCTCCTCCCTCCCTCTGATCCCTCTCCCTCCTCCTCCCCTGCAGGATGTCTCTGATTTATAATTGTCTGTTTTTGCTTTGTTGTGTTTTGTACTGTTATTATTGTTTTTTACACTGATGTCTTACTTGGTTCCCCTATATTCCCGTTATAAGTGAAACCATCCAATATTTTTCTTTTTCCTTCTGACTTATTCCACTGAGCATAATTCCTTATAGTTCCATCCATGTTGCTGCGAATGGCATGGGCTTATCTTTTTTGATTGCTGAATAATATTCCATTGTGTATATGTACCACATCTTCTTGATCCAGTCATCTATTTGTGGGCATTTGTATTGTTTCTAGGTTGTACCTATTGTAAATAGTGCTGCGATAAACATAGGGGTACAGGTGCTCTTTTGAATCACTGTTTTTGTGTCCTTTGGATAGATCCCTAGATTTAATACAATTTTGTATAATAAAGAGAAGAGAAAGAATATAGGTAAAGTGCTTTCCCCATGAAACACCTAAAGTTACCCATGCCCTCATGTGTAAATGCCCAACCAAACAGGGTTGGCCCAAAGTAGGGTCTCTATGACCCAAAAAGTTGCCATAAGTCTAAGGTACCTTCTGTTGGGGATCCATAGGAAAGGGGCAGAAAGGGCCGGGCAAATCTGGAAGGAAAAGACAAAACCAAATCAAGATTAAGGCTGCCATCGTCAGCCTCCCTGAGGGTGGCTCACTGTTGTCTGTTTCAAGTGTCTCCTTCCATGTTACCTAAGTCCCTGGTGCCAGGTCAATGCCAAGAAGCAGGCACAGCTTCTTCACATGTCTCTCTGCAACCTGTGCCTCCTCCAGGTCTCCTTCTTGATCTTTCCTCCCCACTTCCCAGCTCCTCTCTCCCTTGTCCCAGGGACAAGGAACCTGGAACATCCCCCTTCCCTGGGGATTACCCTACTACATTTTTAGTTGTTGAACTTTTAACCTCAGAATGCCCCCTGAGTTCTCTTTTATAATTTCTCCCTCTTTATCGATATTTGCTGATGAGACATTTTCATATCTTTCTTTACTTCCTTAAGAATTGGTCCCTTAAACATATTTATATTGACTATTCTGAAGTCTTTGTCTTTTTTTTTTTTTAAAAGATTTATTTATTTATTTATACAAGCACTGGGTACAGTCAGAAGCATGGGAGGGTGAGAGAATTCACCAGAGCCAGAGCAGGGAGCAGAACAGGCGACTGACTGAAATACACTGCTGAGGTGAGCAGCGGGCGGCAGGAGAGGTCTGTGTGCCATGTGGGACCCTTGCTGGCCTGCCGGGGATTGAACCTGCGCTGCAGAGGCCGCAGGCAGCTTCATAGCCCAGCGCTCAACCTCTGTACCCCTGGGGAGTCCCTGAAGCCTTTATCTTTTAAATCCAACATCTGTCACTCTCACTGGCAGTTTCTGTTGCTTACTCCCCTGCCCCGCCCCCCTCCAATGTATGATTAACATAATTTGTATCTTTGCAGCATTTTGTTTGCCTCATACTTTTGGATGAAATGTGTACATTGTACAAGGAACCAACTCTGAGTCCTACCCCAGCTCCCATGGCTAATTACTGTGATTTAATGGACTATTTTAGTAATGTCTATGGAACCTCCACCCCAGCTGCTCCCATGGTATGACATCTCAAATATTGTTCCTAAAAGGTGTAACCTTGCATAAGGGCATAGTCACACTGGGGTAATCATGGTTTCATAAGGACTGTATTTTCTTGATCATATTCTATTAGTAAGTTTCACTCATTTCACTGATGGTTCTATGGTATTGTTTTCCACATTGTTCCGGTGGTGCTGATGCATGTCAATTTAGAATCCTTTTCAAAAGCATTTTTTTGCACTATTTGAGATTTTTTTTTTTTTTCTTGACTTGAGGGGTGTGCCTCCTAGCTACCTCTTTCCAGATTCTTTCCAGAAATTTAACTAGCCAATGGTTTAGATTATATACGTACTGAAGCTACCAGCCTCCTATTGATTTGTTTTGTTTTTTTGTCTTTTTTTTTTTGTTGTTCATTTGTTTTTTTGCAATAACCTTCATTATTCGTAAGAATACTTTTAGGCTTGAATTTTTCTACATTCTGTTTAAAATAAACATAGATGTTTTCTTTTGTTTTGTCATGTTTTATGGAAAAGAACTTTGGATCTCTGTGTTTCACAGTCTGCCTCTCCTCCTGGACAAAATCTCCTTGCAATGGCATTGGAGCTGGGGGTAGGAATGATTCCATGCTCCATTAAGTGGGATCTTCCTTTTGAAGCTAGGTGACCACTTGAAAGAGTAGCATTAATTTGCCTCTTTTGGTTTGGAATCTCTGTATTAAAAATCAGAGCAATTACAATGAAATTCTCAGTATTCTCAATGTACTGAGCTCAAGGTCCAGTCTCTTTGAATGCAGACTAGGCAATCAATAGAATGCACATACTTATTGGCCTTACTCATTGAGGTCTTAGTTGCCGCAACTGGTTGCTTGTGGAATGATGAGAAATATGGACAGTCTGTTAGGGGGGGAAAGCATGTCCCTAAAGCTAATTCCATACAGGCTTTGTGGACTCCACCCCCACCCCAGGCCAAAGCCAAAGACACTGGCAACTCCAAATCCCATCACCACCAAAGGGAAGGTGGCTGGGACCTGAGGGTGGGGTTAAGCATCCAGGTTGGTATAAAGCCAGACACGTGGGCTTTGGAGGGTTCCCCCATTTTGGCTCTCTGCGAGCTCCCAGCGTCCAGCCAGCTCTGAGAGTGCCTTTGGGTTTCCAGGTTGGCGGATTGGGTAGGACGCATTAAAGACTTTATTTCCCTATTTCCTCCCTGAGTTGTACATTTTCCTTATTTCCTTTTCCCTTGTAAATAAACCTTTTATTAACCTTTTGTGTGTGCCTGTAGTGGAGTATTCATAAGTCCCTTGTAAGAGCGCTGGTGAGGACCCACAGCCAGGAACCCGTTCAATATCGGGGCTGCCCTATAACAAGTCCATTCTACTGGAAAGAGAGCACAAACTTTCTACCAGGAGCTTGCAGAAGAGTTTGTGCAGGTTTTTGGTGACAGCTAATTAGAATGGAGTTTTAGTCCTACTAATCTGAACAGTGAAAGGAGAAATTGGACTGTGTTCTGAATGCCAAAGATGGTTTCTTAACAGATTTTTATAGATGTTCTTAAATAATGTATTTTCATTTGTTGTATGGCCTGATAAGGGAGATTATCAAGAGGACATGACCACTGATTAATCCAGTAAATGGTCTGGGTTTATGAAGGCAGTACGTGGGAGAAAAGGTCTCAAAGTTGAAGTCAAGAGAAGTAGAGTCTGGTCCCAAGTCTGTAATGAACTCTCTGAATAAATTTACTTAATCACTTAACATCTATTGGCTAGAGTATCATTTAAAAAAAGAGATATCAGGACAGAATGGAGCTGTTCATGATGGACCCCATCAAGATTTAATACCTAATCTAATTACAGTTTCAGTCTCTCCCAAAGGTAGAATTCTTAACTAATTAATATGGAGTTTCCAGGTCAGTACTAGTGAGGTAATCTACATGATAAAATGCCCTGCCTTCCCTTGGGGAAGGTGACTTTACCTGAAATACTTTCTTTTATTTTGCTAAAATCCTGACTTCACCCTATTTCTGAGTATAAAGTCCCTTTCCATTGTGTTCAACCCCTGACAAAGTCAGGGGTGCTGCCCAATTCATGAATCATTTGATGAAGTCAGTTCAGTCTCTAAATTTATTTGAATGAGTTTTGTTGTTTAACAGATTTCTCATATTTAAATGGTGTGGTTGAACTTGCTGTTTGCAAAGGTGATTTTCTTCTCTAAGTGGTAAGCAATGCTTTCTGCTATTATCGTCATGGATATCTTTTTATATCTAATCACTTGCTGGTTAGGTTTACTTACTCATGAGCTACCTCCTCTTAATCCTCAGACAGAAAAGTGTTCTAACTTCTGTTACTCAAAGAAAGTAAACAGGACGAGTTAGACTGATTTTAAATTGTCTTAAATTAACTTTCAGATTTAAGTCTCTTTGAATAGCTCAGGATCACAGAAAAACTGAGAAGGAATAATAATAAAAGGATGAATTATATTCACATGAGCTCAGATCCTACCCCACATTCAAATATCATCCCACCCTCAAATTGCAATGTATCACTTATCTATTTTTTTTAATTTCTGGCTATATGTTTCCATAACGTATGGGCAGCAACATTTTCAACACTGTAAACATGTTGTTCAGGAATATAATAAAATATAATTAAGGCAGATTTTTTTTTCAATTAGCTTACAACATGATACAATCAAAGTAGAATATGATACATTTAAGTAATTGGTAACTTTAATGAATATTACTTTAGTGGGCAAATATATATGAATAATTGGAAGCTATTTTATTTGTAGGACATGTTTAGAAAGTCTTCTGTAGGATATATTCGTTGAGATATGAACATCTGTATCACATTTTGTCTATGCATATAGGCATAGGGAAGTATATATATATATCTGTGTGTGTGATATCATATATATTAAAACATAGTGTACAGTAATAATATAAATATGCAATGCGTACATACTCCATCAATGTGGCTATTGGTCTTCCGCACTTTAATTTTACTCTTTGATATTCATCCTGAATTCAAAAAAGAGATAAATGATGCATTGTAATTTGTGGGTGGGATGATATTTGAATGTGGGGTACGATTTGATTTCATGTGAATATAATTCATTCTTTTATTATTATTCCTTCTCAGTTTCTCTGTGATCCTGAGCTATTCAAAGAGACTTAAATCTGAAAGTTAATTTAAGATAATTTAAAATCAGGATTCTGTGAATCTTTCAGGGTAAAGTTTATATTAGTGTGTAGCCCAGTGCCTTTTAGATTTTAGAGACTCTTGGACTTCCCAGGACTCTCTGACACTGTATACAAATTCATCTTCAGAATTACTGGATCAAAGTGTCTGCAGTGAGCAACAGATTTCTGTAATTTTAACAGGAATCTTTTGAGAACTTCTAACCTTATTTCCAAGATTCCTTCAGTGGCAAATGAACTTAGATGAAAACAAACAATAGTAATCCTTCTTCTCTGATTTGAACTGAAACAACAAATCAAATCTATCTTTTGGAGACTAGAAGAGTTAGTGTGCATCTGAGAGCTACAAGGGACCCCCCACACTTGTCTGTTATAAAGTGCTCCAGCCATCTGTGTGCACAAAAGTAAAGCACACTCTTAGTGTGAAAGAACTTTTATTGGGTTAGTATATGTAGAAAGGGAGGAGAAAAAATTCATAGTTTCCCAATAAAGCACCCAAATTTACCCATCCTCTTGTGGGTAAATGCCCAGACAAACAGGGTTGGTCCAAAGTGGTGCCACAGGGCCACCCTGGTGGCACAAGGGGGGTTAAGCACCACACTATTAAGCAATCCGTGGCCTCTGCAGCATGAGTTCGATCCCTGGCCAGTCAGGGAGCAACCCACATGGCACAGCAGACCGCTCCTGACTCGCCCGCTGCTCCCCTCAGCAGTGTATTTCAGTCAATCTGCCTGTTCTGTTCCCCACTCTGTCTCTGGTGAATCCTCTCACATCTCCCCCACCCCACATCTCTGGTATGTACCCCAGCTCTCGTATGCATAAATAAATCAATCTTTAAAAAATAAACAGAACAACAAAGTAGTGCTGCAGAGGCTTGAAAGGTTGCCACAAGTGCAAGGCACCTTCAGGCCAGGAACCAGAGGAAATGGGTTCTGAAGCAGGTCCCAGAAAGCTGGAACAAAAGGGGATACCACATCAGGTTAATGGTTGCCATTTACAGCCTCCCCCCTTATCTCTTCCAAGTGACTGTATATATCTCTTCTCAATGTGTCTCCTCCTATGCCTCCTTCCCAGCAGGACCAGGGTACAATTCAGTCTACAGGAACAAGAGGCAGCCTCTTCTTCCCCACAGCCCACCTGCCTTCCATGTTATGTAGTTTCACCCCTAGTCCCCAGTAGCTAGTTCAAAGCAACTGCATGTCACTGGGGCAAGGAACATGGTATCTTCCCCTTTTATAAAGATGCTTTTGTAGCATAAGGAAACATAATAATGAATAAAGTATTGTTACAGGGCCACCCCGACATCATTTCCCCCTAACAGTATTTCTTTATTCTCTACAACATCCTTTCCCCCAACAGTATTTCTTTATTCTACAGGTAAGGTGGAATACCATTATGCATTGTCTCTGACTTTGTTTTTACTGCTTGTGTTTATTTTTTTAAGGGAGGCAGCGTGTCTACTTTTTATCTTAGTGACTGCTCCTTTCTTAGATGGCACTGAAGTAGGATTTCTGTTGAAAGGAACAGAGATTCATGAATTTAATTTCACATCCAAAGTAAAACTTTATTTATGTTATTTCCAAATGCTTTTCCATAGTCTTGGGCTAATGACTCAAAAGATACCTTTACCCTTGTTTCTTTTGGAAGTTCTCTGTTAAGGCTAAAAAAAAAAAAATTACTTTGGTAATGCCTCTAGATATTTGCCATTCTCTTTATTCCATCCCATTACTTTCATTTATGCCTTCCTGTACCCTGGTAAAGTACCCCTCTTCTGCCACTAATGTTTACTCATGTCAAATGCAGATGCATTATTCTAAATTGAAATGGGTACCCTGGCAGCAGTAAACAGGAGAGTGGTACAACAATGCAATAAACAGGCCTTAACTAAGCATATGCAAGGATTTACAAACTGCAGCAGAGAAAATTAAAAGTCACTCAGAGAAGAGCATCAGAAAGTCTTTGCTTGACCTTTACTTAATGGGTGATCATGTTTCAGCAGAAGCTCTTTACTGAAGTAGCTAATATCTAGCAAATCATTATTATGTATGCCCCAAGCTATTGTAAAGAGTATAGTCATAGTTACTTGCATTAATTCATATTTACAAAACGAGTCTAGCAATATACTGCATTACCAGTAACAGAAAAGTCTTCATCCTTTTCTGGTAACTTTTACCTTAGCTTATCTTAAGGACTTACAGATCAGCTTGTTAAATTTTCCTACATCCAGTTGATTGTTTTCCCCCCTAAACATTTCAAAATGTCTCTTTCAAGTGTTTCTATGATCTTTCCCCATGTCTCTTCTTTCATGTCTCCTATCCAGCCGTACCGGGGTACAAATTGAGCTGTAGGAACAAAATTTTTTCCCTTTCTCTTTTTCCCCAGAGCCCACCTG
Organism: Talpa occidentalis; assembly: GCF_014898055.3. NCBI lineage: Eukaryota > Metazoa > Chordata > Mammalia > Eulipotyphla > Talpidae > Talpa > Talpa occidentalis. The sequence continues at coordinate 92,325,939 of NW_023601322.1, read as the reverse complement.
CCTTCCTGCTATATATTGTGTCACTATTCACCCAGCTCTGCCCCATCAGTAAGTGGAACAGGGAATGTGGTACCTCCTCCTTTTTTGGAGATGTCTAATAACATCTTTCATTTTTCTCATTCATATATAATGAAGTCGAGGTTGCAAGAAAAATATTCTTTAATAAATCAAATCTTACCCCCCCAATGTTTTGACAGCATGAAGGATATGTTAAAGAATATCAGAATTGATAGGGACGTTTAACTACAAATTGGGCTCAATTTAGCATCAGTCCCAGAATTTGCTCTTTATTTTAGAAAATAACTTAAACCTCAGTTTCCTACTGAGGTTTAGAACAGATTATTAGTAATATTTTTGCAGATATAACATTCCCTCTTCCTTATTCAAGTGTATCCATCTTTTTCTCTCTTAGCAACAGAATTCCAATTTTGTCCAACCAAGCAATGTCGACTTGCAATAATTTTCTCATCTGTCTTACAATTGGACCTAACCAAATTGATAATTAGTGCAGTTAGTTGGCTGAGATTCTAGCAAGCCTCCTTAAAGAGAGGCCAGAAATTTTAAGAAGAAAACCCTCAAAGTATTGTCTACAGCCCCCTTTTTTTGTCACCAGTTTAAAGTTAATTCCTGCTGCCCATGGTGCCACCTTCTTATTCCTCTGCTCTTTGTCTAGTATAGCTCTTTTGACTGTATGCCTTCATTCTCACCCATGCCCTCATTTCTGGTTCCTTATTTTCCTATATTTTCAAATCCCTGCCCTCTATTATCAAATTAATCTGCTTTCAATGTTTCATTGTTTCGTTAGGAATTCTTGATTACTTTTGCATTGTCAAAGGACTCCCAAGTTAGATCACCCCTATTTTCTCCGGGGGTTGCCCTGTAACAACTGCAGTCTATCTGAAGTACTTACTAATCATTCTCAGCAGTGGTGGGCCAAGGGTAGGAGTGGTTTGTCCAGGTTAGGGGAATGATGGGTTACATGGACTATCAGAAATTTATAAGCAATGATAAAATCAATTCAACACTGACCAGCTTCTTTTTAAAAATCATTTTGTGTTGGCAATCTTCATAATCCCATTGATTGCATATTCTTCCATAAAAATGTCTCTTGATGATCCGTGTTCTAGAAAATTGTTGCAGTTAGTGAAGAAAATGTGTATCTGTATTTCTAATTAGTGCATTTCTGTTTCTTATACTTTTGTAAAAGTCATATTCCATGAGGATATTAATCTGGGGAAAAGAACAGGCAGACTGGCTGAAATACGCTGCTGCCAATGGTGCCATCCTTTTATTCGTCTGCTCTTTGTCTAATCTAGAGAAGCTGGCAAGGCAGGAGAGGTCTGCTACACCACGTGGGTTGCTCCCTGGCCAGGGATCGAACTCAGGCTGTAGTGGTGACAATGCTGAGACTTAACCCCTGGGCCACCCATATATTGCTTGGTTTCTTAATTTATATTCCTTTTTTTTTTCTTAATTTTTACTTACATCGCTATTTAAAAGAAAATTTCCCTTTTCTTTTCTAGCCATTGTTATTATTTGTTTTATGTAATGATTTTTAGGAGAGAGGCTGATAAAAATGGTCTTTTAGTAAAACTGTTAAAAAAGTCATTCTACTCTAAGAACATCAGACTATGGTTTAGGGATAGTAGAATGGGTTTCTGAAATATATAAGGGTTTTTTTTTTTACTCTCATATTTTTCATACATATAACAAATAGGTACATATAATGGAAAAATATCTATCTATGTTGTTCGTTGTTGTCACATTGAGCTATGGGGTGCTTTAGGACCACTGTTAAGGTCATTAAGACCTAAATCATGAATTATCAGATGCCTCTCTGACAGCTGCTTCCCCAACCAGAACCAGGCCAGGAACTGCTGGACTTCACTGCTATGAGCTAGACTGGGGTGGTTAGAGCAGGCAGGTGCAAACAAGGGGCTGGGCTCTGCTCCTTGACCAACCTGCCTGTCTGGAGGGGATGCTGGCTGTGTCGTGCTGTGGTCCTGAGCAAGGACTTCTGGAAAGGGGTGCAATCTAGTGGCCATTGTGAGACATCTATAGAAGGAAACGGTGCACCACTGCATGTGGGTGTCAGGATTGCTGTGGAAGGCAGGTGCCCTAGCGGTTGGTGGGCCTTCACTCCCTACCCCTCACCTCCCACCTCAGCAACTGTGGCCTTTGCCTCACCTGCCAGCCCCTGTAGATGCAACTCCACCTTGTGCCATTAATTGGCAACTTGATCTTCTCCACCTCCTTCTACCCTGTTGGTTAGACAAAACATTTTTTTCTGCACCAAAATACCTTTTGTTTGCATTTGTGCCAGCAGGTGGCTGGATCCAAATTGGTGAAAGAGATTCTGACCCAGTGAATTTTGTAGACCCTTTAACTGGTAACTGTACCAGCCTGTATACAAGACCTACTACCCCATGTACCGGGTGTCAACATGGAATGACCCCTGAGCAAAAGGCACATTTCTTGGGCAGATCTGACCTGGGTCCAGTCTACCTTTCCTCTACCCCTGTCCTTCCCAGGATGATAAAGGAGAATGTGTGTACATGGGGATCCCCACCCTGGGATCCTGAATCATGGTTTAACTAATAACTCATTATAAAAGAAGTGTGTGTGTGTGTGTCTGTGTGAGTGTGTGTAATTTGACATTATTGGAGCCATTTTAAAATAGGGCTGGAGTAATTTATGGCAGTAAACCAGTTGTCCCCTTTAAATTGATCAAATGCCTGAACTTGCCAGACTACCAACATACCAAGAAGCCAGCAGGAACAATATTCAGCTTGAAAGGTCTGATGAAAGTGAAACTTTACCAACAATTTACTTTGTGGCCCCTCTACTTATTATTTTAACCATCTACTATAATTTTAACCATACATCCTTCTTTTGTCCTATTATAAGAACCCTCCAACTCCCTCCCACCCAAATAAACACCTGGGTCCTTCCTCAGAAAACATTTTGGATTTCTAACCTGTGCTGCCCTAATTGCAATTTTCTTCTATTCCCAAATGATTGCATTTTGGCTTAATGCTAACCTTGGTTTTCTCTTGCTAAAGGTTAACAATCCAGATACAGCTCTATTTAAATAAGATAAAAATGTGTGGGGGTTACCAGTGAAAAGTATGTTTTATTATTTTCTCTTAATTTTATCTTAGTGAGTCAGTAAAATGCTAATATTTCAATATTTTATATCTTACCACTATTTCCAAAATGGCATGAGCCTGTTTTCATTCCTATCTCCTTTATTTCTATTTTCTATAAGTTGTCTCTACAAAAGCTTTTAAACAAGAAAAAATGGCCACCAGCACCTGTCTCGTTTTGAGAGGCAAAGTCTTCTCACTGACAGCTAATCAATAAAAACAAATGAAAAGTAATAACGTCAGACTTGAGAAGTAAGATTTTTATTCCTAGCCTGAAGCCAGGGTTCACCAATATGCTAAAATCAATCAATCTTTCCCTCAGACTGAACCTAAATCCTAATCGTTAAATCTTTAAAAGTACCATATGTAGAGCACCCTGCCGCTTGCACTCAGAGTACAAAATATAGCAGACTGTCTCTGCTGCTCTCCCTTCAGGCCCTCGGATGCAAGACAGATCACCAGGCAGGTAACACCTGACCCCAAGAGCAGAGAGAACAAGGCATCCACGCAACTTTTCTTGCTAAGCAGATTACTGGCAACCTCCTTGCACTCACAGTGCTGAAAGTTATTCTACTCTCTCAGAGAGGCAGGCTGCAAGCTGACTAAATGCAAAGCTGGATGGTGGAATACACTGGAAAGAGTGTCCAGAGGGCAGGCACGGGGTGTGAGCATGCATCAGGCCTATTACCAATAAGACAGGAAGCAGAATGCATGTGCAGGGGAAAAAAACATGTCACCCCCCAAATATGTCTCTTGCCATAAGGATTATTTCCTATGAGGGGCTCTGAAAACTGGATGAAGGCTGCCCTTTTGTAAGAGTCTTTGTGCTTCTAATGGAAAATCTCTTTGTGAGGGTATCTCCCTCCACAGTTCTTGAAAGGCCTAATCTCTTTAACTCTTACTGGGAAGAGTAAATCTCTTTACTTTCATCTATTGAGAAGGCAGCATCATAAATTTGTGTATCACTCACGCGTTTCCCCTTCACCACCCGCAATATCCTATTTTTTTTTAAGATTTATTTATTTTTTATTTTTACAAGTGCTGGGGTACAGGCCAGATGCACGGGAGGGTGAAAGGTTTTACCAGAGCCAGAGCGGGGAACAGAACATGCAGACTGACGAAATACACTGCTGAGGGGAGCAGTGGGTGAGACAGGAGAGGTCTGCGCCATGTGGGATTCTCGCCGGCCGGCTGGCCAGAATCGAACCCACCCTGCAGAGGCTGCCTGCAAACAGCTTCACAGTGCAACGCTCAACCACCTGTGCCACCAGGGACCCCCCTCCAATATCCTTTTTTTTTTTTTAGCTGTAGCTAATTTATTTTTATTATTAACTTTTTAATTTTCTTATGTCCTTGTTCATTTTTGTAAAGCATTTGATTTCTCCCTTTGGTGCAGTCTTTGTAAATCTCCCACGGCCACATCACCTGTGAGCCATCACCACAGTCCCTTGTGCTCTTCCTTCCTCTGTTTTGACCCCTCACACATCCCTCCCCTGCTTTAAGCCTCAGATCTATAGTTGCCTACAGGCTTTGTCTTATTTTTTTGACTATTTGTTCAGTTTCCCTATATTCCTCCTAAAAGTGATATCATCCATTTTATTTTTTTACTTCTAACATTTCACTGAGCATAATCCCTTCCTTAGCTGTAGTTAATTTGAAGAGGTGATTTTAATCATTTTGAATAGTTACTCAGTTTTACTGGTTCCTTCCCATCTATACACCAGGCAAAGGTGTTAAAGGTATTAAACTTCTCTGTGTTTTCTCTTGTCAACTTGTATGATGTTGACTTGATTATTTGAAGCCTGGAATCAGGAGGCAAAGGAAGCATGCCTGCCTTTCTCCCACACATGTCTATACTGCAAACTCTATTTCATCAAATGAGAGAAAGTGAAAATCTTGAAGGCATCAAAGTAATATTTGGACATTTGCTTATATGTGCAACTTGCATATATTTCATACTTTAAAAAAGTCAAGAAATCCTTGTTCTCTGTGTTGAATCTGCTTGGAGTCAAACCAATCCATCTTATTGCTGAGCTGCCATGTTGAGGCAGCTGGGTCAGAATTAAACAGCCTAATGTAGCTATTGGATGATTACAATAAAACAAAAACCTGAGATTGTCTGCTCGTTGTGACAGGAGCCTGCACTGCAGCTTTGGGTATGAAGACTTTTGTCCACCAAAAGGAGTCATGGGCCTCCCTGATGGCACAGGGAATTACTCGCCACTAGCCTGAGTTCGATCTTCGGCCAGGGAGCTACCCACAGGGCACAGCAGACCTCTCCTGACTTGCCCACTGCTCCCCTCAGCAGTGTATTTCAGTAGATCTGCCTGTTCTGCTCCCCACTCTGTCTCTAGTGAATCCTCTCAACCCCTGCACCTCTGGCCTGCACCCCAGTTCTTCCATGCAAAAACAAATAAACACATAAAACAAACAAACAAAAACCAAAAGGAGACAAATGAACATAAGAAACAAACCAAGAGCTCATAAACTTTAGATTATCTTCCTGCCAGATCCTTTACAATCCCCCTATCATGCCTGCACCCTACTGGCACACACTCAGTAATGGTCCATTGATCATCTTTCATTTTCTCATAAATGCTTTGCTGAATATATTACAGCTTGGTTATTTGTAGTGGGCAACTGCATGTATCTTAATTCTGCTTAATTGTGAGGCTGTCCTGAACTTGCCCTTAGCAGTGTTACTTACAGTTGTCCTAATCATCCAACACAGTTAATTAGAATATCAATCAACATGAAACACATAAGCATACAGTAAATGATAGGATATTTGGCAAAAATCCATAAAACATGCATTCTCATAAGAGCTCTAAAACAATCTTATGGTATTCACCAATTCCTTAGATGTAATGATAAAATACATTTTTGCTTACCTCTGCATGGTCAGATTTCAATGACTAAAGCATAAAGAATTGTTATCTAGTAGTTCTTATAGGACAAGTGAAATAAATGATTTAGCATGGAGGTTATTTTCCAGGGACAATTGCAGCAAAATTCTTCCTCTACAAAATGGGTACAAAAATAACTTATTCTTTTCAAGTTTTATTCACATTGAGTCTATTATGATAATAGGGTCCAGCTTCCAGCAGATGCATTTTGTGTCTAAATGATTCCTTTGGTATCCAAAGGTATGCCTTTGGATGTGTGAGCATACATTGGAGCATCTAGAAATACCTTTAGCTTCTGGGAACAGGCTAAGCTTCTAGAAGTCTGAAACAATATCTCCAAACACTTGCAATCAGTATTCCCCAGTAATCTGAGCAAAGATTCCCGCTTTGTGAAGAAGAGAAAGACTCTTTTGCTCTTGGAGCAGTATGAGCACTGGCCAAGGACTTTATAGGTTGGGCTTTTCTCCTGGAGGTCAATCAGGACTGTCATTATCCAAACCCGGGGCTCTGTAGATAATACATTACCCAGAATATTCAGCGCAGAATTGCCACGGCCAGCAACCAACCAGATTTTTCTGGGTGGCTGTCATTTTGGTGAGGAAACATGCGTGGAAACTGAGGTGTCCTGACCAACTGGGTCAAAAGCAGACCCCGTCTCTCTGCTACAGCTGAGCAGGTCTGAGACTTGGACACTCTGGCTAGCGCCAGGTACTGTCAGGGGCTGGCTCTAGACTCTCGTGCCCTCCCAACCCTGCTCCGTGCGTGGCTGCCAATATTCCCCTGCCCTGGGCCTCACTGGACTGCAAAGCTCTGGAGGTCCCAGTTTCTGGATCCAGTGGGATAGTATGCTCAGGTGAAACACGGAGGTGTGCCTAAAGCTGGAGCACTCGGGCACCTGGGTCTGCTGGCAATCTGTAGGGAGCAAGGCCTGGAACGGAGGACTTTATTGTGATGGCTCGTGGAAGGTTCAGAACAAAAAAAGACACAGTTCCAGTGGCGTTTTTAAACTTTTGCAAAGAGAGTTGAAAAGAAGAAGAAATTGGAGGGAAGGATCAGTACACGGAGACCCTGGCAGGCTGGTGCTTTGTCCAAGATGCCGCTGCTTAGCCTGGAGGTTGGAGGACCAGCCTGAGGGCTTTAAAGCTGAAGGGCCCAGGGGCCAGCGCATCACTGCCCGCCCGCCCGCCCCAGTGCTGCCAGGTTTGCATCTCAGATGTTTTCCGTGACTACAGGGGCACTTGGAGGTGCTCCAGGTCCATACAGACCGTGAGCCCCACCACCTTGCTTTGGATTGTGACTTCCTGGGATTCTTCGTGCTAGCAATTTTCCTAGTCCTTGAATCTGGGGATCCTGGAGAAACCCCAAGTCCACAGTCCTAAGTCTATCTCAAGGGTTATATTGCTTTAAAAAAAAAGGGAAAATACAGGAGGCAAATGGAGTCCATCATGTTGGAACCCAGCAAAAATTAATACTTAAGTTAATTACAGTTTCAGCCTCCCCAACAGTGGAATTGCAAAACAGCCGATCTGGGGTTTCCTGTTAGAACTAGTGAGGTAATCTGCTGCAGGATTCACAGCTATTTAATACAGTAATGGGACCTCTAATTCAGGTAAATTTTGTGTTATCACAATACGAAGTTGTCCAACTCCTGCACCAGCAGGGCATAAATAATATAAAAATATAGATTTTATATAAAATATAAAAGCAGAGAGTGTCACCTTGTATCAACAATGAAATCTTATAGTTAAGAGAAAGAGTAATGCAAGAAAATGCAGGCAAGTGATTTTATAATAAAATCTTCTCTACCTCTTTATTTTTGTAAGCAGAGGTCCACTACATGAATTTAAGAAAGTGCAATTGCAATCCCTTGCTTATATATTTCTTCTTAGCACACGCTATGCAGATAAATAGCAGGATCTTGAGTTTTTTTTTTTTTTTTAAGGCACAAAAACCCTCACAAAGTTACAACACAAAAATTTGCAGTGAGCTAGAAAAAGTTCTGTGGCATAGTGTTGTTCTTACCTCAGGAAGTGAGATGTGTTGAGGAAAATGTGGAAAAACAAGGAAACACAAACCAAATATAGAAAATTCATTGCTAGCAGCCATTCTGAACAAGTGTAGAAAGTTAACCCAGAAGCTGGTACCAGGGTGTGCATGTGCTTAGAGGTAAAACTGATCCAAGGAAACAGGTGAGTGTAGCAAGCTCTTAATAGGCTCTATCTGGGACAGAATGGTGACTGCACTTCAAAGTGGACCAGTGTGGACAGTCATGATCCAGAGAGGTTGCTTGGTAGGTTCGGTTTCTAGAAGGGTGACTAGACTTTCCTACAGCGTATGGTTGGGAGTGAAGTTAAATGGCAACCCCAAGGTTTTTGGTCTCACTAACTGTGAGAGTGGAAAATGCATCCACTAACTGGAGCAAGTTGGTAATGGGCGTGGTACTTACCTGGACTATCAGGAGCTTTGTTTTGACCATGTGAAGGGGCTGAGATGTTGCAGAGACCACTGAGTGGAGGCATCAAATGAGCAGCTGTATGTAGATTGAGAAATCTGGGGAATGCTGCAGTTGGAAAAATCCAGAGCTTGGATCTACTGTGTAGCCCAGTGTGAATGAGCTGCGGGTCATCATTAGGCATGGTGCTCTTCAGGAAGGTGGGCAAGGTATTAAAGTTACTTATAACTTCATAAAGGTATAAAGGGGAGGGTGGGAACCCAACGCCCTTTGCTTGGGTGTGTGGGTGTTGGTATCGTCTTGCTAAGCAGGAAAGGGAGGTGGGTAGCTGTGAATATGGGGGGTCAGGTAGGTAACCCAGGCTTCTAAGGGAAGGGTCAGCCATGCAATTGTTTTAACAGGTTCAAGAACTCTGCAGGGCAACTTCCACAGAGTCAGAAGGTTTTAATTAATACTCAAGCCTAATGTGTTTAACCCCACTATGCATGTATGGGGAGGTGGGGAAAGGGAACCCACATGATAATAATATAGTACAATTTGTTGACTACAAAAGGGGGACAGTTAGGACCTCTTGGCAAAGTTCAGGAGACTGGCACATAGGCAGCGAGGGGCCTGTTCTGCCCAGTTCCTAGAACCCATCCATATGCTGGAAGGGGCATCGCTGCTGCTCAGGCTGACAGTTCTTGGTGGCTCTTGCCAAACCATGGAGAAGCAAACCATTGCAGGAGTCCATCATTATCTCAAACTGCCTCAAATTCAGTGCCTTTATCTTTGGCGCCACCTGTTAGTATTGATTTAGGAGGGGCATTTCTGCCAGCCAGGTTTTTATCTCCTTGCATTTTTCAGGACTCTTTCTTTGTGTTTGCTTTTTCAATATTACATAAGTGGTTCTATCTCAGTGGCTCTCACCTTTCTATCAGTCACTGTCATTAGAATGTCCATATGTGAACAGACAGACACAGAGGCAGAGGAGTGACTTAGACAGATTATACTCAGGCCACCACTGTATGGATGTGCCAAGACTTTTATGAATATTTTGGTGCATCATGGGGTGTTTCACTCAGCCAGGTATGTATGATCGGGGCAAGTTCAGTTATATGTGAGGGTCATGAGGCATAGGGTGGGTGATCAATGGAGCTGAACTTGAATGAGTGTTGAATGGCCAAAGGAAGGTTGTAATCGCTGAGGGCACAACATTGCAGCAAAAGTATCCAGGACTGTAGGTAGCTGAGATCCACACGTGGGTCCATGGGGCTCAGTCTGAGGCAACAGAGCCTTGCAGGGAGGCCTTCAGATAATGTGCTGGAACCAGCATTCTTTCTGCCATCCTGGTGTAAGTTTCCTCCTAGACCTTGCTCTCACAGGTACTGTCTCCTAGTTTCTCAATCCTTTTTATTAAGGGGAGCAGGTGCAGTTCCTGCTTATGACTTTGTAATGGGTTTCAATTCCCTACCCATCCACAGAGTTAATTAGGAACTCAACCTTCTTGATCCTATAAAAATTGCATTTGACAACTCCTAGTTATTCACTCTTTTCTGAAAAGCAAACTTATTGTTTGCTATGTGGTCTCATTTTGGGCTGGCCTGTGAGAATATGTGATGAATAAGCAGCTATTGATTGCATTTGTCCATTGTCAGGTAGCTTGTGTCTGACCACTTCCTGAGTAGAACTCATCCCCTCACAGTGTATCATGAGGAGGTGATAATATACAAGTTACTTGGGGAAGGTGATGAGATACTTATGGGGTGGAATAGGGGCCTGTCACTGTGGAATCTGGAAATATGAGGGATTTACAAGTGACATGGAGTTGTAGAGGAATCATATCTGATGACTCTAGGATACTTGATTGGCAATCACATGACATGGCCAGGTAGAGAAATTGCCTTTGGGGGAACTAGCTCCTTTTATGCTAGACCTACAGCTTAGATGGCTGTTTGCCCATCTGATTCTTGCTGATAACAATGGGTCCATGAGGAGGCAGTAACACCAATGGTACCAGGGTCTGGTTTCTCCTCTGTGTTGGGAAGCTTGGGAGGAGCATGGGCATAAGGGGTGTATATGTGTGTGTGTGTGTATGTGTGTGTATTTGGGCTTCTTGTAAGTGGAGCTATTTGTGGTTTCATCTTTCACCATCGTAACAGGACAGTGTCACCTTTAAAGATGGGCTGTGGGGCCTCCCTGATGGCACAGAGGGTTGAGCACAGTGCTGTGAAGCTGCCCGCAGCCCCTGTGTGTGGGTTCAATTCCTGGCCAGCCAGGGAGATTCCCACATGGCATGGCAGACCTCTCCTGTCTCCCTTCAGCAGTGTATTTCAGTAAATCTGCCTGTTCTGTTCTCCACTCTGTCTCTGGTGAATCCTCTCACCTCCCACCCCCCACCCCTCACGCCTCCAACCTGTACCCCAGCTCTTGTATATAAATAAATAAATAAATAATCTTTTTTTTTTTTTTTTTTAAAGATGTGGCTGGGAATCTTACCTGGGAGGAATTGGGTCTCCTTGATGAAATGGCCCACTGAAAATCTCTGTATTTCTCTAGCAACAGATCATTTATCCCAGGGAGAAATCAAACAGTAGACCTGAATGAGTGGTAGCCATTCAGAGGGGAAACTCATTACAACCAGGGAGAATGCACAAAAGCCATCAGTTGCAATCACAAACTTGTTCATCAGCAGAGTCTTCACTGGAGAAAGATGTTCTAGATGCAATAAATGTGGAAAATCATTTGGCAAAATTTCCTTGCTCGTTAGATATTGGACTGTGCACCGTTGAAAAAGGCCTTATTAGAGTGGGGAATGTGTGAAATCATTCAGGGTAACTACCACACTGAACATGAAAGCGTTCACCACAGGTTGAAATTTTCAGTGTTGGGAGTGTGGAAAATGACTTATATCCATGGCCTTCGTTCATCATTGAACACTGAAGACTTCATAATGAAGAAAGGTCATATACCTGTGGGAAATGTAGGAAATTATTTAGGGATAATTCCTTCCTCACCATACACTGGGGAATTCCCAAAAGAAAGGCCATGTGAATGCAGCAAATTTGGCAACTCACTTTGCCCAGCCTGTGGACTCTCCTATCTTCAGAGAGTTGACACTGGAGGAAGATCTTAGGGGTAGTGTAAATGTGAGAAATACTTTGCTGAAAACTCCAACCTTAGTAAACAAAAGAGAGGTCACAGTAGAGAAAGGCCATATAAGTGAGGCCCCAGGGACACCAAACTCTTAAGGGGTCTCCTGAAGAGATCCAGCTGTCTGTGCACACAGAAGCAAAGGAAGCAGACTCTTAGTATGAAACACCTTTAACAGAAATAGTGTGCCTCATGGTTTTTCATAAAATTCCCCAAATTGCCCAACCCTTTGTAGGCAAATGCCTAGTCAAACAGAGCTGCCAATGAGGCCCAAATGCCTAGTCAAACAGGGCAAATAAGGCCCAAAGCTTGCCACAAGTTTAACATACCTTCTGGTGGAGAACCCCAGGAAAGAGTTCAGGCAGGTCCTAGAATGCTGGGACAGAAGGGGAATTGCAGAATTTAAAATTTACCAATTAATCCACCATGAAGTTAGGGTTACAGCTGCCATTTTCTCTACTAAGGACCAAAAGAGTAGTCCCCGACCCATGTGTCACTTCAAGTGTCTCTACATGTCTTTGTTCCATGTGTCTCCATCCAGCAAAAACCCCAGAACCCACTTGCCTTCCTGTTATATAGCTTCAACTGGCTGCTCGCTTCCAGCCCTGGTTCCCAGTGGCTCCCCTGCTCAGAAAATCTGATTCGTGGCACCCTGGGCCCAAGCTGGTAGCATGTACATGGGGAAAGGAGTTATGGCATCTCCTCTTCTCAGACATGTATTTGTGGCAGCCGTGGTATATGCTCCTTTCTGTTCCTCTAACATCCTCTTCCCATATCTTCCTGGGAGCTCCCCTCTCTGTATGTCTGTGTCCTAATTTTCTCTGCTTATCAGAACACAAGTCATCCTGGGTTAGCAGTCACCCAACTGACGTCACTTTACTGCTTTAAAGACACTGTGTCCAGATATGGTCAACTTCTGAGGTCTTTCTGGGGAGGGGAGGACACAATTCAGCCTCTAACAGTCTCCATTCATATTAAAAGGTCAACGCCAGCATCACTGCAGAAGAATTATTTATTTCTATTTCTCAAAGGAAGCATCTACAGCTCAGAGATGCTGAGTGTCTGTCACAAGGACACACAGCTGCCAAGTGTCCTGCTGGGAAATATTTCCTCTGTGTAGCTGTGAGTCAGCAGAACAAGTGTGTGCTCATCACACTCCCACTTACTGTCAGCAGCTCTCATGGGTCATCAAAATTGAGATCCTGTCTACTACCGGGAAAAACTCTTCTCATAGGCACACTTAATCAGTTTGAATTCTTGTCTCTGTCTAAATGATTTAACTTCACCAGGAATGAATTGTTTCCTTAGTGGGCACTCTGGGGGAACTTTTGATGTGAGCAAAAATTGGGAGGCACCAGAAATGTGGGTAAGCCCAATTAGCAGCATGCTCCTTGGTGTGCACTGGTCTGCAAATGAAATTTTGAATGAAAATTTATTTCACTGTAAGATTTTTTTCATCCAAAGCTAGTGGGAAAGAGAAAATGATACTTTTCTGGAAACGTCCCTTCCATGTCTGGTTGCCTTCCTAACATTGCTCTTCCTCTTCCCCCGATCCTACCGCTCTGCCGCAGCCCTGTCTCCTTCTTCCATTGCGCAGACGCTAGCTATCACCTGCACCAGTGTTTTTGACCTCTAATCTCAAAATGATTCTTATCATTTCCATCTCTCTGCTTCCATTATTAATCTGCTCTTGCATGTTTTCTCCTTTTTCCATTTTAGCTCTTGGCATAGTAACTGCAGTTAAAAAAAGAAAAAAACCTGATCTGGAATTGCAAATTTCCTACTCTATCTGACTGGATCTAACTTTTTTAGTCTCTTGAGACTGTGTATTTTGCCTTTTAGTGTGCTTGGAATTTTTGTTGTTGTTGTTGAAAGGTGCACTTGTCCTACTGGGTGAAATAGGTGTTAAGCAAGCCTTTAGTTGTGCAATGGTAAGGTGTGGTGTGGGGGACAGGGGAGCCTCTTATAATCCACTGATTAAATTCTCAGGCTATTGTTCAGCTTGTGCCCTGTGTCCCTGGACCAGTGCTGCTGAGTGGCCCACACCTGGCCATCGGTGTGCAGGATGACTAGAGCTGACATGTGCTGGGTATATTCCTTTCCTCAGGTGTCCCCTCCCATCAGTGCCCCAGTACCCAGTTATCACTGTCACTATTGTGGATATTGGTCAGATGCTCACAGCCTGAGAATGTCCTCCCAAAACATGTCCAGTTCTCTAGGCTCTTGCTTCAACTTTTTCCAGCAGGAAACCTTAGTTGATCCCCCCATCCTTCTAGGTGAAATGCAAATCAATGACTGGCACTGGCTGCTAATCTCTGAGAACATCCACTCCGTGTGTCACAGAACTGCCTTTGACCAACTATTCCCTAAACCTGCTGGAGCTGGAGCCACACCTGTCACATCTGACATGACACACACCATCCCTGCCATAGTGTCACCCATACGATATGCCCCAAGCTGTGCCAAGTGTTATCACCACATCAGTCACACATCATACCTGACATGTTTGCTTCTAGTGGAGCTGTGTGCTTCCATATATGTCATGTAAGGAAAATAAAAATTAAAAATGAGAGGCATAATTATCTGTTACAAATGGGCATGGGTATCTCCTTTTTTCCTTTACCTTAGAAAACTTACAGGTGTTTTTGCATCTCTTTAAAGTTTCCCAAGCCCTTAGAAAGATTGGTCTTTTTTATTTTTTCCAGCTGTCTGAGCAGGACTGTCGTTCTCAAGCATGTGGCTACCATCTCTTTAAAGGAAAAACATCTTGAGAGTCCTCGTTGAAAGGCAGACATCAAGAGAGACAGCTCCCACATTTCCAGGTCCCTCTGGGAGGAAGGAGCCTCCTCTAGGTGGAAACTTGGCTTCAACTTAGAAAACGACCCTTTCAATAGAGATTTGCCAAAGATGAGCAATTAGCTAACACAAATAGTGGACTCAGTTACCAGGTGACTTAGGAAGAACCATGTGGGGCAGGGATGCTCTCAGATTCTTACCTGGCTATTTTGTTTCTCAGGACCAATACCCTTACCTGTAGCCTAGACCTTCTTTGGGTAATTTTGAGATAGGAATTAGATGGAATCTCAGAACCTAAGAAATAACCTATCCAATGGCTATTCAGTTGCCTCTTTAGTCTGACCCAATCATATTTAGAATTTTGTGCATGTTACCGTGTACTTTCAGTCTGGGGTGTCCTGGGAAGATGCTGCTTAGCTCTTCCTTCTTGGGGGACCCTGCTGTGACGAGAGAATCGACAGCAGACACAGGGGGAATGAGTGTTAATGAAATGAGGCAGAAGTGAAAAAAATCAAGAGAAATTGAGAATCTAATGCTAATAATTGACTTCTGTGAGCTTAGTAAACATTTGAAACAGTAAAAAGTCATTTTATTTTTGAGGTAGTGGCAAAATGAGAAAAATATTGTCATCAATATGTGTGCACTGAGGTGCACACTGTAAAAGTGCCAAAATTGAAATGAATAATTTATAAATTAGACTGTCAGCAATAAAATGGACATATTTTCACTTAAAAATAAAATATATGAAATATCTGAGATATAAAATAACAGTTCATTCATAAAATATACTAGTTTATTTACTGTACCTTCTCCTATTAGCCATATATTTCCACTTTCATTGTTTTTCCTTTCTCTTACCAGACATATTTAAGATTATTACTTTCTTCTTTTCTCTTTTACTGCAAAATTTGTCATGAACCTCTCCTCTGCTGTTTCATATCTTTTATTTCTGATGCCACCTCTAGTCTTCCCACTTCCTGCTAGTACCTCCAGATCTACAGATTAAACCCATACCTTGCCCTTGAGTGTCTCATTTTCAGTTCAGAGTACTCATTAAAAATATTTACTCGAGGGCCTCCTGGTGGCTCAGCAGGTTGAGTGCCACGCTGTGAAGCTGTCTGCAGCCTCTGCAGTGCTGGTTCGATTCCTGGTCGGCCAGGGAGATACCCACATGGCACGGCAGACTTCTCCTGTCTTGCCTGCTGCTCCCCTCAGCAGTGTCTTCAGTCTGTCTACCTGTTCTTCTCCCTGCTCTGTCTCTAGTGAATTATCTTACCCTTCCCACCTCTGGCCTGTATCCCAGTTCTTGTATAAATAAGTCTTTTAAAAAATAAATAAATAAAAATATTTATGTAAAAAATATTTACTTGAATCCAAATATAACCAAACAACTAACCACCATTTCCTTGCATCTCTGTTTTAGAACTTATAGTCATTCATCATTACTAGGAATGAACAAGACTGTTTTGTCTTCTCCTCTTACCATATTCCGATAGTCTAGAGTCTGACTTTCCCTCTTAAATTGATGTATGGCTTCTGTTCTTCCATTCACTTCATCAGTCTTGCTTTACTAAATGACCTTTGAGGATGTCTTCTCTTCTGGACTTTGCAAATTTTAATCTATGCTCTCAGATTGATGTCTGTTAAAAGCATAATGACCATATCATCATTCCTTGCTTAGAATTCTTCCTCTCTCTATGTTTTCCTTGGAGCCTTGAGGATGAGATTATATATTTCTAGTCTCTGTAACTTTGCACTGTGAGTAAAATTTAAGAGTTGTTCTATAATCCATTATCTTTTATCTTCAGTATTAATATAATCCTGTTGGTACTCACAAATCAGTTAAATCTGGGGAAAATTAGAAACCATATATAAACATTTAAGTTGTAACAGCATAGGCATTGCCAGTAACGGCAATAATTTTGCAATGGCAGGAATATTTCATCTCTGAATATTTTATTATATAAAGACTATTTTATAAAGACTAAGAGGGTGAAAAATAGAAGATCTGGCCTTTGCCAAAGGTAGGAAAGGCACCATAAATTAGTATAGAAGTAATGATCATCTATCTTGTTATTTGGATATTTATGTGGGTAATTACTTTGTTCTTCCTACCTCTCTATCGCTGGTAAATGACTTTTTCTTCCATTGAATAAGTACTTATTGATTTCTATTATTTCTTAGGCACTATTCTAAAATTGGGAATCTGTGAAGTCATTCAAGTTAAAAGCAGTGGAGTAAATGGAGTAGAGTCATAGCACTATAGAGATAGGGTGAGGTAGAGAGGATTACTCTAGAGGAAGACAGAAAAGCACGAGGGAGCAGAGAGCAATGTGACTAGGGTTATGAGAAAGTCAGTATATAATTCACTTAACTTTTGATTTGTCGGATTGTCACTCACATTGAATGACCTGCAAACTGGCGAGTCCATGCTTTTTCCTTCAGTCTCATGTGTCCTTGGGGATAATGACAGATGACATAAATAAGCAATGATGAAGTCTTCAAAAATGACAAAAGGACCCCCTAAATGCCCACCTTGGATGGGTACATTATAACACAGGAATCCATCTTGGTGGTCAAGAGAATTTTGTTATTTGAATGTTCTCATGTGGAAATCATCCGAGAACTGCTTCTTCTTTCCTTTCTGAGACTACCTACTCAGGATAGTTTATTTTCGGTCATACTACTAGTATGTGTAAGTATTAAAACAATATGTACTGGACCTCCCTGGTGAAGCAAGGGGTTAAACACAGCACTGTGAAGCTGTCTGCAGCCTCTGCAGCACGAGTTCGATCCTAGGCCGGCCAGGGAGCTACCCACATGTCACAGCAGACCTCTCCTGTCTCGCCCGCTGCTCCCCTCAGCCGTGTATTTTAGGAGATCTGCCTGTTCTGCTCCCCACTCTCCCTGGTGAATCCTCCCACCCCTCACACCTCTGGCCTACACCCCAGTTCTTCTATGCATAAATAAATACAAATCTTAAAAAAGAAAAAACACAACATGTGCTATTGCTTTCAGCTGTAATATATTCTGATACCCGCATTCTAAATATGATCTCAGTTTTAGGAACAGGTAAGGTCACTGTAATCAAGCTTCGTGATCATGTATTAAATCAGAATATTGGCAACCACAACATAAATATCACACTTTCACACTGTTCTCTAAATATCACACTGTTCTCTCAATTTCATCTCCTGCTCTATACGTAGACTATTATCCAGAGCACTCCAGTGTACATATTTGTGTTCCACAAAAACAGGTCTTTTGAGTGAATAGAACAGGTGTCCAGAGTAAGCTGGGAGAGCTGTCAACCTCGAAATACATCAGGCTCTGCTTGTTCTAAGTCTCTGAAGTTTTGCCATATACATTTGGTCTCATTGAATCGCTAGTGTGAACAAATACCAGAATATTCTGCCTCACCAGATTTCCCCCTACTAGCTAGCATTGAGTATGGCATGGGGATTCGGTTTAAGGCATGGGAGGAAAATCATATTTTGAGTGTCTCAGGAAGAGCTGGGTGGTGTCCATTAAGCAGCCAATCTACCAGAGGCAAATTCAGGACTCTGAGGATCAATGTCAGGAGGATAGAAAGATCTTCAGTTTTACTTACAATTATTATTTTTGTAGCATATGTGTCAGAGCAGCTTTTCCTTGAATGTTTTTTCCCCTCTTATTAAAGTGATTTATATCGTGAGATTTTTGAAACTATGGTGATTGTACATGGGGATTTTAAGGGAAGAATGTTGGTTTAGGGCTGTGCAGAACTACCTGACTTACCAAGTTTACCACCCTGTATTTATCAAGGTGGCTCCTGGGATAAGGAAGCAAATGATATGAGGGAATTCAGAACTCCCTGAAGATGAGGATTAACCTCTACCTCCAGTGAAGCAGAGAAGGGAATGCTGAGGAGACAGGTTTTTATAGGAATATTTTAGCATGGCCCATAAAAGTAATATTGTAGACAACGTCCTGACAATTTGTCTTTCTTTGCCTCATTTGCTATGAGTTTTGTGACCTGCAATTTAAAATATTTGTCCTCATTAGAGATTTATATTTAAAATACAATCTGATTTAGTTACATGGTAAGAAAATACTTTAAAAGTCCTTCCATTTCAGACTTTCTCCTCTGAGTACTTCTTGTTAGTACATTTAAGATGTGGATCTGCTGACTTTGCATAATATTGCTTTTTTATTACATGATTTTTGTATATGATTGTGAATTAAAGTACACTTTAGAAATTGATTCTAGTTTCCACTGACAGATCACGTAGTCCAAAAATAAAGTTCCTATAAGACATATAGCAACTGACATTGTAAAATGTCAAGTTAGACATCAGGTCCTATTTATTAATATCTGCTTTTCATTTTTTAAAGATTTATTTATGCATACAAGAACTGGGGTACAGGACAGAGGTGTGGGGAATAAGAGGATTCACCAGAGACAGAGTGGGGAACAGAACAGGTAGATTGACTAAAATACGCTGCTGAGGGGAGCAGCGGGTAAGTCAGGAGAGGTCTGCTGCACCATGTGTGTAGCTCCTGGACCAGGGATCAAAATGGTGCTGCAGAGGGAGCAGACAGCTTCAGAGGTTGTGTCTTCACCCTTGCACCACCAGGGAGGCCCTGCTTTTCATTTAATGGCCAGCTGTGGTAATTTAAATAGCAGCCGACAACAGGTAATTGTGTATTACCTTTCTGACATTGCCATGAGTCTGTGTGTGAGTGTGTGTATGTATGTGTGTGTTTGTGTGTGATGACTATACATTTGTGGAGGTCATTTTATACAAATTTTATTTGGGAAAATTCCACCTTAGTATGAGTAGGCAGTTTCACATTTCATAAATCATTCATACACTCACATCTTTGTCCATTTCTATTTTGTTTATTTAGCAATGTGATATAGAAATGGGCATTATCGAAAGGACAGAGGTTCTTTGTCACAAGGGAGACAAGTTCTGGAATCAAAGGTTGCAATCATAACTTTGGAGTTTCTTCAAAAGTAGGGGTGAATTCAAATGACTTCATTGTCAGGAAAGCTCTTATTGTGAGTTGTAAATTCCATCTGTGACCAGAGTTAACAATACCAAAGGGTTATGGTCATATCAGTATATTATTCATTTATATTAATCATCAATGTAGTCTTGATAGACTTTTGTGCTGATTAAAAAAAAAAAGTTAAGCTACAATAATGAAAAGGGACTAAATAACACATCCAAATTATTTAGTACTGAATCTAGCAATCTATTTTTGAAAGGCATTAACTTATTTTTCCAAAGCTCAATAACCCTTAGGGTGTTAAATACTGCCTCAATGAATGACTGATCCGGAGTAAAGTCATAATAATTATCTATGCTCAGCAATGCAACATCATCAAGTATCCTTTTTAAATGTGCTGGAAAGCATTAAGAAATGTCTTTTTTTTTTTTCTTTAAAGTATATCCTTGAAAATTGGCTTGTATCACATAAAGCAAGTATTAGATACCAGTGACATATTGTGCCTCTGTCCATACTGCTTACTGTAAAATATATTGAAAATCTTACTATTTTTGAGGGAGTCTTATCAAAAGAATGATAATAATTTAGAGACTCAAATATAAAGTACCGCACATTTAATAACATATTTTTTTCTCTTTTTCCTAAACATTGATGACAAAGAGCTAAATTTTATCCAAAACAAGATTCTGTGTAGTTATTTTTCTGAGGTAAATTCTAAATGTAGTAATACAGACTGGAATTTAAAATATGTGAAATAACATGGGAAATGTTAGCATAGCTACTTTATTCAAATTAAATATTCATTAGTCCAAGAAACATGTTTTTAATTTTAAATTATCACAGAGAAAAAAAGCAAGACTTTCTGGAACTTCTGTCAGAATTACCTTAGACAATAGCAAAAGATATTTTACAAATACACATAATTATATGCATTTTAATACATACCTTCTTTTTATATCTTTATCTAGTGTGGTTTTCAAGAACATTGATTGGTTTTCCTCTTGTTATGAAAATGTTGGTGTTGACATACTAAAAATTAGGTGAAAGTAATTCTAAGTAAACTCTCATACAAAGTAACATTTTATTTATTTTTAAACAATTCATGTTAAATTGAGAGATGATAGTTCTGGTAACAATACAGAGGGAGGCTAGAGTGTATTTGGACATGGTGAAGAGAAATCAAATACCTGACAGATTTTTGGGGTCCTTCTAGGTGATGGGGTTGAGCAGAAAGTCTTGGCTCCTGCCCTTCCAGTCCAGTAGGGAAACTCAGATTTAAATGTGATAATAAGGGATCCTTCTCCAGCCCAAGACTTAGGTTCTCCCCACTATTAAGTTACTAAGTTCAGCTCAGTCTTGTAAAGGAGTCTTGAGAAGGTGAGGTAGTGTGGGTAGAGGATGAGGCAGTTCTCTCGGAAATGGGAAATGCATGATTTAGTTGTTTCAAGGTTTGAAAAAAGTGTAGTTTTAACTGGGTTTCTAGCCTAGCAGCATAGAGAAAATGTCTGAAGCTGGCTTATGTGGAAGCTCCAGAGAAAGGTGGTGTTCTAGAATGGGTTGTTCAAAACCACATTAATTTGAAATTGAATTTACGTGCGGTGACAAGTCTGCAAATATTTTAAGCAGGACAATGGAAGATTCAGATTGGTATTTTTGGAACATCAACCTGGCTATATTTCTTGAGAATGAGGGTAGAAAAATATTAATGGAAACTTCAGAAATGACTGAGACAAAACCAAATCAAACCACGAGACCTTGATTTGAGGAGACAGAAAGGAAAATAAGCATAAGAAGTAAGAGTCAAGGTAGAGTGACTGTTTTAGATTCCTATGGTTGCACTTATAAAGTCGAGCAAACTGATGCCATAAAGGAACTGAAAATTATTATCTTCATATTTTTGAAGGCTGGAAGTCCAAAATCAAGATGTCACCATGACTTTGCTCTCTCTGAAAGATCTAGGGAAATCATTTCCATGTCTGAGTTTTTGGAGTTTGTCTCCTCTGCTTCTTTTTTTTTTTAATATTTATTTATTTATTTATACAAGCACTGTGTACAGTCAGAAGTGCGGGAGGGTGAGAGAATTCACCAGAGACAGAGAGGAGAGCAGAACAGGCAGACTGACGAAGTTCACTGCTGACGGGAGCAGCGGGCGGCAGGAGAGGTCTGTGCGCCATGTGGGACTCTCACCCAGCGGCCATGGATCAGACCTATGCTGCAGAGGCTGTGGGCAGCTTCTCGGCCCAGCGCTCAACTGCTGCATCACTGGGGAGGCCCTCCTCTGCTTCTTAAAGCTACCTAACTCCAATCTTTTCTTCCCTCTTCACATGTCATTTTCCATATCTGATTCTTCTTTCCTCTAAGTACAGCAGTCATACTGATTTAGGTCCACTCTAGTGTATACCTTAACAAACTATATTCGCAAATTACATTATTGCCAAATAAGGTCACATTCTACAGTATAGGGGGTTAGAATTTCAACATATTTTTTGGGTGACACAGTTCAACCCATAACTGTGGCTTATGTGACAGAGAGAAGCGTGGACCTGGGCAAGTGAAATAATTCTGGATTTTATACTTGGAATACTGCATTGCTTCTTGCATTGCCATTAGTGCAGAGGAGGCATAAGAGTGAAGACACTTGGGGAAAGTAAATGATATGTAACAGTTTGGACATATTGATTTGGGATTCCTTTAAGTCATGGAGCTGGACAGAAATGACTTAGGTAAGGAACAATATGTGATTTGGAGATAGATATTTGGGAGTCATTGCTTGTAAATGATGGATGAAGTCATAAAATTGGGTGAGCTCATCCAGGAAGAAATGCCAATGAAGAAGCAAAGAGAATCAAAGGCTTATAACTTTTAAGGAGCAACTGTTAGAATTAGAGAAGGTGAAAGGCAGAATGAGGACTAGGAAGAAAGCCAAGAGAAGATCATTACCAGGTAAACACTGTTTTGGAGTGACTCTTATGGTGTAGGGAATGGAAAATATTGTCCAATGCTGTTGAGGAATTTAGGGTAAGGGCACGACCTACCTTTTATTAGCAAAATTCACAATTCCTTGGTCATCTTTTTTTTTCCAAATTTATTTATATATTTAATGTATTTTTTACATCCTTCTTCATTTTTGTAAAATGAGTGCTTTCTCATCTCGGTTACAGTCCCCATGAAATTCCCACCACCCACTCACCCATATACCATCACCATAGTCCCTTGTGCTCTTCCCAATACTGTTGTAATCCTACTCCCTCCCCCCCCACACCCCAAAGAATGTCTCTGGTTTATAGTTGCCTGTTGATTTTGATTTTCACTATTATAATTTTTCACCTGATCCCTTATTTGTATCCTCTACATTTCTCCTATAAGTGCAACCCTCCAGTATTTTTCTGGCTTATTTCACTGAGCATCATCCCTTCCAGCTCTACCCATTTTGCTGCAAATGGCATGAGTTTATATTTTTTGATTGCTGAATAATATTCCATTGTGTGTATATATCACATCTTGGTAATCTTATTTAAGATCCCTAACAAATGTTTCTTCATTGATGAAAAGAAGGTGGAAAGCAGGGTAGCATAATGACTGAGAGCAAATACTGGACTCAACTAGCCAGCCTAAAATTCTTACCAGCACTGGAAGACACTGATTCAGTTACTTAATCTCTTTATGCCTCAATTTATCTGTAAAAGCAGAAAAAGAATATCACCTTATCACTTAGGTGATTATATTATTATAATGAAATGACTGCAATTTAGAAAATTGAACACGTAGAGAATAGCGTGTTTTCAGACTATATGTTAGTGACTACCTTAACTCATTCTCCCCTGTAGATGAAATATTCCTGGAGCATTGTGGTATAAATTAGAGAATTACTTCTCAATGAAAATCGATAAAGTCCAGTCGAAGTTAAAAGACAAGGGATGTATATGAATAGGTCACTGTGAGAAAAGCATAAAGTCCAGAAGAAAGGCTATAGATTTCTGTCGATTCCCTCTGAACATGATTCAAGATGGTTCCCTATGAAAAGTAGGGAAATCCCTTGTCCAACGTGTCAATGTTTCTTTCTGAATTATCCAGGACATTCCACAAACACTGTATCTCATCAATAGTTTTACTGCAGCTTTCTACATCTTTCTACATCTATTCAGGAGCCAAGATCATCGATGATGCTTAGCTTCACACTCATATTTTTTTGGGTTTTTCCTCTCTCATTTTATTTTCACTGTTTTTAGGATATAGAATGAAAGTAAGTACTATCAATTTATGTATTTGTACATTTTTATACCCTGAAAGAAGGACAAGCCCAGTGGAGAGGAAGAATAGTGCAATAAAGCCTAATGATGTATGCAGCTATTAAATTGGTCTTTTATTTAGAAGAATGCAGAGTGAATGCGGAGCCACATAACACCGGATTAATTTATACTCTGTCTCATCACACCATCAAGCTGGTGCTAGATTCAAACTGACTTTGGTTATTTTCAGTAATTGTTTTTTTTTTTTAATAAGTAAAATGGTTTTAATTTGTTAGAAATTGATAGTCACTGTAGGGTCTGAATGTTTGTGCTCCTCCAGAATTGATTATGTTGAAATCCTAACCCTTAGTGTGATAGGACTGGAGGTGAGGGTCTCCCCAGAGGAACTTACTTAGGTCCTTAGGTGAGGGCCTCCCCAGGGGAACTTAGGGTGGAGCCCTCCTGAATTGGACGCCATGGAGATTCCTAGCCACTTCTCCCATGTGGGGATGGAAGAAATCTAACCCAGTCAAAGGCCCTTGCTTGATCATGCTGTATTGCTATGGTGAAACTCCAACATCTAGAATTGTGAAAAAAAAAGTTCCTGTGTTTGTTTTAAAGATTAATTTATTAATGCTTGCAAGAACTGGGTGTAAGCCAGAGGTACAGGGGCTGAGAGGATTCACCGGGGAGAGTGGGGAACAGAACAGGCAGATCTACTGAAATACACTGCTGAGGGAAACAGCAGGTGAAGCAGGAGAGGTGTGCTACACAATTTAGGTCAGCTCCCTGGCCAGCCTGGGGATCGAACTCATGCTGCAGTGGCTGGTGATAGCTTGATAGCACTGTCTTTAACCCCTGCGCCACCAGGGAGGCCCCTCCTATTTTTATTTTTTAATGTTAACAAAAACAGATTAAGGCAGGAACTGCATTTCATCTCTGTATTACATCTTACACAGTTCATCTAGTACAACAAAATAATGTCTCCAAAAGAATCCTATTGCCAACAAAAATAGAAAGGAGCATGAAAACAGACATATGGCCAGTGAGGTCTCCACCCTATTTCTTTTTGGGTTCTTGGATAAGAAACTCTATATAACAATCAACCTATGGAGAATATAGCAATATTCAGACAATAAGATGACAGTAGTTTTAGTCCAAGATTCTTGAGCTACAATGGATACATTTAACCATTTTAATAAAGAAATAAGTTTTGATGCGCCTTTTACTATTATATTAAAATTTACTGCTAATTAAAATTTCTTGTATACTTTTTAAAAAAACAAAATGGAGGGTGCAGTTTTATGGAGACTATAGCCAAAAGGAAAATGCATACATTGTGCAAAAATGAAAAATTATGTAAGAATTATATAAAATAAAATATTAAAAAAATAAAATAAAATGGAAGTTGTGTCACAATGTAAGAGAGAGATAAAATAACCATTTATAACATAAACATCTATAAAGTCTCAGATATGGCTATTCTGATACAAAAATAAAATAATAAATGCTTGTGTTCATTTATTAGTGAAACATTTTGAAAGCTATTTTATACAAAAAGTAAAGGGCATTTTAAAAACAGATGATGGGTGAACATTAGAGTAGAAATAGTTTCTTGGGAAAAGTAGTAAAACACATGGTGTCTTTGTATGTAATAAGAAAAAGAACAGTGTAAGCTTAAATTAAGTCATAAGACTGTATAAGAAAAAAACTGAGAAGCCAAGTTGCAGAAGCAAACGGAAGTATGCTATTCTTGCAGATAACCTGGGCCTTATTTATAAGTGCAGTAACAAAATCATTCTTGATATTATGATGTGTGATAGTAAAATGATGAATAAGCACAGAAAACCTATCTCTGTTTTGAAATCCTACTCTGTTGATGTATATATTCCGCTCTCCATATAAAAAGGACCTTGAGGACCACATTGTTTGATAAGTGATCAAGACTGGAGAATTGACTGGGAGATAAACAGACGGATGGAAGATTATAGAGTGTTTGGAGGGATCTGGGGAGAGTATCAGAATAAGATCAGGAATAGAAATCAATGCAAAATTATATGAAAAGTCACTATGAAAGTTTTACAAGATTACTATTTTGTCATTGAGCTACAAATAAATTTAAATGTGACAAAATAAGAAAAGTGAGAAATATTTTGATATTTCCCTTTATTAATAAGATAGAATACTGTTAGACTGCATGTCTTTGTAAACTTAATATTTCTTTATAAATCTTTTCAGAGGCATCTCAAAGATTGTCTTAAGCTTAACCAAGCATAAAATCATTTGCAGTTATTTAAATTTCCTTTTACCTCATAATCACATTTAATCTATTTCTCCCCCTGTAGTCAAAAAACTTTCTACATCATGGTTTTATATCATGTAACTACAGAAAACTTAAAACAAAACACAGCATAATTTTAATAAACATCCAAATAAGAACAGTATAGTTCTAAATGAGTATGTTTAAGCATATCCTCATATAACTACTGTAAAGTTAGAAGCAAACTAGAAATTTCTTGATGGTTAGTATTGCTTTTGAATTACATGTTCATCTTGGATAGAAGACCTGAAACCACAAAATTAAATAAAAGAAAACACAAGCAAAACACCCCATGCCATTGACCTTAGTGATGTCTGTAGACATCACTGGGCAGGAGAAACAAAAGCAAAGGTAAACAAGTGGGGCATCAACCCCAAAAGCTTCTTTACAGCAAATTTAATTAAAATGAAAAGACAACCTACCTAGTGGGAGAGAATATTTGCACGTCATAGATTTGATAAGAGACTTATAACACACCTGCATAGAACTCATAAAACTCAACAAGACTACCAATACTCCAATCAAAACATGGACAGATGAGCAAAACATATTTTTCTGAAAAACTTATGGAGCTGTCCAACAGACCCACAAAAAAATGTTCATCACTTACCAGGGAAATGCAAATCAAAGCCACATGAGAGGGGCCTCCCTGGTGACACAAGGGGTTAAGCTTCAGCACCATGAAGCAATCTGCAGCTGCTTCACGAGTTTGATCCCCAGCCAGGGAGCTACCCACATTGTGCAGCAGATCTTTCCTGTTTCGCCTGCTGCTCCCCTCAGCAGTGTATTTCAATCAATCCACCTGTTCTGCTCCCCACTCTGTCTCTGGTTATTCCTCACCCCCCACACCTCAGGCCTGTACCCCATTCTTGTATGCATAAATAAATAAATCTTAAAAAAGTGAACATTCTCACAACATTGAAAAATAATTTTTCAGTTGAACAGGACAATTATGGAAGCAAATCTAATGAATTTTTTTATTCTATTAAGCAATGACAATGTTTAGAGAAGAATGTACAAGAGAGTGAAAGATCTCAATGGGTGTCACATAATGTCAGCCTTGTGTCAGCTCTGTGTCAGATATGTGTTAATTGATAATAAGCCGTACTCAAGAAGATTTTCATTACCAAGTGATGAAAGCATCTTGCTTGGAAAATAAAGTTTGCCACAATTTGTAGTGTCCAAAAGGAAGTAAAAAGTCTCAGAGAAAACAATGTTTTCAATATTTGAAATACTAAAATATATTTCAGACGCATGTAAAAAATAATTTTCCAATGATATTTTGTTCATGAAAGAACCACCATTTGGGTTGATCATGAAACATAGATTTTTAACCAATGTAAAAAAGCAAGCTCAGATTGGTTTTAGAATTCCACAGAATTCACATAAATACTGAGCAACCAAGATTTTTACTAAGGTGTCTTATCCTTGCTATTAATACCATTAAGAGAAAACCTTTGATGATTGGTAATTTCATAGTCAGCACAGAAGAATTTTAACAGGTTTTCTACATAGGAATAAAGTTGTTTGCTCAAATAAATTTTTAAAAAGATACTATTCAGTGCCTCCCTGGTGGCACAAGGTTTGACACGCAACCTATGAAGCTATCCGCAACCACTGAAGCATGAGTTCAATCCCCAGGCAGGGAGCTACCCACATGGCGCAGCAGACCTCTCCTGACTCACCCGCTGCTCCCCTCAGCAGTGTATTTCAGTCATTCTGCCTGTTCTGTTCCCCACTCTATCTCTGGTGAATCCTCTCATCCCCACACCTCTGGCCTGTACCCCAACCCCAGTTCTTATATACATGAATAAATCTTTAAAAAAGATAATATTTTACTCAATCAAAAAATATTAAAATTAAATGTCATATAAATTGAAATATCAAAGATAAGTTGCCATGATATATATATGTATATATATATATATATATATATATGAAGTTTTATTCAAATCTCTGCAGCTTCAGGGAAAATGAGGGATCAACCCTAGATGTGAAAGGAAATCCTGTGATTTTCATGCACATATAATTTATTTTTGAAATTGCATTATTTTTATTAAGATAACATTGATTTACAACACTGTATGATTTAGGGACATTGGCTAATACCTCTTCAATTTACTGTACCACACCATGCCCACGACCAAAGCAACACTGGGCTCTTTGCCCCATCCTGGATCATTTAAATCTGTAGTCAAATTTATTAGTTTTGTCTTTTTTCTTTATTTTGCTTCTTTAATATTCCACAAATGGGTGACATCATCTAATATTTGTCTTTCTCCTGCTGACTTATTTTGCTTAGCATAATCCCCTCTATTTCCATCCATATTATTGCAAATGGCAAGATTTTATCTTTTTATGGCTGAGTAGTATTCCATTAAGTGTGTGTGTGTGTGAGTGTGAGTGTGTGTGTGTGTGTCCGTGCCCTTAGTTGTTTCCATAATGTAGCTGGAGTGTAATTGGCAATATTTGTACAAAATTTTAATGTATGTAGGGAAAATTTGTCTAAAATTTTAGGAAATTCAGTTTGTGTAAAATTTTAGGAAATCAAGATCACATCATCAAAGTAGGGGTGTTTGTGGATAGTAAAACCCTAGCCAGAAATTGCATATAGTTCTCTGGAGGTCTCTGAGTATAGCATGTAATGTTCAAAAAGAGCTGTGATGTAAGGGAAGTCTTCGTGTCTAAAGCATTTCTTTTCAGAAGCATGTCTTTCCTTTCTAATTCAGAAAATTATAATTACCTCTTGTCTCATTTATTTGAGTCAATGTTTAAAGTCTTGAAGATGTTCAGCATACATAAATCGAGCATGATTTAAGTCAGTTTTGTATTTTTCATGTCATAACTTTTCACTACATCTGGATGATGTATAACAGTGCATAAACCACATTATCACATGCATAAAATATGTACTCGTATATGGGGTGAATTTTGTCCCCATCCCAATCCATGTTCCGAATTTCTAGCCCCCAGAACCTCAAAATATGACCTTGCTTGTACATGGGGTCTTTACAGATATAGGTTAAAATGATGCCATTTTGGATGGGCTCTAATCCAATATGACTGATATCCTTATAAAAAAATAAAATCTGGACACAGCCATGTGTACCAGGACACCACCAGGTGAACATGAAGATGACTCTCCTTAAGCCTGGGACAGGTCCTCCCTTCAAAGCATTCAGGATAAGGGCTGAGACTTGAGCTTAAATCCCACAAACACTGCAGCCTTTGCTGAAATAAATTTCTGCTGTTAAGCTACCCAGTTGCAATGCTTTCTTAACAGTAGTCCTAGCAAACTAATACAGCATGCGTAATCTAGCAATTGTGATAATACCCTGTTTTCATGGCTGGAATTTAATTTTGAATTTGTACAGATTATTCATTTGTGCAGACTTGATCAATCCAATTTCTGAGAAGTATTTGAAAACAAGAGGAATTAAATATGACCTGAAATTAATAAGTAAGTTATATCTTGATAATAATAGATACTTTCACAGTGGTCTAATCTATTAGATGAGGAATTTCAGGAGGAAAGGAGAATTAAATCCTGTGGATAGTGATTTGAGTGAAAATTTCCACAGTGCAGTGCCTCTCCATTCACCCAGATTGTAGAAACCAGTTGAATGGTATCGTTATTGAGAGTAAAAAGAATCAGAAAATACTAGTGATATAATTAACCTAGAATAATTGTATAAATTTAGGGTTCATGGTGATGATTTGATGTACCTATATTGCACATACAGTGTGAAGTGGTTTCCACAAGGTTATTTAACACATCCATCACTTCACATAATTACCTTTTTAAAAAATATTTTCATGTATTCTGTTAGCAATTCCCAGGTAAACAATACACAATTGTCAGTTACTGTGCATTATAAGCCCCGGACATATTCATCTTCTGACTGAAAAAAAATATATTTCATTGGCCAGTTTCAGGATTCTGTCAAGAATGGTGCACAGTGTTGTACTAGATATTGAGGGGAGCAGTTGATTAATTGCACGTAATAGGTGCCTTCAGGCTTCTGGGCTTCAGTCTCTCACAGTTGAGGACTTACTTTAATATGTGCTCTCTTCATTGATGTTTAAGGACTTCATATTATGGATGATTGATTAAACATGGACGGTTCTTTTAGATATTTTATGGGATCGGTAAAAGATAACTTATATTCCTAGTTTATGAATTATAACGATGAAACACTTGATAATTTAAGTGATATATTTAATTCAATAGCAAATGCACATTTTCTAACAAAAGGTGAAGGTCTAATAATTAAAATGATGCATTTATTCATGATAGTCATGTCCATCTCATATATCTGTCCTTTGCATCCAAGTTATAGATTGATTGAATTTTCTCCTAATCCTGATCTTTCTTAAGGAAGTGACCTTGTTCAATAAATAGCGTATATCAAAGAAAGCTAAGATGTTTTGATTGTAATTTTTGCACCGCTATGTTTTAGGCCTGGGTTGAACCTGTTGACCAGTGCCTTTCCTGATGCTTCCATTAGCATATAGCTGACATCCAGTATAGGGCAAAGATCTTAAAGCCTTAGTCACCTTCTCACTACCTGAAAACATGCAAGCATTTTTTCTTTAGAAGTCAGGACTGTACAATCAGCTTTCTTGCAAGGGTGATGTCCCTTGCATCTTTTTATTTTTAATCTTATTCACAAACTCAAGGTTATGGCCCATTGTACCAGGTTAGTGAAGGGATATGGGAAATTTATTCTGGGATTTTGAATAATACTGTTAAAAGCTGCCTCGTAAAGCTGTTTAATTATGCGAGGATTCAAGCGTATTGTGTCTATTGAAATTGCCAGTGTTTTCACTAATCCTCCCTGTCCCTTATTAAAGACAAACCACTTAATCAGGGATGTAAACAATATTCCAATATAATTTTCTAATACTTTAGTAATGTTTTCGACCATGGAGAATCAACACTGTTTTGCATAGAGTAGCATTGTTGGGCTGATGTATTTAGGAAATGTGAATTCTAAATTGACTTAACTGTGATTGGGGGATGTCCTTGCTCTTTCCTAGGTCATCAGTCCTGTCTGGTCTCTGCCACTCTCAGTCCCTGAATCACAATCCACACTCGCCTCCACTGTGGGGATTCCCTACCAAGTCCTCTAAGAGCTTGGCCTGGCATCTACTTAAGCAAACTGACATACATATCACTTCTTTCCCCAAATGAGTGCTTCACCAAATCCATCATCATTTTTCTATGCATTACAATTAATAAAATATGTGTGTTTAAGTTTTGTCTCACTAACTTTCCATCTGCAAAATTATTCCATTAGTCCCTCAGTTCAAAAGAAGCAAGAAAAATGCTATAGAATGTGCAATGATGAATGAAAATCTGGTAGGAGAAGCTGGAAAAATGAATAACTTTTGTTGATGCTTGTGAAATAAGTACATGGGAACCCATGTTTTGGTTGTCAATGGAAGTGACATGTACAGGATAGAATTATTTGCACTATTTATGACAGGAGTCTGTTCATTTTCCCTCTCAGTATACATGGTCAGTAATTTCAACTTTCAGAAAGGCAAATTTATATATTTTTCTCCTTTATGGTTAGCGTTTTTTAATAAATCTTTATGTCTCCCAGATATTTTTCTGGTTTCCTTCAGAAGATTTATAATTTTGGCTTTTCTATCTAAATTTATAATACAATGTTAAATTAGTTTTGGTTCATGATGTGACAGTGGAGTGTCCAGGCCCATTTTTCCTCCTTCATGATTATTATTCAGTTGCTGTAGCACTCTTTGATAAAAGCCTTTGATTTCCTCATATAAGTGCCTTTTCCTTTCGGCAGAAAATTCACTAACCATCTGTGTGTGGGTCTAGTTCTGAACTCTCTCTTCTGTTGTACATAAAGACGGGCAATGTTTTGTCCATTACAAAAAAAAGTTCAAGATAGTCCAAATGTCCTTTAACAATAGAAGGGACAAGCAGGGCCTCCCTGGTGTCGCAAGGGGTTAAGGTTTAACCTATGAAGCTGTCCACAGCCTCTGCAGCACAAGTTCAATCTCCAGACGAGCAGGGAACTACCCACATGGTGCAGCAGATCTCTCCTGCTGCTCCCCTCAGCAGTGTATTTCAGTCATTCTGCCTGTTCTGTTCCCCACTCTGTCTCTAGGGAATCCTCTCATCTCCCCACACCTCTGGCCTTCCTCTTGTACCCCAGCTCTTGTATGCATAAATAAATAAATATTTTTTTAAAAAAAGAAGGGGCAAGCAGTTGTGATATACTGTCATGCATCACTTAGCCACAGAGATACCTTCTGAGAAATGCACCATCATTAAACTATTTGGTCATTGTGCAAGTATTATAGTGCATAACTAAACAAGCCTGGGTGCTAGCCTACTACACTTTGTTTATATTCAGAGCCTTTTGGGACCACCTTTGTATCTCAAATTTGTTGTTGATTAGAATGTTATTAAGCATTTCATGACTATCCATAAAGTGGAATGCTACTCAGCCAGTACAAATGAACTATTGATACCTGCACAACATGATTGCATCTCAAAAGTTTCATACATGTTTGCATGTATGAAATCCCATGACACTATTTCTAATCTTCTCAGTTTGTAAATATGATTTGAGAGTTCAGAAGCAGACACATTTGTTGAGTTTTGGTTTATCTTTATACAGACTTGTTTTGGGGCATTACATTATGTTTTATAATTATTTATAAAATATATTTACTACTATTATTTTGATGCAGTTTTATTTCAGTGTTTTCATTGCCCAGCATTAGTCACACTATTTGATAAAAGACTTTGAGTTCCTCATATAATTGTTTCTTAATTTTGTTTTCATTTAGATTGTCTCTTATTTATAATAAATAACTACAGTGATTCCCTGCTTTTAGCTTCACTTACCTCTCTTCTCATCCTATTTTCAAATCATCTAAATATCTAGACCTTTTCTTAGTGTTCCTTTGATAATTCTCTTGTGAACTTAATCAGTGATCTCTACATTAATAAGTCTGTGTATGTTTGAGGATTTTGTTCTTACTTATTTCTCTAGAGCTATTCTTCAAATATTCCTTCCTTATTGAGACACTATGTTTTCTTGCCTTTTCAAATCTAATTTCTATTCTTTTTCCCACTCATTAAATTATCAATTTCTGACTACTCATTCTTCCCTCACTGCTCAACTTCTAAAATTTGAAACGAGTTTTAGATTTCTCTTTTCTCCCATCCTTCTCATCATACATTTTCCCAAAATGATTTTCTCTATTTCAGTGGCTTGGAAACTGCACTGAGGTGATGATGGTTCATTCTGTTCCTTCAATTTGAACTTATTTCTGAAGATGATAATCCATAAGTCAAGTAATTACTTGGCATATTCAGTCTGATATAGAATACAGACATAGAATAATGACTAATAGGTATGTAACATGCATTTCAAATTCAATATCACAAAACTGTGGGACTTAGGAGACAAGTTTATAGTGCGACCTCCAGCTCCTCCAGTTCGTAGTGATAAGTTACACCATTTACCCAACTAAAATAAATTGTTTCTGTGAGCATCTCTGCCCTCATTCCTTTCAATAAGCATCCAATGAATTATGTTTTCTTGTCTCTACATCTATAGCTCAACTCAAGTTCATCTTTTTGTCTCAACTATTAGCAATGACATCAGTATCACCCTCTGATCTCTATCTGATCTCCCTCTACCCATCATTAAGTATTTTTTATCATTAAGTATCTAGAATAATCTTATTCAGAACACACTACTGACTTCCAATCTTATGTAGAATAATATCCATATCCTTTAACTTATTTTACAAATGCCTACATAATTTGGCATTTATTAATCTCTCTGGCCACATGTAATACATTTCTTATACTTGATATTTTATTCAGGCCACAAAATTTGCTCTCTATCCAAAACATTAATACTATTACCAGTTTTAAAGTTGCACTAGCTATTCATTTTATCAGGATGCTTTCATTTGATTTCCTTGTGGTTCATTGCTTGTTAATATTCTTTTTTAAAGATTTATTTATTTATGCATACAAGAATGGTTGTACTGGCCAGAGGTGTGAGGGGTGAGAGGATTAGCCAGAGACAGAGGGGAACAGAACAGCCAGATTGACCAATGTACACTGCTGAGGGGAGCAGTGGGTGAGACAGAAGAGGTCTGCTGAACCATGTGGGCTGCTCCCTGGCCAGCCGGGGATCAAACTCATGCTGCACTGGCTGCAGACAGCTTCATAGGTTGTGTCTTAACCCCTTGCACCACCAGGGAGGTCCACTTGTTAATATTCTTCTCTCCAAATAGGTTAACACCCCTTTAGAAATTTCTTTCCTCTCTATCCTATATAAATAAACAATTCACCAGTGCTTCACAGTAATATTTTAAAATTATTTGTGCAGTACTATTTCTTGCCTCATATTTTTTCTTTTATATTTATTTGGAAATCTTTTTTTCTATATTTTTCTTTTTTTTCCTTTTCTCTTTTTTATTTTTTTAATATTGTATATAATTCTTACATCATTTTTCATTTTTGCACAATGTAAGCATTTTCATTTTGGTTGCATTCCCTATACAATTGCACCCCCCCTCATTTTGACCCTAATCCTTCCTCTCCCACCCTTCCCGCCCACCCCGTAGTGTGTCTCTGGTTTATAGTCACATAGTTGCTTGTTGATTTTGATTTTTACTTTATATTAATTGGTCTTTTTCCTTGTCCCTTATTTATGTTTTCTAAATTCCTGCTATGAGTGAGACCATCCGGTATTTTTCTTTTGCTTTCTGGCTTACTTCACTGAGCATGATATATTCCAGCGACATCCATGTTGCTGCAAACTACATGTGTTTATCTTTATAGATTACTGAATAATATTCCATGGTGTATATGGACCACATCTTCTTGATCCAGTCATCTATGTTTGGGCATTTGGGTTGTTTCCAAAGCTTAGCTATTGTAAATAGTGCTGCTATAAACATAGGGGTGCAGGTGCTCTTTGGAATTGATGTTTCTGTGTCCTTTGGGTAAATACCTAGGAGTGGAATTTCTGGATCATATGGAAGCTCTATCTTTAGTGGGTCAAGAAATCTCCACACAGCTCTCCATAGTGGTTGGACCAGATTGCACTCCCACCAGAGTGCAGGAGAGTTCCTATTTCTCCACAACCTCACCAACATTTGTTATTGCTAGTTTTTTAAATATATGCCGTTCTCACTGGTGTAAGATGGTATCTCATGGTAGTTTTGATTTGCATTTCCCTGGTTACAAGTGATGTTGAACATTTTTTCATATGCCTGTTGGCCATTTATATTTCCTCTCTGGAGAAGTTTCTTTTTGGCTCTTCTGCCCATTTTTTGACTGGACTATTTTCTTGTTTTTGTTGAGTCTTATCAGCTCTTTGTAGATTTTTGTGATCAGATATTTTTAAATTATGATTTAAACTCTGATGTCAGGAGACCTTTTGATTTTTTGACTATTGATTTAATGTAGACCAGAAGAGTGACTAGTAATAGTGGGCAATCACTTTCTCTTTAATAAATCAAGTATTCTTCTTAAAAATATAGAGAACTTTGATGAATCTAATGGAATATTTAAATACAAAATGTTTTCATCTAAGGTGATTCAAAAATGTGTAATTACCTTATAGGTACAAATTTGATATTATTTCAAATTTGACTGTTTCTAGATAAAGGAATTTAGATGCTATTATTTCCACCATGGGAGTAGTAGCCCTAACTAGTTGATTTCATGTTGATTTAACTTTTCATGAAACTTCAGAAAGCTTGACAAGGGGGTCGGTACCTCACCTCTTCTCTTATTGTTTTATCAAGACATTTTTTGGAATTATACTTTGACTCAAAGACTATAACATGTATAAAAAAGGAGTAATATTCTTTTAAAAGTACATTTATAAACAGGAACTCACATATGTCTTCCATGTATCAGAAAAGTATTACCAACATTACAAATTACCAAATATTATCAGTGCTACATCTGATGAATTCTGCATCTCTTCACGAGTGCTTATTTCTAGTCATGAGCTATTACTTAGAAACAATTAAATAATTTGCTAAATTATACGATGTTAGTATATGAAAATAATATATTTATGTCAGATGTTCATAATATTTCTCAAACAGTTTGTTATTCACAAGTACATTTATTAAGATTATAAGTAGGGATAGACAAAATAAAACTAAACTTGATAATATTACACAAAGATATATGTCATAAATCAAAAACCCTTGATGGAGAACGATAAATATTTGCCTCTGAATCTCTTGTTAGTCATCGCAAAAGGAAATACAGTCATTATAAAATCCAAATAAGAAATATGATTTCAGAGTAAGAAAAGCATATTTTCTTGCTTTAAAACAAGGCATTAAATTTTCAATATGTCTTTATTACAAAAAATGCTGAATGATAAAATGGACAATATCATCAACATCACCTCAAAAATATTAAATATATAGGGCTAGCTATTTCTTTTATTTTGATTTTCCCAATTAAAATGGCATAATGACAACATGTATTAGGGTAAAATTCAGGAGGGATGGTATTTTTAAAGAAAGTTTTGAACATTTTTCCCCTTCCAACTTAGCATGTAGTAAAAATTGTAGAAGAATGTAAATTGACATTATCTTTAGTGAGCCCAGATGCCGAAATTGTCTAGATCTACAATGCTTCAGTATTTATTGAGTCACATGATAATATGAATTAAGAATACTTTGTTTGTGAAAAAGTGAGAGAACTTAAAGGAACATAATTTTTCATACTTCCAGCAAGATTATTTATTTGTTCCATTGTGGAGATGCATTTCTATTCATCTTCACAGATTCCCATACCTCTACCTAGTGATTTCTTAGGGACAAAATGTCTGAAACCTGAAACCCAAATAACTTCACTAGTACTACCATAAGGTGATATCAGCTTTATGTTACCATAAAGCATATCTAAAACAAATATATTAAACTTTTACAATTGAATATTGGCAATATATAAGAATCACATTTCTATACTTCTGGCAAATTAAATTTTAAGATGTGTTTCTTATATTTCCTCTTTAAATACTATATATTTCATAATTATACCAATTATGTAAGTGAAAACTTTGTGTTCTCTAAATATTCTTTCAATCACATTGACTTTTTAAAAATGTGTTAATTTATCAGTAAAACAGTACCCAAGGTAAAATATAAAGTATTCTATTTAACATTTCACTGATTAAAAAATAATGTGAATATGATTAACAAATGCAGCATGAAAACACAAAAATGTTCAAGTATATATCATGAATAGTTCCAATTTCCCCTCCAAATGTCAAGTACTAACTGTGTATTTTACATGTAACAAACACTAAGGGTGCTTGCTAATATACTTCTGAGATGACATTTTCTTAGTATGACCTTTCTTTCTAACAATAACTTATATTTTAATTAAATTGGACCATTTTCATTACATGCCAACTATCTTGGCACCATATATTACCATCCTCCTTTGTCAGAACTGATAGTTAAAGGTCATCGACTTAAATAATTATTGAGATTAACAGAATTGGTAATTTATGAGAAAATGGCATGTACTTGGTGGTTTTTTCTTTCAGACAAGTGAAACTTGCTAATGTTTGAATAGATTGGAAAGAAAGAATGCAAGCAGAGAATGACTCATCTGGTTATAAAAAAGCCACCAAATTTGGAAATTTGTCTCTATAGGCTACTGACTTGTTTTTTTTTCCATATTTACGACACTACATCTTGGGTTTTTAGAACTAAGTCAACAAATACATATTTTTTTCAGTATTGGGTGCTTTCTTTTCCTCTTCATCTATTTGTGTGTGTGTGTGTGTGTGTATGTGTAAAATAATTGGATAAGGCCCTTCTGCATGACTGCCTTAAGACAATGGCCCACATCACAAGGAAGCCAGAGATGCCTAGGTAGCTGATGACTTGATTGTGTGGCCATGGTCTTAGGTAGTCTGGGAGTAGCTCAGAAATTACATCAAGTACCTGCACAGGAAGTCCTCCCTGTGTATGTGTCCGACATGTCCCCCACTGTTCCCCATAAAGTTGATTACCCTTTGTCTCCCCTGGACCCTGCTCCTCCTGCCGTTGTCACATAATCATTTGTGCTTCTTTATTACTGCTAATAAATAGCAAGAGGGCTGCTCACTGGGCAGCAGAGTCTTGCTTTGCAAAGCTGCTCCATGACTCATCCCTCAGCATGTCTCCAGGAACATGCTGGCACATTCCCGACCCAACATGCCTTGCTGAAATGCATGACCTGCAAACACTAAGACCAAAAATTTAAATGATTGTTTCAAGTCACTCACTTGGGGTAATTTCTTGGGTGGTAGTAGTAGCTAGAACATCTTTATAACAAACTCTGGAAGACATCATAAAAAAGTAAGCAAGCCTTTCTTTAAGGACTATCTAGGTGGAATTCCTCAAGATTAGAGAAGGAAAGATATGGGGAGAAATTGTCCACTGTTATTTTATGTGTTTGGATGTTTGAGCCATGTGGGTGTATTTTCTTCAAAAGAACCAAAATATGAACAAAAAGAGAAACTAAAACTAGTATTTCGAGATGTGTGGGTTGAAGAGAAAATATTTTTGCATTTGTGAGAGGTGGGGATTCCTAAATTTGTTTGGAACGTTGGGATACTTAGCTTGGAGCAAGCCTTGGGGAGGTAATACTTAAACTGTGGATTGAGACTGCAGAAGGATTTGCCTAGTTCCAGATGGAATCTTCCTCATTTCAGGGGAAAATGATGTTCACAATGGGAGATAGATACCTATAGTTTGTAAAAGTCAGTGACACCCAGGGTATCTGGCCCTTGAATAGCTGTATTTCACTTCAGAAGTTTGCAGTGAAAGCCTAGAAATCTTATCATACCTTCATCAAGAAGCAGAGACTTTTCTCCCTCATTTTTTGTCCCTTTATCTCCACCCTTCACTTAGGGATTTTCCTGCTACTTATGCACATATTTTCCCATCTGTATTTCCTACTGGTATCCTGCGGGTAAGGAATAAGGTAAAAGGGACCTCAACCTTATTATTTTTTAAAAGGTAATTATAAATTTGTCTCTAATATGGAATACCTTACCTACACATTGAGGATAAAGTTAATAAAAATATTAAAAATAAAATCCAACCAGGATATATGTATATTTGAGAAAACTATAAAACATAGACATTATAGAATTTATTAAACAAGAGAGGCTGATTTGGGGTAAGTTGGAAGAATATTTATTCTTTATTGTTACAATGATGTGTATGTCTTTTTCTGTTTTTCCACATAATTTACATATGTGTTTCATATTGTTTATGTATAAAATAATACACACTCAATGACAGCATACAGTGCACAGTAAAGAATACAATCTGGGAGGTTAGGTAGGAGGTGACTGCATTTCCAATAGAAAAACGTTGCTTTTTGGGTTCTGAAGATAAGGTAGAGATGGTGAGACTATCTTAGAGATAGATTGAGATAGATTCTGAAGGTAGAGATAGTAGTTTTTAGAGATGAATTGGGTGATCAATGTGTGAGAGAGAGAGGCTTGAAAACAGAGTCTAATGTTTTTGGTTTAACACCTGGGTGAATAGTGTTGTAATACATTGAAATAAGTAAGCTGGTGACTGTCTAAGAACATTTCCATTTATCATAGATCCAATTTTATTGAAAACATTAGATTAGCAATGTAATCCAACATTACTTCTCTTTGATTTGCAAATGAGCATCATTTTGCGTTGTCAAACCTTTTAGTTTTTCTTTGGAGGACCCCAAGATCTAAATTCTGATAATTAAATCATTAACTTTGACAAATGAATATTTATGCTAAATATGACATAATTGAATATTGGATGCATTTTCAATGCACTTTTAAATAGCCATATCAGAAATTATAGATATATAGCAAAATTTAGCTGCAAATATTTTAATACATTGTTCAAATTATGTAAGTTATAGTCTGTTCCAGCAAGATTTACTGAGAAAGCAAAGTGCAGATAGAACTTCTACTTACTGTTATTTTGCTCTGTTTCTTTCTAGCCTGGTGGAACTTCCTTTTAGTTTTCATCCTACTTTTTCTACCTGATACACTCACACTGTAAGTACAATCAACAATTATAGATCATATTCTACCTTGACACAATAGAATTTCCTATTATAAGGAAATGTAAGAATGGTGTCATTAAAAACCTGATAGAAGCCTGATAATTCATGAAATGATAGAGCTGCAGCTATTTAAAGTATTTAGACTTCTTATTTTGCACCTATATTAAAAATATATTTTGCTAATTCATTAGACTTCACATGTTATAAAATGAATAGCAATCAAAGCAAATACTTATTCACACATTTACCTATTTGCATATATGCACATAAACACACATATTTCCTAAGGCATAACTATTTTCTGTTTTTCTATACTATATTCATAAAATAATAAATTATCTGTTTTGTCATAAAAATGTAAGCAACATGCTAATGTGTTAAAAATTCAATCTCTGCAGAAAGTCAAGGTTTATACCTTTTTTATTACAAGCAAACAAATAAGCCTTTAGCATTCTATATTGATCATTGTTCTTAGCGAGGACCAACAAAATAAAATTCTAATAAGATTAAACAGAAACATAATTTATTTTTTAAAAAAGCATCTAAAAATTTAGAGACTTAACACCTGCTTTTCTGAGTGGTTTCAGATTAGGGATAATACATGTGAAGTGCCTGACAAACAGAAGATAATCAGTAGCTGGTATTTATTAATTGGACTGGAAAATTATAGAAATAAATTATGATATAAAAATGAAATTTACAACATAATTCTAAAATGAAGCATGTTAAAATAAAAGCAAAGCTTCTCACTTATCAAAGCCACCTTGCCAATTACATGGGTTATAGTCCAGTAAATCTCTCATGTGTTTTTTTTTTTTTTTCATAAAAGAACATTTTTCAAGAACTATGCATCTTGCATATTTTAATTTTTAGGGAATTTCACATACTAAATCCGTTGACCTAGATGCCCTCTATAGATCCTACTTAATCATTGGGAACCTGAGTATGTTATTTGTTATTTGATCCTCAATTTCTTTATTTTTAAGTTACGAATGAAACAGTAATGGTACCTTTGAAAGTTGTGTGAGGATTAAGTGAGATCTTCCCTCCTTAAATCCTCTGACCCTTTTCCTCTCTCTTCCTCCTTCCCCAGTATCTTTACTCTTGACTTTCTGGCAAATGGCAATTTCTGTAATCATCACAAGGAAGCCATAGCATGTCTTTCTTAAGTAACTCAAGAATATAGCAAAGTGAACAAAACATACACTCTAAAAAAACTCTTATATGTATATGTACTAATCCATGTATGGCATTCTTAAATCTATTATAATAAGGGTCTATCAAGCG
Source organism: Talpa occidentalis (assembly GCF_014898055.3). NCBI lineage: Eukaryota > Metazoa > Chordata > Mammalia > Eulipotyphla > Talpidae > Talpa > Talpa occidentalis. Next base: position 92,284,578 of record NW_023601322.1, on the reverse strand, counting down.
ACAGTAACTTGATAACATGTTACCATGTCATTTATAATTATTTAAGATAGAAAGTGATTGAATGCTATAATAATTCACTTGATCACCGTCTTGAGAATTGAATTCAATTTTGTTTTCTTAAGCTTTATTTATTATCTTATTAGGAATGCCTTGAGTGGTAGCTATAAAAGGCAAAACTGAATAGATGAATTCAACCTTGAGTCAAAGGACCTTAAATGAAGATTTCTATCTCCAACTTTCGAGGTGTTAAAGGAAACAAGGGGAATAAACTTCATTTTATTCTAGTCTAAATTGTTAGGTTCTGAAATTTACAACTAGGTGATCTGGCAGAGTAATCTGTAAAAAAAGATTACTGCAATAAACATCCTGCAATATTCCAAGGGTGGGGATTATAAAAATCTATATTGGAATGAATTGTGACTCTCAAGAATGCTAATAGGAGATTGCAATCCTTTCATAACTATTTTAGCCTTAGTACGGCAAAAGCCATCAAGAATTTGACTGAGTTACAAGACATTTGAAAAGCAGTTAATAAGAGTTTGCCCTACAGTCCTGTGGGTACCCTTGCCCTAGAATTAATACAGAATTGATTAAAGACATCACAATGTAATGAACTCAAGTAGTTTCTAATGAAGATGTTTTCTACATTCTGGGAAGTTCAACAGCTATTAGGGACGCCCCTACAGAATTGGAATGTCTATATTCTAGTTTTTATGGCAGTGCTTTGTTCCTAGTACAACCTAACTGTTTTTCTCAATTCCCATTTCCATATGATGTATATCCAACTCTTCTTCCATAATTATTTATTGACTTTTACCTATATATCCCAAATACTTTTTTATGCAAGTGAAGAAAATACTATGACAATCCTATGGAGTTAATTTGGATTGGCCAATCCATTTAATTGTACTGTTATCAATTTAAGCTTTCTGATTCCTTACTTTAATTGTAAAGTGGGCATCCATATAAATGTATGAGTTATAGATAGATTCACATCTATTCATCATTTATATTTGTATGATTAGGATAAGAATTATTAGAAGATAAGGAAAATGATGCATACGAGGCACTTAATAGCTTATTAAATTATAACTGTGTTATTTATCAAGTGATGAATTCCATCTTCATACCTCTTGTTGAAATTCTATGATGTCTTAGCATTTAGGGAAAATTACTGTAACTATGAATGGAAAGTAAATGTTGCAAAGCTTAAGTTGTCCCATAGTTTATAAAACTGGGAATGCTGCAACTCGTCCTTACTCTACAATTTGAAATTAATTCATTTGAAAAACATCTTGTAGACACTGTTGTATATGTCAGTGTAGTTTTTTACATCTAACATGCTTAAAGCTAAAATAGTCAAATGGTAGTTAAAGGTTCCATTTTATTATGAACTACATTAATGTTTTATTTCAAGTTTGATGCTCAGAATTCTTCCAAGTGAAAAGGGGGTGACCTTGCTTTTCCTACAGTATTTTTTTTCTAAGAAAAACCCAATAAGTTCTTCACTGTAGTTCATTACATTGACATTGCCAGTCCAGTCAAGTCTCCCTAAGAGCCAAAGTAGATGAAAACTTCCAAGTTTTATATTTATATCTTGATTCACTCTGCCTGGATTTATCATGTTGTGACAAATTTATTATGAGAGCTTTGCCCATTCTGGAGATTCTGATAGTGTTTCATTATGAGTTATAAAATATGTCTACAGGATCATACAAACATCCAATGATTGAGTACAATCTCTGCTAGATATTAGAAAGGTTACATTGTATCACATTGTTAGTACAGAGTTCTATTTTATATCCTTGATTTTATTTTTATGTCATCTCTGACCTATCCTCTGATGGCTTTTAAAATTTTGTACTATCTGTGGTCTTTTCTAATATTTTCATAATGGGTCTCTGAATAAATTTTGATATGGTTTTGAAATTGTCTATGACCATCTGGTAGTTGCTGTAAATGGATCCACTTTTTTGCTTTGTATTTTCTCTAGAATTTAAAATTAGTTCAGTCTTTTTGTTCTATCTCAATGTTGCAGTTCAAATGTATATTGTATTGCATTTAATTAAATTGAGGGAGAATGCCACATATTATATCTCTTCAGCCAGAAAGTACTAAGCTCATTGCAGAGATTAATGTGTCACTGTGTAATAAAAAAAGTAGATTACATTATAGAATAATAACACAAGACAATTAAAGTTACAGACAGGAACAGCAAATGATATTTATAAATTTTAAGGAAAAAATGCCTAAAATCATGATACTTAACTTGATGAAGTCAACAAAAGGAGAAAAAAATCCCTTTGCAGGGCCTCCCCGGTGGCAGAGCGGGTTAAGCACAGGGCTGTGAAGCTGTCCACAGCCTCAGCAGCACGGGTTCGATTCCTGGCCGACCAGGGAGAGACCCACACGGTGCAGCAGACCTCTCCTGTCTTGCACGCTGCTCCCCTCAGCAGTGTATTTCAGTCTGTCTGCCTGTTCTGTTCCCTGCTCTGTCTCTGGTGAATCCTCTCACCCTCCCGTGCCTCTGACCTGTACTCCAGCTCTTGTATAAATAAAATAAATCTTTAAAAAAATCCCTTTGCATTGCCCTTGATTGGCATTATCCATCCCTCCAAAATAATTTTTAAAGGCTTGTTAACAATATTTTAGCTAAAATAATCTCTGAGCTCCAGGATTATGAATTGTGTTTAATGCTTAACTTGAAGAAAAAGTACTGTCGATTGTGAAAAGTAAATTTTAAACTGGCTATCTGTATAAGATCAATGGTAGGTAATCTGTCCTGCTGTATTTGGAATATTTAGAGATGTTCAGCTAGTGAACACTTTGCTCGAGAGCTGCAGTTGTCTAATGCAATGCTTTGAAGAACTATTCTCTTTTCCATGTTCTCTGATCTAGTCTTAAATTTCAGATAATATACACATAAATTTCAGATAGTACGGTAAAAGGGAGAAAAATAATTTTTTCTGTCAAGTTCAGCAAATCAGTGGAGAGCTGAATAAATCACATACCATTATATTTTATAAATATAATAATTCTAGTTAATCATCAGATTATGAAAGGAATTCCATGATGATGAATTTAATGACAGGTTAAATTATGAAAGAAAATACTGATACGATGATAATTTTTTTAAACATTGTATTTTTCTTTTTCTTTTTTAAAAAGATTTATTTACTTATACAAGAACTGGGGTACAGGCCAGATGCGTGGGAGGGTGAGAGGATTCATCAGAGACAGAGTGGGGAACAGAACAGGCAGACTGACAGAAATACACTGCCGAGGGGAGCTGCGGGCAAGACAGGAGAGGTCTGCCACACCATGTAGGTTTCTCCCCGGTCGGCCACGATCAAACCTGCACTACAGAGGCTATGGACAGCTTCATAGAACTGCGCTCAACCACCTACACCACCAGGGAGGCCCTGTTGATAATTTTTTAATTGTTGAATTTTATATATTTCACAAACTATACGATGCATTTCTTTTAAATTTTGTATTTGATTTAGCTTAAATAATATGTATATATACACACGTATATATCTACCCTTAATTTTTCCAAATTAATTTAGAAAACATCATTCATTGTTGAATTACCTGTATTTCAAATCAAATGACTGGCACTTTATATCTGCTTGATATTTGAGACTCTGTTGAATCTTTTGACCTCTGTTTGTCCTGTAATCAAATACTAAAGCTATCAGCTTTGATTGAACTAATATTGATAAAGAGCCTTGGAGATCTTCTGAGAAATGGTGCATGGAATTGAAACACATTATAAATAATTTTCATCTATCATGATGTGTGTTTGTGCCAACACTATTTTCTCTACCAAATGGAGCTTTTATATTTTGTTTTATTCTCTATTTTTATTTTATTCTCCACAACTTAAATTCATATTCAGCTCTCTTCATTCTTCTTGTCTTAGAAATTGTCCAAGTCCTCCCATTCTGATGGATCATGAAAAGTTGAATATTTTCCCTCATTTGATCCCAGCTTCATTATTTTTAACTATGCACTCTCCCTAGGGGCTGCTGTGTGCTAAGCCTTAAATGCCAAGTCCTCAGCAGGCAGCAGGTACTTGCAGGTTTATAATTTTAATCACCACTTCTCCCTTGCAGCACACAACCACATATATACCTGTATAACTACCTGTGAGATTTCCATTTGTTTATTCCATTGTCATCTCGAACTCCATGTACCCTCAAAAACTTCCTTTCGCTTTCATCTCCACAAGTTATAGCGTCATCTGAGTTTTTCTCACGTTTATAAATAGCAGCTGAACTAAACTATTGTCCGCTCAGCTGCTCACTCTGAAAACCAAGGTACTCTCTTAATTGCTCTCGTTCTTTTACGTCTGTACACAGTCCTTCAAGGAGTGTTTGTTTTTCTTTCTGTATTTGGTTTTTCTTAGAAATATGTGTTTATGGGCTTCCCTGGTGGCCTAGGGGTTAAGTTTCTGTGCTATCACCGCTGCAGCCTGAGTTGGATGCCTGGCCAGGGAGTTCAGTCACATGGAGCAACAGACCTCTCCTGTCTCCCTGCTGCTCCCCGCAGCAGTGTATTTCATTGTATCCACCTGTTCTGCTCCCCACTCTATCTCTGGTGAATCCTCTCACCCCTTGCACCTCTGGCCTACACCCCAGTTCTACACATACTCACACCTATATATGTTTATGGCATTATAAATTCATAACAAATTCCATCATTCCATAGAATCATCTCTTGACTAAATAATAAGTGTCAACCTTTGTATTGTTAAAGGAAATTTTTATTTTCATGGACAGCTGAACCAAATCTGGGGCTGTAGAGACTGAGCACACTCCAGAAGTAAGGTGAGCATTGGCTCCCATAGTCACTGTCCCCAGCCTGGTAGCAACAGTAACCCTGTTTTCCTACAGCAGGCCCATGCCCGTGTGCAGGGCTCCACACACCCCTGGCCCAGGGACACTCCTGACTGTAACTCTAATCCTGTTTCTGCTAGTTCTGTGTTATGATGGTGAGAGCTGCTTCCTGTCCTGGAACGGCCACTGTACTAGTTACAACCTCAAAGCCTTTATCCCGTAAGCCATCATATCTTCAAATAACTGGTTCCTTCTTTATTTCAGGTTTCAGCTTAGAGAGGCATGACTTGACAAACTTCTAAATCCCAGCTGCTCTCTGTGCATCATCTGGTTTTATTTGCTTCATAGCAGTATTTACTGAATTTCATTTATTTGTTTATTTACATTTTGTTTTCCAACTTTCTGCAAGGCAAACTTGATAGAGACTTTAAATGCACTGTCCACTGCTGTTGTATTTCCATAAAACTTGAATTATGCTGAAACCACTACACTAATTCAATATTCATATGAATGCATGAATTTAGGGATTCATGAAGCATATTTACATTCCAAAAGACAAATGCTATGAAAATATCATTGATTACCAGCTGACACTTTTCCCAATCTTTTCCTGAGAAAGCTCTATGTTTATGTATGTTTGCAGTCTAATTCTAAAGAAATGTTTTTCTTCGTTTGTAAGTCATTACATATTTTGTTGGCCTATATTTTAATACATTTAGGATTAGCAAATTAAATTAATTTGGATGTAGACTGTACTCTGTAGGATAAAGCTTTTTATCTTAAATGCATTTATTTATGTGAGCTTTTAACAAGAATAACTTTATTATAATGGCTAACTTTTAAAAGCATATGGTAATTTCCTAAGAACTTTAACATGTCCATTAACATTAACATATATTAATTGTCATAGTAACTTTGAACTGCTATAATAAAATACTATAAACTTGGGTGACTTATAAACAGCAGGAATTTATTTCTTACAGTGCTGTAAACTTGGAAGTCCAAACTCAAGATACTGGCAGAATATATATTTGGTTAGGATAAACTTCCTCAGAGATTGCATCTTCTAGGTGTACTCTCACTTTGCTTAAGGGGCAAAGGAGTGACTAGGATCTACTTTTTAAGGACTTTTTTTTAAAAAGATTTATTTATTTATGCATACAAGAACTGGGGTACAGGCCAGAGATGTGGTGGTGGGGGGGCAGTGAGAGGATTCACCAGAGACAGAGCGGGGAATAGAACAGGCAGACTGACGAAATACACTGCTGAGGGGAGCAGCACGCAAGACAGGAGAGGTCTGCTGCACCATGTGGGTTGCTCCCTGGCCAGCTGAGGACTGCTTCCTAGTGTGGTGCTTAACCCCTTGCGCCACTAGGTAGGCCCTACTTTATAAGGACATTAAACTCATCCCTCACTTCCAAAGGCTCAATTCCTGAATTTGGAAGGACAAATATTTATAACATAGTATTCACTAATTTTCCCATGTATAATCATATTAACTAGTTCAATATATGTTAACTAATATTCATGTATATAAATATGAATACACAGACACACAGACACACACACACCAGCTATATGGGTAGAGAAGTTTACCCAAATCCCTCTAGGTTCTTTTCTTGTTGGTAATCAAATAAACATCAGTAAGATTAGTGGGACAAAATGCCAAGTTTAATCAGGTACAAATGAAGAATCTGCATAAATGTGGATTCCTAGATCAGTAAAGAAAAATTGAAGGTATATATCCTAGATTAAGGAATGGAATATGGGCCTGCAGCGTCAAGGGTGGAGGAGGGGCTCACATGAGGGGGGCTCACATGAGTGGGGTAATGTGACTGATGATGAAGACCAGATGCTCTGTAGTTAGATCTTTGCTCTGCCATATAGTTAGGTCTCTCCTCTAGAAAGGCTATTTCTGGTAAAAATCCTAATTCTAAGCAATACTCCCCATTTTCTTTTTTCTGGGTAATTAGGGGAGTGATAAAAATTTCTCATGAATCTGCAAGGCCATGAGTAATTTTAACTAAAAATAACCCACAAAGAAAAGTGACAGTTTTGGGGGGAGGCCTGTTCTGAAATTTTAGGGAGTCCTGTTCAGAACATACTGTGATGTCTTATTATTCAAAATAATATCAACAAATCTTTTTCTTATGTGCCCATATTAATTCTCATCTCACACATAGTAAACTCTAACACTTGAAGGGTTAGATAAATCTCCCACCAGTAATAACCCCTGTAATTGGGGGAATTCAGATCAAATCTAGGTATTCTAGAACAAGAAATATGGTCTTTACTTCTGAGCTATCATAAAGGCAGTCAATTTTGTACTTGCAGCTTTGTAATGCTGAACTTTTATCTTACCACTCTAAGATTCTTATATATTTAAAGGGCCAAGTATTTATTTCTTTTTTTTTTTTTTTTCATTACCTGTTATTCAGAATCCATACCATAACTCTGGGAATACTTCTAATGGAAGAGAGATTCCTCAGTAAACTACATATGAAACAGAAAAAATATCTCAAATGTGTCCTCAGCTGGATATTTATTGACATAGTCTAAGAAAATGAGAATATGATATTACATTTTGGAAATCATTCTCTACAGTCAGCATAATGTCTGCTATACTGAAAATATATTAAATATAAATTAAAAAGCTAGATAAAAGGAACCTGTTCCCTCCAATATTTTTATTTGAATTCCATATTCCTCACAGTGAATTTTAGCCTTGGTGTACTTGGAGTTTCAATCTTAACAAAACTTATATTTGGAAGCAGAAAAGTTATCAGAAACAATCCTTCAGAGATATCAAGAAAAGCAACTTTAGTATTTGTAATAATTACATGTAGGTGCTGAGGTCATGAGCCCCAAGGAAATGTTGGTGTCCTTTTCCACCATTTATAATGTATTAAGTGTGATTTATCTTTATCCATTTTGAGAATTCCCGCTGTTAGCTTTATGGTAATATTTTGCATAGATTTTGCTATGGGTGACATTCATTTTGTTACATATTTTATTCATGATTAATATGCAGATATTTCCCAAAGCAAATTACCATGTAGTCGATAAAATACAACATATGTTATTTTTTTAAATTAAAATAGGATACAAATTTAAAAGAGTAATAGTGCTGTCTTCAGAGAGAACTATAAAACCTATCAGTATTTCATGTATTTGTTGACCCTCCTCATTCAATTAACTACGCAGATTTTAACACTCACCTTGCTGTCCTTCTAATCTTCATAGAACATGTAGCAAGCAATTTCAAAGTACTAACACAAGCCCCACTTTTGAGTAGATATAGAAATCACAGAAAACATTTTTGTAATATGTTTAAAATTTGACATCCTCTCTAATTCACATTTGCAATATTGTTTTAAACACATGACTCTTGATATTAATAGTTAAAAAATTAATATTAATTGATGTTAACATGTAGGAGAAAACATAGACGGTCTTTGGGTTGGTGATGACTATTTAGAGGCAAACCAAAGTCACAATCTGTGAAAGAAAGAATTGATACTGTTGGAGGACTATCCATTTGGACTAAATCAAGAAAGGACTAAAGGACTAAATCAAGAAAGAAGGCAAGTGCAGAAATTATAGTTCTATGAAAGATGTGAGGGAATAAGGAATACTGGTATCTTTCTGTGAACAAAGTGATTCTGGAACATAAATAATTTCTTTGGGTTGACTTCCATGGAAGCTTATCACTAATCTGTGTTCCTAAACTATGAAACATGAATATTTGGGCTAAGGAAGAGTTTCCGTTGATAAATAAATAATTCACAAAGAATTGGTCAGTTAGATTTCATTAAAATTAAAAATTGCTTTGCTAAGGACAATATCAAGAAAATGAGACAAGCCTATGAGAAAATATTTTCAAAAAACTTAACTGTTAAAAGACTTATAAAAAAACACACATGGACTCTTAAAATTTAACAGTAATAAAATAAACAGTTTTATTAAAAAACAGGCCACTGTTCTTAACAAATAATTCACCAAAGAAGATATACAGATAAAAAAGAAGCATAGAGAAAGGTTTTTCACATAAAGGGTCATTAGGAAAATGCAAATTAAAACAATAATGAGATACCAACATACTCTTACTACAGTGGCTTAGATCCAGAATACTGACACCATCAAATGCTAGCAAGATTATGGAGCAACAGGAACTCTCATTCATTGTTTGTAGAAATATATATGATATAGCTACCTGGTAAGACATATTGATGGTTTCATAGAAAACAAAATACTCTCTTTCAATATGATCCATCAATCATGCGACTTTACCTAAAGGAGTTGAAAATTTAATCCTTGCAAAATACTGCTGATGGATGTTCATAGCAGATTCATTCATATTTGCTTAAACATAGTAGCAGAAAAGATGCCTCTTCAAAAGAATGGAAATCCTAGTTGATCTTTCCATACACTGGATATTATTCATTGTCCTTAAAAAGTAATGAACAATCAAACTATTAAAAGTCATGGAGGAAACCGGAATGCATATAAGTAAATGAAATAAGACAGTCTGAAATGGCTGTATGATTTAAACTGTATTGCAATCTGGAAAAGGCAAAACTGTGAGGATTAGGATTAGAGGCTAGCAAGGTACAGATCAAAAAAAGATTTGAGGCTAGCAAAATGCAGATGTATTTTAGGACAGTAAAACTACTGAGTTCAAATGCTAGCTCTTATGTATTTGTCTCAATCCATGTTTGTGAATTCTAATTTAAGCTATGAAGCTTGGGGGGAAATGCAGATTCAGTGTAGGTTCATCCATTGTTATAAATTCGCCATTCTTGGGGGATGCTGATAATAGGGGATACTATATATGAGTTGAGACAAGAAATACCTGTGAAAATCTCATCACCTTCTTTTCTATTAGCTATTAACCAAAAACTGCTAGGTCTATTAGGGAAAAAAGAATTACAGAAAAAATATGGTAGATTATATGTACTCTAGATTTGAATAAAAACTTTGCTTCCTTTCTCAAAAAAAAATTAATGGTAAAGTAAGAATGTCTATATCGTGTAAGCTTTTGTTGCTCTTTTTTGTTATTGTGTAACTTTCCTTCCCTACTTTCAATTTATCACAAGTGACCTCAGATTTTCCCGTCTGTAATAAATATACTTGACTTTTAGCCAATACAAAACTCTAAAATTGATTATTGGATATACTTTTTACCTTTTTCCTTTCAACATTAAGAATCAAACATAAATTGATATTTCTTATCTCTTCTTATTACAATTAACTTGTTTATTTCAATTGAGGGTGAACCCATTCTATTTTATACCAGAATTGTAAATTTTAATTGCAAATCAGTCCCATTATAGGATTATCTTACTTTCTGGTGAACATCAGTAATATTATTTATATCTTTGATTATGTCTTCTTACTTGAATCTTGGCATGTAAAAATTTCAATCACTTTGTTATAAATTATGAGACCAGTTTTCTGGCATTCTGTATTTACTTGGGCAGGGGGCACTGCATTAATTTAACTTGTTTTACCATAAGATACAAACATAGTTTCCTCCAATTTGGCACTATGATTCAAACTCAATGTAGAATTAAATAATATATCTTTCCAACATTTCCTTACATCAGTGTGTGCCAAAGTTTCTATCTAGCATGGCCAAAAATGAATAAATTACAGGATCAAATAAGTATGTTTCCTTCGGTATTACAAAGGGCAAATAGCAGACTATTATAATTCCAGTAAGTTCTGAAAACTTTTTAATCAATGCTTTTTTTTAACCTTTCCCATTACTCAGTTTCCTCTCCTTTTTCTTGAAATTTTTTCTCCCTCTCTTCTTTATTCCCCTCCACTTTTCTTCTATGTTCCTTCTCTTCCCATCCTTTGCTTTACTTTTCATTATAAAGTCAATACTCTGAGCAAAGACAGCTTACATCAATAGGCAACATGAACTCTGGAGGCAGATTCACTGAGATAAAGTCCGAGCTTACAGCTGAAGCATTGTTGCTTTCTACCCACCACCTTTTCTCTCTGAGCGTCACCCTCCCATTCTTACCTGTATCTTTAAATATTCTCTCTTGCACCTTACTCCTTCCTGGATTGCAAGTAACATGCATCTTTTCCAATTTACTCACACAGCATGTCATCAGCTGTATATACAATAATTTTCATAAATTGTTGTCCATGGATTAGTCACTTATTTTACATCTACATGCATAGGAAAAAGCTTAAAGTCTACCAGAATAAGTTTAAGAAAGAAAGTGAAGGCTGATGGGTGACTAAAAGCAAGAGTTTAATTTGTATTTTCTGTAGGACTGGGGTAAGACCGTTAAAAAAATGACTCAGATACATCATTCAGGGGCTGGTTGGGGCATGAAAAGGGCATTGTAGGTTTACTGGGAAACACCTATTAAGAGAGTAACTTTAAGACATAGGGACACCCTTTATAATAACTTGGGACTGAGATAAAAGTCCCCAAAGTCCCCTCCCTAAAATTGAATTCACACACACCTCCCTGAAGCAGGTACAGTTCAATATACTGCATAGGGGAGAAACTTGCTGATTGATTTGTCCATTTGTCCAAGCATTTGTTGTGTAACTGGGCAAGTATTTTGCTAAGCCCTCCAACAGCAGGCAGGGAGAGAGCGTGCAGCATCCCACGGCTGGGTCCTATGGAGGAGCTGGTGTGGGAAGGGAGGAGAGTGGGACAGTGTAAGGAACCCACTATATAGGGACCACCAGTGCTACAGGCTGATCATATAGGGTCTTACACAATGGTTAGGCTCTGGGGGGCTCTCCTACACACAGGGGGAAATCAGGGCATCCCTGAAGTTCAGAAGTCTTTATGGCACTGCTTTTTGTGTTGAGAGAATCACAGGAAAAGTTCTTAACAAGCCCAGGCTGAAAGGTCACCCATGGACCTTGCCTGCATGTGTACCTAGGACGCAAGTTTGTCTCCTAGACAGGCATCTCCCTAGTCTGCAGAACCTGCAGGGAACCCTGTCTTCCTGCAGTGTGCCTCCAGCGCCCTCTATTGAGAAAGCTTACCTCAGTGTTATAATGGAGAAGTGTTTAAAAGGGGAACGTAGGGTGAATTTGGGGTTGAGAAGAAAAAAAAAGATGATATTTTCAAAAGTGGAGACTGTTCTGATATGCTTTTTCGTGTTACACACTTTGTGTTTCCATTTTTTTCTCTTTAACAATTAATAGTAGTTCCCTAGTGAAACTGTATAGTAATTGTATTTTGTGACCTATTGCATTCAGAACCTCTTTTATAATATCTTAGTAACTTCTATATGTTCTAAGAGTATCACCGACAGAGGAAAATATGTTTTGTTATTTTACTATCACTAGAGAGGAAGGGGCAAGAGAAATATTTTTTGATGCCATTTGTAACTATCCTTTATTTCAGAAAATACTAAAAGGAATGCCCTTGTATCTATTTTCCAAGATTTTTGTTTTTGGTCCCACAATTCACTGAATTCAAGACAATGTGATAGTAGAGTGTAAAATGGCATCCTTAATATTTTCGAATTTTAGGACAAAGCTATTATAGAAGACGTGTACTCTAAATATGTAAGAGGTGACTTATTTACATTATAATTAGTCACCCTTTTCTTCCTCAACAAGGTGACTTGGCATTGTCAAGAAGTGATGCTGCATTAAAATGCCAATGAAGTTGTGTTTTTCATCACTAATTAGGAAGGCTTTTAATATAGCTGAAGTCCATTGCCACTAATTACTCTACTAATAGAAAATGTCTATATACATACTGATTGCTTGAAATATACTTTTCTTTTAGAGAGAAGAGAAATACCCTGACAGGCATGCTGCCTTGGTGCATCATTTCTTTCTTTAAATGAAAATGCAACCTCAAGAAAGAAAAGGAAAGAAGGAGGGAGAGAAGGAGGTGGGAGAGCTATGGTTGTTCTGGACATTGTAAATATCTTGCAACAATAGAATAATTGAGTTTGAGGTGTGGTTAATGTAAAATGCAAATTTATATTAAATCGTCTTAGAAAGGGCCTCAGTCAAGTGCACGCTGGCATTTCATATATGCATTTTTATTGGAGACATATGAATCTTTTTGACTCTCTGTATTTTGACTGACATATATTTTTCCGTTACCACATAGGGAAAGGGTACAGATAAAGCAAGGGAATAAAAGGAAGCAAGGGGGGATAATTGCATAAAAGGACAGGAGAATATTAACTGATGTTCTGCTATCAATACATTCCAGGCCCAAGCCCATAAACAGGTTTCACATCTCTTCAATTGTTACTATGTTCACAGGCTCTGGTTCCAATATATTGAAAGTGAAAGACTTATGGTCAGTAGCAACAAAGGGGATTTTTAGTTGTAGAATTATAACACTGTCTTTTAGTCACTTCTGATGCCTATGTGAAGGTCAGCTTAATATATCACCTAAGAGGAGTGAAAAATTATTATGTGCTAGTCTTTTTATGTGATTATCTCAGTTAATTTTAATATCGGTGTGCAACTGAGGGGTACACAAGGACGCCAAAGTGTTAAATAGTGCAAGCTGTAAAAGAGTTCAGCCATCTGCGTAAAGACAAAGATAGCAGATTCAGTGTGAAAGAGACAGAAAAGAAAGGATGTCATATAACAGATTCCCAGTAAAACTCCGAAAATTACCAGTCCCCTGTACATGAATGCCTGGGCAAAAGGCTCAGTCTAAAGCACAAAGACTGAAGCCCTAAATCACTAGAACAAATTTAAGGCATTAGAAACTATGGAAAAGGGTTAGGCAGATCCCAGAGAGCTAGATCAGATGTCAAGACCCAGAATTCAAAATGAACCATATATTGCGCCTGAGGTCAAGATAATGGCTATTGTTGTCTTTGCTTTTCCACATGTGTCTTATCCAGTGTCTTCCCCCCAAATCTCTCCTCCAAGTGTCTTTACTTCACATGTTCCTCCTCTGATTGTCTCCCCATTCTACTCTGTTCTACCTCAATTTATATATCCACCTTGCTCTTTTCCTAGCTGCCCCATTAGGGAAGTCCAGTTCATGCCCTGCTGGGAGTTGTAATCCAAGCTGGCTGTGTTTAAGTAGGTGTGGGGAAAAGGAGCCTATTCACTTAGTTGTGATGGTCATTCCCCTTTCATGGAGATACACCTGCAACTCCTATTAAAGATATAATGGTTGCCATTTTGTTAATTACAAAGCAAAATGTGAGAGAAGTTAAATAATTTTTCTTTACAACTGACGAAAATTTGAGTGGCATGCACTGCTTTTGAAAAGTCCCAGTGAAGAAAAATTCAGGTTAAGGAAGACAGAAAATAGTCTACTAAAATTACATTAGTTATAAGAATATTTCATCTACCAAGATTTTTCATTCCTTCACTTACAAGGTCAGAATTTTCCAAATGCCACACCAGGTAATATCAATATGATGAAACCTTTTTGCGATTTGAATCTAGGTTTCTTACTTCAAATATAAGAAGAGTTTTCAAAGTATATTACATGTTTTACTTACAGTTGGTTCATCCATTTTTAAATAGAAGTTAGCTATTCATATGGCTAAAACAAATGTATTTTATTATAACCTATCACATGTAAACATCACTGAGTCAAATTATTTTTTTGTAAAAGTTGGAAAAATTTCTTCTAACACACATATATTTTTGTGTTATTGTGTGGTATTGGGGAGTTGCCTGGCGATTTTTTTTTTTTTTTTTAGATTTAGTCTTACATCCTACTTCCAAAGAGTTCCTTGTGGAAATGAAAAACATTCTGAGAAGTAAGAAGGTAATTAATAAAAAAGTATTCTGACAAGCTAAGGTTTTATCCAGGAACACTTGGGGGCCATTTACAACATTAAAATTGTTCTAGAATAAAGTCAGAGACATGAAGATTAAAATAAGTACAGAAAACCTGGTGGTTGTGAGTAGTAACTCCTCATGATAAGTGGAATTTTGGATAAGACTTAATACTGCACTTTAAGGAAGCATCTGTGTATCTCACAAATAATCCCAGTAAGTCCTTATGAAATGTGGAGTCACTTCTAAATTGGTCGTTTAAAAAAATATTCTAGTTTGAGTTTTCTTAACTTTACTGTATTTAATCATCCTGTTGAATAGTTATATTTGTACTAATAAAATGTAAATGGGTTGCCCATTATAAGTCAGGTCACATCATGGATATTAGGATAAAAATTTGAAAAAGATAAAAGCAGAGCAATGCATATTTTGGGTTTATAGACTATGTAATGTAGTGATAAGGACAAAAATAGTACCTGAAAGTGAGTTATAGCTTTTAAAAGAAGAATATCAAAGATTTTGCTGAGTTATAAAATACAAGACAACTAGTTTTGCAAACTGACTTATGAGAAATGCATTGCAAATACAGACCAGAAAGTAGAAAGAGAATGAATATGGTGCTTTCCAGTAAATGAATTTATACTGATGAGAAGATGATAGCAGATGAGTCAATGGCAGGAAGAGTACAGTTGATGTAAAACCGAGGTCTTAATAAGGTTTTTGGATAATATTCATAAGGATGTCGGGAAGACTCATTCTGGGTCACAGCAAGAATACGCTACTCTGGAACTTTTTATTTTTCAGGATGTAGAGTGAGTCAAAGAATTGAATTTTAGTCACACAGCCCTTGAATTAATAATGAGATTTTAGATTTTATGAAATGTTTCCTATATCCTGTTTTTATTGTTAATATTTATGTGTTTATTTTTGAATCAGATGCAGTTATTACTGTTCCTTCTCTTCAAGTATTTTGCATTATAAATGTGGTGTTAACTCACATTTGCTCATTTATTCCTAAAATTCAAAGGAAGTTATGTGATTTTCTCAATGTGATGTCAATGGACGCATATTCTTTAGAGAATAGACCCAATGGGTACTATTTAGCAATCAAATCATTCTTTAACCAGGAAACTAAGTTTATTGAAATCAATTTCTAATCTACTATGTTTTCTTTATTCTACATTAACTTGTTTAACTTTGCAAAAGAGACAGTAAGATCTGTCTCTCTTTATTTATTTATTTATTTGTTTGTTTGTTTATTTATTTATTTATTTATTTATTTATTTATTAATTTGTGGGACCCTCCCCGGGGGCCCTGGGAACCAACAGGCACAGCAGAGGCTGCGGGCAGCCTTGCGGCCCAGCGCTCAACCCCTGCGCCACCAGGGGAGGCCCTTTGTCTCTGTTTTTTAATGAAGAATAATATCAACAAAGTTTTATCTTTTGTGGTCCTTTGTTCTTGAAATGAAATAATCAAGACTTATAAGTGTTTTGTGTATATTCATGCAGAAATATAGAAGTATAAAGTCTGGAGCCAGTTTTACAAATATGAATCTATTTACTCTATATTTAGTGAGCATAAACACTGTATAAATTTTAGGGCAGTTAGTATGGGATATAAGGAGTTCCAACTGTTTCCAATGGAGTAGGGAATAGAAGGGAAGGAATGATCAACGTGAACCTTACCAAATTATCAGATGCTAAGCTGCTGGTAAAATGAGATGTGCAGTAATACAAGCTATTTAATTGAGCTTATTCAATTAATTAGGCTTGCTTTCAGTTTTCTCAGGTTACAATAATTTGGTATCTTTAGAAATGTCATGTACCATCTTAGGGCAGTCATCTTTCAGTATTATAATAATTTTCCCTTCAAGTAATATGCTTATTTCCCATATTTATTTTTCCCTTTCAGCCTTATTTCTCCTGTATTCCCATTTAACTCTAATCCTGCTTGTACTTTTAGATTCTCATATATTTTCTGGACTATGTTTATTTAAAAATATTTATAAACACACTTTCAGACTTCATTACTAGAAATCAATTTAGTTATCACATGTATTCATCATAGGACTGGCAGTTTATTAAAACTTATATAAAACATAAATTGAGTAAAAATCCAAGTTAGAAAAGTTTGTGAACCTTTGGAGGCGGATCAATTGCATTAATTTATATCTTATAAAACCAAGTCCAGGGGCCTCTCTGGTGGCCAAAGAGTTAAGTCTCAGTGCTATGGTGAGTTTGATCCCTTGACCCACATGGCGCAGCAGACCTCTCCTTTCTTGACCACTGCTCCCCTCAGCAGTGTATTTTAGTAAATCCACCTGTTCTGTTCCCCACTCCGTCTCTGGTGAATCCTCTCACCCACCCCACCTCTCACCTGCACCCCAGTTTTTCTATGCATAAATAAATAAACCTAAAAAAATAAAACCAAGTCCACAGGACATTGAACATCAAGGGCCTTAGGATTGGAAGCACCAGCCTTATCTATCGAGAAACCTTGTCACAGACCACAATTCCTACTCAATATCATCAAGGATATAGTGTTACTAGAGGCTAATTTTCAGTATTGATTATTCTTCACAATAGTAAATTCAGCTTTATTGAAAATACATAAAGTATGGAAAAGAACAGGGGAGTCTGTACATTTCTAATTCATACATCGGGAATATCTTAATAGAATCAACTTGCAATGCAATACTAGCTTGCATATAGACTGGGACCTCTATTTGTGATGCTACTAGTGATTAAAGTGCATGTTAGCCCTTTCAAGGTATTCACATTTATTTAAAAAAAAAAGAAAACAAATAAAAAAGTCCTGCTGACCAAGTAAAAGGCGTCAGCTGGTAAAATATCAATGAGGAACCGCCAGCTTGTAAGTTTGCAACAAAATCACAGCAAAAATTCTATACTTATGTGGACACATATTCACATATGGTTGCTAATAATTCATCAAATTAAATAATAAATAATTCTGGAGAATAATTAATAAGCTAGTGCTACTTGATACTAATTCTATGAGCAAATTGACACTGTTGAAATGATTATATAACTTGAAGACTGGAGTTCGGGCCACCTGTCACCACTGAATGCCAACAAAGTAGAGACAGGAATTGAATCTTTAAAGGGTGCTTTAATCAGACAGTTGGCAATCTGGAAGATGAGGCAGCGGGGGCTGGAGGGGTGTTAACAACCTAAAGAAACTGCCTTAACATTTCATTTCCAGCTGCCTTTTTAGAGTGAGTTGAGCAAATTCAGTTCAGCAGCAAGCAGGCCTTCCCCGCTGCCAGGAGCCGTGCTGTCCAGCCCCAGAGGCCTTATCGCCATCCTGGACCTCTGGCCTCATGCTCTCCCACTGTGCTGAGACTGGTCTTCAGATAGCACTATTCCCCGTACTCCTCCAGACAAGTCCTGGGGCTGGAAAATTATCTCAGAGCAGACAGGCCATAAACAGTATGTGTGTGCAGATTGCATACTGTACCATGTTCAGTGTCTCACCCGGTCTCCTCCCTGCCCCTAGCCCCTATCACTTACAGGCATGTTCTTTCATATAAATTCAATATTTACTATTTTTATTTATACTTATCAGTCTTCTTGTCTCCCTGACAAGTATAGCCAAACTTTGAGTCTGCTTTAGTTACTATTCAGTAATATAGAACTTTCTTAGAAGCCAGTTGCTAAATGCTTCAAATTTAATTGGTTAAGTACGGAGGGTTTTAGAAATTAGATAAAAACAATGACAGTAAGAAATTGAAAAGATGTCAACTACCTATCAATTGTATTTTCAAAGATATGACTATTATATATATATAAACTTTCTCTGAGCTTATGAAAAAGGAACAAGCATAGAAACAAGAAAGCAACAAATAAAGTCATATATTCAAAACAAAATTAAGGCTTAGAAATCAAAACCCAGTAACAGACAGAATGATTCCAGAATGAAGCAGAGAATGGATTCCTCCCAAAGTAGCTTCACCATAAAAGAAAAGTTAAATTGATAGATTATCTGCGTTTTTTCATTACATTGAGTAGACCTTTTATTGTTTAAATTTGGTTTAATATTTAGCAAATGGAAATGTAAACATCTGAAGAATAAAGACGATATAAAGCCATCATATGGCTAAATTATATAAGTATATATGAATCACCTGAAAAATAAACATAATAAATATAAGCAATTTGCACATCACATATTATAACTACACTATGAGAACAGAAGAGGAAATAGGTATGGAAGAGGGACTTATGAAAGCTGCATCCTGAATTTTTTTTTTTAAAGATTTATTTATTTATTTATACAAGCACTGGGCACAGTCAGAAGCGCAGGAGGGTGAGAGAATTCACCAGAGCCAGAGCGGAGAACAGAACAGGCAGAGTGACGAAATACACTGCTGAGGGGAGCAGTGGGTGCGGCAGGAGAGATCTGTAGTGCCATGTGGCCTGTGGGACCCTCCCTGGCGTCCAGGGATCGAACCAGCACTGCAGAGGCTGCGGGCAGCTTCGCAGCCCAGCGCTCAACCGCTGTGCCACCAGGGGAGGCCCCCATCCTGAAATTCTTTAAGAGTAGTTGATACATCAGGAAATTAGTAAATACATTTTTATTTAAGACAGTTATATATGCCATGGAGGTAAATAATAATAAAAACACCTCCTAAAATACTTGAAAACAGTTGTTCTTGGGGAATAAGAATCCGATTTGAAGGTAAAAGAAAGGAATTGTTTTTTATTGTAAACTTTAATTGTCTTTTATAATTTTATACATGTAAGTTTATGTATATACTATATAATGTGTGTGTGTTTGTGTGTGTGTGTCTGTGTGCGCGCGCTATTCATTTGATTAAGTTAAATATGAATAAAAACGGAGACTTTCATTTTCAGGTCTACCAGGCAAAAAGCTTGAAAGCTATTGCCCATATTCTTAAAAGAAAAACTGTTGAACAAACTGAAAATCAAGACTCTTTATAGTTCCATCAGAGACTGGATGTCACAGGGAGAACTGCCCTGAGTAATTAATATGTTGTCCTTCACAATAACCTTTCCTCAGGGGGCCTATTTTACCAGAGCCTAATCAACTTTGTTTTTTTTAAGAACTTAATGGACTTGGAGGGAGGGAAATACCCAACTCCAGGATTCAATAGCTTTTTATCTTCCCTAGGTGGGGAGCTGAGAAGTTCTTATCAAGGTCATAGTTTTGGGAAGCGAGCTCATCAAAAAAAACCTAAGATTTAAAAAGAGGACTATAAAATGTCTCCTCCACACACAGACCCTATAACACACTTGTAGATCTTTTCTACACGAAGAGGTAACAGCTGAAAGAGCTTCATGGTTCAGACTCAGTTGAAGAAAGATACCTATAGAAACCGAAAAACAGTAGAGAAAGCAGAACCTAAGAGACATAGTGAATTTTCAGCTCTGACACCACGGCTCCCGCAAGCATATACACCCTTACTCAGTTGAACATAATATCATGTATGAAAGGCCTGTTTATCTCAATTTCTTTAACTCAATATATCATGCTCAGCTTTAAGCAAAACATAAGGAACATTAACAGGCAAAACACAGTCCTCAGAAGCCAGACTTAGATATGGCAGTGGTTTTGGAATTATCAAATTGATGCAATTGAAAACAACTGATTAATACACTAGTCTAATGTAAAACATGGCCAACATGTAAGATCACATGAGTAATACAAGATGTGCAATGGAAATAAGAAGGAATCCAAAGAAAATTCTAGAAGTTAAAAAAGAAAAAAAAAACAAAACACTGTAAGAGAATGATTAAAGAATGTCTTGGATGGTTTCATCAGTAGACTGAAATTCTCTTAGTTAAGGATCAGGGCACTTAAAGACATGTCAATAGAAATTCCTCAAATTGACAATCATAAAGGAAAATAATAAAAACCCAGAATAGAATAGCCAATAAATGTGGAACATTATAAAAGTTACACATGTAATGGGAATAACAGAGAAGAAAGAGAATTAACAAGGGACAATTTGAAGTAATGAAGGCTGAGAATTTTTGTGAAATTAATGACAGACCCAAATCACAGATTCAGAAAGCTGACAAAACACTGATGTAATATATAATATATATGATATAAAATATCATATTCAAGCTGAAGAAAATCAAAGGCAAAGAGAAAATCTTGAAAGAATGCAGTTAAAAAAACTCTTACATCTAGAGGAACAAGGAACAATTAAGGAATTATATTGGATTTTTCTTGAGAAACTATGCCAGCTAGAAGAGAATTGAGTAAAATATGCATACTTTTACAAAGGAACAAACACCAACCTAGGATTTTGCAGTAAGATTACCTTTCAAATGTGATGGGAAAATAAAAAGTTTCTCAGACCAAAAAAAAAAAAAAAAAAGAGATTTTTTTTTTTTTGTCACTGACTTGACTTATTAAAAATGTTAAAAAATACAATTCTTGAGAAAAATGAAAATGATTTCAATCAGAAACCTGCAAAAATAGAAAGGAAGAACATTAAAGATGGAATAAATAAGGATAAAATAAAATATTTTCTTTTTGTTCATCTAACAGATTACTGTTTGTTCAAATAATAAAAACAACAATGTGTGTTGTCATTAGGGGAGAACACTATGAGCAGAAAGTAACTATCTAGAATAGAGGTCTAGAACTTGAATTCTCTACTTCCTGTCTCTTTCAGGCTCCCCCTTTTATTAATTTGAGCTTTCCCGTGCTTAATTCTCACGTAGAGGGCTATCACTTGTCAGAGTGCATTCTGCATTTTTCATAAAATCTAAACCCTGTTGCTGGTTCAGACCACACTTTGAAGCTATAGGATCTAGAGTGTCAGTTGTCACCACCTTTAATCTCTCCTGTGATTTTCATTTTCTGAAATACCCTCTCGTTCACTTTCTTTGGCAATATTTTTTTTATTTTCTTAAATGCTAGGGAAATATATGTTACAGGATTTTCTCCCAGTCGTAAGGGGCTTGCAGGTTATTTTGAAATATGTAAGACATTTACTTTTTTTCTCTGATTATTATAAGGATGCTGTCTCAGTCTGCATCCCCGATGCCAGTAGACAAAGCAAAATGGAGGCCATATATAATATGATTTCAAGAAAACCTAAGTATTCATGGGTGTCTTTGTGCCCTTTTCTAATTCAAATGCTGAATCCAGGGACTCAGAAACTTCATTTTTTTCCTACAGATGAATGTTCTCTGTGTCATCTAATAATAAGGAAGCATTACCTGTCACCTTTGCTTCCTAAAAAAAATTTGAAAACCATCTGGGGCGGCTATCTTTGCACACTGAAGAATCAAATAGCTGTCATACTGCACTAAACTCCTTCCTACTTTTCTGAGCGGAGAAAGCCAAAATAACTTTTAATCCTTGCCTCTTTAAATTTAAAAATTCATTGCAAGATGTATTTCTGGTATTACAATATTGAATTGAATACTTATTAGAAGAGTTTAGATTTAGCAGATATCCCTCATCTCTAATAAGGATAATTTATTTGGATCAGTATGATGACTCTCTGTGATTATATCCCATAAACACTTCAGGTATTGAGAGTTAAAAGTGCAAATAGAGATCTCTTTAAATCAAAGTTGCGCTGGCTCATGATGTCAAATCTGATCACGTCCAATTGACACGTTTTTCAGAAGATGATGAGATTTATATTTGACACAAGGATATTAGTATTAAATAAAAGCTCTTAAGCAATTTTCTTTCTTGAGAAGCTTAAGGATGGAGGCATAGGGAATTAGAAACTGGGCAGAGTAGAAAACTGTTGCAAGGCAGGTTCCATAAACATTCGATATATTTTGGTAACTGAAAGTCTGTCATTGGACGGCATTTGGGAGCCCTCTGCTCACAAGTTTATGTGTCCCCTTCTTAGCATATAGACCAAACCAAAAAGTGTTATCCATGGAACAAGTTAGATGAACATATTATAAATAAGCTTTCTACCTAAAACCCAAAAAGACCCAAATTCTGGGCAGAAATTGTAGATGACAATGCCAATTAGATCAATTCTATTAGTTTCTCAAGTGAACAAGCAGTTTTAATGACTTTTCCCTATTACTCCTCTCCTTTCCATATAGTAACTAAGTTCTAGTTTTTGGAAAAGCACTGTCAGTGGTACTCCTAACACTTTTTTTTTAATCACTAGCATTTAATTATTCCTTGGCCATTAAAAAATCACACGTCTATAAGTTTCAGATGAATTTTGTTTTGTATTTTATTTGGTTTCCATTCTGGAAGTTGTTCAGATGATCAGCCTTGAAATCTGTTGGTCATGCCTCTGTCGATTAGTATGTTTAGTAATTGCTTAAGCTTTATCAATATGTAGAATAATAAATGTGCTACTGGTATGGTGGCCAGTCTCAGTTCCCTTGGCCAATAAAATAAAACAGAGTTTGAGAAGGAAAGTAGATCTATTTGTCAACAGCTTGAGGAGAGCAGCAGAGTAGCATCTGAAAGAACACAGTCCTGCTCTTTGCTAGAGGGCAGGGGGA
Organism: Talpa occidentalis; assembly: GCF_014898055.3. Taxonomy (NCBI): domain Eukaryota; kingdom Metazoa; phylum Chordata; class Mammalia; order Eulipotyphla; family Talpidae; genus Talpa; species Talpa occidentalis. Next base: position 92,261,491 of record NW_023601322.1, on the reverse strand, counting down.
CTTGTCCAGAGTTACAGGAAAGTAGAAAGGGAGGGCACAGTTCAGCATGCCCATCCTGGTGACACAAGCATCTGGTGATACTGATGGACACCAGCTTGCTTTTGCCATGGTCTGGTGATCAGGAATTTGATGTTCTCCTTGGGTTACAGGGCAGTCCCGATATAAAACGGGTTGCCTGACTGTGGGGTCCTCACCCGTGCACTTGTGAGGACTTATCAATACTCTACTGCAGGCACACACAAAAGGTTAATAAAAGGTTTATTTACAAGGGAAGGGGAAATGAGGAAATGTACAACTCAGGGAGAAAAGAGGTAAGTAAAGTCTTAAATGCGTCCTACTCTTTCTGCTGATATGGAATTCCAAATGGCACTCTGAGAGCTGGCCGCGAGCCACGAGCCGTGAAGCCAAGAGGCAAGAGAGCGAGAGAGAGACCCCAAGGCCCATGTATCTGGTTTTTATAACAAACCTGGCTGCTTAACCCCACCCTCAGGTCCCAGCAACCTTCCCTTGGGTGGTGACGGGATTTGTCTTTCCCAATGTCCTGATGGCTCTGGTCTGGAGTGGGGTGGAGTCCACAAAGCCTATATGGGATTAGCTCAGAACATCCTTTCTCCCTAATACTTGTAGCAGGCTTTTTGCCATTTGAATGTAAAACAAAAGCAAAAAACACAGGGTTTGTTCAGGCCAGAGGAAAAAAGAAAATGGGAGTGGTGTGTACTTTGTGGCTGCATCAAGTGCATCAGTTAATGATATGTTTTAGTAGATGTGATTTTGCTTCTTTTTTTTTTTTTATAAATTTTATTGTTATATTCCCCATACAATTGCAGCCCCCCCATTCTGACCCCAATCTCTCCCCTCCCGCCCCCGCCCCCCTAAAAGTGTCTCTGGTTCATAGTTATTTGTTGATTTTGATTTTCACTTTCTTATAGTTATTCATTTTCCTGGTCCCTTATTTAAGTTTTCTAGATTCCTGCTATGAGTGAGACCATCCGGTATTTTTCTTTTTCTTTTTGGCTTATTTCGCTGAGAATGATCCCTTCCAGCGCCATCCATGTTGCTGCAAATTGCATGTGTTTATCTTTTTTGAATGCTGAGTAATATTCCATGGTATATATGTACCACATCTTCTTGATCCAGTCATCTATTTTTGGGCATTTGGGTTGTTTCCAAAGCTTAGCTATTGTAAACAGTGCTGGTATAAACATAGGGGTGCAGGTGTTCTTTGGAATGGATGTTTCTGTGTCCTTTGGGTAAATACCTAGGAGTGGAATTGCTGGATCCTATGGAAGCTCTATGTTTAGTAGGTCCAGAAATCTCCACACAGCTTTCCACAGTGGTTGGACCAGTTTGCACTCCCACCAACAGTGCAGAAGAGTTCCTTTTTCTCCACACCCTCGCCAACATTTGTTGTTGCTAGTTTTTTTAATATGTGCCATTCTCACTGGTGTAAGATGGTATCTCATGGTAGTTTTGATTTGCATTTCCCTGATGACAAGTGATGTTGAACATTTTTTCATATGCCTGTTGGCCATTTGCATTTCCTCTTCAGAGAAGTTTCTTTTTAGCTCTTCTGCCCATTTTTTGACTGGGTTATTTTCTTTGTTGTTGTTGAGTCTCATCAGCTCTTTGCAGATTTTTGTGATCAGTCCTTTATCATTAGTGTTGGGTGCAAAAATGTTCTCCCAGTTGGTGGGGTTTCTCTTTGTTTTTGTTATTGTCTCTTTTGCTGTGCAAAAGCTCTTTAATTTGATGTAGTCCCAGCTGTTTATCTTTGCCTTCACTATCACTGCTTTGGGTGATGTGTCTGTAAAGATGTCTTTGATGTGCAAATCACGTAGTGTTTCGCCTATATTTCCTTCTATGTATTTTATGGTTTCAGGTCTTATGTCTAGTTCTTTAATCCATTTTGAGTTGATTTTTGTGTATGGTGTGAGGTAGTGGTCAAGCTTCATTCTTTTGCATGTAGCAACCCAGCTTTCCCAGCACCATTTATTGAACAAACTTTCTTTGTTCCAATGCATAGTCTTTGCTCCTTTGTCAAAGATTAGTTGACCATAAATCTGTGGGTTTATTTCTGGATTTTCTATTCAATTCCATTGGTCTGTATGTCTGTTCTTGTTCCAATACCATGCAGTTTTGATGATTATGGCTTTGTAGTATAGTTTGAAGTCTGGGAGTGTGATGCCTCCATTCCCTTCTTTCTTTTTCAGGAGAGCTTTGGCAATTCGGGGTTTTTTGTGATTCCATATGAATTTCATCAATAATTGTTCTATTTCTTTGAAGAATGACATTGAAATTTTGATTGGAATAGCATTGAATCTGTATATTGCTTTTGGAAGGATGGCCATTTTAATAATGTTTATTCTTCCAATCCATGAGCAGGGGATGTCTCTCCATTTCTTTGTGTCTTCTTCTATTTCTTTTAACAGTGTTTTATAGTATTCTTTGTATAGGTCCTTTACCTCTTTTGTTAGATTTATTCCCAAATATTTGATTTTTTTTGTTTCAATAACAAAAGGGATGGTTTTTTTGATTTCTTCTTCTTCAGATCTATTGTTTGTGTATAGTAAGGCTACTGACTTTTGCGTGTTGATTTTGTATCCTGCCACTTTACTGAACTGATTGATGAGTTGAATTAGCTTTTCTGTGGAGTTTTTGGGGTTCTCTATGTGTAATATCATATCGTCTGCAAATAGTGATAGTTTGACTTCTTCTTTTCCTATTTGGATTCCTTGGATGTCTTTCTCTTGTCTTATTGCCCTGGCTAGGACTTCCAGTATTATATTGAAAAGCAGTGGTGAGAGTGGACATCCTTGTCTTGTTCCAGATCTTAATGGAATTGCTTTCAGCTTTTCACCATTGAGAATGATACTGGCTGTTGGCTTGTCATAGATGGCCTTTATGATATTGAGGTATGTTCCTTGTATCCCAAGAATTTCAAGGGCTTTTATCATGAATGGGTGTTGCACTTTGTAGAAAGCTTTCTCAGCATCTATTGATATTATCATATGGTTTTTACATTTCTTTTTGTTGATGTGTTGGATAACGTTGATTGATTTTCGGATGTTAAACCATCCATGTGTCCCTGGAATGAATCCTACTTGGTCGTGGTGAATTATCTTATGGATACATTGTTGGATTCTGATAGCTAAAATTTTATTGAGGATTTTTGCATCAGTGTTCATTAGGGAGATTGGCCTGTAGTTTTCCTTTTTTGTGTTGTCCTTGTTCGGTTTTGGTATTAGTGTAATGTTGGCTTCATAAAACGTGTTTGGTATTGTCCCTTCCTTCTCAATTTTTTGGAAGAGTTTGTGAAGGATAGGCACTAATTCGTCTCTGAATGTTTGGTAGAATTCATTTGTAAATCCATCAGGTCCTGGGCTTTTGTTTTTGGGGAGGTTTTTGATTACCATTTCAATTTCGCTAATTGTAATTGGTCTGTTTAGGTGTTCTATTTCTTCTTTATCTAGCTTTGGGTGATTGTAGAGTTGTAGGAATTTGTCCATCTCCTCTAGATTGTTAAACTTGTTTCCATATAACTGTTCATAGTAGTTACTGATTATTCTTTTGATTTCTGCTGTGTCCGTTGTGATTTCTCCTCTTTCATTGATGATCCTCTTTATTTGTGCTTTCTCCCTTTTTTCCTTTGTGAGCCTGGCTAGGGGTTTGTCTATTTTATTGATTTTTTCAAAGAACCACCTCTTGGTTTCATTGATCTTTTGGATTGTTTTTTTAGTTTCAATTTCATTTACTTCTGCTTTGGTTTTTATTATTTCTTTTCTTCTACTGGTTTTGGGGTTTTTTTGTTGTTCTTTTTCTAGATCTTTGAGCTTCGAGATTAGGTTGTTTCTTTGCATTCTTTCTTGTTTCTTGATGTGAGCTTCTATTGCTATATATTTTCCTCTTATTACTGCTTTTGCTGCATCCCATACATTTAGGATATTGGTGTCCTCCTTGTCGTTCAATTCAAAAATTTTTTTAATTTCTTCTTTGATCTCCTCATTAGTCCAATGGTCTTCCAGTAGTGTGGTTTTTAATCTCCATGAGGTAGGAAAGTTCCTTGCCTTCTTTTTATGGTTTATTTCTAGTTTGATGCCTTCATGGTCAGAAAAGATGGTTGATATGATTTCAATCTTGGTGTATCTGTTGATGTTTGTCTTGTGCCCCAGTATGTGATCGATCCTGGAGAATGATCCGTGTGCGCTTGAGAAAAATGTGTACTCCGTTTTTTGGGGGTTTAGTGTTCTATAGATGTCTGTTAAGCCCAATTGCTCTAGGTCCTTATTTAGAGCTTTGGTTTCTTCATTTATTTTTTGTCTTGTTGATCTATCCATTGTTGATAGTGGTGTGTTGAAGTCTCCCACTACGTATGTGTTTTCTCTGATGTCTGTTTTCAGAGAGGACAACAGTTGTCTGATATATTTTGGTGCTCCTTCGTTTGGTGAGTATATGTTAATGAGTGTTATTTCTTCTTGAAGTATTGTCCCCTTGATCATAATGTAGTGACCATTGGGGTCTCTTTTTATCTTTTTGAGTTTGAAATCTGTTTTATCTGATATAAGTATAGCTGTTCCTGCTTTCTTTTTTGGTCCATTTGCTTGTAGGATTGTTTTCCATCCTTTAACTTTGAGCCTATTTTTATCTTTTGTAGCTAAATGTGTTTCCTGGAGACAGCAAAAGGTTGGGTTTTGTTTCTTAATCCAGGCTGCAACTCTGTGTCTTTTTATTGAAGAGTTTAGTCCATTTACATGTAGAGTTAATATTGATATGTTAACATCTGTATTTGCCATTGTGTTTGTCTTTCCTTTGATTTTATTTATTTATTCTTTTAATAACTTTTTTTTTTTTGGCCTTCTTTCATTGTTATTCGTCCCTCTGAGATTCTGGCTTTAGGACTCCTTGTAGTATTTTTTGGAGTGGGGGTTTAGTTGCAATGAAATTCCGGAGTTTCTGTTTGTCTGGGAAGGTCCATATTCTTTCTTCAAAGAGGAAGGAGAGCTTTGCGGGATAGAGTATTCTTGGTTGGCATCTGTTTTCTTGGAGTCTGTTGACTATGTCCCTCCACTCTCTCCTTGCCCGTAGTGTTTCTTCGGAGAAGTCTGATGTCAGCCTGATTGGCTTTCCTTTGAATGTTATCTGTTTCTTCCCTCTTGCCAGCTTCATTATTTTTTCCTTGTCCTGGATTCTTGGGAGCTTTACTATTATGTGTCTTGCTGTATTTTTCCTTTCGTCGTGGAAGTTTGGTGTTCTTCTTGCTTCTTGTATATCAATTTTCAGCTCCTTCTTCACATTTGGGAAGTTCTCTTCAATTATCTCTTTGAATATTTTCTCTGTTCCTACATCTCTCTCCTCTCCTTCTGGTATTCCTATAATTCTTATATTTCCTTTCCTCATGGAGTCAGATAGTTCCTGAAGTCTTTCTTCGTTCTTTTTCCTTCGTACTTCTCTTTCCTTTTCTGTTTTGGTTCTTCTTATTTCTGTGTCTTCAAGATTACTTATTCGTTCTTCCATTTCATCTATTCTGCTTTCATTGCTTTTCCCAGAATTCTTTAGTTCTTCCATTAATTCTTTGATCTCCTGCATTTCTTTTACTTCCCTCTTTAGGGACTCATTTTCTTTCTTCTGACCATTGTTTTCCCTCTCTAGGGACTCAATTGCATTCTTCTGATCATTGATTATTTTTCCCTTATCATTGTTTTCCTTTATGACTTCTGTCAGTTTTTTAATCACGGCAATTTTAAATTCTCTTTCTGGAAGGCTCAGAAATTCTTCCAAGTTATTGTCGTTGCAATCTGGGGGCTGGTTTTCTTTTTGTGGTGTGCTTTTTCTCTGGGGAGTTGCTAGGTTGCGTGTGGTTCTTCTCCTCCCTACTGTCTGTTTTCTAATTTGCCGTATGCGTTGGGACACTGTGTTGTTGGGACTGGCCGGCATCTTGGGTGGGCTTCTCTGTTCCCCTCTGGTTCCTCCAGGAGTCATCTGTCAGTTTCAAGCAGTCTTTACTGGAGAAAGGTCCCTGTTCTAAAATGCCAATGTGGGGACACACTCCCCTGTGCGCCTGGTCTGCCCCGGCGGTGGGTTCCTGCTCCCCTCTGGGCTTGGACTGCAGGCCAGAGGGGGTCTGGCGTGGGCGAACTTCCCCTGCTCACCTCTGGCTCCTGAGGAAGCCTTGTGCAGGTAGTCTTTACTGAAGAAATGTCCCTGTTCTTAAATGGTGATGTGGGACACACTCCCTGCACGTCTGGTCTCAGGCACACTCTTCTGCGTGCCTGGTCTGCCCCGGCTGTGGGTGCTCGCTCTCCCTGTGGGCTCAGACTACTTGTTCGGAAGGGGCCCGGTGTGGGCTAACTCCCCAGCTGGCCACTAGCTCCTTCAGGAGCCTCTGCTGGCTTCAAGTCGCTAGGTGGCGCCAGAGATCTCTCCTAGAGCCCTTGGGGAGCTGATTTTCCACCCTGTGGGACAGGGAGCAGAGCGGGGATGGTAGGGTACACCTCAATGGCTTTGGGGTGCTGTGTCTGCCTTGTGCCCCACCGTCGTGGGGAACCCACGCCCCTAATTTCGTGCCCCGGGTCTCAGTTCCAAAGCCCTCAGTTCCAGGACGCGGGCTGTAGCCCAGATCAGGGGCGCGGGAATGGCGCCTTTTGAATCCCGCTCCCCTGCCTGGGCGCCTGGTTCCTGCTCACTCAGGGAGGGCCTCCGTGGTCTCCCCGCAAGCCTAGGTCGCAGGCGCGGGGACCTGGGCAGCTGCGATCCGATCCGGATCCGCGTCTGCTTTTTCAGCGCGCCGCTTTCCGCGCAAGCTTACCGGGCAGCCGGGGCTGTGTGCTGGTGCTGGTCTCCTCCTGGGCGGGGTTTCTCTTTAATGGCGCCTGGAGCTCACCTCTGCGGCGGATCCTGCAGGGTTCTCCACAGCTCCCGTTCACGGGGTGTGGTGGCTGCAATAGTTCCTTTCCACTCACATTCCCACTTGCTGCATCCGTTTTTCTTGTTGGCCATTTCGGTTTGTTGTTTCCCTCCTCTCTGCAGGTCGGAGAGTGCCGACTTTGTGGGCGGGGGAGGGGAGGAGGGTTCTGCGCTTCCCTCCCTTCTGGTCCTCTTTTATGGCAACTTTCTTCTTCGGGTAGTTTCCTGGAGTCATCCGTTTATCTTCCGTGTCCCAGTTCTCACTGGGACCTGCCGCTTTTCCTCCCTATTAACTTTTTTTAATGGGAGATCTTACTCGCAGCGTCTCCTCGCCGCCATGTTGCCTCTCTGGTTCAATATATTTTTCGATGTGATTTTGCTTCTAATTGATAATCACAAAAAAAAAAATGATAATCACATAAAACCAAAGGAAAATAGGTGAGAAAAGGCGGAACAGATGGGAGAAATTTGCAATTTCAGTGGAACAGTAGCAGAAAACCAAGATTTAAAAAGCCAATTTGCTTTTTTCTCACTAGCTAATGAAAGTTTAAAAATTATGCTCACAGTGTTAGTGGGTAGACTGTGGGGTATGCTGGAACCCCCAAATCTGCATGACTTAATGGGATCCAGCCATGTGTATAAAGACAAAGCATGCTTAGTGTGAAAAAATGTTATTCGGGTTAGTGTGAACAGAGAGAAAAAAGAAGAAAGGCCAGTAGTTTCTCATAGAAACATCCAGAGTTACCTCTCTTGTGGGTAAATGCCCAGCCAAACAGGGTTCACCTGAAGCAGGTCCACTGAGGACTAAAAACTTGCCACAAATCTAAGGCACCTTCTGGAGGGGACCCATAGGAAGGGGCAGAAAGGATCAGTAGAGAAAGTAGCACAATCAAGATATAAGTCAAGAAAATGGCTGTCATTGTCAGCCATCCTGTGTTTCTCCCTCACAATTGTGTTTTCAACTGTTTCTACACATCTCTTTTCTATGTGGCTCCTTCCATCTCCCCCAAGTCCTCAGTGCAAGCCTCAGGCCAAGAAGCAGGCAACACCCTTCATTTACATGTGTCTCTTCCTCCTCTGAACCCCTTAAGCCCCTCCTGTGTTATATAGTTTCACCTGGATGCTCAACTCCTAATTAAGTGGGTTGGGGAACATGATCTCTCCCCCTTTTATGGAGATGTCTGCTGCTGTAGTAAGAGCTAATCTTTTCCTTTCTTATGGGGAGGAAATTTTTGAAGCAGTTATTCTGGAAGATGCACCTAATAAGTCAGAATTGACAGGATAAATTGGTGGATAGTAATTAAATATTGCTGGACTTTTAAGCAGTATTTGTGGAAGAAACAAACTTTGCCTGCTTCAGCATTCAGTGATACATAAATGGAGAGTGCTAAAGGAATATCAGATTTGAAATAACCTGTTCTTATATTTTACATTGCTGTGCCCATTACTCCAGTTCAAAGGGACACATTTGCCAAGATGTCCACACTACACATAAGAGAGCCCTTTTGGTGTGTTAAAAAGCAAATCCATCTGAACAAAATGAAAGATCTAATTGACTTTGCTACACAATTCATGAATGGGGCAGCATCTCCTCTGGCAAGTGGAAAGTTTCTGTAAAGGGCTGCACCCAAGGAAGGTTTTTATAGTCAGAAAGAGGCTGGGACCAGGTTATTAAATAAAAAAAAAAAAGATTGTTTCAGGCAAAGGAAATCAGAGGTGGGGGTGTTTTAAGCAGGTGACTTCACTGAGGTTGACCATGAGCCCCTCCAGATTGATTGGTTTATTAAAGTTCCACTTTGGGGAAAATCTGAAACATAGCATAGAAAGTGGGTTCCAGTTTTCCTGCCCCACCCAAGGAAGGGTGGAGCTGACCAGGGAGGAGAAACTAGTAAAGACTGGGAGGCCTTGGGAGCGGAGGAAGTGTTAGGGGGAAAAGGATGTCCTAAAGCTAATTCCATACAGGCTTTGTGGACTCCACCCCCACCCCAGGCCAAAGCCAAAGACACTGGGAACTCCAAATCCCATCACCACCAAAGGGAAGGTGGCTGGCACCTAAGGGTGGGGTTAAGCAGCCAGGTTGGTATAAAGCCAGACACCTGGACTTTGGAGGGGTCCCCCATTTTGGCTCCCCGCCAGCTTGCAGCTTAGAGTGCCTTTGGGTTTCCAGATCGGCGGATTGGGTAGGATGCATTAAAGACTTTATTTCCCTATTTTCTCCCTGAGTTGTACATTTCCTTAATTCCCTTTCCCTTGTAAATAAACCTTTTATTAACCTTTTGTGTGTGCCTGTACTGTAGTATTCATAAGTCCCTTGTAAGCGCGCAGGTGAGGACCCACAGCCAGGCAACCCGTTTTATATCGGGGTTGCTCTGTAACAGTTGGAGATACTGGGCCTGTTTTCTATTTTGGAAGGCACAAGGAGGAGAGACATGTGAAGAAGCAGCTGAGCTTGCTTCTCGACCTTGGCTTGCACCAGGGACTTGGAGGTCATGGGGAGAGAAACTTGTGGGGAGGCTAATATTGCAGCCCTATTGTAGCTTGCATTTTGATTTTGCTCTTTTCTTTCTGGAATTGTCTTACCCCATCTGGCCCTTTCTTATAGGTCCCCACAAGAAGATTCTTTATACTTGTGGCAATTTTTCAGGCCTCAGTGGCCCCACATTGGTTGGCTGTCATTTACCCACAAAGGGATGCTAACTTTGGGTGTTTAATTGGAAACTATTATATTCTTGCCTCTTCTTTCTATGGCACATTAGTTCTGTTAAAGTTCTTTTCTGTGAAGGTCTTAGACACTAAGTGTATTTTTTTATCTTTATACAGTGGATGGCAGAACTCATTTAGAGCAAGGAGTTTGGGTGTCCGGAATGCCCTTTAGTCTGCCCGCTAACAAAACTGCAATTAAGTTGGTCATAGGCCTTGGGTGAGTTATAACATAAACAACTCCATCTTGGGCCTGTTTTCTATTTTGTAATAATGGTGATCCCAAGGAGGGGAAAACTGCCTAACATTGGTATGTCATGTAAAGTAATTGACAGTATATACAACAGATTTGCATTTATCACGGTTGGTTTATTTTAATAGAGAATTTTGCATGTATTTTACTTGGCATATGCTCCAGTACATGTAAGAATTTTTGTCTTCAGCTGACAGCTAGTGAATGGAGTGAAGTCAGTCAGTTCATGTTAACTCCAGTAAATTCTGCAGTGATTCCTCAAGGGATATGCTAAGGTAATGCTAAAATAGGTTACCCTGAGTCAAAATGACTTTGGGCAAAAAGAAATTGCTCCCAGAACCATTAAGTCTGCTGAGTAAGATTTTTCACCTATTAACTGTGATTCCCAGTTTTATATAGTTCTTCTTAATTGTTCTCAGTTTTATTGTCACTCCTATTCTTCTCATTCATGCAGTAGTATTTGGTCTTATTTGTCTTTTTACCATATTTTGAAATTATATTTTTTATGGGGGAGCAGAATGTGCCACCCCAAAACATGCCTTTGGAGTAGGAGTCTTTAGGGCTAGTTATTTTTAAGAAACAGCAGGGAAAGGAAAATCTCTGAAAAAACAAGTAGAAGTTAAGATTTTGTAAGAGACATTTACATATTTAAAGGAAAAATCTCTGTTTGTAAAGATGTCTCCCTAGCTCTACCAGGAGGAAGGGGGTGTTACCAAATCTCTTAAAGTAACAACCAGGTACTATCTTCTGTGCCTTCCTGGTAGCTGCCTATAAAAGATCTTCACCTTATTATTATTTTTTTTAAGATAAGTATACATATTATTGAACTTTTTCCCTACTGTTTATCAGTGTTTTATTGTGGGGATGGTTGAGTCAAGAATTTCAAAGAGTAGAAAGAAAATTATTTTTTCTTTCTATGCTTTCTTGGATTGGAGCCCTTAGGCAGAGATTTGTGAAAGAGATACAAAGCATTCTTATGGATTAGACATAAAGGATGAAAAGGAAATAAACACAAGGCAAGGGACTACATGAAGCACTTCTAGGTTTTTCGTGGGCTGAGTGAGCAAATTAGTAGCACACAGATTATTAGGATCAAAAAAATCCCACAAATTTAATTATGGGGATTCTACATAGAGGTGGATTCTGCAGACAGTAAGGCAAGTAAAGGGTGAATATCTTGAGCTAAGAAATGAAATTGGAATCTGGGGCTGTTAGGGGAAAATGGATGTCCTAAAGCTAATTCCATACAGGCTTTGTGGACTCCACCCCCACTCCAGACCAAAGCCATCAGGACACTGGGAACTCCAAATCCCATCACAGCAAAGGGAAGGTTGCTGGAACCTGAGGGTGGGGTTAAGCAGCCAGGTTTGGTATAAAACCAGACACGTGGGCTTTGGGGGATTCCCTTTTTGGCTCGCCGCCAGCTTGCAGCTCGGGCAGCCCTCGGAGTGCCTTTGGGGTTTGCAATGTCGGCGGGTCGGGTAGGACGCAGTAAAGACTTTATTTCCCTATTTTCTCCCTGAGTTGTACATTTCCTCATTTCCCTTTCCCTTGTAAGTAAACCTTTTGTTAACCTTTTGTGTGTGCCTGTAGTGGAGTATTAATAAGTCCCTTGTAAATGCGCTGGTGAGGACCCACAGCCAAGCAACCCGTTTTATATAGGGGTTGCTCCGTAACAGGGCTAGAGGAGACAGGAGGGGGACTCACATGGAAGGAGAGGGTGACTGGCATTGATATAGTTTTGCAGTGCGTGGGGTCCTTGGGTTCACTCTGGGAAAGGTGTCGCCAGAGCTCCTGTTTCAGCTGCATGTGGCGAGTTTTCCAGGCGAGTTTCTCCATGAGACAGAGACTTTAGTTATATTTAAAGAGCAGGTTTATTAGGGAAGAGAAAGGGACAGGTTTTGCCAAGAGGCCTGATTGGTTGCAGGTGGGCGGCCTTGCCAGGTCGCGGGCAGGCAGGAAGCTGCTGCCCTGCAGAGGGAGAGAGTGGGTGAGAGGAAGCACCTGCATAGTCACAGGTGGGCAGTGGGAATGCTGCCCGAGCCTGTGCAGAGACTGCACTGATATAGTCCTTTTCTCTTTGGGAGGGGTCACTCCTCCATGGAGTGGCCTGCTTGTTGCCGATGTTGGGGTAACAGGCAAAACTAGAAAGGGACCAGAGATTCCAGGTTGGGCCTGATCTCCGTATCTTTCCCCTCAGGTCTGTGCTCCACTCCCTGTAGCATCTGATCCTGCTTGGGTCTCAAGCCTTATGATAAGGCACTGGTGCCTAAGGGTCTGACCTCTACAGCAGGGTTAATGGTCATGTTATTCCCCTCAACCCCCACCAACTTGTGTGAGTCAGGTTTTAGTCTTGTGAGGCTTCCTTTCCAGTTTTTCTATTCTTGTCCTCCATCGGTATGACAGAGTCCAAATGCTGTGTAATTAGATGTTTGCCTTAGCTTTCCTCCCATAGAAAGATTATTTCTGGTCAAATTCCTAATTCTGGGTTATAACCACAATTTACATTTTTGGGGGTAGTTAAGGGGGTGATAAAGGTTTCAGGGCCCTGATGGACCTCACTTTAAAAATATCTACATGCCTAAGTCTTGGGAATGCCTATTGTGAACATCTCAGGGAGGCCATTCTGTCCCATACCAAGCTAAAGACAAAATAGTTGCTATTCCTAGTTGTAATATAAATGCTGATAATGAAGTAAGCTGAGAGGAAGAAAATAGGAAATCTTATTTGCATTGAAAAATAGACAGATCAGTCTCCCTGGTGGTGCAGGGGGTTAAGACACGATCTATGAAGCTGTCCTCAGCCACTGCAGCACTAGTATGATACTCCTGCCAGCCAGGAAGCTACCCACATGGTACAGCAGACCTATCCTGACTCACCCCCTGCTCCCCTCAGCAGTGTATTTCAGTCAATCTGCCTGTTCTGTTCCCCCCTCTGTCTCTGGTGAATCCTCTCACCCCCCACAACTCTGGCCTGTACCCCAGCTCTTGTATGCATAAATAAATAAATCTTTAAAAAAAAAAGAAAGAAAAATAAGGACAGGTTTGGGATTCAAAAAGTCAGACTTTTTGTAATGTTAGAATTAACTAAAAAAGTCATTGCAAGGGATCATGCAACATTTTAAGTTTCATAGTAAACTCAGACATGTTAACAGTATTTACTCTGATTTATTGTATGGCTTACATGATACTGATGTGATTACTTATTAGTTTCAAACATTTGTTTTAAGATTTTATTAGGTGCAGTCACTATGTTAGGAACAACAGACAGGATGATGAATTTAGAAAATGTAGTATTGAACTTCAAGGAGTATAGTGGGGGGAATAAAGATCATTAAGGAAATTGCAGAGTCTGCATGAATAAAAGGTGGAAGGAGACTGCCAGGGGAGCAGATATTAAGAATATTTGACCTCCACTAAAGGTCAGAGAATGCCTCCTGTAGAAAGAGCATCTAAGGAGATGCTGAGAAGTGTTAAGTGGAGATGCTGATGTGTTAGAGCCAGATGAAAAGTGAATCTGTGGTAACAGAATGTGAACATATTGTAAAATATTCTGGGGACCCCTACCTCAACACTAGCAGGCAAAAGAGCAAAACCACCCTCAGGGTCTATCCCACATGCAGGAATCTGCTGTCTGAAGATAAAGCCAGTCTTTTCACCCCCACTGATGACCTAGGAGCCAGATAAAGAAGATTTAGCAATGGAACCCAGGCTTTGCATATTTTTATTTTATTCTATTTTATTTTATTTTATTTCATATATTTTTTACATCATTTTTCAATGTACAATGTATACATTTTCATCTTGGTTATATTCCCCATATAATTCTCACCCCCCTTATTTTGTCCCTAATCTCACCTGCCTTCCCCCTCAACCTTGCCCCCCCATAGTGTGTCTCTGGTTTATAGTTCCTTGTTGATTTTTGCATTTTTTCAGTAAATGCTGCACTTTAGGAGGTGGAGGGACACTTACCACTTGTTGCTGTCAGTTTGGGAAATTTAAATCAAAATTGAAGACAACAGGAAATATTATATTTTATTACTCTGTTACATATATTCCATAAAATAGATCTGATATGTCAAATTAATCATGTGTATTCATATATAATGAGGTTTTAAGTTCTTAGTACCTCTCCTATTCTCTGTTACACAAAGTAATTCTCCTAATCGTTGCTTTCTAACTGTTAAGGTGACATTTTGAAGTTCTTTTGTGTGCATTAGCTAAACATATTCTTGATTTGATTTCCCTTTAACAATATATAATATTTTTTGATCCTATGATTTTTGTTTTAATTTGTTTTGAGCATATTGGTGAATAAATTAATATCCTGAATAACCAGTAACTGATGGGGCATTCAAGCAAATTGAAAAAAAATAATAAAGAAATTATTCCAAAAGATGGTATGGGTGAAGGACTAGAATGGGTTGTTAACAGAATTTTCCATAGTTGTACCACTTCTTTTATTTTTTTTATTTTTTATTTTTTTTATTATTTATTTATTTATACAAGCACTGGGTACAGTCAGAAGCACGGGAAGGTGAGAGAATTCACCAGAGCCAAAGCGGGGAACAGAGCAGGCAGACTGACAAAGTACACTGCTGAGGGTAGCAGAGGGCGGCAGGAGAGGTCTGCGCTCCATGTGGGACACTCACCGGTGCCGGGGGATCGAACCGGCGCTGCAGAGGCTACGGGCAGCTTCACAGCCCAGTGCTCAACCTCTGCGCCACCAGGGGAGGCCCCAGTTGTACCACTTCTTGGTACAGAGGGATAATAAGTGGAAACCAACTCAGAGACTCTTTTAAAATAAAAATCATGATTGAAACTGTATTCTGTCAATAAAACAAAACACAAAGTGCAACACTTCATTTTAAATATCAGTATTTACTATATATTTGTAGTAAATTTTGGATTACTTGATTATTGTGAAAAGATAGTCTGTTTTTACTCTTTATCTTTAATGGATATTATAATATAGTAGCATCATTGTTCTTCCTGCAATTTTGTTCTATACTTTCCTGAAGTGAGGTCATCTGTAAAAGCTTATTTAGCTATGGATAAGTGTCATTCCTGATATCAAAATTAAAATAAACTTCAGAATAAGAGTATTTCTAACCTACAAAAGCAATTGCTCCAATAAATATACTTTAGAACACAAAAAGAAAGAAATACCATATGTTCCCAAGGAATAGGAAAATAAATTTAAAAACAGTAAAATGTGGAACAGAAGCCATGAAGCAAAACATTAAGCAAAGTGAAGAGCAGCTGTTGAGTTGTATTTCCAGGGCTTACTGCTCTGATGAAATGTGCTGATATCATAATAAATAGGAAGACAAAATTTTTCTGCAGAGAACTGTTTCAAATCTTTAAATAAATTCAAACTATGAAATAATCAAATTGAATTAGCCTAACTTGTATTGCAATGCAATGAGAAGTAAGCAAATATCTGACTTAATAGGTATTAGATCAAAGCAAATCTAAAAATGCATAATATATATATTAATAGACTAGTAATGCTACATTAGCAATTTTATAAGATCCAAAGCATTCCATAAATATTACTAATAACTGTGTTATACTTTATTTACATTTATATTATAAATAGTTTATACTATAAGGTTTGTGATTAACCATTGTATATATTTTCAATATTTTAGAGTTTGATTATTTCAAATGCTTTAACTTTTTAGGGCTAGGTTGAATGAATTTGGTTAAACTTTATAGTCTCTTGATGTTACCAATTGTATAAAAGTATATTAGTATCCACTTCAAACATGATTCAAATTGTTGGTCATTGGATGGTCTCCTTTTGTTCTATATAAGGTGTATGAACAAGACACTGTGAAGATGAGGATGAATGCAAGTCTAAGTCAAGACTGAAAAATGGTCCTTTGTGATAAAAGGTAATTTTTTTAAAACAAGTAACACTAAGTACCTGTGAATAACTGTGGATATATCTGTCAATATGTATTTTCACAGATATCAAGAATGTAATTTACATGGGGTCAGGTTTTGAGTGGACTTATTGAGAGGATTATGCATTCTTTACTTTTATTTGTATCATTTTTTATTAGGTAACATTGGTTCACAGCACTGTATATGATTTGGGGGTATAGCTTCATACTTCTTCAGAGTTATATTACCACATCAGAACTATGGATCCTTTAAGATTAAAAAAAAAAAAATTGTAGCAATGCAATATTCTTTTTAAATTCAGATTTTTTATTCAGAAATTTAAAGTATACATTATTTTTCTAATTGCTACTCATTAACACCTCAGAATGTGAAAAATATTGTGATCATGTATTGCTCTTTCCTTGGGTACAACTATGAGATTTTTTCCCCCAGCAGGAACAGTATTTAAATATTTTCTGGCAGTTTTAACAGAAAAGCACAGCCAAGGAAAAGAAGTAGATATAATTATTTCATTTACTGCTCTGACTATTTTTGATACACAAATATTCTTGTCATCAAATGATATTTCCTGTAAATAACATTGGATTAGTAGTGGCTCTTATTTGATTTTACAAAATGTGTGTCTCTAAATCCAATACCCTTTAGGACTGAAAAAAATAATTAGCTCTCTGTAATTGTCTCTCAGGGCATGTTTTCAGTTAGAGAAACCAGAAAACCACACGATATATCTCTACTTTGAATTTAACTGATATTATCTCTTTGTATTTATCTTAACTTTAACTCGGAGAGTTATTACTCTCTGAATTCTTTGTAATTTTCTTTTGAAGAAATATTGGCCAGATTTTAAACTCTATCTAATGTTTCTGGAAATTAAATGCCAAGTTTTATTTTCCTATGGCCCACATAGAATCTGGGAAACTTTAAAAAGTTGAGTGTGTTAAAAGATAAATTCATGCAACATTCATACTCTTACATTCTTCTAGAGAGAATTGTAGCACTATAAAAGCTTATAAATGTCTATAAAAGTGGAAATTTTTTTGTAAGAATGATAGGAAAACAGAGAGAAGACAATTTATGCAAGAAAAGAGGGGACCAGAGGATACTAAAGATGCTGCAGAGATAGAAAAGTAATAAAATATTATCAGTGACCACATATGAGTGGGATTCTTCTAGTACAAAGCGCATAACTGAATGTGGGGGACGATAAGGTACTCTATTTTTTTTTTTAATTTCTATTTTCCTGTAGAAGAACTGATATGTAGGCTAGTGGTGCAGGGGTGAGAGAATTCACCAGAGACAGAGTGGGGAGCAGAACAGGTGGATCTATTGAAATACACTGCTGAGGGGAGCAAAAGATGAGACAGGAGAGGTCTGTGCCATATGTGGGCTAGCTCCCTGGCCAGGGATCGAACTCAGGCCATAGTGGTGATAGTGATAAGACTTAACCCCTGGGCTACCAGGAAAGCCCATGGGTATTCTCAATCATAGTTCTTAACCAGAACAAATGGGATACATTTCAGAAAGTGAAAGAGTAGCTTTAGAGAGGGTAGTTATAGAATACCTTGCAAGTGATAAGGCAAAGTACTTGGAGAAGACTAGTACACTCAGAAGTGTAGTAGTGATTGCTGTCTTCTAGTGCATGAGAGAACATAAAGATTAGGGATTAGGGATGTAAATATCATGCCCTGCTATCATTAATGTAGTACCTGGCATCCACGACTACGTATTAGGAGTTAAACTAATCATTGTCGTCTTATGGCTTTCTCCAGGAATATTCCACTGTATGATTCTAAGCACATATTAAGAATAAATTAAGTTTAGGGCCTCCCTAGTGGTGCAGCGGGTTGAGCACAGTGCTGTGAAGCTGTCCACAGCCTCTGCAGTGCAGGTTCGATTCCCGGGCAGCCAGGGAGATACCCACATGGCACGATAGACCTCTCCTGTGTCTTCCACTGCTCCCCTCGGCAGTGTTTTTGGTCCATCTGCCTGTTCTGTTCCCCGCTCTGTGTCTGGTGAATTCTCTCACCCTCCTGCGCCTCTGGCCTGTACCCCAGTTCTTGTATAATTAAAAATTAAATAAATCTTTAAAAAAAAGTAAGTTTAATAACAACATGTTTCCCAATGGAGAAAATGAAACAAGACAAAAAGTTCCTATACTCCAAATCTGAAGAAAGAAAATATTGATTACTGTTTTGATATAAGAAAAAAAAATCAGAACTCAGTTTAAACACACTCTAATTGATCAGCAACAATCAATTACCAATAGTCTGAAAGCCATCCAATTAGTGGCATCCTCTCACTTCTGAGAACTTAACAGTTAATATAAGCCACACCCTTTATACTTTCTCTGTTACAGAGAAAGAATATCTAAAGTACATCCTGATTATCTCTACTAAGTCTGGAACTTCTAAACTCCATACCTCTCCATATTTAATGTCAGTTCTAGAGATTGTTTCACCTAGAGACATTGTGGTCTATAAACACAGTTGTCTCTTGATGAGAAACATTAAGTCCAACTTTTTGTCTCAGATAGCGAGTAATGTCCTCTTCCTATAAAAGGGCAAGTGTGTAGAAAGCATTTGTAAGGAAGTGATTGTAATGATTGACTGTCAGCAAGGAGGAGTAGGAAGATTCAAAGAGGTAAAGAACAGTGCTAAGGAGGTAGGATCAATAGATTAAAGGTACTAGGAAGGAAAGTGATTGTTGGAATCAAAGGGAGTAAATTGAAAATATAGCAGTGTACGTGAATTTACAATTATAGGACATTTTCCATTGTATGCACCCTGGAAGTGAGAAGCTGAGTTAAGGAAGAGGACCCTATTATCTGAGGAGAGGAATTGAAGGAACTGAGTGGAAATTGCTAGAAGAATCATTTATATGTGTAGTGAAGTGCCAATAATTCAATAGTATCAAAATGAATACATTAAGACAGGGACTGAATGCATTGAGAAAGGGTGGCGGAGCAGGGAGGTGTGTTACCTTGGTTTTACATAGTGACAAAAACAATCAGTTTCCTTTGTGATCTGATCTGACAATGTGAGATTCAAAAATGAGGGCTCCTGCCTGGCCACTGAGGGTTAAGAGAAATAGTGCTAGGAAGGTGACAATGAGAAATGAGATCCACAAACTGCATCTAAGTTCGATGGCATGTGGTTCAAGGGGAAACTTGGAGCACCAATTTTTTGAGGCTTTCTTGGGAAATTGTGTTTTCAGGAAATAAATAAATTCCCCAAACAAATACTTGAAGGGAAATATTTTGAATATTTCTAGTTATGGATCACGAGAGTTTGACTGCTTGAGGAATGTTGAAAGAAGAGATGGTGTTTGGAGAACTAAAAGGCAAAAATGTGAGCAATGATGTACTTCTGATAAGTGAATTAATAAGATATAAAAGGTCTAATGAAACTAGTGTTGGCGAATCCAGTCTTTGCTGCATACATTGGGGGAGGAAGAAATGTGTTCTGAATCCCCTGCCATCCCTCTGATATGAACACGAGCCTTCATTTTTTGTTCAAGCTCTAGGTACACTTACCTCCTCTTGATGGAAGGAAAAATTTGCCTTGAGTGTGTGTTTCTTAACCCCTATTGATGGAATCAAGTCTTTGGGACAGATGACTGTTGTCTTGAATAACCATGGTTACAACTGTATTTCTTCTGCTGTATTTACTCAAAGTTCTCATTGCACTCTATTATAAAGGAATAATATTTTTAAATTGCAATATGAAACACTACAGTATAGGAATTGTCATTGCTAGTTTATTAATCATACATACTTCTCAGTAAATTTAGAGATTTTTTTCCTGTTCAGAGAGGTTCATATAGTTGTGTTTTGTGGATGTGATAGTCTATTTTTTTTTTCTGAATAAGATGTATGCAGGCATACACACCCAAAATATACAAGTTTGCACTAACACACACCCATCCTCTATTTTCATTTTCTTAGTGTGTGCAGTCCATGTATTTAGGAAACTATTGAACTTTTCATATCATCTTCCATCTTGGCAATATGAGAATATCTCATTCTAGATAGTTCTCTGTCAATTATATTGTAGATTACCAGCAGTTTATATGTTTTTATTGTGTTAAACAGAGAAATGCTGCTTAACAATTATGGTGTCTTGATAGTCTCTGTTTATGAGAAGTGAGCGCAAATAATATATCTGATCAATCGGGACTCAGGTTCTGTATTGATTTTCACCACTAATGAGCCCACATCTAGGGCAGCAGATGCAATTGGATTTACCACCTGAAAAAGCTATCATCAGCTGTCATTCTCTAAAACCAATCAGTTTTTGCCCTTGCTACACTAAAGAATTGAAGGAGCCTCTGACTGAAATGGAAACCTCTGCATTGGTGATAGTTTTCTGGTAGAACTTAATATGGCAAGTTCCATAAAATCCATTGTATTCTACCTATGATGACTGGCTACTTTGTTGGGTATGATGGCGCTCTTCCTTGCAACAGTCTTCCATGACATGGAAACCTACTATGAGAATTTTTGTCAGGTTTGAAGCTATCAATTTTTATTAAACTTGCAAGAAATGTGGCCATAATACTTGGCAGTATTTGTAGATGTTTCCTCCACTGTGGTGAAGATTCTGTCAAATGAAATTTGGTAAATTCAATTTCTCTCTCTTTCTCTTTCTCTCTCTCTCTCACCCCCTTCCTCTCTGCCTCTCCCCCATCTTCTTTTGGTCTAATTTAAACTGGTAATATATATGTAAAATATGTCTGTGTATTATAGTACAGAATGTATATTTAATAGGGTATATTGGCAGTTTAAAACAAAAGATTGTAAAATATAACAGCTTCTGAAATCAGGAGATATGGTTCTAAATAGCTGAAACATAAGAGATACAAATAGAGAACTAGGGAGATTTTAATATTGCATGTAGTATATACACAGTTTTTCATAAATTTCTCCTATTTTGCTGATCCAAAGTAAACTGAAGGGAAACAAGATATTTAGTCAAATGAAGCAAGGATAGGGTGAAATATTCTTCAACTGGACCCTCTCTGAGGGATCCTGGCAAAGGGACAGTCCCATTAATGGATGAGAAATAAATAGGCACTTTCATTTAGCTTAGCAAAAGGAAAACTTGTAGGTACATCTAGTATTTCTGACATATGTAAGGAAGACAAAGAAATGTACAGTTATCATCATTTAACTACTTTCACAAGGGCAACAAAACAGAGAAGCTAGATAGTTGTTAGTTTATCAAATCAATGAAAGGAATGCACTGCTGGGTATGAGTCAGTTGACAATACACAGGAATCCCTTTCCAGGAAAATTAGAGCACATCACCGTGACTAAGGACCAGTGGGAGAATGGAGTTAATCTTCTCCACCAAATATCTTTATGGAGAGAGTTCACCTGAATAAATAGCTAGAAGTGGAACAGCTGATGAAATGTATAATTTACCTTTAAGAAACTGAAACCATTTTTCCATTGCTTATGGAAACAATTATGGAAAATTGCATATGCCCATCTTTAGGTCTTCATTGGAGATCACTATTAATGGTCAGTCTTTTGATTTTAGACATTGTAAAGAGTGACTAGTGAGATCCCATGGTATATTTCATTTCCCTACTGGTCATATAATTTTTATTTTTTTTTTTAAGATTTATTTTTATGCATACAAGAACTGGGGTTTAGGCCAGAGGTGGGGGGTAAGAGGATTCACCAGAGACAGAGTGTGGAACAGAACAGGCAGACTGACAAAATACACTGCTGAGGGGAGCAGCAGGTGAGACAGGAGAGGTCTGCTGCGCCATGTGGGTAGCTCCCTGGCCTGGGATCAAACTCATGCTGCAGAGGCTGCGGATAGCTTCATAGTGCTGTGCTTAACTCCTTGCACCACCAGGGAGGCCCCATATTATTTTTATTTGCTATTCTGTGATTTTATTATTTGATAAAGTGTCTAGTCTTACTAATTATGTTGTGTTATTGCCATGCAACCCAGGGTGTCCAGATCACCAAGGAGTCATGCTCTGAAAGAGTTCCCACCATCCATGTGAACAAAGGCAAAGGAAGCATATTCTTAGTGTTATAAATTTAAAATAGAATTAGTGTATACATAAAAGAAAGAATTTTCCTAATAATAGTTTCTCAATATAACCCCCAAATTACCCATCCCCTCAGACAAACGCCTAGACAAATAGGGTTGACCCAAAATGGAGTTAATTGGACCTAAAATCTTGCCAGAAGTCTAAGGTACCTTCTGCTGGGGAACCAAAAGAAAGGGGCTATCCAGGTCCCATAGAGCTGGGAGAGAAGGAGATACCGTATCAAGATACCAGCTGTCATTGTCTCTGCCAAGAACAAACACCCCTCTTGTCTCTGACATATGTGTCTCTCTTTTTTTTAAATTCATTTATGCATACAAGAGCTGGGGAACAGGCCAGAGGTGCGGGTGTCAGAGGATTCACCAGAGACAGTGGGGAACAGAACAGGCAGACTGACTGAAATACACTGCTGAGGGGAGCAGCGGGCAAGTCATGAGAGGTCTGCTGTGCCATGTGGGTTGCTCCCTGTCTGGGGATCGAACTGGTACTACAGAGGCTGCAGATAGCTTCATAGTGCTGAGACTTAACCCCTTGTGGCCCAAGATTTTACATTTTTATGCTTTTTGCTAACTGGCATCTGTCCCCTCTTTTCACAACAGATCTGAATAATCTTTTTTTACTAGAAACCTCATCACTTTTTCGGGATTTCTCTTTGTCCTATACCTTGCAAACTAGGCCATGTCTTCCTATGACAATTCATACAAATGCAAATATTCCACCACAAATTTCCATTTTCTTAAGAAGTATATCTCATTCTAGATTTTCATTTTTCATTCCATTGCTCTTCAGTGCCTTCGGATATTTGAATTTTTTAAAAAATGTATTCTGTTCACAGTTAATAATTGGTATCTGGAAACAGAACCCAAAGTTTTGCCTTTTCATTATGGAAAATGAATCAGTATAGTGCTTTTGTCTCTTCTAAGATCTAAGAAAAGTAATCCTCAATGATTCAGGCTAAACTGTATTATGTAAACAAACACGTAATTAGAATATCACTAAACTAATATGATTATAATTAATGTAGCACACCTGCAAAGTGATTACCTAAATCATTCTAAATTAAATGTCCTAGATACTTACATTTACCATTAACATAAAATCAAAACTTTAATGAAGTAATACATTTTATATTTTGTTTGCAGAGAAAGAATGACTCATTTGAGTTTGGAAATCCCACAATAGTTTTTATCGTGCGATAAACATTGGCAGTACCTCTAACTGTGCAATGAGTGTGATTTTATTTCATATGTAATTTGAAGTACTCATAGGCTATTAAGAAAAATTGTTAGAACCTCCCTGGTGGTGCGGGGGCGGTTAAGACGCAACCTACGAGGCTATCAGCAGCCTCTGCAGCACTGAGTTCCATCCCGAGCCAGGGAGCTACCCAAATGGTGCAGCAGACCTCTCCTGGCTCACCCACTGCTCCCCTCAGCATCGTATTTCTGTACACCTGCCTGTTCGGTTTCCCACTCTGTCTCTGGCGAATCTTCTCACCCTCCACAACTCTGGCCTGTACCCCAGTTCTTGCATGCATAAATAAATAAATCATTAAAAAAAACCTTATTAGCATTTATGAAAGCATAAGAGAAATTGCTTATTTCATGTTTAACACCTCCCCAGAAAGGGAAAAATAGGATTGAATAATGATAGGAAAAAATGGTAATACTTACGGAGTTTGGACTGTTTCAGAGCAATACACAGTGTGCCTATGATTTATATCTATTATTATCCTCAAACAATATTTTCTGACATAAAAAACAAGGAAATCCCTCACTTAATGGTGACCTATTTCTACCACTTCTTCCATTCTTGTTACTAAGCAACAAAAAGACCCTAAGAAAAAAAGATTTGGAACACTTTAATATATATCATATGCACTAATATACCCCCAGTGTGCTCTATATATTGAATAAAAAATAATATTTTTATGTTTTCTAGGATTTACAGGATTTTCACAATACCATATACCAAAGTTTTTTTTATCACAATATATTTTATAGACAGTTTTACTTGAGGAAGAATTTTTTCCTGTAGGAACTAGAAGGTTCAGTTTTGAAAAAAATCTTTTTAAATCAATCTTCCGCTGTGACAATTTCCTCTCTGAATCAACTAGTAAGAATACCCATGGTCCAAAGTATTTTGCATCCTTTCTGAATACCTCCTGAAGTCACCCTTCTGGTTTAATATAACCTGCTTAGGTCATCCTTAACTATAACTTATTAATATTACCTTCTCCCCTTTTATAAGACAGTATAACCTTTCCAGCAATTAGGACTTTAGTGTCTGATAAAAATCAGATCAAAATCTTCCATCTAGCACTCTCTTACTCAAGGATAGTCCCTTTAAATACACTCTATTATCCATATAATGCATGGGTTTTAAATGTGTTATTTTTTTTCTTTTCCTGATAGGATGAAAATATTTTATATAAAATTAAAGCATGTAAAGAAAAAGAACTATCATTGGAATTATAAAATCAGCATACTAATGCTAGAGTTATGATGGTTTTGATTTGTTATCTTAATATTCCGAGTTTCATGAAGAGATCAGTTTCTCTTGGTTATTTTTAATATTATCTGCAGTTTAAAAATTCTTGTTCTTTATCACTCAGAAGTATCTAATACCATCTTTGGCTGTAGCACATTTTTCCCGATACTTTAGAAATAGAGGCAAGAGTGACAGAGTCATGAGTCACGTAATGAAACAGGTGCATCCTGAGAGAACAGGTGATTTCATCATGTGTATATGTTAGAGAGTGAACTACATACATGGAGGTGGTATAACCTATCTCCATGTATGTGGTGGAACCTATTGACCATTGGTACATATGCTTGTCATCATCTACCTAATCGTAATTAGGTAATGCATGACCTTCAGTTTAACTGGATCTAGGATTTGAGAAAACTGAGCATTTTAATTTTATGTTTAATTTTAGGAATAACTTGAAGAGGTATTTTAAAATGTATATTCCTAGTTCTTTTTCACAACTAACTGTACTGTTGGTGTCATTGAGTTTCACTTCATTGCTGTTTTTTTTTTTCTGCTCTTGAACCTAATCCAATCTCAATTCCTTATCCAATTCCACCCCATATTTGAAACAGGGGAGGTAAAAGAACATGGCATTCTACCGCTAAGACACCTTTATCATTAGAAATTGTCATTTTTGAAATCTGTATATGGTTCAGCATTAGCTTTGGATTTTATATCATGCATACAACCTTAAGCTTTTCAAAGATTTCTGCAAATTCCCTATGTCTTTAATTTTATAATTCCTCTGGCTCTGCTTCTGTAATCTTAAGTGTTGTATTTTTATCAACCAACAATAGTGTGGGCAAAAACTAAGCTACTATATTAGAGACGCCCACAAATTCATTGAGTTGTTAAGGAGAATCTCTGTTCGTCTTCATGTAGGTGACCATGTGAATAGTCCACAGCTCAAGCTTCTTCCATTGGGTGACCCCACCATCCCCTCAGAGATTGTCATAAGGCTGATCAAATAATGGCATTTTCCTAATAAGTTTCTGCTGGTTGATTGATGGAACAAAGGGAAATAAATCCATGACTTACGATTTTGAGGTTGTCATTAGCAAACATCTGGTTACATTCTACTGGCCAAGTCTGACCAAAAGGAAGGATGGTGATAAAATGTGTTCCAAAGACTAGTGGAAGGAAGAAAAGTAAAAGGAAATGTGTGTGTGTGTGTGTGTGTGTGTGTGTGTGTGTGTGTGAGAGAGAGAGAGAGAGAGAGAGAGAGAGAAAGAGAGAGAGAAAGATTATCTCACCAAGGTCTTCCCTATGTCCATCTTTGTTACCATACAGAGATGACATAAGGAAAAATGATAGTGTTTATTTCTAATGATAACATTAGAGTTATCAAGGAAAAAAATGAATTTTGGAAAACTTGATGAACTTAACAACTTTCTAACACTTGATGGTGCATGGGTGCATTGGTGAAGGAAATTCTATGACTACACCTGGGCAGGGGGGAAGCAAACATTGTTTAAACATGAACAATGATATAAAATATACAAAAAAAAATTAAGAGGCTTTTTTAGAGATCAGTGGAGATATTAACACAAGTGTTTAGTTGATATGTTCCATGGACATGTGTCTACATATGGAAGATCTACAAAAGTCACTAAATCAAACTTTTCCAAACAAACAACACATTCTCGGGATTAAGGGGAAAAATGATAATAATAACAACAACAAAACAAAACAAAAATAAACAGACAACTATAAATCACAGACATTCTACAATGGAGGGGGAGAGAAAGGGATTAAAACAAGGGCGGGAAGAGCACAAGGGACTATGGTGATGGTTCATGGGTAAATTAGTGGGAATTCGAATGGTTCTACATCTGAGGAAAGAAAGCAAACATTGTAAGAATAAAAAATGAATAAATAAATAAATTTAAAAAATGAACAACACATTCTGTATGAAAATCATCGCTATATGAAATACAATGGGAAAAATTCATTGATATGGATTCTAATTGCACAACATGAATGATTTTTAACAAACTAAAACTTGTATAGTTTTGATTAAAAATAATTACAATTAATTGTAAAAGCTATTTACATATTTTTCTTTTTCCAAACTACATATCTGCGAGTTCAAGTTTTTGTTTGACCAAGCAATATATTGATATGGTTTGATAATTGGAAGTGAGAATTAGAAATGAGAATTCAACTGTCTTCTACTATGCTAGCCATTAATGAGATTTGAAAAATATGAAATGGTACTATTCTTTTTCCTTTTTAATTTTATTTTTTCTCCACTTTCAGCTCCTTGTCCTTTTCTCTCTTCCCCCTAACTTTAGAGCCCTTGTTGTGTTTTTTAATACTCACAAGTTTTTGTAAGTATTTTTCTTTATCAAATCATTCATTATGTATTTTTCTTTTTTGTCATTGTGACTTGTCTTATTATCAGGGTAATTATCAGGGTGAGTATGTTGGGCAATAAACTTCCATGACACTGTGCTATCCTTGCATGTATTGCCTTGGTCTCATATCATCTGTTTGTATCAATGCATAATATCATATGCGTTAATTCTCCTTTCATCTGTTCACCTCATCTCGTTGCTTTCCCAGAGTTCCCTTTATACACTGGCAAACACATAAATTGAATTTATTTTAATATTTACTAAGTTGACTAAAGCTTTATATGTCCTATTGCCTACACATTATTTTTGTGCAAAAAGACAAAAATCAGACCTTTACTTACATAGGTCTGTAGTTTTTTTTCAGTGTTGGGTGCTTTCTTTCTCTCTTCATCAATTTATTTGTGTGTGTGTGTGTGTGTATCTGTGCATGTAGGCATATACAAAGTAATGGGTATTTTATCTTCTCAGTGAGATATTTTGTAAAGAGTAACTTCATCTATTCTGTTAAAATATCGATATAGTCAAATGTGAATATAATGGGTTTTTAAGGATTATTTACTAATAATCTCATTAATATATCTAAATGTGTTGAACAATCTACTTCACCCACTATGTAAATGTGCAGTGGGTTGGTGTTTAATGTTTATTATATTCAGAGACAAAATGTAGCTACTTCCAATCTCTCTAATATAATAAAATTCACTTTTGCTCTGAATAGTTGCCTTTATTTTCTTTAATTTGAATACAGTAACAATTTCAGTACATTTCCATGAAAAGGCTTAACATTGAAGAAGTTCTATGTGAAAAAGAGGTGCTTATCCATCAGCGGCACTATACATTTTAGACAGCCTTTTCAGCAACTGTTGAATTAATAATCCAGTTGCTGGTTGATGTAAATCTACTCAAAGAAGTATATCTGCTCTGTTCTCACTGTCATTTGTTATTTCCATTTCAACCAAAAATTATGTCAGTTCACATGTCAGTATTTGAATGACATTTGGGATTTGTATAGAGTAAGACATTTCAAGTGCATCCATCTTTTGTCTGGTTCATATTTAGCAGACATGACAACTAACTGTAGCTCAAAAGCGCCTCTGAAGTATTGTTTCATTGATATTTCCATTTTACTTGTCATTCTTTTCAATATAGCTATGATTTTATCCTCAAGTGAATTTCCACTTTTTGTGTCTTATTACCTTTATCACTCTTATGCCAATATGCTCACATTTGGTTGCTCTTCTCAAATCTTAATATTTCTGTTTTATTATGAACTCTCTATTTTCTTCTTAATCATATAAGACTATTACTTTTTATTCTTCTGATACAGGTGTCTGGTTTATTTTGATATTACTTGTCCATGGGATAGCTAATAGTCTGCACATTTTTTTTTTTTTACATTTTTCCTAAAACAAAAAAGTGGTTCCCTCAGACTTGCTAGGCATATGCCTAACGCCTGAATTTTTATAATTTCACTTTTAACACTTTTCCTTCTAGCTATTTTTCTTTCTTTTGCTCCAATTCCTGAAATAATGAGCACCAATGATATCAAATCATGAGATTTTTGAAACGTATGGTTTTTCTCATCAGTTTCAAAATGTTCTCTGGGTTTCATACTTTACGTAAGCTGAACTCATTTCTAGTCTACCGTGGCATAAAATTTGGAGCTGTGATTTAGTGATAGTATCTTTTTCTGGTCCAATTTTAACAGTTTTCATTTTTTTTGCCAAACCCACCCAGAGATAATCCCTTCTGGTTATTTGACATTGATAGGCTTATTTTCTGACTTGGCAGAATAAATTGAGGCTACTGTAGAAAATATCTAATGTGATATTATAGACAGATTACTAATGTAATAGTATTAGCTACAAATACTCAAATTTCAATTTCTGAGGTTATTTTCTTAAATTCCTTTCTTTGACAGAGATTTTTTTTTTTTACTGCATTTTTATTTTATTTTATTTTTTTAATCTTAAATTTTATTTTTATATTCCCCCATACAATTGCAAACGCCCCATTCTGACCCCAATCCTTCCCCTCCCGCCCCCCACCCCCAAAAAGTGTCGACAGAGATTATTTTTAGTAATAATTCAGAAATGTGACTATAATTACATGATATAGAAACCAACTAATGACACCATTTTATTATTTCATTTTCTGAATATCTTGCAACATGTTCTGTGTAAATTTTATTTATTTGTTATATCAAAAAGGACATGTTTATTATTTTTTAAAAAAGGAAAGGAAAGAAAGGGATGCTTGCAGAGCACCAGAAGGCAGAATGAGCTGCAAAGGAAAAATGGTTGTGAAAAGAAACACCTGCATCATCACAGGCAGGCAGGAGAGTTGCCGACTATGTAAATTTTATATAAAAGTAAAATTGTAGAAGTCATAAGCATGCAACTAGATCAATTTTCACATTCTGAACACCAGTTGTGAGCACCCAAATTGATCAATCAACATTGCCGGAATACCTGGTAACTATGTCCTCCAGGATTACCACTTTTCACCTACCATCATAGATTAATATTGTTGGTTCGGGACTTTCGTTGACTGATATTGAAAAGCTTGCATGCTTTGAGTCTGGTTTCTTTCATTCAACATTATATTAATAGATCGCTGCTGTGACTATATGGAGTTGTAGTCTGTTCATTCCTATTGCTTGTATTACTTCTAAATATCACTGTTATGAGCATTCTGATAATTGATTTTAGTGGATACGTGTCTGGTTTCTGTGGAATATTTTACTAGGGGTAGCATTGTTGGGCCATGGGGTATTTGTTTCTCTCTATATTTGAATTTGTTGCACATTCTCAGTTACATTTGGTATTTTTATTAGATGTTCTGAGAAGTGCACAACTGGCTGTCACTGTGGTTTTAATTTGCATCTCCTTAATGACTAATGAAATGCGATGTCTTTCCACCTCATCTTTGGCTGTACTCCTTTGTATGCAGCTAACCTTGGTAAGTTTTGTAACCTTCTTAACAATAGCCTCAACTTGTTACTACTTAGAGATTCTTTATATATTAAGGAGATAAGTCTCTTCTCAGTTATCAGTATTGCAAATATCTTCTTTCCCAATTTTTTTTTTAATTCTATTAAGGAAAATTTTGATGACCAGAAGTTCTAATCATTAATAGAGTCAGTGTTATAGCATTTCCTTTTATGGTTAATATTTTTCTTTTTTCCTATTTGAGAAATCTTTGCTTACCATCTGTCATTAATGATATTCTTTATGTTTGCTTCTGAAAGTTTATTGCTTTATCTGTCACATTTATATTCACAATGCAACTAAAATTGGCATTTATAAATGTTGTGTTTTAGGAATCTAATCCAACCCCCCTCCCCCAGGATCCAATTTATTCAGCAATAATTATTGAAAAGACTATTCTTTTCTGAATGCATACTGGTGTTATGTTAAAAATAAGTCTGTCTTAGGATATTCCCTTTCCTTTTTTTATTTCTATTAAGTGAGTGAAGAGAGTTCAGTTTTTCTGATTGTATGTATTTCTTTTTATTATTTTAGCTTTATCCAGTTTTACTCTGTGTATATTCAATATAATTTTAGGTTGCATACAGATTTAGACATTTTATATCTTCCTTTATCTATACTAAGAATAAGGTAAATTAATGTTTTACTAGGTTTTCTGTAAACCCTTATTGAAACATATGTGTGTATGTGTGTGTGTGTGTGTGTGTGTGTGTATGTGTTTGATGATTCCTAGTAGCTATGAACATAAGTTAAGGAGTAGTTTTTCTATCTATCAGAATTTGCATTTTCTGTGCTCAAAACTTGCATAAATGTACTTCAGATTTGTGGGATTACAATTTTAAGCTAATTTGAAATTGATGTTTATATCATAAGGTACTGAAAGCATCCTAAATTGAATATTGAAGTATTTTAGGGTAAAAGTTATGGGTCGGTGTTTTATGTCTACGTGCAATGTGGGCCTGGGACCTGAGGTCTAAACTCAGCAAGGCACAGAGATCACTAATGCATCTTACAGAATTCATCATTGCTCTAGAAGCAACAGAGAACAATCTTTTAGGGGATAGTAGGAAACCATATATTTGGGATGTGTCATGACAATCTTCTACTGAGCAACAGAGGTAGTATAAACACTCTGGTGATAACATTCAGATATACATCATTTTTAAAGGCATATTAAAAACATTAGATGGAGGAGGCAAGACTATTAGAAAAGGAAGACTATTGAAATAAACCCATTCTTGTGAAAGTTTTATTTTTTTATTTTTTAAAGCATCTGAGGAATTTGTTTATTTATTTTTTTAAATAATAAATTTTATTTTTATACTCCCCCATACATCTGCACATGCCCCATTCTGACCCCAATCCCTCCCCTCCCGGCCCCCACCCCCCAAAAAGTGTCTCTGGTTCATAGTTTTTTGTTGATTTTGATTTTCACTTTCTTATATTCATTTTCCTGGTCCCTTATTTAAGTTTTCTAGATTCCTGCTATGAGTGAGACCATCCGGTATTTTTCTTTTTCTTTCTGGCTTATTTCGCTGAGCATGATCCCTTCCAGCGCCATCCATGTTGCTGAAAATGGCATGTGTTTATCTTTTTTGAATGCTGAGTAATATTCCATGGTGTATATGTACCACATCTTCTTGATCCAGTCATCTATGTTTGGGCATTTGGGTTGTTTCCAAAGCTTAGCTATTGTAAACAGTGCTGCTATAAACATAGGGGTGCAGGTGTTCTTTGGAATGGATGTTTCTGTGTCCTTTGGGTAAATACCTAGGAGTGGAATTGCTGGATCATATGGAAGCTCTATGTTTAGTAGGTCCAGAAATCTCCACACAGCTCTCCATAGTGGTTGGACCAGTTTGCACTCCCACCAACAGTGTAGGAGAGTTCCTTTTTCTCCTCTTGTGAAAGTTTTAAATTGGAAATTTTTATTTTTTTATTTTTTTTTTTTAAGAAGAGGGACAACCACAAGCATTCCCTATTTTTTTTAAAAAAATTATTTATTTATTTATATAAGCAGTGGGTACAGTCAGAAGCGTGGGAGGGTGAGAGAATTCACCAGAGCCAGAGTGGGGAGCAGAGCAGGCAGAAGGATCGAAGTACACTGCTGAGGGGAGCAGCGGGCGGCAGGAGAGGTCTGCGCACCATGTGGGACCCTCCTCCGGTGGCCAGGGAGCAGCCGGGGATCGAACCAGTGCTGCAGAGGCTGTGGGCAGCTTCGCAAGCCAGCGCTCAACCGCTGCGCCAACGGGAGGCCCCCTAAATTGGAAATTTTTAAATCGTTATTATCTATAACATTGAACATGGCAAATGTCCCCTTTTACACATTCTCAAAAGTCATTTGGGATCATGTTTTCTCTCAGGGAAGAGGCAAGGATTTATCAATCAAGCCATCAAGGGCTTACTCCATTGTAATATAAATAACAAAAATTCAGTGGGTGATTTATTTTCATTAGCTAGGGAATAGAGCCATGATGTTCAAGTAAAAGGTCATAACTATATAAACCATGAAGACAAATTAGCATAACCCCAAAATACGTGCTGTCCTTAAAACATCTGCCTATACCAATTTCTAATAAATGTAGTTTAGGAAGGATTGTCAGTAAAAGTATTTGGGAAGGATGGATTGTGAGAGGAAAGCATTTAAGGTAGAGGAAAAATTAGTTTGCAGCAGCTCTCATTTGGGAAATAGTTGGTGTGCTGGAAGAGTAGAGAGGGTGTGAATTCTGGTGGATGGAGAACAGAAGGGTTTGGTACTTAAGAGATTGCTTTAGAAAGCAGTGCCTATGATCACATGAATTTGCACATCTTACTAATAGATTTCAAATATCATCCCCAGAGCTATTAAACATTTAAATTTGGAAGTCATATAATTACTACATCTTTGGAAGGAAATGAAAAGGAAACACTAAAATATCAGGGGCCCTGTGTTGCTAGGCTCTTAAAACAATCTAGTCATGAGAAATGATGTCCTTACTTTAATGGCCTTGGCCAAGGTAACAGGAGAAATTTGTGAAAGTGACTGAATTAGGAGTATATTTCATGGTGAAACCAGTGGGGATATAAGACCTGAATAAAGGAATGGTATGAGTAGGGATTATCAAGAAGTATTTTCAGGACTTTTACATTAACAGCTGGGATGATAAGGACACAAAGTAGGAGGGAGTGCTTTCTTAAACACTGGGGCAGGAGACTACTAGAAGGATCAGATTTAACCTCTCAAGTAAATGGTTATGTTTGAACATATTTACAAGGTATTTATACCTAAAAACTGCTCATAAAACCATAGTACAAGGAACCCATTTATGGCAGATTTGCTATTAAATAATAATGTTCTTTGTGCTGAGTATGGCTATATAAATGGTTGCTAAGCTAAGGATGCTTTTTCTCTTAGCTATTCTTTTTAGAAAGAGCAACTGTACCATGAGTGCTCAGCAATTGTATCTGAGTAAATGTTGTTAAAATTATACAAATTAAGTCATACCACTTGTTTTCTCCTTTTTATCTGAAATACAGACATAGTAATGATCATATTTTGATGATTCATATGAAAATAATGAACTATGTTATACTGATGAAACAAAGAAATGGATTCTGATGCATTTTATTGAAGCCAACATTTTGTTATTTAAAAAGCAAAGCAGCCTATACATTAACTAGTACTTCTTAAAATAGGTGGAAAATATTGAGTTTACATAGACTTTCTAGGAGAGATTTTACAGCTTTAATCAGATTTTTAAAGATCCCAAAATGATTAATTATTGTTGCTATAAATACTTTGAAAATTACATTGGGAAGTGAAAGTCCATTCACATATGCATAATTGAAACTGTAAAGTTCTCTGTGGATTAGGGAAAAACAAAACACACCAGCAACAAAATACCAGCAACTAAAACTTCTTGAAATAGTAATCTTTTCTTCTCTAATTTACTGTAGCAATGTGTAATTAGCTTTGGTTTTCATGTTAGTAAATACAAAATCAACAGACCTTCTTCTGGACACAGATGCCTGCTTAATGAATTTGGAACTGACTTTGCCACAGGTGCACAGAGTCTAGAAAGGCTTAATTGCTTGTTCTTGCAAAACCCTGGCACACTCACACCAATATGTTTTACTTGCACATGTCACTTAGAGAATCTTGCTTATTCAGGCAAGGTCCATATTTCTTCCACCTGTGCATGTCAACATGGCATGACAAGAGTTTGTTCTGGGCATTGAAAGCTGTAAAAGAACTTGTCATTTATTATAAGAAAATGACAAAACCAAACTACAGTATTTCTCTGGAATCATGTCTGTATTTCTATATTTCAAAAAAGATGCCTCCATACACAAAGCTAACACCAGGAGCTCAGCTTTTTACTGCTGATTCTATTTGTCATCCTACTCCAATCTCATAGGGAAGATATCTCTGCAAGTGCTTTGTATGCATGAATGTGCAATTAAAAAGAAAAAGAAAAAGTAGCAGATAAAATTTGTTATGAAAATTGGAATGTTATTACTAAATGGACTTAGGTTACAGATGAATAAGATAATTTTCCCACTGAGAGTTTTTCATTTATGATGGAGAAAAGTGTTAGTTTCTTCTGTTTTTGAATGGAAACATTTCACATTTGGGTTCCTCCACACACTGAACTCTCTACTTTGGGGTTATTTGGACATTTATTCCACATTATTGTTCATTTTATACATTTATGCAAAAGTGTTAACACCAAAATATGCTTTATCCATTCCTTTTCTCACCTTGTGTCATGAGTTAAATAAATTGTGCTCACTCCAAAACTCTTGCTTAAGTCCTAAGTGTCAGCTGCTTCCAATGTGACTGTGTTTGGAAGCAGGGTTGTTGAAGATGCAATTAATAATGGGATTAGATAGCACAGTCTGGATCGCTAATCCAATCAAGTGACCTTATTAAAGTGGGCAATTCAGAAAAATACATGGACAGAGGAAGAATACTTTGTCGAAATGAAGGCAGAGGTCAAAGGGATGCCGCCGTAGAAATGAGATAGCACAATTTCCAGCAGAGCAGTAGAAGCTCAAAGACAGGCATGGGACAGAACTTCTGAACAGACCTTAGAAGGCACCATTCTCCAAACTGATGGAACAATATTCAGATTTATAGGTCCAGATTTTGCTTCAGTTTTCCATAGTGGATATAATTTCATCTATTGGAGTATTCTGAATTGATTCTAGATCATCTCTGACTCTAGAGATCTCTGCATTCCTTAACTTAGGTCATCTCAGATCATCATTACAGTTGATGTAATATATAAAGGACCAGCATGTGTTCAGATTTTTTCTTTCTATCCCCAGAGCAATTTTTAAAATTTTGTCAAAGACAAATGGAAATATTGAGATATTTTTATTTTAAATTCTTCCTTTTCTAACTGTATTATTTTTCAAGAGGTGTCTTTTTTTTCTTTTGGATGAACCTATAGAAGTATAAATTTGATGGTATTCTTGTTGAGTGCTGCATTTTTATTATGTAAAAACTCTCACAGATTTACATTTAGAGATAAATTGTGTGTAGTCTGAGATGAAACTTTTGGGTATATCCTTTGGAACTGTCCATATTTTTTGAATAGTTTGTGGAGGGGGAAGGGTTATTTTATATAAGATATGAGCGTGAATATTAGTCCAGAAATATGCTTTTGAATACAGATTCATTAATGATGGCTTCTTAAAACAAAACTTACAATGCAAAAGATTTAT
Organism: Talpa occidentalis; assembly: GCF_014898055.3. Taxonomy (NCBI): domain Eukaryota; kingdom Metazoa; phylum Chordata; class Mammalia; order Eulipotyphla; family Talpidae; genus Talpa; species Talpa occidentalis. The sequence goes on along the minus strand of NW_023601322.1, from coordinate 92,226,075 downwards.
CTTTTTTTTTAATTCATTGTCAATTTAAAATTGGGAGAATGTAAAACAGACATGTAGTTCTTTGAAATGGAAATATCCAAGAGAATATATTTACTTCATGCTGTCAAGAAACAACATCAATCATATTGAATGACAAATTTTTGTATATTACTTTCATACTGAGTTCTAAATATGAAAAGTATTGGTGCTAAAGAAAGGAAACAAAAACCTTCCAATAATTTTCTTTACTGTAATGAAATTTCTATTTTGAATGTTAAGAACTAACTCAACTTTTATATAATTATTACTTGAGGTCTTAAATATTTGAAATAAGATTTATTATATTAGACATATCACCTATGAAAAATATGATGATTGCTTTACCTTGTTATATTTTAAACATAGTTTTAACACTGCACAGGGTTCCTAATTGCATAAAATATACATTTCAGGATATTTCCCTTTAGGGGATTTTGTTAGCCGAGGTAAATTGATGGGAAGCACAATGAAGTAGATAAATTAGTAATGACAGATACAATATTTTAGAATTAATTTATGTGAAAAAGAAACCCTTAAAAGAATCTAGGGAATGGTGAGTATTATGTATGTCATCCTTTTTAAGTCCTTTTTATAGAACTTTTATAGACTGAGGAAATATTTTCCTAAATTCATCATTTTATAAATGTGTTCCACTTAAACACTAAACCTCTATCAGAATGACTATAGTTTTAGTCATTAGGCAGTTATTGTATGTATATCTAGCCACTATTAAATCTTTGAAGAAACTAAAGATCATCTTTGATCCTTTTTTTCAGGTAAATGAAATTATTTAGCTTTCTTTGTGTGTATTGCATAGAAGCAAATGTTTATAGGAATAGGAACTAGCAGTGCAATTTACATTAAGAGAACATACAATATGATATGCCTTATTTTTAATATCACTGCAAACTGAGTGTGCTTGAAATGAAAAAGTGTCCTTCAGTTCATTACTACATGGATAAATCAAAAGTCGTATTTAATACATTTTACATAATCAGCATATTTTGGGTTAAATATGCATAAATCAGAGGTAATGTTTAATTCCTTAGTGAGATTTGTCTAGATCAGTAATTCAGTGACATGAATTTGCTTTGTCTCTCATAACTGGGTCAATCTTTATTACGTTCAAATGTCCTCTGAGTTCATCTAAAATAGTTTCCACTTTAAATACAGGTTTTACAGGAAACCACTGAGGATTTTCTGGTCTCAGGTGTATGTCCCTCATGGAATAAAATTAGTTACTGAAATTCTAAGCCCTCGCTATAGTTTTGGTAGTTTGTGAATGTGGTTGGTATATTTTTCTGAGGTCTGCGGTGGACTGAGAGCAATTTATCCTCCTTGACTTTAGAGTAAAATAAGACTTTTATTTTACTGAGGAATTGGTGGATAAATCTGGAAAAAGAAGACAGTAGTGTGGTGAAGAATAGATTTAGAATTATAGTGGTGAACTTAAGGTATTACATACACATGTCTAGTCTCAACAGTAAACTCCTGACTCATGATATAATGCAATGCCACTTCAGCATAAAGAGACAAAAGAGATTGCAAGTAACTTTATCTTGGAGAAAAACATTTCCTTTCCTTCAGAAAGGCTACCTGGGGCTATTGTGGAACAAGAGGAGTAGAATGGTGGTAACAGAGACTGATTTCTTCTGTTTTTGAACATTTCTACTTTTTCTTGAAGTATCTGATTCCAAAGATAAGACATGAATGCTGAAATGAAAATGTGCATGAACTTATTTTTAAAGATTTATTTATTTGTTTGTTTGTTTGTTTGTTTGTTTATTTACTTATTTATGCAAGCACTGGGTATAGTCAGAAGCTCAGGAGGGTGAGAGAATTCACCAGAGCCAGAGCAGGGAACAGAACAGGCAGACTGATGAAATACACTGCTGAGGGGAGCAGTGGGCAAGACAGGAGAGGTCTGTCGTGCCATGTGGGACCCTCGCAGGTGGCCTGGGATCGAACCGGCACTGCAGAGGCTGCGGGCAGCTTCACAGCCCAGCGCTCAACCACTGTGCCACCAGGGGAGGCCCCGTTGTTTTTTTTTTTTTTTTTAAGTTAAAGAGACCCAGGTATAAAACTGAGTACTTCATAGCATATAAGCAAGCTTGTAGTAGCCTTGTGAGCCATGCTGAATGAGATGACTGCAGAAAGTAACACAAGAGAGTTTCATTCCCTTTTCTCTTTCCATCTAGTTCCTCAAGTTGACATGTGATCTGTAATCAGAGATTCCTAAATTACTCCTGAATCTTATCCATACCAAATGTCATTGAGAGAGAATTTAAAATAGGACTCATATGATTTTATTGGAGAAGTGGAGTGAAGGAGGCGGGGAGGATGGGCGTACCCAAGTGAGGTATAAGAATCGGATGATGGCATTACTGAGGTTACAGTATAATTGTGGTAGTGTCTCAGTAAGAATCCTAAAAGGGTAGACTTCTGAGTTTAAAACTGGGTATACTAGTTCTGAGCAAGTTCAAATAAAGGCTTGAGCAAGGGAATTGTAGAGAATTTCATTGGGGAATTCATTTTTGAAGTTCAGGAAGACAAAAATTGAAGAGGTTTTGAAATTGGCTGGATTGTCTTTACAGCTATTTAAGTCATCCTACCTGACAGCAGGTGATAGATGGGAAGAAACACAAGTCAGTGTTCGAAATTTTCATTGAAGGCAGGTAAGATATTAAAAAATTACATAGTAAGGATATTTACTGATACAAGCAAAATTATATCTGTCTCCAGGAAGTAGGGTTAGTTTCAAGAAAATAGAATAGTGAACTGATAATTTCAGTGGGAGAAAGAGAACACCAACTCCCCTCACTGATGTATGTTAGATACTGGAAAATAGCCATCTTCATCCTGAGGATATTATAGGGAAAGAAAAATCCAGAGGGATGAATTTAATTGTAGTTAAGGTCTGAAGTTGAAAAGAACATTCACAGAGAAATTGAGGGCATAGATGATGATTATAATTATGACACACAAGTAAAAAGGAAAGTCTATGATTTGGGAGACAAAAAAGCTGTTAGAAAAGATGAGAAGCTTGAAGTAGATCGGGGATAAAAGTCACAAAGGTGATTTGGAAGAGGGGTCAGTAATAAATTAAGAGAAGAAATTGAAGCATGGAGTGACCTTTTCTTATAGTCTGGTTAGTATTTACACTTCACAGAATTTAAATAAGGTCTATGGGGTGACCTTGTGACATGGGGCTCAGTGTTCCTTTTCACTGCAGCCACTGTGGCAGGTGATTATTACAGGGAGATGCAAAACAGTGGCATTAAGGCTTGAACATACCACTTTATTTTAGAGAGAAAGGAGGTAGGACAGTGATGTCTGAAATGCATGATTTCTGGAAAACAGCAGTCAGGCACCCAAAGTTTGAAAACACCTTCACTTATTAGAGACATGGATCTCACTATCACATTAATATAGATGATTAATTAGAAAAGGAAGAAAGCAGTACCATAGTTTAGACATGGAAGGGATTATGCCATGGGACATAGTAATAGTTTTGAGGGAGGGTGGGTTGGCTGGCAGGCAGGGGGTATATTTTGAGTGGCCTTACAGGACTTCGAAGAGCCTTTAAACAGTTGTCAACACAAACAAATCTTTGATTTTTCTGATTGTTATCAACCTGATTTGTAATATAAATGATAAGCACTATACAGGTTTTTTTTTTTTTTTCTTTAGTCTTCTCTAAATTTTCTTTCACTTTTTCTCATTGATCTTTACTTGCTGAGGGAATTCAAACATGTTTATTTTACACTTTTAGGCAAAGATTTTCTCTTAGTTATACCTACATTTTAATAAAAGCATGCCAAATAAGTATCCTCCTAATATTTTTGAAATTTCTTAAGTTTTATAGCCAATTTGGACTCCATTGGTTTACTTTTCTTAAAATTCTTAGATTTTGTGTTTCATGTGCTCTTTATTCTCACAAAACATGCATTTCCTTGACAGAACAGGACAGCACATAGGATTACCCGAGGAGAGGTGAAGATATATAAATGAATAAAAAGAACTGATGCCTTCCCTGGTCCTTGATTTAACTGATAGTCTCCATGCTGGCAGGTGTTCATATCTCCTTTGATACTTTGAATGTGAAGATGGAAATGAGGACTGTGCAAGTGAAATATCTCAGAAAGGTTACCTCTCCTTTCCCCTCTTTACAATTTACATGAGCAACGGATCATTGATTTGCATTGTTGCCATGTTTCAGGGCGGAAATGGCTGCAGGTAGCTCAGCGTGTGGTGATGCTTCTCATGAATGGGAAACTCCACACAAAAAAGCAATCAACAGTAACTCTGAAAACTTTAGGGAGCAGACAACCCTCATAAAGTCCTTTTTGAAGAAGTATGCAATAGCTTAGTCACTGGGTCCAAATGACTTGAATGCTAAATCACAGATAGCTGCGTCCATATCTTCCTCATTGTTTCATTCATGAATAAATGCACACAGCAATAAACTACTGTAAATAAAATTAATCACATATGCTTCTACACATAATAGGAGCCTGCTGAATGTCAGGCTGTTTTGAGTGTATGGATCTGTTGATACAGTCTTTGTGTGTAAACACTCACAGATGGGCACATTTCCTCTATTAAAAACACCTGCAGAAGATTACTGGAAAAGTTTCAGAAAAACTGAATCATTTCAAAATTTATTTTCCACCACCTGGTGATGGATGACTTTCACTGAGTTTTCCTTTAGGAAACGCTAGAACCTTATGGTTAGTTGACTGCTTCAGCAAAGGTGCGTGATGAGGTACATTGTTCTGTTTTGCCCTCATTCCCTTACCTGTTTATTTCTTCCTTCCTTAGTCACTTATTACTAATTCTATAGAAAGAACTCTGCAATAAGTGAAGAAATGATTCTGCCTAGTATGGTTTCTTGTAGAAACCATCTTTTTCCTTTTATCATATGTAGTAACAATTTTTTCTTGTGATGAAAACTTTTAAGATATGCTTACTTAGCAACATTCAAAAATGCCATATGGCATTATTCACTGTAACTATTACCACTATAGTATGTCACATCCCACAGCTCATTTATATAATAACGGGAAGTTTATATTCTTTAACACTCTTCACCTATTTAATCCTCCATTTACACCCACATCTGGAAATTACCAATCTGTCTTCTGTATCTGTGTTTGGGTTTTGTTATTTTTTAGTTTGTTTGTTTTAGAATCTATACATAAGTGAGGTTATAAAGTATTTGTCTTTGGTTTATTTTGTTTCCTCAAACCATCTATGTTGTCACAAATCACAAAATTTTCTTTTCTCATGGCTGAGTAATATTCTATTTTTTACCAACTGTTGTTTATTCTTTCATCCATAATGGGGCCCTTAGGTCGCTACCATATCTAGGCAATTATAAATAATACTGCAATGAGTGTGGAGGTGCATATATTTTCCATTTAGTGTTTTTTGTTGACTTCACATAAATATACAGAAATGGAGTTCTGGATCATGTGGTGATTCTATTTCTACATTTTTGAGCAAACTTCCTCATACTTCCATTTATATTTCTTCACTTCACCTATAATTAATCCCTAGATCAAGTGCTATCTGGCCCTATCATATGTCCTTAAATTTACTTTTATATTTATATGGACAGAGGCTCAAGAAATTCTGAAGTTCCAGAGCTGCTGTGACTGTTACCAAGTACAAAATAAAATTGTACTGACAGCACATTAATGACATAATACACCTTCTCTTCCAATGTATTTTTAATCATTTTGTAAGCAAAACTTGACCTGTGCTATGCTGGAACTAAATCATATTTAATAGATGTTTTCCATTCTTTCTTTGAAATTGTTTGGCAAAACAAAGAAAGGAAGAAATATGGTTGTCTCCGTATTTTATTGATCATATTTGGTGTTCTAATATCCTGATACACTCCTTGGAAGTATGTCAACTTAAGAGAGATGTGGCACATTCCTAAATCTCTGAAAATATATTATTGGGGGAAAGAAACATGAATAAATGTTACTGAAAGTTAAGGTGTTGAACTGCATTGTTATTTGAAGGATACAAATCATGGTTTGTCTTCCACCAGGGAAAATATAAAGGACAAGTGAAAACTTTTAATTTATAAGGTGATTAGCATAAAGCATTAGACTATTAAATGTCAATTACATCTCTAATTTGTATGTTGATAAGTTCATTGTGATCCTCAAAATAAACAACAAAAATGCTATTAATTTTATAGCTATAATCACACTATACATATTCATAATGGCATAAATGTTTTAAAATCTATGCTAAAATTAGTGTAGTTATAAAAATAATCCCTTCTGAGTTAGAAGTAGCATAATAGTTATCAAAATTAGGTTTCTTATGCATTCTTATTTGAATAAAAATTTTTCGTGATACTGTCTTGCAAACTTTTCCCTTGAAATTCTTATAGATGAAGAATCCTCTGAATTGTTAAGGTATTCAGATTTAGTTCCAAATATCTCTTTTTATACATGGCTCAAATGTCATTAAAATACATTAAATTACAAAGAAGATAAGTCTAGTCAAATTTTACCTTAATTGCTATTTTTCACAAGGTGACAAACTGAATGATAATGAACCACAAGAAAACAGCATTACTATCAACCAGAGACACATTACAGGTGTGGGAGGAGGGATTAGGGTCAAAATAAGGGGGGTGGGAATTGTATGGGCAGTATAACCAAGATGAAAGTGCATACATTGTGCAAAAATTAAAAGTGATGTAAAAATATATATAAAATAAAAAAATAAAAAAAAGCAGCATTCTTTCTGAAGATGGAGGGAAAAAGCTGAAAAATGTAGTCTGATACAGAAGTGGTCATATAAACCACTATGCCATGTCCCAAGTGCTTTACATAATACAATTTTTATCCCAAACAATAACTCTATGGAGTTTATATGCTATACATGATAGTCATACATGTATGAGGACACTGAGTTATAGAGATATTTCTTGTGTTGCCCCCAAATTGTACAGCTAGCAAGCTGCTACAGCAGGCATCCATTCCTGGCAATCTGGTATTAGATTCAATACATTTTTCCGGAAGGATAGAGATGCCTCAATATAAACTAATGAATCATTTGCAGATGTGACCCATTTGGGAGTTAACATTGTACTGAAGAAAGAACATTCCAGAAGTCCTTCAAATGAGACCAGGTGGTATGCAGATAAGTGACTGAGTTAGCGAATAAGGAATTTCATCAGTAGATGTCAATAAATATCAGCTCAGTCATTCAGGCTCAAGCCCAATTATATAACATATAAGATCTATGGCTTTGAACTCTGGATTTCCTCATATTAAAATATTTAAAATCAATGTCATATATTCCTTTTTATATACTATAGATGGAGGCAGTATACTAGTTTACTGATTAAGAGTTAAAATAGTTATGGAAGGAAACTAACTAGTTTCTAGAGATTCTGATGCTTTACAGAAGTATTGTAAATCAGAGAAATACTTGTGTTATCATGTCCAGTCAGAGCAAGATTTATATGGATGGATCCCAAATAAGCAACTATTGGAAGCATCTCCAATGGTTCTATCATTAGATAGATAGATATCTGATGATGTGGATATCATTGGATTACACCTTATGAAAGTCAGCAGTCTCTCAATTCTGTAGAAATGTTAACCATCCTTTTGTATCTGTCACCACACTCTGTACATTAACATTATCCTTCTGTATCAAAAAACAAAAGTACAAAAGTTATCTAGAAATGTCCCTATTAATATATTAACTAGGTGAAAAGAGCAACACTATTCTGCAATTCTCACCTTGTTACACATGTGAAGAGGCCTTTCAGATTTTAGCATCCAAGACCCAGCCCAAAAACCTACATTGAGGAAAGGGACATTAAATTTCCAAATAGCATGTGGATAGCCTGACAATTAAAATATGAACTTCCAGTCATATTATAAGGGGATAAAATTGGAGAAAAGCACATCCAGACCCTGGAGTGCATATGGTAAATGAAAAGGAATATGGAATGGGATTTTTGCTTGAGTTAATTCTTGAAAGATAGTTTTCAGAAATAACTTCTGTTTGAAAATTCAAGAAAGCTTTCTTTTGAGTTTCAGATAAATATTTGTTATTGGGTGTGAGGCTTGCTGTAAAATTATTTGTCCTTGAATGTATTTTCATTTGCTGGGAAAATCAGGTCATATTATTTTTAAAATAAAATTTTGAAGTTTGAAGGCTAAGAACATCACCCAAGCATAGCTCTGAAATTTCCATGAAGTATAGAGTATTTCCACTTGGGGATGAAAAGAAATCCAATTTGGTAGTTACCAAGCCACCAAACTTTAAAATTCAAATACATTGATCTCCTTTGTGAATTGTTCAACTTCTAGTACTGAAAAAAAAAAAGTATACCACAAGATATTATATAAAAGAAATATCAAAATTAACATTTTCATGTGACATTTAAAAATATGTGAATATAGCATTGGCTAAATTATTTTAAATACCAGGGGTAGTGTTAGCATACTTTTTTCCTCTCAAGAAAAGATGAGTTTATACTTAGAATTATAGAAGTTACTGCTACGCATGTGTAAAAATATTCAAAAGAAATTAAGCAAACCAATTAAAAACTTGAAATCTGAAATGACAAAGTTGTAAGTAAATGCTAATATCAGGGGCACTTTTCAGTGAAGAACAGTGAGGGATGCATTTCATGAGTGAGGTAATATATATATATATATATATATATATATGCATGTATATTTATAACTCACATGACTTGCACTATGTAAATATGGCAAATAATGCTTCTTCAATAACTTACACAATACTACTTGAGCAATTCTGAACAGACGTATTTTCCTCAAGACTTTTCTAGGCTATTCCTGTTGGACATTTACTTTATATTAAAAATAGTATATTTAAAATTCATTCCCAAATCACATTTGAATAGCTGTGTCTTCTTTTTATCAGTTCCAAAACCCACCGAGTTGAAATCCAACCACCTGCTCTAGCAGATGAGCACCTCTCCCTCTTTGAAAGGAGATTGCTTCATTGTATGTTTTGGATCTCTCTTCAGATCTGTTCTCTCCCACTGCTTATTATCTTTTTTTTCTCTTCAACATGCAATCAGATTCTCACAATTGTATTAGTCTCATTTCAAAAGACATGTTCTCAAATATCGTCATCGCAAATTCAACAGCAACAACAGCAGCAGCAAGGGCAACAGAACTCTTTGAGCTCCACTTCTTCCCCTTGTTAATGACCTGACATAAGCTTTCCTCTGGTAATCAACCTTGTCAAAGGGGTTGTCTATTTTTTTTTACTATTTTTATTCTATCATCCACATGACTTGCAGTTGATGACAAGTTTCTGTCTCAGTGACCAAAGCAATTCCCACTACTGAACTAAACCAGAGCCTCTCTGTGCTAAATCCAGCTGTCCAGTTCATGGTTGCCTCCCTATCCACTTGCCTTGTTTTTCACAGGATTCTCATGGTTTTCTTTTTACCTGAGAGCTCACTCTGTCTTGCTTGTAGACTTGTGCCCAAACTCCAATACTATTGTAAATTGAGAACCGCCAGGTTTAGACTAGGAATCTATGTTAAGATTTCTCAATGTTTTTATACTCTCTCTCTGAATGATTTTATCCATATCCTTGGTTCCAAAATTTACATAACAGACAGAAAGCTTCCAAATGTATATCATCAGTTCTGATCTCGCCTCAGAACTCCTGATGGAAAATGCCTTTTTAGCATTTCTGTTTGAATGTCTTATCACACTTCACATACAACATTCTAAAGCATGAAAAAATTTACATCTTCCAGTGTAAACATCTTATACTGTTACCTATTAAAAAGAACATTTCCAACTCTTCTGTCCTGTTACACACGACCGAGACCTAAGAGCTATATCCAAGTATTTATCTCCTTCTTTAGCTTGCCAAAATCAAGTCCAGCTTTATGAATCTCCTGACATATTAGTTATTCTCCCAGATCCCTGTCCCAGTTTATTCTTCATTGTTGGTCCTGCAGTGCTTTTTAAAAAGTTTTCCTTTGGGGAAAAAAAAATTATAAAATTAACCTGTAGTAAGTCAGTAGCAGGAGGAGTAAGGTATCTATAAGGAAACAGTCTCTGGATCTGGGAGAAGAGGCTTAAGGAGGGTCCATGTGCAAAATGAGATGATATAACCTGATGTGTCAATTTAATTGGAGAAACAAAATAAACACATAACTGTTGTTCAAAACAAAACTAGCAGGTAGTTCTGGCATCATAAACAATGGAGGCCACATGCTACTCATCATACTTTAACATTTCTATGAATAAAAGTTTATGCTTTAATTAATTAATTAATGCATATAAGAACTGAGGGTTAGGCCAGAGGTGTGGTGGGTGAGAGGGTTCACCAGAGATAGAGTGGCGAACAGAACAGGGAGATTGACTGAAATACACTGTTGAGGGGAGCAGCAAGTGAGATAGGAGAGGACTGCTGCACCATGTGGATCAGCTCCATGGCCTGGGATCGAACTCATGCTGCAGTGGCTGCAGGTAGCTTCATAGTGCTGCATCTTAACCACTTAGTCCACCAGGGAGGCCCCGTAAAAGAATATGCTTTTATGACTGGAGTGGTATAAGAGTCATAACGTGGAGCTGATTTATGGTATGAGCATGGGGTAATACAAACACATGATTTATTTTTTTTATTTTATTTTTTAAGATTTATTTTTATTTATTTATACAAGCACTGGGTACAGTCAGAAGCGCGGGAAGGTGAGAGAATTCACCATAGCCAGAGCAGGGAACAGAACAGGCAGACTGACGAAGTACACTGCTGAGGGGAGCAGCGGGCAGCAGGAGAGGTCTGCACGCCATGTGGGACCCTCCTCTGGTGGCCGGGGAGCAGCCGGAGATCGAACCAGCGCTGCAGAGGCTGCGGGCAGCTTCGCAACCCAGCGCTCAACCGCTGCGCCACTGGGGAGGCCCCAAACACGATTTAGATGTGTATATGATCTAGATATGATTTAGAAAAATAGGTAGACATAGTATAGATAAAAGTTATTACAGACGTATAAGCTGAATTAAGAAAAGACATTATCCAACAAAATTAGATCATTCTATGAGCAATAAAAAGCTTTATTTAACACATAAATATCCATGTTAGTTACCAATATTATTGCTGATATTTACCAAAATTTACCAAAAAAAAAAAAAAATATATATATATATATATATATATATATATTTACCAAAAAAATAGAACTGGGGGTGTAGGCCAGAGGTGGGGGAGTAAGAGGATTTCCCAGAGACAGTGGGGAACAGAAGAGGCAGACTGACTGAAATACACTGCTGAGGGGAGCAGCATTGGTGATAGTGCTGAGACGTAACCCTTAGGCCACCAGAGATACCCAATATAAGCAATATTAATCCATTTAAAATTTGACTGAGAAAATTGTATGTCATTTCAATAGCAAGATGTTCATAACATGCTGCAGTGAACTGCAATTATGTATTTGTTTGGGGGTAAATCTTAATGCAAAAACAGTGATAAGCTCATTAAACATTGTTGATCTAGTGGGATTTGTAACTTCACTTTTCCTTGGAAAAATGCGTTCTGTCAGTGCATGCTACAGATGCTCGTGTTGACAAGCAACAATTATGGGTAAGTCAGAGTAAGGAACTCTCCTCTGTTTATAGCCTCCCATATGCCTCATATAACACTGTATGAGCTAGATAAAATTTATGTTAAAGTAATTTCTCAAAATGACTAGACAGTTTGGTTAATGTCTTTGATGCCAGGAAAAGAACAACAAGCTTAAGATAAAAAATATATTTAAATAGTGACACAATTTGATCACTGACCTTGAGATTACACATATCAGCTTTTGTTCAAAGGTTCAGTAATCATTGACTGTATTTTCATGTATTATTTAAAGATGTATTTTCATCATGCAGAGTAGATCAATTAACAGAATGTATATGAAAAGGCAAAAGAGAAATGGAATCTAGCCTACTAGGATTCTTTTCCTTTGAAGATCTATATGTCAAGATGATTTCAGAGTAAAAGTGCAATATGCCGTAGTGAAAAGGCAAATGCATTCAATTTCAATTTCTCGCTACTTTTGTTTTTCACTTTTGTTGGCATTACACTAAAAAGACATTTAAAAGGGAAGGTGTTTAGCAGACCAATCTGAAGATGAATTAAACAACTTTAAAACAAGAACGAATACCTACATTGTATACCGGGACATTATATGTGCACTTTTCCTGGAACACATACATACAATTATTGTACTCTTTTCACAATTACAAAATGGATAGGTGAATCTTATATTCTTTTCCAATAAAAATATTTTAATTACATGTTAAAAAAATAAAAGGGAAGGTGACTTATCATAATCTCTAGTAATTTTCTTCTCATACCTTGTATGATGTGAATATCCCTTTTCCTGATCCCACAACTTGTGGTAGTCTGAAAAATCCTAGGATCTTGCCTTGCCCTAGTGGTGGATATTTAATGGCCATATTGATTGTATCTGGAATGCGGTCTTTCATTACCTGCTCAACTGGCATGCTTTGACTCTAGCTCATAAATATTTATTCCAAAACTCTGATTTTTTTTAAAGATTTTATAAGATTACCTAAAGCAATTTGTTCTTTGCTGTCATTTTCAGATTCTCGTGTGCCTACCTAGTTGTTTAAATACTCACACGAATATATAATTTTCACTGTTTCCATTTTTATCCTTCTTGTTCCGTCTTGACCAATGTCTCTGCTGCCTCTTTTTTTTTTATAATAAATTTTATTTTTATATTCCCCATACAATTGCAACCCCCCCATTCTGACCCCAATCCCTCCCCTCCTGCCCCCCACCCCCAAAAAAGTGTCTCTGGTTCATAGTTTTTTGTTGATTTTGATTTTCACTTTCTTACAGTTATTCATTTTCCTGGTCTCTTATTTAAGTTTTCTAGATTCCTGCTATGAGTGAGACCATCCGGTATTTTTCTTTTTCTTTCTGGCTTATTTCGCTGAGCATGATCCCTTCCAGCGCCATCCATGTTGCTGCAAATTGCATGTGTTTATCTTTTTTGAATGCTGAGTAATATTCCATGGTGTATATGTACCACATCTTCTTGATCCAGTCATCTATTTTTGGGCATTTGGGCTGTTTCCAAAGCTTAGCTATTGTAAACAGTGCTGCTATAAACATAGGGGTGCAGGTGCTCTTTGGAATTGATGTTTCTGTGTCCTTTGGGTAAATACCTAGGAGTGGAATTGCTGGATCCTATGGAAACTCTATGTTTAGTAGGTCCAGAAATCTCCACACAGCTCTCCATAGTGGTTGGACCAGTTTGCACTCCCACCAACAGTGCAGGAGAGTTCCTTTTTCTCCACAACCTTGCCAACATTTGTTGTTGCTAGTTTTTTTAATATGTGCCATTCTCACTGGTGTAAGATGGTATCTCATGGTAGTTTTGGTTTGCATTTCCCTGATGACAAGTGATGGTGAACATTTTTTCATATGCCTGTTGGCCATTTGCATTTCCTCTTCAGAGAAGTTTCTTTTTAGCTCTTCTGCCCATTTTTTGACTGGGTTATTTTCTTTGTTGTTGTTGAGTCTCATCAGCTCTTTGCAGATTTTTGTGATCAGTCCTTTATCATTAGTGTTGGGTGCAAAAATGTTCTCCCAGTCAGCGGGGTTTCTCTTTGTTTTTGTTATTGTCTCTTTTGCTGTGCAGAAGCTCTTTAATTTGATGTAGTCCCAGCTGTTTATCTTTGCCTTCACTATCACTGCTTTGGGTGATGTATCTGTAAAGATGTCTTTGATGTGCAAATCACGTAGTGTTTCGCCTATATTTCCTTCTATATATTTTATGGTTTCAGGTCTTATGTCTAGTTCTTTAATCCATTTTGAGTTGATTTTTGTGTATGGTGTGAGGTAGTGGTCAAGCTTCATTCTTTTGCATGTATCTGCTGCCTCTTTTTATAAATGCAGTATTATTATTACCTCTGGAATGTTTTTGGTACATTTTCTTCACTTGAACCAATCGCCCAGTAGGTGTCTGTTCACTAAAGGTTTTATTTTTGTTTCTGGAGATCTTGTGTCGGTATGTTTATATACATACACACATATACACATATCTATGCATACATACACATTAATGACTTATACTGTTCTAAAATTGATCAATATTTTGATCAAAAGAAGCAAGAAGCTTGGTAAATACCAAGTAGAAGATATGCAAAGTCAGTCACATCTGGTCAGATGTCAACCTAGAATTCTGTAATCAGCAAAATACCTCTCAAGAGCAAAAGTGAATGAAGGCATTAATAAACAGAAATAAAACTTGATTTTTTTTTCCACTATGGCTAATTACAAGAAAGAAAAGATAGGAAATTCTTCAGGACAAATTCATTAACCCCAGATGAAAGGACATGAAGAATGCATGAAAATGTGTTAAAATATGTGATATGTAATTATCTGAAAAGTGTAACAAAAGCAGTAATTTTCAATATTTTGTGGAGTTAAGTTGACACAAAAAATTATAAAGGTAAATTTATGTGAAATCAAAAAAAAATATGGAAAATGGAAAATATGGAATGGAAAACAAGATGTTTTATTAAGTCAAGTTGGACTTTAAATGGAGTGTGGTCTCTAGAATAATTGTTAAAGCATTTAAGTACACACCTTAAAAACTAAAGTGAAAAGATATATAGTATTAAGGATGTTATGAAATAAGAAATACAGTAGCAAAAAACAGAAAATAATAGGTAATAGTAGATTTACCAGAATCTTAGTAATTTTGCTCATTATGAATGGACTTACATGAATCCTTTAATGAAAAGTTTAACTATCACACTAGATTAAAAAAAAAATCCATTCAAGTTCTTTTTGAATTATATAATACAGATACTTTAAAAATAAGGGCATAATTAGAAAGCTGAAGCTGAAAATACGAACCAAAATAAAATTTAAATGTCTATACTAATATAATTAATATCTGAAAAGTGGATTTATTTTTTTAAATAATTTTAAAATTTTATTTTTATATTCCCCATACAATTGCAACCCCCTTATTTTGACCCCAACCTCTCCTTTCCTCACCCCACTCCCCTTAGTATATCTCTGGTTTATAGTTGCTTGTTGACTTTGATTTTTACTTTGTATTAATTAGTCTTTTTCCTGGTCCCTTATTTAGGTTTTCTAAATTCCTGCTATGAGTGAGACCATCTGGTATTTTTCTTTTTCTTTCTGACTTATTTCGCTGAGCATGATCCCTTCCAGCTCCATCCATGTTGAGAAGTGGATTTAAATGCAAGATGTAGTGGAGACAAAAAGGGACATGTCATAAAAATGAAAAAATGCCCAGTGACAGTATATATACTCAATATTAGAATTCAAAACATATTTTTTTACAAAGGGAACATGAGAGAAAAGGAAATATATAAAGTACAACCATGATTAGATATTTTAACATATTTTTTAGATAGCTGTGAAACAAAAGCTCTTTAATAAATATTCATATCAGGTGAAGGTTATTACAAGAAGGCTAGCTTGTTTAAAATCACTACCTTTACAGAATTAAAGAAAAATCTAAATAGCCATGGAAATAAATAAGGAAAAAATGTGATATAACTCAGTGCCTGTTATGATAAAACACCCAGTCATCTAAGACTAGAATCAAATGTTTCCAGACTTAAAAAAATTATCTACAAACAACCTATTGTTATAACGAATGCTAATCATTAAATTCTCCACAAACTTGATAAAAGACAAGGTTATATTTTCATTCTCATTCATCATAATAAAGGAATTCCTGTTTTAAAACAGCAAAGTTTTAAAATATGTAAGAGTTTGTGCAATTGACATGATTATATGTAAAATCCAAAAGAATTGAGAAAATCATGTCAATTGCACAAATTCTGTTTGTGTTTTTCTAATTATTTCTTGTGTATCTTCACTGACCTGTTGTTTAGAAATTTGTTATGTAATTTCCACATAGTTCTGATTTGTCACATCTTTATTTCTGATTTCATCTCAGTGTGGTGTGACAATAAACATTGTACTGTGCCTGTCCTTTTAAATAAATTGAAACTTGTACGTCTTAAAGTGCAAAAGAAAACTCATGCATTTTGCAATGAGTATAACCAGGAGTGAAGGGAAAAAATATCAGTAGAGATATTCTAGAATATTCTAACTCAGCTAAAAAAGCAAAATAATGCTGTGATAACATAGCCTTTAAGCATTTGCAAAGTGTAATGAAGGAAAACATCTTCCATGTGGCCATTAGCGAGAGTTGTATTATAATGCCACTTAGTCTCTATTTGCAAATGCACAGACTAATGACTTTGATATAGAGAAATGGTCCTAATCAAAGAAATAAAAAAGCCAAACAGGATTATCTTAGACAAACACTGTGGGCTGAGAAAAATGAGACACATTATACTTCCATAAATATATAGAAGGGAAATTGAAGTTCTTGTAGTCAGAGCTATGACATTGCTCTTGGCCCTAGTTCTCAAAAAGTACTAAGAAAGTAGAGATATGTGAATTGATTTCAGGATTCTCTTTGAAGTATTCTTAAAATTCAGTATACAAATTTGTTTGTATGTTTACTGCCAGGTGTAAGTGGGTATGTGTGGATGTGTATGTTTCCATGATTCATGATATAACTTTGCTAATTATCAATATGTGGGTTGACAGTCTAATTTTGCTAAATATTATATACCGATGGGAATCCCTGTTAATTTAAATATTTTAAAATATTTCCTGTTTCATTTCATTTTTATAAGTGTATATCTTTTTAATATAATTGCATCATTTTTTATGCGAAGTATAAATGTATGCATTTACCATTTTGACTTCTTGGGTCACACGTATATTTCATTTTATTATTTTTCTGAGAGCTGGGGTGTGGGCCAGAGGTGTGGGGTTGGGGGAGGTGAGAGGATTCACCAGAGACAGAGTGGGAAGCAGAGCAGGCAGATTGACTGAAATACACAGCTCAGGGGAGCAGCAGGCGAGACAACAGAGGTCTGCTACACCATGTGGGTCAGCTCCCTGGCAGGAGATCAAACTCATGCTGCAGTGACCGCAGATAGCTTCATAGTGCTGAGCCTTAACCCCTTGCACCACCAGTGAGGCCCTACATGTATATTTTAACAGCAGAATCATAGAGCAGACCAAAATAGTCTAAGCACTGTGTCTCTTGGATAAACTAAGAGCAATTGCTTCCTTAGGAGAGCGTCGCCCTGTTTTGGAGCAGGCTTACACAATAGTCACAAATGTGGCTTGGTGATGTGCTTTTGAATGGAAAATCAGATTGGGGGAATTGCAGTGATTTTAATGAATATTTCTCTATCTTGATGAATTACTCTTCTTTATTTTAGATTATTTCAGTCTAAATAACTGAGATTGATGATGATCCACCATCAGCCATCTGTTCTCACTTGCCTTTACCCCAGCATCCTAAATTACTTTGAAAACACTTTACAGTATTCATGTTTTAGCTTATATTACAGGTTGCATATTATCTAAAATCATGCAGAGTTCCTGTGTTCCATCAATGAAAGATCACAAAAAATAGTAATTGCCATGTTTATTCTACATAATTACTCACTGCATATTTGGCAAATGCTAAAATTAATTCTATGACAGATCAACTATGAAATATTTACTCAAATAGTTTAAAGGACCTAGGGGCTCTATAACATGATTTTATATATAACACATGTAAAATATGGATATGTTAAATGCGTGCATATGTATATACATATATATATATTTCTAAATTTTCTGTTACCACAAACTGATTTAAAACATCACTAATTTATTATCTTTACAATCTGGTTCGGATTTTCAATATCAGCCTCACTTGGTGAAAATCAGTGGCTCAGAGTATTATATTGCCTTCTAGAGGCTATCGGAGAGTGTCCATTTCCTTACAGTTTTCAGCTTCTAAAGTCACCTGTTTCTTGTCTGCGATACTTCTTTCCATCTTCCTAATCCACAATAGTGAGCAGAGTCCTTTTTATACTGCCATTTCTCTGGTTCTCTTTAAATAAATAAATGGTTACAACCCCAAATTCCAATCTCTATATCCACAGCCAGATGAGACTTTTGCAACCCCCAACTACTACTACCAGTTCAGCTTCTGTTCCCCTAGATGAGATTTGGCAAATTCTCTAAAGGAAAAAAAAAAAAAAAAGTTGTCTTTTCACTCTTTAAGATATCTTTTACTCAACTGCTTGACTGTTAATATATATATATATATATATATATATATATATATATATATATTCAGTCTTTTTTCTTATTTCCAGCTCGTGCAGTAGTGGAAGCTTTGCTATGTTGGTCTGTTGTAAGCTATTTGTAACAGCCTGGAGCTACAGTGTACAAGTTTGTTTTCTTGACATAGAAAATACGGTGTTACTAGCATTTTCACATCCTTCCCAGACAATGGATGGATAGTGGAACACTGTAATTTTTTCTTCCTATTCATATGATATAATAATAATTTATTGGGTAGAGAACATTACATAAGAGATTATTGCTGTTTTATGTAGACAATAATCCGGTGTATTTATGGACATATTTTCATTTTAAATGAATCTGTTTTCATTTCAAGTCTTTCATAACCTTCTGGGATAATTTTTTCTGTGCCTTTTGTATTTCTGTAAGTATGGATTGCGATTGATGAATTATCTCACTTTATCTTGGTCTGCACAGCTTCTTACTTTATATTCATTTGAAGAATAATTTTCCTTGGCAGGGATCTGGACTAGCAAATATTTTCTTTACTAAGAAAAATGTGACTATATTCTCTGAGTTCCATTGTTCCTGAGAAATCAGATTTCATTGCAATTGTTTTTTATTTGAAGACACCCCAACTACCCTGTATCCATTTTTAAATTCCCCATATGTCTTTTACTTTCAGCAGTTTCTCCTAATATGTATGTTTTTGCTTCTTAGTCCTTTGAAGCTTGATTTTGTAATGGTGTGTTTCATAGCCTTTTAAATCTCCATATTTTAGGCTGATTTTACTTCTTTTTTAGAGACACTTCTTTTTTAGAGACAAGTTTACCAGTTTTCTCCTCAATTATATATTTCTTCCCACAATTGCTTCTGGTTTTTGTTTTTGTATACCTTATGTAATTAAAGTATAACAGCAAAATAAATGAACTTATATAATGCATGACAAATTTGTATATATGCAGGAATCTGTGTAGCTACCACCTAATGAAAGTAATTAACACTTACAATGCCCCAGTAGTTCCTTTATGCACCACTTCAGTTAAAACCATATTAAAGATAACAATTAATGATATTTCGTTAGTTATCCTAAATAAAAGTTTTGTTTTTTCTTGAATTCATTTAAATTCCCACTCCAACAGTGAAAAAAACTTCTTATTGTCTACCATCCATTAGCTTAATTGTTCAGTTCTAACAAACATATATATTATCAGAATTGTTAAGCAGTGAACCAGTGTCTCCTTTATGCAGAACAATATCAACCATGCATCTAATTTAGTTTGTTTTTACTTTCCCAGTTTCTGTTCATTTCTTTTTTTTTTTTCTTTTTTAAAGATTTATTTTATTTTGCATATTAGAACTGGGGTGCAGGCGAAAGTTATGGGAGGTGAGAGGATTCACCAGAGACAGAGTGGGGAGCAGGACAGGCAGATCTACTGAAATATACTGCCGAGGTGAGCAGCAGGGAGACAGGAGAGGTCTGCTGCACCATGTGGGTCAACTCCCTGGGATCGAACTCAGGGATCAGGGATCAAACTCAGGCTAGAGTGGTGATAGCGCTGGGACTTAACCTTTTAGGCCACCAAGAAGGCCCCATAAGAAACTACCATATTATCTTCCAAAGTGGTGATACCACTGTCATTCCCACCAGCCATAAATGAGAGTTCTAGAAACGTCCACATACTTGGTAGTAATAATTAGTGCAGTTAAAAACTTTTAGCCATTTCTATAGATGTGTAGAGTAACTCATTATTATTTTAATTTGTAATCACCTAATTACAAATCATTGATAATCTTTCATATGCTTTTGCATATCTTCTTTTTTGAAGACTTGGGTTTTTGTGCCCATTTTTAATTAGGTTGTTGGTTTTCAGATTGTTGAGTTTTAAGTGTTCTTTATATACTTTGTATACAAATTCTTATAAATATGAGTCCTGCACACATGTCTTATAAGTCCGATTAATTTTTTTCAGTGAACATAATTTTAATATTTTGCTATTCTGTTTTTCAAGATACTATAATAATGCACATTTTATAGACTATTTTTCTTCAGCTTGGTGTCCTTTGGATTCAGAAAGCTGAATTTCATCAGCTATGGAAATTTCATGTATATTTTTTCATTCTTTAAAATTATTTCTTCTTTTCTGTTTTTCTGACTTATAGTCACATCAGTGGAATAATGGATTTGCTATTGTTCCATTACTATAACTTCTAGAGTTCCTTATGCATGTAAACTTATCACTGTTTCCATTGTATATGGTAAAAAGAGATTTCTAATCTCATTTTACAAAGCCTCTTTTTCTGTTATACACATACATTTATATATATATTATTTTTTTATTTTTGTATACCCTATCTTTGTGTGAACACAATATCTACTTTGTTCTAAAGATATTTTTTGTCTTGATTATGTTTATTCTGCTCTATGCACATCTCTTTCTGCCTATTTCATTTAGCTTGTAATTACTTTTTCATAATTGATTAGTATTAGTTCAAATGAACAATTATTTTAATTATTCTGAAAGGATGTGAAATATTTTCATTTTTGTATTTTAATTGGGTTTCAAAAAGAAACTATTGACAGTTTTACTCAACAAAACTGTGAAAATACTGTTTCTGAAGCCTTTACCATGACTGTAAATATGACTGTGATGCTATATCCTAAATATCTCCTGGATGTGTTTATTTTTCTGGACTATCTTAAATTGGCTTTTATTTATTGAATGATGTTCTTCATCAATAGGTTATCTTTACCCACCTATCTTTATTTTCTAATTCATGTAAAACATTAGTCTTTAATATGTGAAGAAATTTGTCTTCTTATCAAACAAGTAGATTATCATCTTTTCAATTTTTTAATATTTATTTTTAATAAGAACTGGGGAGCAAACCAGAGGGGCAGGGGGTGAGAGGATTCATCAGAGGAGCAGAAAAGTCAGATCTACTGAAATAACACTCTAAGGGGTGCAGTAGGGGATCAAATTCAGGCTGTAGAGGTGATAGTGCTGAAATTTAATCCCTAGGTCACCATGTAAGCCCTAATCATCTTTTTAAAAACATGCATTCTTGTAGTTGAAGAGGAGGAGGAAAAGAAAGAGAAGCAGGAGGAGAAACAGAAGGAAGAGAGGGTGAATATGAGGACAACTAACAGAAGAAATATACACAGATATAGAAACAGAAGACATAGAAAGAAAAAAAATATGATGTTGTGGAGAATCATTTCACATAGGACTTCTTTCCTTAATGTGGATGATCATAATGATTAAAATATGTCAATCACAAAATATGTTCTGTGTCACAGAAACATGATTGAGATATGTCCTATTTTGTTTCTACTTTATAAATATATTTTAACAAAATAATGGAAAAGATATATAATTACATTTTATTTTTTTAATTTTTTTTTTTATTTAGAGGCATTTTTTTTTATTTATTTATTTGTTTGTTTGTTTGTTTATACATGCACGGGGTACAGTCAGAAGCACGGGAGGGTGAGAGAATTCACCAGAGCCAGAGCGGGGAGCAGAGCAGGCAGAAGGACCGAAGTACACTGCTGAGGGGAGCAGCGGGCAGCAGGAGAGGTCTGCACGCCTATAATTACATTTTAAATGTTCTTTTTCTTAGCAACAATTAATAACATTCTAAATTGTTCATTTTTTTAAGAGATGAAGACCAATTTTCCTTAGTTAAATATATTTATATTGTAATTGTTTGTGGGTGGAATTATTGAATCATTGCCAAGCAATGTACTATTTAAAAATGTGTAATATCTTGCACATTTGGGAAATTTATAGATTTTGAAAAATAATTCAGATTCAAAGATGAAATCAATGAAACCAAGAAAATGAGAAAACGAATGATCAAACTATTTGGGTTTATTTTTCCTGCTTTTAAATCTCTAACAAATTTTCTCATAAAATGGTTAATCTCAGACACATACATTTTATTTTTATTTATTTATTTTTTTAATATTTTATTTTATATAATTCTTACATCATTTTTCATTTTTGCACAATGTATGCATTTTCATTTTGGTTATGGTCCCCTTATTTTGATTCTAGTCCTTCCTCTCTCCACCCAGACACACACATTTTAACTAATTCAATATAAAACAAAAGTGTTCCATAATAGTTCAATCAAATATAAATATCAAAAAATAAATACCAAAGTTTACGTTTTTTTTTTTTTTTTAAGTGCAAGGAGCCTGTTTTTTTTTTTTATTTTTTTGAAGATTTATTTATTTTTATACAAGAGCTGGAGTACAGGCCAGAGGAACGGGAGGGTGAGAGGATTCACCAGAGACAGAGCAGGAAACAGAACAGGCAGAGTGATGAAGTACACTGCTGAGGGGAGCAGCGGGCGAGACAGGAGAGATCTTCCACACCATGTGGGTATCTCCTTGGCAGGTCGGAAATCAAACCTACACTGCAGAGACTGCGGAAGCTTCACAGGTCTACGCTCAACAAGCTGCGCCACATGGGAGGCCCACAAAGTTAAAGTTTTTAAAACTATATTACGGTCACATCCACTTCAATACATTTTTTTTTACTTAATTTTATTTGCCTATATTAACATATTTTTTTTTAATTTTTTTTTTATAGAGGCATTTTCATTTATTTATTTATTTGTTTGTTTGTTTGTTTATACATGCACTGGGTACAGTCAAAAGCGCGGGAGGGTGAGAGAATTCACCAGAGCCAGAGCAGGATGCAGAGCAGGCAGAAGGACTGAAGTACACTGCTGAGGGGAGCAGCGGGCGGCAGGAGAGGTCTGCGCGCCATGTGGGACCCTCCTCTGTTGGCCGGGGAGCAGCCGGGGATCGAACTGGCGCCGCAGAGGCAGCGGGCAGCTTTGCAACCCAGCGCTCAATCGCTGCGCCACCGGGGAGGCCCTATTAACATATTTTTTAACTCAAACAAAAGTCTAAAGGGAAGGTCTTAACTACACTAATTTTATATATATTATATATATATATGTATAGTTATAAGAATCTGTTTTATATTAAGTCTAAGTTGAGAAATAGATCTAAAAGTGGAAAGCTTAAAGAAACATGTCTAACATCAAAAGAATGAATGAAAGAGTGAATGAATGACTGGAGATTTGCAAAAGTATGACCAAACTGTGCACTATTATTTAATAAGATGATGAGATTGAAACCATAACTAACTGAGCTATATACACTATTTGTTTTTCAGTTAGGAAGTTATCAAAATTCAGTTATTAAAATGGTTGCATTACCTTCTTAATGGAAAACATGATAATTTATGGGCAGAAAAATTATTAAGATAGTAAATCAGAGATTGCAGCAATAATATATGAGGATCTTATTTCTCACAATACTATACTGCCAAATTAAATCTTGGATAGAAATTGATGTTCCATTTGATTCTATAATTATTGACTTGGCAGTGAACTTGCTACTCAGTGAAGATAGTTACGAATGATTGCCCAGCTGTTACTGGCAGGTAGAGAGGGTGCAAATTGTGGAGTCTTTTCTACTTCCTGTTGAAGATTTTGTGAGTGAATGAAGTAAAATAGATAGTTATCATTTTGAGGCTTTCTTGTAACAGCTTTACAACTTTGTCCTTGTGCATGCATTTGTTATGTTTAAAATTGAGCACACGGTTAATTAAAAGGTATGAAGTGAGTGTACTACTTCAAAGTTGAAGATACCAGGTAGGATTGTTTTCTGTCCTTTTTC
Source organism: Talpa occidentalis (assembly GCF_014898055.3). Taxonomy (NCBI): domain Eukaryota; kingdom Metazoa; phylum Chordata; class Mammalia; order Eulipotyphla; family Talpidae; genus Talpa; species Talpa occidentalis. Next base: position 92,202,143 of record NW_023601322.1, on the reverse strand, counting down.
TAAAAATCTTCAAAATAGTGGAAAATTATTATAAATTAATTACTGTTCTGTACCTGAATTAATTAAATATAATGATCATATTAATAAGTGTAACAATATCAATATGTTGTATATCTTTACAATACATGTGAGTGCAACCTGCTATTTCCTAAAGGAGTATATTTGTCTTTTCTGTAACATAGGTAAATTTAAAACTTGATAGAGAAGGGATTAAATTCTAAAAAATAAGTGTACTTAGGTATACTTAACAATATAGGTGTATATTAAGTTAATAATTTTAAGCAGGGCCTCCCCTGGTGGCACAGGGGTTGAGCGCTGGGCTGTGAAGCTGCCCGCAGTTTGGCAACGCCAGTTTGATCCCCAGCTGCTGGCGAGGGTCCCACATGTTGCACAGACCTCTCTTGTCTCATCCACTGCTCCCCTCAGCAGTGTATTTCATCAGTCTGCCTGTTCTGTTCCCTGCTCTGGCTCTGGTGAATTCTCTCACCCTCCCGTGCTTCTGACTGTACCCAGTGCTTATAGAAATAAATATATAAATAAATAAATCTTTAAAAAAATAATTTAAAGCAGAATTAAAATTATACAATGGTTTGAAAACCTGAGATTATTATTGTGATATAAATCTATTTGTATTTTTGAACTAGTAACAACTTTACTATAGCAGTAAATAAATCTGCTTATAGTAGTTAAGGATAAGTATATTTTTGTTTATCAAATTTATGTATTATCTATAGGAAACATATACTTACAGTGTGAAATAATTAGGAAATATATAATCTATACCTGCTACCATTTTGTAGTAGCAGGGCAATATATTTTACTTAATCTTGATTCAGTGGACTCAGAAAAATACTCACCTATAAATGGTTCAGTTCTTAAGGATATTTTGGGTTAGAGATTGTGATGTTCATTCCATATTAAGACCATGCGAAACTGAATGGTGGCCTCATGGAAATTTCTCTAAATAAAGCTTGCATTCATTTTTGCATTTTCGGTAACTTTTCTATGTAAATTTTGCTCTCCCAACAACAAACCGGCTCCTAATTCTTGACAGAAGGTTCTGAAGACAGAAGCAACTTACACTTCTGTTTATGATGCTCATTTGAATGATGTATTCATGAGTTGGCAGAGACACAGCCATATAGCCTGGCATAGCTGATTATCACGTCTTAGCAATCGAAGAGAGCCCTAGGGCATTAAGAACTCTCAACTATTAATATTGGTTTTGCCACAAGGCAGTTACATAAACTGACAGTTTGGCAGGGCAGGAGCCCTTATGTACTCCTATACTGATTACCTCTGAAGTATCATCAGTATTCCTAAGTTTTCAGTTTCTCACAATTCAATTTTAAGAGTCAGGTTTCCTTTATAGAAGCAAAACATATGAACAGTTTACCTAGCTGCTAATAAGATTTCTGTTTTGCTGCAGTTTATCAGATTGAATACTTTAAGCAAAAATATGTAAAAATAGTAAAATGTGTGATTTTTCCCCCCAGAAAATGCCAACTATATAAATGACTGTGACTTTGTGATGATGTCCTATAATTATAATAAAAGGATAATTAACAATTACATGGATTGTGCATCCAAATTTCAGGCTTTGGAAGAATGTAAAGTTTCTCACAAAATAATGTCAGTTTAGAACATTAATAATTTTAATTGCTATAAATTGTGTCTTCTTCTGACTTTTTTTGCTCAGCATTATTTCCTCCTGTTATATTGATGTTGTCATAAATGGCAAGAGTTGATCTTTTTTTGTAACTCAGTAGTCTTCCTTTTTTTTTAAGATTTATTTATTTATTTATACAAGCACTGGGTACAGTCAGAAGCGGGGGAGGGTGAGAGGATTCACCAGAGCCAGAGCAGGGAACAGAACAGGCAGACTGACTAAGCACCCTGCTGAGGGGAGCAGCGGGCGGCAGGAGAGGTCTGTGCGCCTTGTGGGACCCTTGTCCGGCAGCCGGGGATGGAACTGGCACTGCAGAGGCTGTGGGCAGCTTCCCAGCCCAGTGCTCAACCTCTGTGCCACCAGGGGAGGCCCTAGTCTTCCTTTTTGTGTGTGTAATCCATTTATTTTTCCTTGGACACTTAGGTTTTTTACATAGTGTGGCTATTATAAATTGTGTACAATGAACACAGTATGCACCTGTCCTTTGAATTAGTGGTTTTGGTTAGATACCTAGGAGTGGAATGACTAGCTGGATCATTTCTGTTTGAGTGTCTTGGGAAAAGTCGACACTGTATTCATTGTTGCATTAACACTTACTATTGCATTATTATTACTTATTACTGCTTTGTAGTTGTTGGGAAACATGAAATTAAAAAGTTTGCTTAAGTATCCAAAAGTGAGGGGCCTCCCTGGTAGTCTTAGGGGATAAGTCTCAGCACTATCATTCCTATGGCCTGAGTTAGGTTCCTGGCCAGGGGGCTGATCCACATGGCCCAGCAGACCTCTCCTGCCTCGCCTACTGCTCCCCTCAGCAGTGTATTTCAGTAGATCCACCCGCTCTGCTCCCCACTCTGTCTCTGGTGAATCCTCTGTACTTTTTTTTTTTTTTAATGGAGGCATGTTTTTATTTATTTATTTGTTTGTTTGTTTGTTTTGTTTACACAAGCACTGGGTACAGTCAGAAGCGCGGGAGGGTGAGAGGATTCACCAGAGCCAGAGAGGGAAGCAGAGCAGGCAGAAGGACCGAAGTACACTGCTGAGGGGAGCAGCGGGCGGCAGGAGAGGTCTGCGCACCATGCGGGACCCTCCTCCAGTGGCCGGGGAGCAGCCGGGGATCGAACTGGCGCCGCAGAGGCCGCGGGCAGCTTCGCAACACAGTGCTCAACCGCTGCGCCACCGGGGAGGCCCTTCTGTACTATCTTTTATTTATTTGCTTATGTTGTTACATTTATAATGTCCTTTTTTTGTTCAGTATGCAAATGAATTACTGTCTGGAAACCTCTTATTTTAGCCTTCAAGACTCTCTTTAGTATTCCATGTAAGTAGATCTTATTGTCTCAATATTTTGTATATCTGAGTATGTTTTAAAAATTTATTCATTATTTGGAAAGTTTGTTTTGCTGGATATGGAGAGATGGTCTGGGGGAAGAGCTAGCAGTTGAAAAGTATTTTGTCAAAGTGGAGAAAAATACATTAGCCAAGACTCTGATAAGAAGGTTTTGGCGCAGATTCCTGCTGTGGAAAATGATAATGAGGCATGTGAACGTAGGCATCTGAGATTAAAATGCAAATATCCATTGAGCAGGGCTGGCCAGAGTAGGGGAGAAACTAGAGTCCTGCCATATACTGCTGAGCACCAGATGTTTGATGAGGGGACGACAGTTTCCACCAATGAGGCCATCCAGGCAAACCTTGGTAATTGCCTGTGGCCAAGCTGCAAGATTGCATGGAGGGTTTGTGCCTGGAGCTGGGTTCTTTAGCCTATAAAAATGGCTTTGTTGTGACTTTTGACTACTGTGGCTCGCTTTGCCATAAGCTACAGAGAGATATTTTTTAAAAATTCTATGAAATTCAAACTTTTTACTACCGCATACTATTTCTACATGATAAGGTCCTTGTGTCTGTCACTCTGGTAACAGTGGTCTCCAGACATTCTATAAATACACCCGTTCATGTCCATCTTAATGTTTTTATACCTGTCTGCTCAGAGGTTTGCCTAGTTTTCTAGTTACTTCATTCATGACTTGCTGAAGTATTACCTCATTTATCTGCCTAACAAAGGATTCAGTTCCTATCAGGGTCTCTAGCTTTCATGTTTTTTTTTTTTGTTTGTTTGTTTTGTTTTGTTTCTTTTTTTAAATTTTTTCATTAACCATACAATGTGGTGGAATATTATTTATTTGTTAATTTTATTTTGTCAGTTTCATGAAGCTGTGACTTCATGAATACTGAAATATTTTATAACGACTTACTGCTCCTTCATGTCCTGAAACTGTGCCTTTTATATTGTATACAGTTAATAAATGCTAGATGAATCAATGAGTAAATGAGAATTATAGTTTCTGTTATGTTGCTTGAGTTCTCCAAGTCAGGAAATTAAAGCAGAACCATTTTCTGTCTCAACCTTCCAATCAAAGCAGGCCAATTGGAAACATAGTGAAAGTATAAGATAAAATGGAAAATCAACAGAATATTCCCAACTAGAACTTTTTTGTTGTTGGTTGATCGATATGCTTATGCCTGGAGCATATTATATCCCATAGATAAGAGTTCACAGCATGAAAACTCATCATCCTTGGGAAAGTTATTAAACTTGCCATTTTTAGGGCCTCCCCTGGTGGCACAGTGGTTGAGTGCTGGGCTGCAAAGCTGCCCGCAGCCTCTGCAGCTCCGGTTTGATCCCCAGCCGCCGGCAAGGGTCCCACATGGCGCGCAGACCTCTCCTGCTGCGCCCGCTGCTTCCCTCAGCAGTGTATTTCCTTAGTCTGGCTGTTCTGTTCCCCATTCTGGCTCCGGTGAATTCTCTCACCCTCCCGTGCTTCTGACTGTGCCCAGTGCTTGTATAAATAAATAAAAAACATATATTAAAAAAAGGTATTTCAAAAAAAAAGAAAAAGAAAAAGAAAAGAAAAATCACCTCCTGCCAACTACTTACCACATTTTTTAAAGACTTATTTATTTATTTATTTATTTATTTATTTATTTATTTATTTATTTATACAAGAACCGGGGTATAGGCCAGATGCGTGGGAGCGTGAGAGGATTCACCAGAGACAGAGTGGGGAACAGAACAGCTAGACTAAGGAAATACACTGCTGAAGGGAGCAGTGGGCAAGACAGGAGAGGTCTGCTGCACCATGTGGGAACCTCGCAGGCTGGCTGGGATTGAACCGGCACTGCAGAGGCTGTGGACAGCTTCATCACGAGGTGCTCAACCACCTGCACCACCAGGGGAGGCCCTAAGGAAATTGTACGTTCATACCTTTTTGATCCTTTTATTACCTAATATATTATATAATATATATCATACAATATAATTGATTATTGAAAGCTTATGAATCTTTTTTTAAAGATTTATTTTATTTATTTATGCATAAGAACTGGGGTGTAGGCCAGAGGTGCAGGGAGGTGAGAGGATTCACCAGAGACAAAGTGAGGAGTAGAACAGGCAGACTGACTGAAATACACTGCTGAGGGGAGCAGCGGGTGAGACAGGAGAGGTCTGCTGCACCATGTGGGTTGTTCTCTGGCTGGAGCTAGAACTTGTGCTGCAGTGTCTACCGTTAGCTTCATAGTGCTGAGACTTAGTCCCTTGCGCCATAAGGGAGGCTCCCTGAAAGCTTATGAACCTTGAGTTTTGCCAGCATTTTCTATAAAGGGCCATGTAGTCAACACTAAGGCTTTGCAGGTCACACAGTGTGTGCCACAAATGTTCTCAACTCTGCCTCCAAGGTACAAAAGCAGCCAGAGATAACTTGTGAATGAATGAACATAGCTGCCTTTCAGTAAAACAATTTACAGTAGTAGGTGCCAGGCTGTACTTCTGAGGGTGGTAGTTTGCCAACCTCTGTGCTCCTTTATTACCATCTTCATAATGATAAGCACTGACTGACACCTGACTCCATCTGTCTTTTCTTTATTACTTCCCAGTGTTGCCATTTTCTCCTCCTGGTACATTACCAGCAAAGTATCATAAATTCTCCAACTCTGCTTTGCAGTACCTAAAACCTGGCAGTACCATATAGCCCCATTCCCAACATCCCTCTCAAATGAAGGTGCCAGATTATCCCATAGGACATATACTTCTGAATAGAGAGTGGTGTAAGCTCACAAGTCTTCTTTTTAACTATTAGTTGTCTTTGTTAAAATTTTCATGACAATTACTGTGGAAAGGTGACTGTATCGTTCACTGTTTTTTCTTTTTGGTTTTTAACATCTGCAAATCTCTAGACCATTTGTTCTGTCACATCTAAGATTTAGGCAATGTGTTCATTATCTTCTCTAACCCAGGACTATGTGGTTTCATTATTTAAGGTGACAAATCACTTGTACCCTCTGAGCTCTCTGCACACTGACAATTTTAATTCCTCTGTCCTCTTCATCAGCGATTCCCAGAAACAAATGTTAATTTGGCATCAACAGAAAGTGTCCTATTCCCAAAATCACTAACCAAAGCTTACTGCTTCCAAAACAGAACCTGTGTTTCTGGATTCTTTCCCTTCAATAATTTTAGATGTTTCTGTAATTTATAAAATCTAGAGTCCAGTTCACTGGGTGAATTTCACCCTATCGAGTAACCCTATTGTTTGTCTCCCTTTCATGCTTGCCCTGTTTATGTTCTGTGGTGAGTGAGGATTTCCACATCATGCTCACATATTCACTAAGTGATTTTACCCCTCTTGTTGCATACACCAATCTTTGACCCTCCAGAAGAAACTTTTTGTTTTTCTTCAGTGGTATTTAAGCAGTGGAGTTCTGTGATGGTTTCATAGATTTATACTTATACCCAAACTCTATCAAGTTATATACATCAATATGTACTGCTTTTTGTATTTCAGTCATACTTTCATAAAGATTTAAAAAATCTATGGAGAGGGCCTTCCTGATGGCTTTGGGGTTAAGTCTAAGGCTATCACCACTAAGGGCTGAGTTCAATCCTCGGCCTGGGAGCTGACCCACATGGTACAGCAGACCTCTCCTGTCTGGATCTGCTCCCCTCAGTCATGTATTTCAGTAGATCATTTCTGGTGAACCCTCTCACCCCTGTATCTCTGGCCTACATCCCAGTTTTTCTATGCATAAATAAATTTTAAAAATCTTTAAAAAATAAATTAAAAATTTAAAAAAAAATCTATGGATATTGGATATTTCAGTGATTATTGTGTAAGTTCTAAAATGTATAGACACAAGAGGTAAATATACATTTTTCAAGTTTTTGGTCTATAAAAAATGATATAAATCAAATTATCAGTTATGGTATATTTTCTCAAACCTTAGCAAAAAGAACACTGAAGTAAGACTGAATTGTTTATGCTGCTAGGAATACAATATTCTGCCAAGAATTTACACTAAAATTTATGAAGGAACAGATTTTGTGAAATCATTAAATGCTATTCATTCTGTGTGATGATGTTGTTGCATTGAATTTATTGTGTGTAAAATGATTTCATATGCTAATTTGAATGGGTAGAAGGTTCTGTCATGGAGTCTTTATGCATATGTGCTTGAATATTTCCTTATGTTATGCTTGGGTGTACTCCAATCTCATCCAAGAGTGAAAAATGAACTTTGGGTGAAATTAGAATTGCTACCAAAATACTGATTCCATCAGATACAATTTTTTTTTTTTTGCATATGCCTTGAGTATAGTGAGGAAGAAATATGTAGACTTGAAAAATGTAAGCTCCTCATTCACAAAAATAAAGGAACACACATCGAGTTGTTGGCATTATGTAATATTATTTTATGGAAGGGAGGAACCATAAGTTGACATTTGAATGTCAGTGTTTCTCAATTTCTCAACAGTTTGTAGTTAGAACATGTCATGTGATATGACACTAAATCACAAGATGTAAGAAACATTATAACTAAATGATAAAGAGGAAAAATTAACTTGTAGAAACTATGAAGAACACTCCATGAAGCCCTTATATGAGAGTAATAGTAGTTGATTTCTCAGTGATCATTTTTCTGCTATGATTGAATTTAGGATTTACCTGATAAATATGCAAATTATTTTTAGACATTTCTTTAGCAAAAGATGCATTATTTCTATGTTACTATATATTTTAATGATAATACAGTTTAAATTCGCCAATACAATATATAAGCAAATATGTCTGTCTTCAAATATATAGTTTCAGACTTTTTTAATGCAATTATATTAAGCAACATTTTCACTATTATAGTATTACATTTTTGGTAATATATTATATAGATTTATTTCTTAGTTTTGTTTTGTGTGTGTGTGTTTAATTAAAGTCAATTAAGTCATATTTGATGGGGACTGAACATGTATTGTAGTCTCCTGAATCAAATCTCTGACCTAGCATGAATTTTAACATAGAAATTCATAAAACCTTAAGTGTATAAAGTAGTACTATAAATTCTGAGAAATAGGTAAAGGATTGAAAAGAAGTTGATATACTTGAAGCCTGATAGCTTATCCAATATGTTTGTAGATCTTTGCTGAACACCAGGGTTCAACTTTGCCTTGTTCCCTAATGGGAAACACAATAAGAACACACAAAATGGCAGCAAATACGTATGAGAATACTCATGACTGACTCTTGATCTCTATTCACTTGGAAAGTTTTTCAGATAATTAAACATACCTTTATTCCATATCCTTTCCGTTGAACATAAATGTTTGTGGCAATTTTAACAAAGGCAGTTCAAAGCTAAAACCAACATAATGTGTCAACAGAAGATGTGGATAAAATATTGTATTAAATCAGTGTGGTAAATACAGCTCCATTATAACAAGGAGAGCCATACTGATGTACACCACCTGAAAGAACCTCAGATGCATTATACTGAAGAGTAAATGATGCACAAAGGAAAAGATGCAATGTGATTTCATTTATTCCAAGGTTGACTATTGAAAATTTTCTCTGTAGACAGAATGAGTGAAATGAAGATGTAGCACAACAGAATGTTTTGGCTTGATGGAGCTATTTTATATCTTGTTTGCCTGGAAAGTTGCACATGTACTTTATTCATCTAAAATTTAACAAACTTTGTTTTGCTAATAGTTTAACTAGTGAAGGGTCTAGTGAACGGTAATTACTACATAAGGAAATGGCTTTTCCAGTCACATAATCTTTCTTTCTGGTTGACCATTTCTCACCTTAGTCCTGAAATATTTGGCCATACACCTGGGTCCGACCTGCTTTACCCTAGCAGAGCCCTAAGGCCAGCATCTGGGTACACAGAAATACTGTACGATTTCTTAACATATAAAGAATAGCTCTCTCCCTGGGTGTGTATCCTGCTTCCTTAGAAAAATCAATCAAAGTATAGTCATTAATTAGAATAAAAACAAAAAGGACAAGATAAAGGTAGAGGAGAATAGGAAGAGAACAGAGATGGAAGAAAATGAAACTACCCTTTTCAATCTTATCTCAAGAAAATGGACTATTCATTACTGGATGGACATTTCTCCTAATTCCTATAGTAAGGATTGACACAGAATATATGATATAGGTAAAAATAAAAGTAATGTCCTTGAATCCTTACTCATACAAAAAAGATGATAGAAGAAGTAGGTAACTGGGGGTATTAGATTTCAATATAATATGATGCTGAATGAATGAGGGAATGTAAAAAAAAAGTCATCATGAGAACACAACAGTAATAATAGCTGCAGACAACATCCATTATTGGTTATAAATAATGGGGGGATGCCCTTTTCAAGGAGCAAAAGAATATTTGCAACATCCAAAAGTTTTGTTTAAAAATATTTCCTAATTATGTGATGGTTTCCACAAATATCCCTTAAATCTCATAGATACCACTTTAATCAATCAAGGTTACCTTCACCAATAATTTATTATATTGATATCACATACTTCCTGATATGCTATGATAGCAAGTCATTTTACTTGTTTCATCGTCTCCCCCCAAATCCATAAGCACAGAGTAATCATCAGAAAACACCCAACATTAATTAAGAGAGACTTAACAAAATAGCTGGTCAGCATTCTTCAAAAAGTTTGACATTATGAATAACAAGAACAGACTGAAACTGTAACAGACTGAAGCAGACTAAAGACTTGATAACTAAATCCACCGTGGTATCCCGGATTAGGTCCAGGATTATAAAAAAGATATTAGCAGAAAAACTGGTGAAAAGTGAATGAAATCAAAGATTTATTAAATAGTATTGTGTCAATGTTCATTTCAGAGGGTTTATATTTTCATTATGGTTATGTAAATGTTAGCATTATAACAAGGTGGCTAAAGGACATATGGGAACTGTACTTTTTTCAGCTCATTTTGCAAATCTAAAATAAGTTCAAATAAAAAGTTTTCTCTGCAATATAGGTAATCTTGAAAACATATTAGTTTGATATGAAAACATATCAAACTAATCAGATTAAGCATTCTCTGCTTCAGAATATGTTTTGGATCTATATTTTGAGGCAGAGAATACGTTTATGTTATCAAGTCTTATGCAAATTTTGACAATATTTACTCCACAATGACCTGGTCATGTCCGTTTATAATTTCATAGACATAAAAAATAAGTTGTCATTTATTTTAATTTCCTTTGTATTGGGCATTAGTTATTTTGGATCGAATAATAAGATATTGTTAGTCATGTGTCCCATTTTAGGCAATTTCTACTTGTTTAAAAGAGTTTGTTAATTATGTCGTTCTTGCTTTAAGTGACTTATAATAATTTTTTTTAAGATTTATTTATTTATTTATACAAGCACTGGGTACAGTCAGAAGTGCGGGAGGATGAGAGAATTCACCAGAGCCAGAGCAGGGAGCAGAACAGGCAGACTGACGAAGTACACTGCTGAGGGGAGCAGCGGGTGGCAGGAGAGGTCTGCATTCCATGTGAGGCCCTCGCCAGTGACAAGGGATCCAATCGGCGCTGCAGAGGCTGCAGGCAGCTTTGCAGCCCAGCGCTCAACCTCTGTGCCACAGGGGAGGCCCGACTATAATAATTATTAAAGAGAGATGTCATATGTTATCTAAGATCAGTAATGGAACAATAGATAATCTCAAATTACATATCCTTAAGAGTAAAATCTGCTTCATTACTATGAAAACACAATCACTTTAAATTGTAGCTTAAGATGTTATAAAAATTGTGTTTTATGCCAAGACTTTGATGAATATTTATTTCTGAAGTTTTATAATCTTTGCATGACAGCCAAATTTAACATATGCTTTTTGTTTCATTTTGTGACATTTTCTTGTCTACACAAATCTTTGACTTTTCACCCATACTTCCTTAAAATTAATTATGTTTGTTCTTGTTTTGGAACATTTGATCGATCATGTAGCTATGATTTGTGCAGCAGACACTGAATGTAAAAGATTATAAATTTTTCTTATCTATTAATTTAGTGGTAAATCAAGTTGATATAATGACAGAAAATTAGAAATATAAATAGTATAAAACATTTTATTCATATTTAGTGCATTGTTGGAAAATCGTACTTAGTTTTCTCAATTATGCTACATTCAGCATAACAAGTGATATAGTTATCACTCAATAGCTCATACAATGCAACAACAACAAAAAATAAGCCAATCAAAATATTCACTGAGAGGTCAATCAGTACTTATCCAAAGAAGACAAACACAGGCCTCTCCTGTGGCTCAGTGGTTGAGCGCTGGGCTGCAAAGCTGCCCGCAGCCTCTGCAGCACCAGTTCGATCCCAGTTGCCCGGTGAGGGTCCAACATGGCATGGTAGACCTCTCCTGCCATGCCCACTGCTCCCCTCAGCAGTGCTTTCCATCTGTCTGCCTGTTATGTTCCCCGCTCTGTCTCTGGTGAATCCTCTTACCTTCCCATGTCTCTGGCCTGTGCCCCAGCTATTGTATAAATAAACAAAAAATATTAAAAATACATCTATTATATGATCTAACAATTCCACTCCTAATTATCTACCCACAGAATGCAAACAAAAAAAAAAAATCCACTAATATAAAGGGATATGTGTAGTCCTATGTTTATTGCAGCCCTATTTACAGTAGCCAAGTTATGGCAACAGCCTAAGTGCCCAAAGACAGATGAGTGGATTAAGAAGTTCTGGTATACAGGGCCTCCCCTGGTGGCGCAGCGGTTGAGCACTGGGTTGCGAGGCTGCCCGCAGCCTCTGCAGCGCCAGTTTGATCCCCGGCCACCAGCGAGGGTCCCACAAAAAAAAAAAGAAAAAAAAAAAAAGAAGAAGTTCTGGTATATAATAATAAAATACTACTCAGCAATAAAAAGAGATAAGCTCTTGGCAGTTGTGACAACATGAATAGAACTGGAGGGGAGTAATGCTAATTGAAATAGGTCAGGAGAAAGATAAATACTACATGGTGTCACTTATATGTGGAATGTAATGAAACAAATCACTGACAAACCCTAGAAATCTGACTGTAGAATTGAAGCTACCAGAAGGGGAGAGAGATGAGGTTCGGGAGTGTGGGGCTGAGGCACAGAAGACTGTATATGGAGGACTTTAAATGTATCAGTGGTGAATGTGGTGGGTATAGCATACGTTCAAAGGCTAAGATCCTATACCTCTAAATCACATACAGTGTTGCAAGTCATTGTTATTTCAATTACAGAAGAATACATTATTAGGAGTGTTTTTTAAATTTTTTGAATATACTGTTCATAAATATCATTTTAGCTTTACAAATATAATGGGGAAGGGTAGAAGAAGCTTTCCATTTAATCCTCAGCCAGTTCCCATAATATTAACATCTTAAATAGAACAATTATAAAATCATAAAATTAAGAAATGAACAATGTTATAAGACTGCTTTCTGACCTCGATATGTTATTATGATTTCACCAATTTTTTCACTCATGCTGTTTTTCCTATATGGGATTAAAAGTTCCATTTCAGAATTCTACTTTGTTTTTAGTTGTAATATTTTCTTGATCTCCAATCAGTTACTTTCCTCAGATTTCCTCTTTTGTAACATGACACTTAAAAGGTTCTTGTCAAATTTTTTGTACATGGTATTTTTACCTCTTTTGTTACATTTTAGCAAGCATAAATGTTTTCATATATATTATAAACATAAATACAACACAGTTAATTTTGTTAGTTAATTATCTCTTAGAACAACTAAACTAATCAAAATGTTGTATGATCTTTATTTCATTTTCAGTGCTCTTCATTTTTTGATGGAGGAATAACTCTTGTCATATATTTGATCTCCTTGGACTGAACCCTTTTTATGCCATTTCCTATACAGTAAGTTAGTGAGAATAAACTCTCATACTTTTTCTTTTTACAATTTATCTAATCAAAAATATTGTGTTGAATATATTAATTGGGTGAGAAGGAAATCTCATAAAATTGAAAATTCAAATCTGTCATCATAGTACATCCATGTTATGATGGTGTTTATCTTTTATTCATAAAAGCAGATCTCTTTTTATAAAATTTATTTCTTTGAATATCAATTATATAAACTTAAAGTGAGTGGTTACATTAAAAAAAAACAACCTTAGCTTTCCTTTAAGTATATATTAAATTCTTAAAATACATGCAATATGAAGCAAAAATATCAATGCCAGTTTTTAAAATTAAGATTTATCTATATATGCATAGAAGAGCTGGGCTGTAAGCCAGAGATGGGGGGATGAGAAGATTCACCAGGGACAGAGTGGGGAGCAGAACAGGTGGATCTACTGAAATAAACTGCTGAGGGGAGCAGCGGGTGAGATGAGAGGTCTACTGCACCATGTGGGTAGCTCCCTGGCTAGTGAAAGAACTCATGACTCAGTGGTGATAGAGCTGAGACTTAACCCATAGGCCACTAGGGAGACCTCATGGCCAGTTATTTGTTTATTTTAATGTCCTGTATTATGCTTCAGTGGTTTAGGGATCAGTGACATTTATTTAGAAATCTGGAACCACACACAGTCCTAAGTATACTCATTCTGGGGACCCTGCCAAAGCTGAAAAGAATGAATGAAGGAAGGCAGGTCACATGGTGAGGGGGTCTCAATAGCCTTGTCACTGATGTGGTTTCCTAAGATAAAATGCATTGCATTGATTTTATTCCAAAATGGGATAGTGGAAATGTCTGAATTCATTGTTAGCAGGACATAAGAAAGCTGAGATGTTTTGTATAGGTGTGTGGGTTAATGTTGGAAAATCAGTGCATCCTTCCTATTGTACCTCCCACAAATATCACTTGAAGGCAGTTTCAGTTGGAATAGTAAGTATTGTATTTCCCATTGGGATTTCTTTTTTTTTTTAAGATTTTTTTTAAAATTTATTCAAGAACCTGGGTACAGGCCATATGTGCGGGAGGGTGAGAGGATTCACCAGAGACAGAGCAGGGTACAGAACAGGCAGACTGATGAAATACACTGCTGAGGGGAGCTTCGGGCAACACAGAGAGGTCTGCTGTGCCATGTGGGTATCTCCATGGCCGGCGGGGATTGAACCGGCACTGTAGAGTGCTGTGGACAGCTTCACAGTGCTGTGCCTAACCACCTGCGCCACCAGGGAGGCCCTCCCATTGAGATTTCTTATTGAGAGTTTACCTAACTTGATTTATTTGTTAGGAATTGGAGTTAATTTCGAAATGCCTATTGGTCTTTTCCAATGTAAAAGGCATTGTAAATAAAAAAGTTTTTGTTCCTCTTAGTTTACTTAATGTATCAAATTCTGAAGGAAATTTCAACATTGGGCTAAATTATCCAGAGAAAAATTGCCATTTATACTGATTTCTGTGAAGATGTTTGATGAATATATTCACTTAGATACATGACTTTTAGTGTATTTGTTAAACATTAATGCATTTCTTTATGTTACCTAATTGTCGGCGATTTCTTGAATACACTCATACTGATTTTCATTGTAAATGGCTGAAGAAAAGAGGCTAACTCTATAAAATGAATTTCTAAATTAAAGCAAATATTTTCTCCCATTGAACTCCAGGTTAACAAAGTTTGTGTACTTGTGCAGAAAAACCACCATACCGATGTTTTTTTTCGTGTTCCTCTGTAAGCAGAAATAAAAAATCTCAGAAGTGCATTGAATAATCTTATGTCTTAGTTAAATCATCCAGATGCTCTTTCTTATTATAATCCCCACCCTCAACTCCTGCTAATAGAAAGAACCGGTGGTTGGTAATATTACAAAAAAAGAAAAAGGATGATATTTTGTAAATTGTCCCAAGTCATTTATTTTTCCAAGAGTCGGAACTTTCCCAACAAGAGCATGTTTTTTCCTAAGCTGCTTAATTCTGCCAATTTCTATTTAATCTATTTCATATCTGGGTCTTTGCCACAAACACAAACTGTTCTATGGTCAGTGTGTTAAAACAATGATCCAGAAACAATCTGTGTATATCAGTTTCAGCTCAAAATATATTCTGTTTTTCTGACTAAACTGCCAACCCTGTGATTTAAAACTCACCGCTCAAAATTTTGAAAATTCACGTCCTATCTTAGAGTATTTTATCAGTTTTTATTATTGTTCTTTCCTTATAGCACAAAGAAATGATTAAATACATAAAGCATAAAATATCCAAAAAAGGGAATAAAATATTATATCTAGAAACATGTTATTTTAAATTTTAAGTAGTAACATTTTAGAGGCTATCTAGAGCTTTCTAGGTAAATGTACTAAAATATTGTGACTGAGGTGAATGTACAAGTGTATTTATCAGAATTATGTCATTTTTACTAAGGGAGAATACCCCTTTTTCAGAAATAAAAAGAAATGTGCTACTTATCCTTAGCAATGGTAAATTTAGCACTAAGTGTTGAAATTTGTGTGTATGTTAGACTCTATTTCAGTTTCTATTTCTTTTTATTTAAGATTTATTTATTTATACAAGAGCTGGGGTACAAGCCAGAGGCATGGGAGGGTGAGAAAATTCACCAGCAACAGATGCAGGGAGCAGAACAGGCAGAAGGACCGAAATCACTGCTAAGAGGAGCAGTAGGCAAGACAGGAGAGGTCTGCCGCGCCATGTGGGTAGCTCCCTGGCCAGCTGGGAATTGAACCTGCACTGCAGAGGCTGCGGACAACTTCACAGCGCTGTGCTCTCCCCACTTCACCACTGGGGAAGCCCTCAGTTTGTATTTCTTATGCTTTTAGATATGGGCTCTGCAAAGACATGTTTCTCTGTGGAGAATGATAAGCGAGTTTAGTGAGTGTTTCTCTGAATAGGAAGGAAGGAAAGATGAAAGAAGGGGAATAAGCACAGGATGGAGGGAGAACTAATATAATATGTAAGATAAATATTACTCTTTTTCTTTTTAAAAAGTGAACAGTTGCTTTTGGATTCTGTTTATCTATATCCATACATTAAAAATCTTTTGGCATTTATAAACCAAATATGATGGACTGTTTGTTTACCCATATGTCCAGTTCATTTTACCATAATCATATTTCAATTGTCAGGTTTTACACTATAGTTAGCTTGCCTTATTGAGAAAAAAATGGAGAAAAATCTTTATTGCAAATAAGAATTGCATATTATATGTTTCTAAATTTTCTGATTGGTTATTGCATGAAAAGAAAATCACTAGTGATTTTTGTAAGCTAAGATCATACCCAGTATATTGCTGCACTCTATTTAGCATGTTGCTTCATTCACTTACTTTTCCAAGTAGGTAAGTGTGTCATCTATAAATAATGGAGTGTCTTCTCATGTTCACCTTTATGATCAGTTTATATTTCTCGATATCATTATCTATAGCCTATATCAGTGGCCAGAATGATTATTGCCTCTGTCCAATTTACTCGTTTGTCCTCACACTGAATACTACATTTAGAGATAGCATCACTGTTCTGGGTCTACATGTGCCAGATGTTTTATCCTGGCTTCGTACTGGAGAAGGATGTATGAGTCTAGATTTGATTGTTTTCAAGCAATAGGCTGTGCTGTGATTTCCTATCAATGGGAATTAATAAGCTGCTCCACTGACCACACATCTGTGGACTGTCTGGAAGAACTTGATGGACTGCAGCACAGTCAAAGAGAACCAAGTAGATCACTGAACTTTGGAAACAAAATTTCATCCTGGAAAAGCTGAGGCTTGTAATTCCTGGGTCTGAAGGGTAGAGAGAGGAATGCATATGGTAGAGCTCCAGATAGAGCTCCAGAGATCTGCATGCATGATCCCTTCCCTCTGTTGGGACTAAATATTAAGTTAAAACTCCTTATGACCAGTAAAGCTAAATCATTGTAAGGTGGTACACAGGATTCAAGGATATCCATGTGTCTTTGCACATCAATAGATCCTTCTCAATGATTAGGAAAGACCCAAAAGATTAAGTTAGTAACAAAAGAACTAAATTGGTCCTAACATGAAAAACGTTGATCTGTCCATGAAAATTTAAATATAAGGTATAACTATATCAGTCTAATCTTAAATAGCCCAACTGCCTGCCTAAATATACTTCAGAGACGTCTAAAAGTAGCATAATATAATCACAAAATCACAATCCAATAATGTCCATCATCTGACAAGATTACTAGATAGATAATAAAATCAGAATAACATCTTAGGGAAGTAGTAGTCAATAGAAACACATCTTGAAAGGACTATAATATTCAAATCAAAAATCAAGGTTTTAAAAGAATATCTTAAATATGATCAGTATAAGAATTTTTAAAGAATCAAATAGAAATTTTACAGGTACAAAGCACATAATTGCTAAATTACTGAACGGTGACACAACATATTGGACACTGGAACATAAAGCATAAAGACACAGCTGTATAAGCCATCCCTACGTGATGTTTCTAGAAAGGTAGACTCAGTTTCACCAGCAACATCTCAAATACTCAGCCACATATTTTTGAGATGCTGCTTTGGATAGTGTATATTCTAACACGTTGCTGTCATTGTAGAGAGTCCTACCGGAAAATACTGATCTGCTTTAAAGCAGAGAGAAAGTGTCCAGAATAAGTAAATGTATAAATGAGACCAGTGACTTAAATGTCCCATAGGATATCAAGTAGTGAAATATACATGCAATAAAATTCTCAAAGATGATGGTGAACAGAGAAGTTGTTGAAAATAGAATAGCTCAAAATATTCTAAATGTGACGAGTCATGATCCACAGATCTAAAATGGGCAGAAAAATTCAAACAGGATCACACAAGGCACGTCATGACCTAAATCAGTGAAAATTAACATAAAGGAGAAAACCAAAAACTCTTCAGTCTAATAAAGGATCCATTGCCTACCAAAAGAATTAAATTTTCCAAAAACAGTTAGAATCTTTTCACTCAGAATAATGTTAGGTAAAGCACAGTGGGATAACGTAACAATTTCTTTAACAAGCTGATTTAAGACACTGTGAAGCTGTCCGCAGCTTCTGCAGCAGGGGTTCGATTCTCAGCTGGCCAGGGAGATACCCACATGGCACAGCAGACCTCTCCTGTCTCGCCCGCTGCTCTCCTCAGCATTGTCTTTGGTCCCTCTGCCTGCTCTGCTCCCTGTTCTATCTCTGGTGAAATCTCTTACCCTCCCATGCCTCTGGTCTGTACCCCAGTTCTTGTATAAATAAATAAATCTTTAAAAAAATAACATTCTTTCCATTTCTTTGTGTCTTCTTCTATTTCTTTTAACAGTGTTTTATAGTTTTCTTTGTATAGGTCCTTTACTTCTTTTGTTAGATTTATTCCCAAATATTTGATTTTTTTTGTTTCAATAATAAAAGGGATGTTTTTTTTGATTTCTTCTTCAGATTTATTGTTTGTGTATAGGAAGGCTACTGACTTTTGTGTGTTGATTTTGTATCCTGCCACTTTACTGAACTGATTGATGAGTTGAATTAGTTTTTCTATGGAGTTTTTGGGGTTCTCTATGTATATTATCATATCATCTGCAAATAGTGATAGTTTGACTTCTTCTTTTCCTATTTGGATTCCTTGGATGTCTTTCTCTTGTCTTATTGCTCTGGCTAGGACTTCCAGTATTATATTGAAAAGCAGTGGTGAGAGTGGGCATCCTTGTCTTGTTCCAGATCTTAATGGAATTGCTTTCAGCTTTTCACCACTGAGAATGATACTGGCTGTTGGCTTGTCATAGATGGCCATTATGATGTTGAGGTATGTTCCTTGTATCCCAAGAATTTCAAGGGCTTTTATCATGAATGGGTGTTGCACTTTGTCGAAAGCTTTCTCAGCATCTATTGATATTATCATATGGTTTTTATATTTCTTTTTGTTGATGTGTTGGATAACATTGATTGATTTTTGGATGTTAAACCATCCTTGTGTCCCTGGAATGAATCCTACTTGGTCATGGATTGGAAGAATAAACATTATTAAAATGGCCATCCTACCAAAAGCAATATACAGATTCAATGCTAT
Organism: Talpa occidentalis; assembly: GCF_014898055.3. Lineage (NCBI taxonomy): Eukaryota > Metazoa > Chordata > Mammalia > Eulipotyphla > Talpidae > Talpa > Talpa occidentalis. The sequence continues at coordinate 92,183,157 of NW_023601322.1, read as the reverse complement.
TCCAATCAAAATTTCAATGTCATTCTTCAAAGAAATAGAACAATTATTGATGAAATTCATATGGAATCACAAAAAACCCCGAATTGCCAAAGCTCTCCTGAAAAAGAAAGAAGGGAATGGAGGCATCACACTCCCAGACTTCAAACTATACTACAAAGCCATAATCATCAAAACTGCATGGTATTGGAACAAGAACAGACATACAGACCAATGGAATCAAATAGAAAATCCAGAAATAAACCCACAGATTTATGGTCAACTAATCTTTGACAAAGGAGCAAAGACTATGCATTGGAGCAAAGAAAGTTTGTTCAACAAATGGTGCTGGGAAAACTGGGTTGCTACATGCAAAAGAATGAAGCTTGACCACTACCTCACACCATACACAAAAATCAACTCAAAATGGATTAAAGAACTAGACATAAGACCTGAAACCATAAAATATGTAGAATGAAATATAGGCGAAACACTACGTGATTTGCACATCAAAGACATCTTTACAGATACATCACCCAAAGCAGTGATAGTGAAGGCAAAGATAAACAGCTGGGACTACATCAAATTAAAGAGCTTCTGCACAGCAAAAGAGAAAATAACAAAAACAAAGAGAAACCCCACTGACTGGGAGAACATTTTTGTACCCAACACTAATGATAAAGGACTGATCACAAAAATCTGCAAAGAGCTGATGAGACTCAACAACAACAAAGAAAATAACCCAGTCAAAAAATGGGCAGAAGAGCTAAAAAGAAACTTCTCTGAAGAGGAAATGCAAATGGCCAACAGGCATATGAAAAAATGTTCAACATCACTTGTCATCAGGGAAATGCAAATCAAAACTACCATGAGATACCATCTTACACCAGTGAGAATGGCACATATTAAAAAAAACTAGCAACAACAAATGTTGGCGAGGGTGTGGAGAAAAAGGAACTCTCCTGCACTGCTGGTGGGAGTGCAAACTGGTCCAACCACTATGGAGAGCTGTGTGGAGATTTCTGGACCTACTAAACATAGAGCTTCCATAGGATCCAGCAATTCCACTCCTTGGTATTTACCCAAAGGACACAGAAACATCAATTCCAAAGAACACCTGCACCCCTATGTTTATAGCACCACTATTTACAATAGCTAAGCTTTGAAAACAGCCCAAATGCCCAAAAATAGATGACTGGATCAAGAAGATGTGGTACATATATACTATGGAATATTACTCAGCATTCAAAAAAGATAAACACATGCAATTTGCAGCAACATGGATGGCGCTGGAAGGGATCATGCTCAGCGAAATAAGCCAAAAAGAAAAAGAAAAATACCAGACGGTCTCACTCATAGCAGGAATCTAGAAAACTTAAATAAGGGACCAGGAAAAAGAATAACTATAAGAAAGTGAAAATCAAAATCAACAAAAAACTATGAACCAGAGACACTTTTTGGGGAGTGGGGGGCGGAGGGGAGGGATTGGGGTCAGAATGGGGGGTTGCAATTGTATGGGGAATATAAAAATAAAATTTATTATTAAAAAAAAATAACATTCTATGAAACAACAGAAATAAAAGAAACCAGTGTAGATCAGTAGTAAACATGGGGGTCAATTTTTTCTGGGCAAAATTATGAGATGACTTAATGCAAAAATAATAAAATTCTACTTAGTGTTTGTATCATATATTGATAGAAGTCAAATAAATATGAGGAAAGGAAAAGCCATTGATATAAGGTATTTATAACATTTTCTGATAAATGAAATGGCGAAAGACTCTTTGAATGTAGAAGAAAATAAAAGTCTATAAACTGTAGTCTAGATATTAAAATTCATGTTAAACCCTACTGCACCCATCACTAAAAATATAAAACCAAGTGCTATAACATACTATATATATATATTTTTTTTTAATTACCAAAGTTCGTTCTTTCTTTCTTTCTTTCTTTCTTTCTTTCTTTCTTTCTTTCTTTCTTTCTTTCTTTCTTTCTTTCTTTCTTTCTTTCTCTCTCTCTCTCTCTTTCTTTCTTTCTTTGTACAAGCACTGGGTACAGTCAAAGGTGAGGGAGGGTGAGAGAATTCACCAGAGCAAGAGCGGGGAGCAGAACAGGCAGGACCAAAGCACACTCCTGAGAGGAGCAGCGGGCGCAGCAGGAGAGGTTTGCGTGCCATTTGGGACCCTCACCCGGTGGACAGGGATTGAACCAGCGCTGCAGAGGCTACAAGCAGCTTTGCAACCCAGCGCTCAACTGCTGGGCCACCGGGGAGGCCCATAACATACTATATTCAATTAAAACTAAAGAATGGTGGAAAATAAGAATAAAGGGATGAAGAACAAATGCTTAAAAAATCAACAATAGTGTAAGATAATTAATTAATTAATTAAATTTGTCAATGATTTTTTTAAAAGAGCAAATGGGGCAAAGATACACCAAACTGCAATATGTAGAGAAAACTCTAAACACAATGACCATGCCATTAAATGTCTAAATATTCTAATCAATATACAAATTTTATCATACAATTAAAAATGTCTCTAAGATACTGCTTCATTTTTTAAAAAAGATTTATTTATTAATACAATAACTGGAGTATAGGCCAGAGGCACAGGAGAGTGAGAGAATTCAGCAGAGACAGAGCAGGAAGCAGAACAGGCAGAAGGACCAAAGGCACTGCTGAGGGGAGCGGGTGAGACAGGATAGGTCTGCTGCGCAATGTGGGTATCTCCTTGGCTGGCCTAGAATGGAATTCTCACTACAGAGGCTGTAGACAGCTTCACAGTATAGTTCTCAACCCACAGCACCACTGGGGAGGCCCAAGATACCACCTTAAAATTTATCGACATATATTAAAAATAGATGTATGGAAATACATACACTATGAAAACACTGAGAATAATAAAAAGAGAATGGTTTGACTACATATTAATAACAGAAGTAAAATAGATTTGAAGACAAAATATACAGACAAACACACAAGACTTCTTAGGAGTTACCCTGTCATCCACAAGGTACAACTGTGTAGTCACATCAGTTCCAAATGCACTTCAGAATACTTCCTTGTTTTTTTTTTTTTTCCTTAGTTCTTGAAACTGAAAAGTCCTTACTTGTTTTCTTCCTTCTAATTTATTTTATTGAATTACAGAAATAGTGTGTGTCTGTTTTGGAAAAAAATGGACATATAGATAAAACATAAAGAAAAATTATATATTGCTATCACCCATTGAAAGCTTTTAGTGGGGCAATATCTATTTTTTCATTTTTTTCCTGTGAATCTCACTACCCACACACATTCCACAACATATAGAAATATATGTAAAGCAACAACACCATGAAAGTCAATATGCAATGACGTTTTGCAAATTTTATTAATTAATGATATCTAAAAGTATTGTAGGGAACTGAAAAATTAATTAGAAAGAATAAATACATAGTGAGAAAGAAAAAAGAAAACAACAGAACACTCAGATCACCCTTTGAGATGTTTGCAAAACCAGCTTCTCACCAAGAAATCTGAAAACTAATGGAAATGATTTGAACTTCTCTTGACCTTTCAACAAGCAATCCACTTAGTAGAACCCAAATGAACTATGTATAATCAAAAAAGGTGGGTTTTGGGAATTCACTCTCAAGCAATGTAAAATAATATATAGAATTAGAAAACCAGCCACCTGCATGGTTATAAAAAGCCATGTCTCTGGAATTGTTAACAATTTGTGTTAAATATACTTATACAATTGAAAGTAAATTGAGTTCAAAAATAAGATAGTCTCTTCAAGAATATGTAGAAATGGGGGCCTCCCTGGAGGCACAGGCAGTTGAGTGCAGTGCTGTGAAGGTTTCCGCAGCCGCTGCAGTGCCAGTTTGATCCTGACCGGCCACAGAGCAACCCACATGGTGCGGCAGACCTCTCCTGTCTTGCCCGCTGCTCCCCTCAGCAGTGTATTTCAGTGGATCTGCCTGTTCTGCTCCCCGCTCTGTCTCTGGTGAATCCTCTCACCCTCCCACACATCTGGCCTATACCCTAGTTCTTGTACAAATAAATAATTTTTTTTTAAAAAAAAAAGATAGTCTCTCATCAAAATTGTGAGGGATATTGGCTTATAGGAGTATCAAACTCTCAATGTCCTTACTGCCCAGTCAAGTTCAAATTACACTACCAGATATCATATCTTGATGACATTCTTTGCATAGTTTCTACAGTGTGTATTTTGAAGGGATAAATCAGAATCTCTTGATATTTTGCATCTTGTCAAGAACCTGAAGTAATATTCAAATTCTCTGGTATTTTCTTTTTTTGTTTCTAAAAATGAATTCAATAATTTTCCTTAATTAACGTTTTAATACAATTCATGAAGTATTATAAACATAATTTTGAAATGAAAAATCAACCCTAAATACAATATTTATTATCGTCATTTATCATCACATTTTATAATTAGACTGTTGAACAATTTGGGCTGGGAAAAGGGGTGGATAAATTGAAGAAGGTGAAATTGATTTGCAGTAGCTGTGGGCTAATCTATTTAGAACATAGCCACAATAACGAGTCTCAAGGGTTACTATTAAGTTAAATTAACAATTTTTTATTTTTCTATTTAAAAAAAATGATTCTTATAATTTGAACAGATGCTCTGAGAATATTTGAGTTAGAGAGAAAATATTTGAGTTAGAGAGAGAATATTTGAGTTAGAGAGAATTGTGTGCACCATTAATTTTGACCTCTTGTTTGATTAACTAGCAAGTTTTGAAAGCTGGATTTTTATCAGCAGGATGAGGTCGATAACTGAAATAAATAATTGTGTGAACTTTAAAAAATACAGCTTTTCTTCAGGTTTCTATAATTTTTTTTTTATTATCAATGGTGTATTTAAAAATCATTCTTCATTAAGATGTCAAATCTGCATTTATATACCTAGTAACATTAATAAATAATCACAGGTTCAGATCAGATGCTAATTGCCTTTTTTAGATTATTCAAATGCCAATAAGGCCTTCAGAAAGTATGATAATCACAACATTTCATTTTCATCTCTATAAATGTCATCCTATTTTTAAAAGCCTGCAATTCTAAGATGGGTATAAAGATATACAATTGTGATAGTCCAAATCTAAAATATAATTTGAATATGTATGATTGTGATTAACCAAAGCAAGTATTTTAAGTATTTCAGAAGGTCTTTTTTTTTTTTTTTTTTTTTTTGTCAAGGACAGAGAGATGCATTAACAATATTCCCCAGTTCAAGCCAAGTTATTTTCCAGGAAGTGCTTCTCCCCCTTTAAATATAGCATAACATATATATATATATATATATATATATATATATATATATACACACAGATATACATATGTATGTATGTATGTATATCTCCTTTATTTTCTTTCCTTACTCTCCTCATTAGCCTAGGCAGTCATTCTAATTTATTGGTAAATATACTTTTAAGTGTATGTGTTTTGTATATCATATGTTGTTATTGTTTATTGTCTGTAATTTGTATAAATGCAATCATAAAATGACCTCATGCTTTTTTGTTTAGTTTTTCTTTTCCACTCGGCTCTGGTTTAAAGTCAAAAATATATTTTCAGTCCAGTATTTCAAGTTTTGCCAATTTGTGTTTCATAACATTGTCAAAGAAATAGTTGCAGCATGTTAAAGATGGTGAGAAAGACTTTATTATAGTGGGGGAGAGGCTATTGTGATAGATATAGGGAACACTGCAATGGAGTTTTACAATGGGAATGAGAGAGTGAACTCACTGTGAATATATGGAAAAGTGGAAAATAACTCAAGGAGCAGATTGATGGTCTATGAATGTGAAATAATTGAGAAAAACTTCAAGGATAATGGGTAAAACACAGCTATAGATGCGTGTAGAAAGCAGGTTTAGGTACTCAGGTATTTCCTGGGGAATGGTAGAGAATATAAAGATCCCAGTTAGATAATGAGGGTGACCAGACATGGAAGATGGACTTCATCTGTTCTGACTTAGTATGTTACTGTTAGTGTATGGCCCAGGGGTACCCAGGAACTCCAAACTGTTAAGTGGTGCAGACTCAGAAAGGGATTTGGCCATCCATGCACACAGAAGCAAAAAAAGCATATTCCTAATGTGAAAGAATTTTAATAGAAGTCCTATGTTTATGATTAAAAAAAAAAAAAAGAATTGTTGTACATAGAGAGAGAAAGAAGAATTTCAAATAATGGTTTCCCATTAAAACTCCAAATATTACCCATTCCCTCATGGACAAATGCCCAGCCAAAAAGACTCAACTAAAAGCGGGGCTTCCAAGGCCTGAATGTTTGCCAGAAGTCTAAGTTACTTTTTGGCAAGGAATCACAAGGAAATAGTAAGACCCCAGAAATCTGGGACCAAAGGAGATAGTCACAATTTGAAATACACCATGTAATTCAACATGAGGTCAAAATTATGTCTGCCACTGTCTCTGCCAGGAGTAGCCACAACCTCCCATGCATCACTCACCCACATTTATTTTCCAAGTGTCTTGACATATCTTCCCTCTACATGTCTCCTTCCTTGTGTCTCTTCCAGCAGTATGAGGGTGCAAGTTGAAGCCTGAAAAGCAAGAGAACATGAACATGCATGTATTTAGTTCTAAGCCAAAAATGTTGCTTAACTCCAACTCTAATTCCAGAAACACCCAATCAGTAAGTCAGGTTCATGGCACACTGGGAGTTATAGTTCTTGGCACCTGAGATCTTTCAGGTGTGGAGTCGGATGTGGAATCTCTAAAAATATTAGGGGGTAGATTGATCCTCTCATGGTATGATTTTTGCTAAAATAAACAATGTATATATGAACATAGAAGTCCAACAGTTGAGATGTAGTTGAAAAAGAGCTCAGAGATGTCTGAGTAGAGTTTGGTTCAGTAGAGTATCTTTTTTTTTTTTTAATTACAGTTTTATTTATTTATGTATACAAGCGCTGGGGTGTAGGCCAGTGGTGAGGGGGCTGAGAGGACTCACCAGAGACAGAGTAGGGAACAGAACAGGCAGACTGACGAAATATACTGCTGAGGGGATCAGCGGGCAAGACAGGAGAGGTCTGCCCCACCATGTGGCTATCTCCCTGGCTGGTCGGGAATGGAGCCAGTGCTGCAGAGGCTGTGGACAGCTTCACAGCACTGTGTTCAACCCTCTGCGCCACCGGGAAGACCCAGAAAAAGACTTTTCTTAGAGTCAAATGAAATGTAGAGATAATATAGTCCCATAATTCTTTCTTATGATGGAGAATCATATACCTATAACATATACCTATATATCATATACTACAAATAAATCTGCAATTTCCTACCATTTTCATAAGATGTCTTATACTAGTCACAGCCTCAGTTTATCTGTTTTAACTTAGTATCTCTTAAAAAATAAATTATTAGGGCCTCTCCTGTGGCGCAGCGGTTGAGCGCTGGGTTGCGAAGCTGCCCGCGGCCTCTGCAGCACAGGTTCCATCCCCGGCTGCTCCCCGCACACCAGAGGAGGGTCCCACATGGCGCGCAGACCTCTCCTGCCGCCCGCTGCTTCCCTCAGCAGTGCACTTCGGTCCTTCTGCCTGCTCTGCTCCCTGCTCTGGCTCTGGTGAATTCTCTCACCCTCCCGCGCTTCTGACTATACCCAGTGCTTGTATAAATAAATAAAAATATAAATAAATAAATAAATTCTCAATCTTCTCCTGTAAATATAGCTATATTCCACTCCTTCTATTTAAAGATTATAAAAGTTTTTTTTTTTTTTTGTTCACCTTTAAAAATCTGTTAGCAGAACTGTGTTATATTTCAGGAAACAGAAATAAGTTAATAAACTTCCAGCAGAAAATATCAGAGTTGTATGGAGTTTACAAATTGAGTTGGAATCTCAGCAGTGGTTATACATTATTGTATTTTTTTTTTTAATTACTGATAGGTCCTTCGAGATTTACACTTAAATAAAGGGAGAAATGTTGCCTTATGTTGAGTGCCAGGGGGACTCATAAATAATACATACATAGTTGCTACTTAGTACCTGCATTTTAATCAGTCACTTTCTGTCATGTTGTAATACATTTATACATCTGTTATATGATTTAATTGTTAGTAACATTCCAGTGAACATGAGCATATAAAGTTGCAATATTTGTAATGCAAAAAATAAAAGTGCAAAGGATTTTTTTGCAGATACCCATCATATCAATTTTGAAATCTTCAGTTTAAGTGTAAGAGTGAAGTACTTTATGTATTCTATCTATGTAAAACTCATTGTAAGCCTTTCCTATTAGAGATGGGAACACAAATAATCACAACAGAGAAAAAACAAGAGAGAAACAATCTACAGGGATATCTCATCAGGGTGCTGCTGTAGGCCACAGTGCTCAATTATACGGGATCTCCTTCGTTTTATCAGAAGTGTCCCCAAATTTCCTCCTCAACAGATGGAAAGCTGGATCTAATGTTCTCTTTTGCAATCTTCATGTTTGAAAATTACAAAGGGGTAGATGGGATTAATTACCTTACACTTCTGGGCTGTACTGACAGACAAGGGATAATGGCTTCTGTAACAGAGAAAGTTCTGAGGAATATATAAGGCATCACCTGGGCTATTGTTAGTGAAGGGAGAACTGGATCTGCTATCATCTCTGGAGCTCACTTCAGTGACTGAGGGACGTGACACCCTGGTACTGAAGAAATCTGCTACATTGGCTACAGATATGCAATACTACATGCATATCTGCTAAGCAGTAGAGGACGGAATAATTTGAGAGGTAGTCTTGGACACTTGTGAATGAGCAAGTGCTGCATTTCCCTGCCTTTATGTAACTCCCTTTGCAGTATGAATGGATCTAGGTTAAAACACACCATTTCACATCAGTTTTTATCATGTATTATGTTTGTTAAAGTATTATCATAGCTATATAAAAATGTCAAGTAAAATTTGTATCTCAACCAAATGAGGATGAATGATTTTGAAAAACCATGTAAATTGCCACTTAATAATTGGGTATGGCTATTATACTCACAACATAAGTATATAAATATTTTTATTATGTTTGAATTATGTCCCTAAGATATAAATAAAAGCAGCAGAGTTTAACTTTTATTTTTGTTTCCACTGAAAATATACTTAAAAATACATACCACATATGTGCTTGAAACAGAATTTATAGAAAAAAATGTTTCCCTAAATTCAATCTATTTAGGACATTTACATCTAATTTCCATTTCTTACATGGGAATTTTCCCTATGCTGTATTCTTCAAAATATATAAATTAATTTTAATTCTTTCTTAGTAGTAGTAAAGATCATAGCACAGAATAGTTACTATGGTATTTTATTAATTAATAATTGACTCTTGGATATATATTTTATAGGAATAACTTCATGGCAATATTGAAATTGAGCCTATGTTTAAAATATTTGTATAAGGAAATAGTCGCGACACATCAGTATAGTATAGTCTAAAGTAATGCATTCTTCAGGATTTAAATGAGTTATCAAGCGTTTGTTTTCATTATTGGAGAAACACAGAAAATAACATGGCAGAAATGGATTGCTAAAATGTGAAATCCAGTCTAATACTTGGATACACATGTGATACAGATACGCTGCCACTTTCTACTATATAAAAGAAATGGATAGATAGCAGGACAAGAATTTTTTAAAAGAAAATGGAATAGCCGTAGTATGTCCAGATATGTGAACTTAGCTTTTTATTCCAAAGCTTTTGTCCTATAAAAATGATCACAAAAAAAATCCAATACATTAGCATGAGGCTCATCCTAACCACCTTTTTGTAAAAGTGGAAACAACCCCAGCAAGTCTAAAATATACTTCAAAAATGTTAACTGTGTTCAAGATTCCCACTTTCTTACTTATGTTATTAACAGAGAAAAAAGTTATGGTCTATAGGCAGATGTGTACTCCACAGTCTGGGCAAACACATTTCAACCCACCTATGTATGTTTTCCCAATAAGGCTAGAATATTTAAGCAGGAAATTTACTTTATGGATCATGGTATTGAAACTCGTCTCTTTGCATTGATTGCACGTAACCACAGCAAATTGGGATGCATTTCATGTACTGGCTATTTTTTTCACATGTTTTTACAATTACTGGTTGGATTTATTTTAGTGTTTCTTTAATGTTAATAAATTCCAAAGAGAAAGCAATTATGACTGAAATGATATACCAAATACTACACATAAACACAAATAAAAATTCTTATTTCTAAAGTTTTTTAGACAAAGAAATTCCTACTACCACAGATATCTGAGAAGAGTAAATCATTTTGAAAGTTTATCAAAGTCTCCAATAAAAGTGAAAAATTTTTCAGTGATGAGAAGTCCTCAATAACATTGATTGATCCACATTTTTAAGGGCAAAAACAGCCATATTTCATCAGGGAGTTTAGACACTGATAAATTTATCACATGGAAATCTTTCTGGTATTCAGCCCACATAGCAGTGAAATGTTGCCTGTTCTGAAAATTTACAACCATAATATGAGATTCATAGCTCATCATTTTATTTATTGTAAAAGTCTCCTGAATACTAGTAAAGTTATAAATGGCGAATTAAATCACAAAAATGTAGTTGCAATTTAATCTAAGACTTCCCTTACAGCAAAAAGAAGTAAAAAATGCTTGAGAAATTATTATTAGTAGCATAGTTTGACTTTATACCTCAATAAGTAATTTTATAAAAATGAGATATTTAAGCTTAACTTATATATAATTAATCAAATCAATCAATTAAGACAATTGGGAAAACATTTTTGAGAAATAAGGATATATATTTTGAAGTGAGAACTCTAGATGACAGAATTTTTAGTGAGTTAGAGCTAAGTTTAACTTGCAGAGTTTTTTGCTTTTCTCATAATGTGAATCAGTATGGAAACAGATGTTGAAACAAAGACTTGAGAATAATAAATTATATTTATCTATTAAATATCGATAATCTGATTTTGAAAAGTTTACCTCTTCTTAGCAGATTAACCTATGCTTGAACAAGATCCTAACAATAAGGAATTAATACTTACTTTTGAAAGTAACTTTTATTTATTTTTTATTATTTTTTAATATTTTTTTACATAATTGTTCACTTTTAAAAAATATTTGCTTCCCCTCACCCCTCAGGTGTAGTCCCCATAGAGTTTGCTTCCCCAATGCACCTGTGCACCATCACCTCAGTCCCCTGTGCTCCTCCCTCCCTCCCTCTGATCCCTCTCCCTCCTCCCCTGCAGGATGACTCTGGTTTATAATTGTCTGTTTTTGCTTTCTTGTGTTTGTATTCTTATTTTTTTTACACTGATGTCTTACTTGGTTTCCCTGTATTCCTGTTATAAGTGAAACCAACCGATACTTTTCTTTTTCCTTCTGGCTTATTTCACTGAGCATAATTCCTTCTAGCTCCATCCACATTGCTGCGAATGGCATGAGTTTATCTTTTTTGATTGCTGAGTAATATTCCATTGTGTATATATACCACAATTTTTTGATCCAATGATCTACTTTGGGGCATTTGGGTTTTTTCCATATCTTACAATTTGTAAATAGTGCTGCAGTAAACATAGGGGTGTAGGTATCCTTTCCAATTAAAGTTTTTGGGTCCCTTGGGTAGATCCCTAGGAGTGGAATTGCTGGATCATATGGTAGCTCCATTTTTAGAAGACTGAGGAATCTTCAGACAGCTTTCCATAGTGGTTGAACCAGTTTGCCCTCCCACTAGCAATGTAGGAGAGTCCCTTTTTCACCACATCCTTGCCAACATTTGTTGTTGCTTGTTTATTTTTGTTTGTTTCTTTTTTTTTTGATATGTGCCATCTTACTGGTGTAAGGTGGTATCTCAATGTGGTTTTGATTTGCATTTCCCTGATGATAGGGCATGTTCCTTGAACATTTTTTCATGTCTGTTGGCCATTTGCATTTCCTCTTTGGAGAAATGTCTTTTAGGTTCTTCTGCCGATTTCTTGACTGGATTGTTTACTTTGTTTTTGTTGAGTCCTGTGAGTTCTTTGTATATCTTTGTGATCAGTCCCTTATCAGTTGATTGGAGTACAAAGATTTATTTCCCTATCAGTGGGGTGTCTCTCTGTTTTGGCTAATATCTCTTTTGCTGTACAGAAGCTTTTCAGTTTGATATAATCCCAGGTGTTTATCTTTTCCTTGACTGTCTTTGCTTTGGGTGATGAGTCTTTAAAGATGTTATTGCAATGTTTGTTTTGCAGTGTTTTACCTATATTTTCTTCTATATATTTTATGGTTTCAGGTCTTATGGCCAGTTCTCTTATCCATTTGGAGCTGATTTTTGTGCACGGTGAGAAGTAGTGGTCTAGTTTCATTTTTTTGCCTGTGGTGGTCCAGTTTTCCGAGCACCATTTATTGAACAAAATATCAGTGTTCCATTACATGTTCTGAAAGTAACTTTTAAACTTCAACAAAGATATTTAAAATGTGGGGAATATAAAAATAAAATTAACAAAATAAAATAATAAAAAACAATAAGTTCAAATGATGTTCGAGTTTGTACCAACTGGTATTTCCACAAATGGTGTATGAGAGTTCCGTTTTACCCACATCCTTGCCCACACCTATTGTTTCCAGTCTTCTAGATATAGGACATTCTTAAAAGTTTGAGGTGACATCTAATTGATGTTTTGATTTGCATTTTCTTAATTATGATTGATGTGTCATTTTTTTCACTGTACCTATTGGCCATCAGTGTTAGAAGAAAGATAAATTAGGGGAAAAATCTTATTTGCAGACACATCAAAAACAATAAAATACTTGGGGATAAACTTAATAAAGGAGGTGAAAGACCTGTACACTGACAAACATGTTATCATTAACAGAAGCAGAAGATACAAAGAAATGTAAAGCCATCCCATGCCATATATTCATAGAATTAATGTTGTCAAAATGTCTATCCTACCTAAAGTAATATACAGATTAAATACAGAAACTATGAAAGTTCCAATGGTATTTTTTCTAAGTAATAGAATAAATGATACTAAATTTTGTATGGAATGGCAAAAGACCCTGAATATCCAAGTAATCCTTGGATAGAAGCAAATCTAGAGCTACATTGCTCTTGGAATTCAAAGTATACTACAAAGTAACTGTAATCAAAACAGCATGGTATTGAAGCAAAAACACACAAATTGATGGAATAGAATTGGGAGGGCAGAAATAAAATCAGTTTATTTATTACTGTTGTTTTATGACAAAGGAGCAGGGGTATACAATAGAGAAAATATTTATGTACCTTGAACAAAGATATTGCACTAAGTACTATGAAAGCTTAAAATTTCAATTAAATTTGAGAAATAAAATGACTAATAGCTGAAGGTTTATTTAAGCTAATATAAAATACTAGCTGTGTTACTTAAGTTATTATAAAATAAATATCATTACTATGTGTTCTTTAATGTTTATTTGTTCTGTAATGTTGAATTTTGACAAGTATTTCATCTAAGCTTTAATAGCTGAATTTGAGAAATGCAATATTACATATAACACTAGATGTAATTTTATAGGAATGGAAATATAAAATATATGGAAACTCAGAACACAGCAAATAGATGAAGATATTGATGTTGCAGAATATTTAGTAACTTAACCTAATCTCAAAAAATGTGCTATAAGTGCCTCACTGTTTTTTTTTTTTAATTAACTAATTAATTTTTTATTTAGTTACTATTCCAATACCCCCGTCAGGTATAGCCACCCTAGGGTACCCAGCACCAAATCACACATTGTTCATTATGATTCCTTCCTTCATTGTTCTTATCCCTTCTCCCTCTGGATGCTTCAGTTCTCTTCCCTGTTTTTTTTTTTTCTTAATCAAAATTATGTATGGTTTTTCATGTGAATGATTGTTTTTATATGCACCTAAGTAGCAATAATAAATGGAGATGTTGTTGGGAGAGTATTGATTCCCCCATGGGTGACTGCACACAAGCAGCAATGCATTAGACAAGAAACAGGTTGTTTTTTTGCATTAGCTCTGAGGTGTCAGGACAAGTAAAACAATGACAGCAATATTAATATATCTCCTCCAAGTGACAGTAGAAATAAGAAAGCTATTGATTTTATAACATCTTTAAAATCAGGAATAAATCATTGCCTCATGAAGAAAGTGACATATTTATTTATTTCAAACATGGCATTTTTATAGGATTTATATGTCATTTTTATGACATGTTCTACTTTCTACATTTGAGATTTAAGAGTACAGATAGAAGTTTCCATTTCAAGATGATAACAAAAGCAGATGAATTTTATCACCCATATATTTTAAAATGTTTATGGTAAAGGAGTTTCAGCCAATTCATGGCATCCAATAAAATTTGGAGAACAGAGAAACAAAACAGAGACAGAAAAGAAAAAAAAATTAAGCTCAGTTTGTACAAAATGAAATCTGAAAAACATACACTATTAGTCAAAATGTCTGTTACATGTGTGACATCATTCAAAAGTAATGTATGGTTGGTTTTGGGTTTCTGAACCAATGAATGAATAAAGAAAAATGGAGCAAATTACAGCAAGCATAAGGGAAAATATTAAGACTAAAGTTTTATCTGACAGTCAGATTTTTGAGTATGATAATGTGCAGAGATGAAGAAAATTAACTCTCCAGCCCAGAAAAACTGTAAAGTCAAATTAATGTCTTTTTGTTCTCTTTCTGGTTTTTCAGTTGTCAGTTAAGGGCAGTACAGATTGAAGCAAAATTTTCCTGGGCTAATTGGAGAGAACTGAAGTAGATTTTTTTAAGGATTTATTTATTTATGCATACAAGAGCTGGGGTACAGGCCAGAGGAGTTGGGGGTGAGAGGATTCACCAGAGACAGAGTGGGGAACAGAACAGGCAGATTGACTGAAATACACTGCTGAGGGGAGCAGCGAGTGAGACCAGAGAGGTCTGCTGTGCCATGTGGGTTGCTCCCTGGCTGGGGATTGAACTCATGCTGCAGAGACTGCTGACAGCTTCCTAGGTTGCGTCTTAACCCTTGCGCCACCAGGGAGGCCCCTGAAATAGATATTTTGCTCATCACATCTTATTAAATCTATTTGCTAAGTGTTTTTTATTTACCAAACATGGGTACATTTGAGGTCCACTGTATTTTAACAGTTTCACTTGGAATCTTTACTTTTTTCCTTTATGCTACAGAGGTGACTATGAAAACAGTAGGGACTTCTATGAAGACAATGGAGATATCTACTCATTTTCGGAAACATTTTCTTTTAGATATGACTCTGAAGTATAAATAGATAGTCTTTGATCAAAGGTATAAGAAAGACATTTAGTTTGGTGCAAACAGCACAGGCATAGCCTGTCACAGTGGTAGACTTTCTAAAACACAAAGGTATCTGTGGTGGAACATATTTACACATCACAGAATAGGAAATTTTCAGAGCTAAAGAAAACTTGGGGTGAATTTACTCTAAAATTCTCATTTTCCTGAATAGGAAAACTAACAACCACGGGATGAGGAGTGCTATTTTTAGCCCACATAGGCATAGAGGAAACAATAACCTTTATTCAGGTTTTTCTGAGTCCTCCTTATTCTCTTCATGGTGAAGATTAGCAGATGATCTGTTTTGAACACCTGTGTACAGCTGATTTCTTAAGTGTTTTTCCTATATAAATTCCAAGATAAAATCCTCTTTATGAAGTGTGATCTTGTATAAAAGGGAAATATTAAATGTATTTTTTAAAAATGCATATTTTCCACTCAATATCAATAACTAGATGAAAATGAACACATCTTCTTCCATCTCCGGAACCATAAGGTTTGCTAACTCTACACAGCTGTAGAAATTTAAATAACTGGCATGTGGGGACAGGGTGAAATTTAGCCTTTTCAAGCAGAATTTTTTTTTTTTTTTTTTAGCAATGACATATTGTCTCATCAACACATCTAGGAGCTTCTATTTTTGAAATGCTTCACTTATCACTTGTGGAGTGTTGAAATGGAACCGATTTTTTTTTTCCCAAAGCGAACATTCCCTTCAAAGACAGATTGTGTCATCTGCATTAAGAAACTGTCCCTCATGAAATACTCTATTGAGACAAGCACGTGCTTTCTGTCTGCACAGCTTGAATATTTAAAAATCATAACTTTTACTTTATCCTTGAATGATAATTTTGTTAGGCACTAATAATTTAACTGTTTGATTTTACATTCCTTATGAAACCCAGTCGTTGAACTTGAAGTTTATGTCCTATTACCATCAAAAAGATTGTTTAAGAAATGGGCAATGTAGAAAACATTGACTATGGAGATTGCAGTAAAACTTTCTCTGGGTAGGTAGTGTCTTCCCTCCTCTCAGGCCAAAAAAAATAGGAATTTTATGACGAATGAAGGCATTATTGCCACTTAATGACATCCACATTAGTGAGGGCTTTGGAGAAGTCTGAGCATTGGAGGGAGGTGTCTTTCCAGGCCATGTAGATGGCAGAAATGCAGACAGGAAGTGCAAGGGCAAGCTCCAAGGCAAACAGCTCACGCTCCAACCTCATATGACCAACTTTCTGGTTTGTGACATTGGCAAATCACATTACCATTCTGTGTGTGTGTGGGGGGGGGGTTACGAGCTCACACACACATGGTGGTATAGTGCCTATAATTCGTTTGATGCCACCAACATAAAGAATATAATTTTCATGTAGTTTCTTCAAAATCATTTAATGTTTTATTTTTTACATGAAAGTTAATTAACTGGGTGCATATGTATCTGTGTGTGTATTGAAAAATGTTGATTTTATTTTCCCTTTTATGAATATTGTTTTGCTCTTGGATAAGAAATTTTCCCATGATTGGATATATAATACTTTATCTTTCTATTTTACATACCTGAGACTATGTTTTATAGTTTATATTCATCATTTCTTCTTGGTTGATTTTTCTTTTTTTAAAAGATTTATTTATGCAGGGGCCTCCCTGGTGGCACAAGCGGTTAAGACACAACCTATGAAGCTGTCTGTAGCCACCACAGCACGAGTTCGATCACCAGACGGCCAGGGAGCAATCCACATGGCGTGGCAGACCTCTCCTGACTCTCCCGCTGCTCCCCTCAGCAGTGTATTTCAGTCAATCTGTCTGTTCTGTGCCCACTCTGTTTCTGTTGAGTCCTCTCACCCCCCACACCTCTGGGCTGTACCCCACACTTCTATGCATAAATGAATAAATCTTTGAAAAAGTAAAGATTTATTTATGCATACAAAACTGGGGTACAGGCCAGAGGTGCTGGGGTGAGGAGATTCACCAAAGACAGAGTAGGGAACAGAACAGGCCGACTGACTGAAATACACTGCTGAGGGGAGCAGCAGGTGAGGCCGGAGCTGCACCATGTGGGTCATCTCCCTGGCTAGGGATTGAACTGTTGCTATGGCTGTGGATAACTTCATAGTGCCACCAGGGAGGTCCTTGGTTGATTATTCTTGAGGCATTAGCACTCCCCTAATCTGCTATAGTTCAATTATTTAAGTAATTTATGCATTTTCTGTGTTAGTGTAGCTATGTTGATAGTGTAGCTATATTGTAACTTTGCAGGTATGTTTGCCTACTCTATAATGAATAGTTTCTTGTGATGGGATTTCCTTTGTCTTTTTATTTGAACATATTAATGAGCCTTGTTTCTTAACATGAAGGGCTCTGGATCCAGTGTGAGTGAGTCTAGTCTATCTTCAAAAATGATTTTATGCAATCCTTTGAGAATGGAACAATGTCTACTTAAATAGGGACTCTGTATTTCCCCAACCTCAGGGTTCACACTCCCTGCTTTATGCTATGAGTGTACACACAGCAGCTGTCCGTCTTTTATTAGCCAAGTGGTTGAGAGATGGAGCTGACAGATTTTGATCATTCTTCATAAAACTGCCCCAATTATTAGTCACCTAAGTTGGCTTAATGACATGTGTTAAAGTTAATAAAATCTATGCTCATTTTATTTATTTGATATTCCCTAAGCATCTGTAATGAAACAAGTTCAATTAAGAAAAGGATCACGGGGCCTCCCCGGTGGCGTAGCGGTTGAGCGCTGGGTTGCGAAGCTGCCCGCAGCCTCTGCAGCGCCGGTTCGATCCCCGGCTGCTCCCCGGCCACCGGAGGAGGGTCCCGCATGGCGCGCAGACCTCTCCTGCCGCCCGCTGCTCCCCTCAGCAGTGTACTTCGGTCCTTCTGCCTGCTCTGCTCCCCGTTCTGGCTCTGGGGAATCCTCTCACCCTCCCGCGCTTCTGACTGTGCCCAGTGCTTGTATAAATAAATAAATATATCTTTAAAAAAAAAAAAAAAGAAAAGGATCACGTATCTATCTTCTTCAGAATTCTATCTCCATTAATATGAATGTTGTCAGAAATCGCATCAGGGAAGATATTTCAGAAACATGACTCAAAAAGCAAATGTATGTGCAAGTGAGAAACAACTAAGGTGGTGAGGAAACAAGACAGGTAAGGGAACAATAGTAAGAATAGGGTGATCGAAAACAGAACTTCATGGGGTGTAACTTCAATCTGAATCTTGGGCGGGGATCTGAGTGTAAGTTGAGACCCACACATTTTCAGCACTCCAGTGAAGGAGAGGCGCTTTCTCACACATACACACACAACACACACACACACGTACACACACAACAACAACCAGCCAAATTCCCAGGCACCCTAGCATTCTGCTCCTGAAACAGCTTGATAAGCCTGAGGGCAGTTCCCACGGTGCATCCCAGGGGTTGGCAATTAGCAGCAGAGCCAGACGCTTGAGATGGATGAGCCTGGATACAGGCTTCAGGCACATGCTGCTGCCCTGCCTTGCTCTACACACATCACTTACATTGAGTTCATTCCATCCTGCTAGTTTGCTTTAAGATGGTAGACGGTGATAGTTTGGGAGAAAATATAGAATTTAATGGGGTTTCCTAATACTCCTCTCTTGCATTAGTCCCCAAATTACATTCATTTCATCTCTCTCTTTTTTTTTTTTTTTTTACCATTCTAGCATTCCTTCACCATCAGCTAGCATTTCTTCTCATCAAAGTTACTTACTTGATTGCATCTCATTGTTGGTTTCTATACCTTCATCAGACTCTGTTGTAATTTAGAGTTAAAGTAGATCACAGAATTATTATGATTGAATCCAATGCATCAATCATTTGGCCCCATTTACTCTCAGGGTGAACAGGTAATTATAAAGTAGCACACACTGATAACCAGACTGAGGTTTCTAGGTTAAGGAAGGGGGAAAGAGAAAAGATTCAAGAGGGTAGGTGGCAGGAGAAAAATTATTATTTATTTAAAAAGATAAAGTCAAAACAATAAAAAAGATAAAGTCACATGTATGCTCACTAAAATAAAAAAAAAGTGTATGTACTTTAAAAGAAAAGCTTCTGCTAAAAAGTCATATGCATATATTGCTTGAACAGCAAAACTATATAGACGAAATATATAAATTCAAAAGCATTAAAATTGTAAATACTCACCTGTACATCAGAAATAAATAGGAGAGATGAAAATATAACTCTGAAAGGGAAAAAGTAATTTTGAACCTCACCAATAATAAATACACAACTCAAGTTAATCAATAAATTTAAATCAAACAATTAAAAGGCCTAGTATGTCAAGAGACACTTAGCAGAAAAGAAAAAGAGAATGACAAATATAGAATAGGGTTTCTTGGGGTGGATAAACCATTCATTTTTATGTTTATATTAAGGAATTTCATGTATATGACTAATACACCTTTAGAAAAATGTGAGTATAAGTGACTATGTAGTAGAATTTTTGTAATAGAAAAATTTCAGAACTCTGTTTCTTAGTGCTTACTTAGTGTCACACTCTTCACAGGGGATTGCATGTGTTGAGTGAATTTTCACAATATTGAAACCATGTGAATAGATGGTAAATAGTTTGTGTACTGAATAGTTCTAGACTTGTTGCAGATTTCAGAAAAGAGAACAAAAGCCTAGAGCACATGACTTGCTTAAAGTTACTCAGCAAGTGAATAGTAGAGCCGGGATAAAAGGTCGGTCATCATGCCTCGAGAACCCATTCTTTTAACCACTATGCAAAACCCTAATAGTATGAAAAATAAATAAATAATGATATTTTGAACACACCTAGGTAATCTTTGCAGAAAATGAAATTCTGCTCCATGTATTATGTATTTGATGTGACCTGGAGTCACATCAAATGTTCATATGGAGCAAAATAATCATGTTACAAATAGGTGGTTATGTTACTATAAGGTAAAACATGCTTATAAAGTTTAAATATATGCAGAACCATGTGGTCTATGCATATACACATTAAAATGGAAAATGGTTGGGGATGAAAAGCAATGCTTTTAAGTCTAGTTGTTAATACTAAAATGATATTGGGGCAGAATAAGGTTGGGAAGAGGTGTACAAATATTTAGTGAAATTATTTTTTTAGATAAAGCAACACTGTAGAGGAGTTACATTGATAACCTCTGTATATGGAGGGGATTCTTCATAATTTCACTGAGTCAGAATGTCAGAGTGCCAAGAAATTGGAGCAAAACTTATCAAGTCATTCAAGCAAAGTTGAAAGGTTTCCAGGTCTATTGACTTTGGATGTCAACCTGCTGTCCTACAGTTGAGCTTATCTGGGAATGGGGCCTCTCATTTGTAGACCCAGAAACACAAGCAAGGACAGATCTCAAAGCAAGAAGTCACAATCATCTGTACATGTGCACACTGTTAGAGCATGAATACTGGGGAAATGACTAAGACTTATAAAATGATGACAAATAAAGTAGAATTCACTGGAGTTCAAATATAACCTAACAGGGCTTCAAATAACCTAATTCATGTAAAGACCTCCATCTAAGGTCATAGACAATTTCAGGTAACTGTCACTTGTAAACATGTATTAGCTTTTAAGTGCCATTGAATTCACTGGACTAGTAATAGGTGGAGGATTTCCCCATCAATATCCATTAGGGATATTGGCCTGTAATTTTCTTTTCTTATAATGTCTTTGTCTGGCTTTGGTATCAGAGTAATGCTGGCCTAATAGAATAAATTTGGAAGCATTTCCTCCTTTAAATTTTTGAAAGCATTTGAAAATTGTTGGTGTTAATTCTTCCTTAATGTTTGGTAAAATGAATCAGTAAAGTCATCTGGTACTAGACTGATTACTGATTCAATCTCCTTACTGGTTATAGGATCTATTCAGATTTTCTGTTCAAGATTCAATACTTTAGGTTTTATATTTCTAGAAATTTATCCATTGCTTCTGGGCTATCGATTTTGTTGGTGTACAACTCATTGTAGTCTCTTACAACACTTAATTTATTTGAAATAAAGGTAATGACTCCTCTTTCATTTCTGATTGTAGTTAACAATACTACATGTACACTAAAAAATGGAAGAGGCCAGATCTTATGTTACACAATTTTACTCAAATAACAAAGACATGGTTTAGAAACATGGAATGCATGGAAAGTAGCATAAAGCCATAAAGTGATCAAATAATCAAATAAAAAGCTCACAAGATTTGCTGATAAGTCAGCATTATTAAAATAAGGAAGTGAATAAAATGAAATGAAAAGTGATGCAATAAGAGGGAACCAAACAAGCAAATGAAAAGACAACTCCAAGTGTTCTAGTAGCTATTGCAGGGAAGGTTATTGTAGTGTATTTCCTCCTGAAAGCAAATTCTAGAAATAGAAACTCTAAATATATAAAGTATCCCATTTATAATAAGATTAGATAAAGATCTATATTCCAAAGATACATAGTAATACTTTATTTTTAACAATGTGAGGTTGAAATATGACAGAACTGGAAAAGAAAAAAATATATAAGTCAATAGTGAAAAGGAAGAGTTGAACAACATAATTGGATGAGCTTGACTTGGCCATAAGTAATCGTCAACACACGCATGCTCCAAAATAAAAGATGAAGCAAGATAGAAGTGTGTGTCTCTCTCATAAAGAGGTCTTGGTGGTATAGATTGGTATGTCCTCTAAATGTTAGGATGCCAGACTTATTTCAACTCAATGCATTGTTTGAGCAAGTATGTGCTTTCTAAGGTTTTCCTGATACCTTGGGCTCATGATCCAAGATGTCTACTGAAGCCCTAATAGCTACATCCCAGCCACTCCAGATTTAGGAATCTACCTAAAAGTATCACATCATATTCCTCCTGTCATCTCATTATTGGCACTTAAGTCATATAATCAAAGGTTGCCCTGAGCATAACCTATTGATAATACAGAAAATTGCTAATGGTATCACAATGAGCGATAGTTAATAGGTAGAATACAGGAAATTGCATGTGATGTTGATTGTCACATCACAAAAATTGTCAGTGATGTGATTGAAAAGGTGGTGTCAACACTGAGATCACTTCAAATGTGCTGGTAATTCAGTGGGTCCAGGTTGGTTAATTTTACTATGATTTTTAATGGTATATATATTTATGCTGTTATGTGAAGGACAAAAAATAATGTTGAATTTTATTGGAGAGGCAAAATTATGGAGATAGTTGAAAGATCAATGATTAACAGGTACAAATTTATTTTAAGACATACTACTAGATGCATGTATATATGGTACATATGTTACTCTACACTATATAGAGAGATATACACACCTATACACACACATGCAAACACACACACACAGGCACACACTGCTGCTGTCTGGATTTTCTTTTTGGATTCCTTTCATAAATTGCACCAGCCATATGGTGTCCCCCGATGGCCCTCAGTTGAATGAGCCCCTTTGTGAGCTGTCTCACACTCTACATAGTTCATGTCTTCCTACCACTGAGGTGAGCCCATATCCTTTTACTGCTTTATGTGGGGAAATGAAACGATTACAAAGATCTGGTAACTTTAGTTAAAGCCATCACAGTTCCAGAGCTCTGCTGAGATTTTTCTTACATCTGAATCACCATTCATATCCTCCCGTTACCCTCTGCCCTCCATAGTTAATTCTTAGGGCATTCTTCTGTATACTTCCTGCATGTAAATTTCCATCTTAAACTATATGTTCCAGAAAATTACATAAGAGAAGAAGGGAGTGTCTAATGCTTATATTATCTGTTCATAAAAACTTTATCAATTGTTATAAAGGAGGCATTTACATAACAAACTGGAAATGTTTAATGACAAATTAGTGTTCTCACAGCTGAAAAATTTCCATGACTTTTTGTTTCCATAACAATATAAGAACATTGTTTCATTTTCAAGTTGTTCCCTGTTTAAAATCTTGCAGAACCAAGAAAAATCTAATATATTTCAATCATTTGTATAAAATTTAGGTCTCATAGCTGAATTATTAATTCCCAAAGAGTGTTGAAATGCAAGACAGTTTGGAGGGAAGTGGGGTGCTAAATAAATCAAGGGTGATTTTAATAAACTAGAAGCTTTTAGGTACTAAATCTGTCTGCATCTGATCTGAATTGCAATTACCTTTCAAAAATTCATCCATCATCACAAACTCCAAACAAACTTTCTTGGCAGCAGATGTTTGAGGAAAGCTATTTCACGTGGCAAATTTTTCTTCTGGTTTACAACATCCTTAAGAATGACAGAAATTTCAGGGATTATTTCAGCATAATTTAGCAAAACATCATGGTTTACATAGTTTGCATGCTTTATAAATACCTGCTTTATATATAAGCCCTTCATTCATAAGTGAACATTTTGACTCCCACTGTTTTTGACATCCATAATCTTTTATTCCAATTTGTCATATTTTAGAGGTAAATACACCAAAATATGTTTTGATAATTTATCTGAATAAAACATTATCATTTCATATTACTTTTCACTTTAAACCTACTACAAATTGTATTTGGATAAAATTATTTCAATGTACCAGTAGGTTGTAGTATGTACTGATAACTTAGTAATGTTCAGGAGGTATCATCTATAATCACCTTGATAAAAGGATATTATACGTTGAAAGAGAAAACTACTATTTCTAAACTTGGTTTACCACATTTATCCTTTCTTTAAAAATATTGTCACTTTTTTGATTTTGCTCGAAAAAAGTATAGTTTAAATTCAGTTTCACCTGTGAGCTTATGCTTTATAACTAAACATGCTGCTTGGTACACATTATATTTTCAAAATTATTGGTTTATTGGTTTATCTGTACATTGAATGTATGGATGCTTCTTTGTTTTGTGCATTTTATTACTCATGCTAATATATTCCTGAAACTAGTTATTGCTTTATGAACAAAAACTTAGTACTTCCAAAGGAAAACATGGAATAACTTTATAACTTTAGGGGGGGAAGGACTTTAAGATAAGTCAAACAAAGTAAGATGCATAAAATTACAAAACATATGATGTAGACTTCATAATTAAAAATACACCATGTTAATTATGCTAATCAAAGTATACCATTAAGGGCCTCCCCGGTGGTGCAGCAGTTGAGAGCTGGGTTGCGAAGCTGCCTGCGGCCTCTGCGGCGCGGGTTCGATTCCCGGCTGCTCCCCGGCCACCGGAGGCGGGTCCCACATGGCACGCAGACCTCTCCTGCCGCCCGCTGCTCCCCTCAGCAGTGTACTTCGGTCCTTCTGCCTGCTCTGCTCCCCGCTCTGGCTCTGGTAAATTCTCTCACCCTCCCGCGCTTCTGACTGTACCCAGTGCATGTATAAACAAACAAACAAACAAACAAACAAATAAATAAATAAATAAATATATAAATAAAATAAATAAAAACATGCCTCTAAAAAAAATCAAAGTATACCATTAAGAAAACGAATAAGCTAATTAAATATACTTTTAAGAAAATTAATAACCATGCTATAGTTTAAGGTAAATATTCCAAATATATAAAAAGATCTCATACAATTCAGTAATAAAAATCAACCAAAATTCAACAAAAACTCTAAGAAGTGCATGTGAACAATTTAAAGTAACAATCACGAAGGGTTTACTAATTAACAGCAAATATGAAAAAAATACTTAACCTTATTCACTTCAGAACATTACATATTAAAACCACAATTATTGATCACTAGACCTGCCATAATGGCTAGTTTTAGAAAAACTAATAAAAGCTAATAATCTGGCAAGTTTGGGGATGTAGTGCTGATTCTTTGTTGGTGAGTATGTGAAATGTGTGGTATAATCACTGTGGGAAATGTTCTTAGTATAAATACTGTGACCCTGCAGTTTCACTCCCAGGCTTTTAAAGATAAATAAAATATATGTCTAAAAATATAGAAACAAAAATAAAATCACAAACCCAGTATAATTCATAAGCTCCCCAAATTATAGACCTGCTGACCATCCAACCATATACAATAATCATAACCTGTGGCATAATTATGCCATGAAATAGGAAGGGATTATAACTGCAGATATATGAAATTGGACAAATGAATCTCAAAACATTGAGTAAATGATGTTCCACAAAGGCAAGTTGAGCGTATGAGTTTGTTTTTACATAGATCCAAACCAAGCAAAATTCAACCATGGTAGAAAAAAAATCTGAACAGTGATTGATTCTGGAGAGTGAAAGTGGTGACTAATAGGAAAACTTTGTGAGGTGATAGTAATATTCTTTTCATTGTGTTAGGGATTAATGTTCCAGGGTATATGCCAGTGTCCATATTCCAAATATATGTCCTTAAGATATGTACATTTTGTTGCATGTAAGTTTCACCTAAAATTGTGTGCAATGACATTGAATTTTCCTTAATTATATGCATGCTAAAATATTTAAAGGATATTTGAAATTTACTTACTAGCCTAGGAAGATGAGATGGCAAGTGAATAATAAGATCTATAAATAGGTGATAAATCATATAGAATGGATTAGTAAAAGGTGGTTGTTCATTCTTAACTCTTTCATCTTAAATTTTGCTTGAAAATGTCATAATAAATCATTAAAGTAAATGTGGCAATACAGAGAACCTACATATAGAATATAGAAGTCATCCCATCTCTCACAGAGCCTCTCCTATAATCAAAAAATCCTTCAGTACACTGAAGTACTCTAAGTAGAGGACATCTCTTAATGACATGCTCCTAAATTATTGAAAATTTGCAGTCTAGATTATATGTGAGGTAAATAGTTAATAAGCTTAATACTTCCCAAATCATTGAGATTAACTATTGGAAATTTCCATGGAATCAAATCACACAGAAAATAGCTATGAAATTGTAAAACTCTCTTAAAGGCCACATTTTATTAGATGGTAGGAATAAAGGAGGACCCTTTGCACAATAGGGCAGAGGAACCAAACTGAAATGTGCTGTCAAAGGAATGTCTCTAGAAGGACTTACTTTTTATAACAGCTGATAAAGTTATTATGGTCTCAGGAATTCTTTACCATGATGATCATAAGGAGATATGGGTGTTATTACTTAATAGAGGCCAATGCAGTTACTCAAAGAGTGGTTTGTGTACATTTTCTTCAGGCAGAACCATTTATCTTTAGATGTTGCCCAACATAACAGATTACAGTAAAAAATTGAGTTAAATGGTGCAGTAACATCAAAGAACACCATAGATGGGAAATAAGTTGAGAGTTACACCATCAAAAAACTCTAACCTGCAAAACATAATATTGATCTTTCCGAAATAAAATTTTCAAGGAAGAACTTATGATGAAACATGCCATGAAATAACACAGAAAGTGTATGATTGCTAAAATATAAGAAAAAATAAAATAGGCTTTTTCAAAATGTATAGGTACCTGCCATGAACAGATACAAGGAAAGGCTTCTGAAGCCATAGGCATTCACTGTTAAATACACACAGTACCAGACACCACCTTGGGTATCATGAATGTGCCACAAGTGAAACAGACATGTGTATTATGTTCATGGAGCATGTATTCTTGTGGGGAAAACAACTTCACGTACAAGTGATGTTTATATTAACACATACATATGGGCACTATTGTTTTAACATCCGAAAATCAATCAACGTTATCCAACACATCAACAAAAAGAAATATAAAAACCATATGATAATATCAATAGATGCTGAGAAAGCTTTCGACAAAGTGCAACACCCATTCATGATAAAAGCCCTTGAAATTCTTGGGATACAAGGAACATACCTCAACATCATAAAGGCCATCTATGACAAGCCAACAGCCAGTATCATTCTCAATGGTGAAAAGCTGAAAGCAATTCCATTAAGATCTGGAACAAGACAAGGATGTCCACTCTCACCACTGCTTTTCAATATAATACTGGAAGTCCTAGCCAGGGCAATAAGACAAGAGAAAGACATCCAAGGAATCCAAATAGGAAAAGAAGAAGTCAAACTATCACTATTTGCAGATGATATGATAATATACATAGAGAACCCCAAAATCTCCACAGAAAAACTAATTCAACTCATCAATCAATTCAGTAAAGTGGCAGGATACAAAATCAACACGCAAAAGTCAGTAGCCTTCCTATACACAAACAACAAATCTGAAGAAGAAGAAATCAAAAAAACCATCCCTTTTATTATCGAAACATATGGGCACTATTTGCAATTGTTGAAATAGAAACTAATTTAAGACAAAGTAATAATCTCATTTAAAAACAAAATAAAGGACCTCCCTGGCAGTGCAAGGGGTTAAGTCTCAGCACTATGAAGCTATCCGCAGCCACTGGCCAGGGAGCTACCCACATTACTCATCAGACCTCTCCTGTCTCGCCCGCTGCTCCCCTCAGCAGTGTGTTTCAGTCAGTCTGCCTGTTCTGTTCCCCACTCTGTCTCTGGTGAATCATCTCACCCTTCATACCTCTGGCCCGTACCCCAGTTCTTATATGCATAAATAAATAAATCTTTAAAAATAAAAGTACATGATAAATATGTGTTGTAATAGGAATATCAGCTTAACTTCAATGATTTGATATAGTTTGTGTTTAAAACAGAGTGAAGAGCAATATGAATGACACAAAATGAAAAAATAAGAGCTAGGCAAACATTTTTAAAATAAAATGAAGTGAATTACCAAAGAAAAAACAGCACAATAACATTTATGATTCTAAAGATGATTATGAAATCAAAAGAAATGGTTATAAACAAAGTAGTGATGTGGTGCACTATACATTAATATAATGATAATTTAACATTTGTAGGAACAAAGAAAGTGCAAATCATCAAAGACAGAAAATGGAGTCATTTATGACAATCCGATGCATCTTCATAAAATGTTTGTTAAGCAATTTAAAAATTTTATTGTTGATTTTCAACATTACCATTGTTTTACCTTGGAAAAATATATTTGTAAAAGTGAAATACAATAATGGTATTTTATTAAAACTATCTGAAGCAGTGAATATGGGTCACTGTTAGAAAATATATAAGCCATTAGAATAGGACAATTAAAATATAATAGGAAATAAAAGAAATATTGACAAAGATATTCTGAAAATCTTGACAACTTTTTTGTGCATTAAAGGAGTCTCCAGGGGACACCTGGAGAGGCTGTTTGATAGTGACTTGGTGTTTCTTAACATTTTGCTATATTAAAGTAAGAGTTTGAATTTAATAAATCATATATTTAGAATAGTTTTCTCTACTGATAAAAATATCAGAATATAGACTAATTAAATTATAAAGAGATACTGTTATTTAGGGCAGAATTTGAAATAGTTATTCTTTTATTTAAATATTATAAAATCATATGAATGACTAGGAATACATACGTTGCATATACTTGAACTGAGCCACACAACATTTGACAAATGTTAATTTATTCTTCTCTTAATAATTTTCTAATGATTACTCAATTTTCAAGTTAATATCATGCTATTATTTGTTCTTAAAATGTCAGAAATATTTGCAAAATAGATATTTCTGTGATGAAGTCAGAACAATTCTTATCACTAAAAGCTAAGGTTCTGGAATATTCAGAAAATAACTTCTTTTTCACCAAGTCATGGTCATGCTATCTTAGGAACATTATTTAGGAAACTTAAAAATTTTATCATGTTTCTACCATTTGAAATTTAGTAATGGGTTGTTTTATTGCAATAGAGAAGTTTAAAATTAGAAGAGTGCCATCAGTGATATTTAACTCTGTAATAGAAAATCTAGAAATCATTTTATATTGAAAAGTTGCTAGTATAAATAGTTTAAATGAAATGTCCTTCACTTTACTGTCATATCCTCTTTTGTGAAGAATTTTCCCTTAGAAAATTGTTTATTTCTTACACAATGCATTACATAATGCATGCTGAGCTCACCTCCTGCTGTGTTGGGTGCCAGGTGGGGGTAGATAAACATGTAACATTTGCATGGAGCAAAAAGGGTGTTTTAAAGACTCTATCTGATAGAGCAAATGGTCAACATCTGTGTGTATTCAAAGTTGACATACAACTGACAATTCAAAGAATATTGTAAAAATTATTAACATGTAATCAGTGATTCCTATCTATGCTCACTGCTCTTATGTCCTAGAGGATTGCAAAGTATCATAGGTAAGCTTCTTTCAGATAGGTGTTTCCTGTTAGAACTTTTCCTAACTGACAGATAAAGGCTTAGAATGGAAACCCTTGGTTTATTCAACTGTAAAATTAATTTTGTTTCTGCAAATGCATTTAATTAGTCTTAGTATGGTATAGATTAAAATTAGCTTTATTGACTGACAAAAAATAACAAAGATGGAAATATCATTCCTAATTAATATAATTGACTGATCATCTTAACAATCTGGTAAAAATCTGAATTTTTTTATTTACTTTACAATTCTTTAGGGTAAATAACAACAAAAATATTCTCTATATTCTAAAAATCATTACAGCCAAAATATTAACACATGAAGACTTACAGGAAAGTGAGTGCTTTACATGTTTCATCATATTAAGATGAATTATCTGTATGATTACAAATAATGTCTATTACATTATATACATATTGAATATGTTAATATATTTTGCATTTAATTATGGTATAACATTAGATCTTCTTCAGAATCATACCATAATGATTCAGAATTATGTACTTTTAAAAACTTAGCTATTCAAAACCATGGTTATAATTTTGTTTTAAAGCAATGTATATAAAAATGAAAAGCAACTTGAGTATTATTTATTCTCATTGTAGACTAAAAGCATGACTAACTTTTATCTGTTCATTTCTTTGGTTAACATAATACACTCTCTATAGAAATAATATATGTATTTAAAAAAATCTCCAAGTAATTCAATATTGCATGAGTTTAAATTGAGAGAGGTAAAAATATAGTTATTCAAGTAATAGAAATTTACATTGTAGCAGATGCATGTATATTAACATCTTCCAAATTTCAAAAGTTGCTAAATTAATATTATCATCAATATCTGTTAATATGGGTATCAGCAACTTTATTAAAATTATTTCTAAAATTCTGCATATTGTCATCAAAAATATTACATGGCCTCCCCAGTGGTGCAGCGGTTGAGCACTAGGCTGCGAAGCTGCCCGCAGCCTCTGCAGTGCCAGTTCGATCCCTGGCCGCCTGGCAAGGGTTCCACATGGCGTGCAGACCTCTCCTGCTGTGCCCACTGCTCCCCTCAGCAGTGTATTTCGTCACTCTGCCTATTCTGTTCCCCACTCTGGCTCTGGTGAATTCTTTCATCCTCCCACGCTTCTGACTGTACCCAGTGCTTGTATAAATAAATAAATAAATAAATCTTAAAAAAATACATAATTTTTTGTTAGTAAATTGTATTCTCATGCAATGCATTTTACATTATACTTTACTGGACCAAGTATAATCCTACACTTGGTTTATTAGGACAAAAACCATTTTGTAAAAAGTCAGAAATAGAGTAATGTTTTCAATCTAATTTTTCTGTAACAATAGCTAAATTACCCTAAGCATTTCTCACCTAGGATAATTTTAGCATTCTGAACATTCAACTCATTTGTCTCACAATTTAAAATCTCTCTCTTGGAATCTGCCAGGAAACATGGATTCTAATGTTCCTGATTATTTAGGATTAGTGATGTTTAAGGTATTTTGTCTTCTTAGTCCTTAAAACTATAATAGCACCACACAGTCAAAATGTAAACACAATTTTAAGCAGGAAGAAAATGAAATTGATGAAATATTTTCAATACACTTAAGATTTTAGCATTAACAGCTGAAGGACATAATTGTATGATTATGCTCCAGTGCATCCTTATTAAACATTAAGTTAAATCATTTGACTAGTTGTATCACAGTTAAGAGAGTGGAATAAAATCTTCATCTCATTCCCAGAATTTTCAATAGGGAGTAATAGAGAATAAGATATGTATTGTAGATATTAACCAATTTCACACATTACTACATTTGCTCACATGAAATGACTCAATTATCTGGAAAATGTATGGTTTCCTGTCAAGTACATCAGTGTTTCAATCTTCATGTGTTTATTCTTTTACTTGATACATGTTTAATTCTTTTTTTTAAGATTTATTTATTTATGTACAAGAGCTGGGGTACAGGCCAGAGGGGCAGGGGGTAGGTGAAAGCATTCACCAGAGACAGAGTGGGGAACAGAACAGGCAGACTGACTGAAATACACTGCTGAGGGGAGCAGTGGGTGAGACAGGAGAGGTCTGCTGTGCCATGTGGGTAGCTCCCTGACTGGGGCTATAACTCGTGCTGCAGTGGCTGGCGGTTAGCTTCATAGGTTGCGCCTTAACCCCTTGCGCCATCAGGGAGGCCCAAATTTCCGATTTCTTGAAGCTTGCAATGTAATTTCATTACAACTATTAGTAAACAGTTACCTAAGCATATTTCACTAATTTTTATAACTTTTCAAAGGAAGATACAAGTTGCTAAGAGATGCTAGCGCAGGAGTTATGCCATACATGTGGGTAAGCAAATAAGAATTTAAGAAGATGTAATGCAAATCAAATCCAGCAAAATATAAGAAGTGGACTACAACACGAGCACGTGAAGTTACATCAGGAATGCAATTTGATTTAATTGGTGACCTAGCAACTTCACTCTCATGTACTTTCCTAGAAGAAATAAAAACATAGCCAAAGAAAATCTTTATGTCAGCACTTAGAACTTAATCCACACAAAACCATCCAAATGGACATTGACGGTGAGTGAATAAACTATGGACTCGCCACCATGTAATGGACAACGACTCAGCAGTAAACTTCGTAAACAAATCATATTCACAGAAATAAAACCTAATATCAAAATATAAAGAGCAAAAGAAACCAGTCACAAGATGGTCCACCTCATCACCCCACCTACAGCAGGTGGAGGGCATCCCAGACAGGAAGTGACGGTGAAGTGACCCCAAGCTGGACGCGGTCATGGATCCCCCCCCACCTTTCTTTGGCCCGTAGCTCCGCCCAGACCTGCCCTCTGGGGCCCGAGGCGGCGCCTCCCCCCTGGGGCGTGGAGACCAGGTGCGCCAGGTGCCATCCCTCCAGAGAAACAGGCCCGCCAGGTGCCGGGTGAGCTGGGTGGGTGGCCGGGACGCACCACCCGCTATCCTATGTGGGTGCCAGGGCTGCAAGTCACCCAAAGGGCTGTAGAGACTGAACCCCCCATCAGGAGGAAGACGTGGTGAGAGTAAAGCCTGGCCTGGACCTGTGTATGCGCAGGAAGGGACGGAGCAGGCTCTCCATGACCCTATGCAGACAGGTGAAGGAGACAGACCTGGAGCCCTGGTGCCTTTTCTAGGGTTTTTATTGGGGTTTGTCGGGTACAGGGCAGGCAGGGGTGCCTTCCGCCACCTGTGAGTCCTCAGTCTTTCTGGGCTCTCCTGTGTTCTCTCCTGGCCTCTGCCTCTCTTGCTCTGCTGGCGTCCCTGTGAAGCAGCCCTTAAAAGCCTGGTCTCGCAGCCCAGGTGTATCCACCTACCTATGCCCACACCCTACTCCAGGTGCCCGCCATCAGGCCTGCATTCAGGACCGCAAGGATCCATCATCAATGCGCATCCATCCTCAATCCTAATGGCGGGAGGGCAGAAAAGCCTGATACCATTTTACCTTACCCTACAACCTGGGTGGCCCAGAGACCTGGGCCGAGCTGCTCGAGGGGTGTCTGGTGGACCCTGGGCTGGGGTGCCTGGGCCTGCTGCTCTTCCTGCCCTGGCTGGAGGGAAAGCGCTGAATTCTGTTGCAGAGAGAAGCAGTTGTGCCTGTCTGGAAGGCCCAGGTCCCAAAGTGATAAAGGTTTTCTGCTGTGTCTTCTTTTCCAAATTTTGTACCCTTGGATTTTACGCTAAGGTAGAGGATCCATTTGAAATGTTTTGTGCAAAGTCTGTGTAACATAGTGTTTGTTGGTTTTGGTTTTTAATATGGATTTCATTCTTCCAGCGCCATCTGTGGAAAGCCTATGTCCTCTGCATTTGGTTGATTTTATACTTTTGTCAAGTATCCGTTTCACTCTAGTTTTGCAGTTCTTTTCTCTGGGCTGCCTGTTCTCTTTCATCTGGAGGTTTATTCCTTCACTGCTATTGGACTTTATCAAGAAACGTGTTTTGCTAATATTTTAATTCTATACTCATGCTAAGGACTTTCAACTTACATAATGGGCTTCATGAATTAAATGAGAACGGTGTCATTCCATTTCAGTATTATCAGAGTGAATTTGTGTATCATGGGAAATGTTTTATTCCCTGAAAGTAGAAGAACTTGCCTAGAATATAGTCTTGGCGAGGCTAGGGAGATGGCTAATTAAGGACCCATGTTTACTACAGATGGTTACCTCATTTCTATTGTTTGCATATTCCTTGAACTATACATTTTTAGAATTGGGTTCTGTATGTCCTAAGGTTTTACTTTCTGTCACAAAGTAGCATAAGCTGAGCCTGTCAAACAAAAGAATGTGCTCTCCCAGGTCTGCGGGCAGGAGGGATTCTGGAGGGTGGATTCCTTGGAGGGCTGGGCAGGGAGTGAGATCTGTTCCCTGGTCTGTGTGTTCTGTCCTGGCTGCCGGAGTTTGCTGGCAGCCTGGAGTTGCTTGGTCTCTGGGCATTTATCCTCCTGATCTTTGCTTCCAGTTCACCCAGTGTTTTCTGGTCTCTGTTTTGTTGTTTTTTTTTTTTAATATTTTATTTTATATAATCCTTACATCTTTTTTCATCTTTGCACAATGTGTGCATTTTCATTTTGGTTATATCCCCCATACAATTGCACCTCCCCCCTTATTTTGACTCTAGTCCTTCCCTCTCACCCTCACCTCCCCCCCCAATGTTTGTCTCTGGTTTATAGTTGCTTGTTGCTTGTTGATTTTGATTTTGTATTAATTAGTCTTTTTCCTGGTCCTTATTTAGGTTTTCTAAATTCCTGCTTTGAGTGAGACCATCCAGTATTTTCCTTTTTCTTTCTGGCTTATTTCGTTGAGCATGATCCCTTCTAGCTCCATCCATGTTATTGCAAACTGCATGTGTTTATCTTTTTTGAATGCTGAGTAATATTCCATGATGTATATGTACCACATCTTCTTGATCCAGTCATCTATTTTTGGGCATTTGGGCTGTTTCCATAGCTTAGCTATTGTAAACAGTGCTGCTATAAACATAGGGGTGCAGGTGCTCTTTGGAATTACTGTTTCTGTGTCATGGTCTCTGTTTTATCTCACTGTTTTCTAAGGACCCCCTTGATGTTTCATGGGGGCCTATCAGTAAATGAGATGCTCAGGCATTTGCACCACTGGCCTCTGTGGCCTTCTCCTTTGGTCTTGGATGCAGGAAGCACGTGGAAATGTGGGCAAGGGGCACGTGGGCCTGATGGTGGGCACCTGGCGCATGGTGTGGGCATGCACTAATGGGCGCACCTGAGCCTGCATGGGAGGCTGTAAGGGTGATGGAAAATGGCAGCAGAGGGCGGGTACGGCACATCAGCCATGGGAAGACATGTGACTGCAGAGAGGCAGGGCCAGGGAAGATGCCAGATAGAGCCCAAAGAGAGTAAAGATGCCCTGGGCGATTGAAGAGTAACTTGCCTTCCAAACCCTCCACCTCCCTGGCCTCCCTGCCTTGCCAGCCTCAGGGCTTGCCCCATAACAGTGGGTGTAGAAAGATCATTAAACCCTGAAGAAAGCCACTGATGTTGTAAGACTCTCCTTTCCCGTCTCCCCAGTAGATAGAGAACATGCCCCGTGCCTTGCTGACACTACGGGGCCCATCCTCAGTAAACCCCAACTTCAAGTATGAACTTAACTTAGGTTCAGTCTTCGCTGTAATTATTTCCAAGCAAAGTCACATTCTGAGCTGGGGCAGGGGTTGGGGGTGGCAGAACAAACAATAAAACAGTAATAGTCCATTTCAAGGTTTCCCAGTTTTTAAATAAAAGTAATGTTGCTCTTACTTTTTAAGCTACTGTTTGACCTGAATAAAAAGTAGCATAATATTTGCTGACCAAAGTTTGGGCTGTGCTTTTAAAAATCATATTTAAATTAAAAAAATAAAAAAAAATTAAATTTGCCCACCGCTAAATCAAGTCCTCCTAGCAAAATGCTATATAGCCTTGTGATATTGCATTACAAAGTTTTAGAAAACTGCAGCTTCCCTGGCTTCCATCTGTACTTGTGAGCCACAGAATATGGTCGTGGATTTTAAATATTCCCAAGAGCCTGAGAGCTAAGCTACCAGGATCTTCTAAACATGATGGTACATTGTCTAAGGTCTTGGATCCTGAAACCCTAAAGCAAACTTAGCTTTATTAGAACTGTTCTACTGATTTACATTTATGTGAAAATACACAGGTTTGTTGTAACTGTTACATTTCATTGAAATGTTTTTCAATAAAATATTGGTATATTATCTTGGAAAAAAAAAATCTAGGCACATCGTCTACCTAGCTTGTTAAAACATCCAAACTGAAAATTCATACAATTTTAAATGGAGTGATTTGTTGTTTGCTGCAATTACTGACTGAGGGTTTTCCTTAAACACTATTTCACTGTGATTGATCTACAAGCTTTTGAATTTTTTTCTTCACCTATGTTGTGAGCTTGATTTTGTTTTCCATTTTTACTGTAGTAGTTTAAGAACTACATCCTATCTTGTTATTTTATGAGTATTTTAATCTCACCAAAATAAAATCTAAATACTTAACCATTTACACCAAAATTGCTATCGCTGCCTATTATTTTACTTGGCCCACTTTTAATTCCTCCCAAATAAACACTTATTTTACCATTTAAGTAGATTGTATAGGATTTCCTCCCTAAACTATTTATTTCAAAATAGTCTTTGACATTCTTTGTATCAAAGATTATGGGATTGTTTTTCTTCTGAAATATTTACTTTTGAAGTTCATTGAATGATGTTGATGATGGTAACAATTTTTATTTTTTGATTATGTTTAGATGTCTTTAAATTTCAAAATGATAATATGCATAGTAATTCCCACCAATAATATCCATGCCCTTTTTCCTGCACCAGCTGATATAAAATGGTTACATTTTAGTATGAGGTTAGTCGTGAATAAATTTGAGAAAGCAATAAAAAATAAAATACTTAGAGACGTCACTTATTTTTTGGTGAACATTCGTTCTTACTGAGTTTTATAGATTTTAAATTTCTTTTTGATTTTTATTCTAGGCTCTATGGTGATTATGACGGAAATAATCCAAATCCTGTCCTTAAGGATTTCCCAAGGTAAGTAAGTGAAATTTATATTTTAACCCTGTGCTTTAGGCAAATGTGGTTGTTTCATATTTTCAGCCTATTAATAATAATGCTAAAGATAGAAATACTTATGGACACTCACCTAAACCTACAGACAATTCCCCCTTTGAAGCCAATATTATAACTGGACCATCCTTTTGGGTTCTTATGATTCTAGTATGCTCCTCAATAAGAACCCTCAGGAGACTGAAAGAGATAGAGGTTTATTTCCTGTAAGACCTGGAAGTTACTCAACATACCTGGGTCACAGTGAGATCATGGCACAGGGGTGGGGTGGGAGGGTAAGCAAGGGCTCAGAGGCAAGTTTTGATGGTCTGGGGTTTTGTTGACATACTCTTGATTGGTGAATTCAAGTCCTAAGTGGGAATTTAAAACACGGGAAGAGAGATAAATGAAGGAAAAAGGACAGACATCAGTCTTTCCCAAAGGAACAGTTATCAAAATTAACCAGAATCTGTGCAACAAAGGAGCTTCAGCTAGATGAGGCAGGCTGGCTCTTATCTGGTCTAGTGGTTGGCACTTAACCCTATTTAAAGTGGATGCCCTTTGATATGGATGCCTGGGCAAGATTAGGTTTTGTTGTAGTAGAAAAGAATACCCAGTTCTGTAAACTTACAAGACAGTGTTTTTCCATGAGAGGTAATAAGTGAGTGTGTGAACATTATGGGATTATACCTGAGTTTTAAAAAATTCAAAATGCCCCACACAGTCAACATGTAAGGATTTTAGTAATCTTATGACTATTTATCAATGATATGTCTATAAATATTATTAATGAAGAAGGGACTGGGGATGCATAATACCTAGGGAATTAGTTCTTATTATAGAATGCTCTCTCTCCCATTCAGCATAGATTTATCACCACATCATACACGTGCACAAGTGCAGCTGAATATGAATGCTTCTGTCCTTTTAAATATGGTTAATGTGCAAAGTTGATCTTTGTGTTCATTTCCACTGATTTCTGGGATGGAAGAAGAGTAAGCATTGGTTTTTCATCGAGCCTGTTGAAATACAGGAACTTGGAGTTTTTTCTGCCCTTAAGAAAATGCGCCTTTAAAAAATTATTTTGACTCTGGCCATATTGTAATGCAAAAGCAGTATTTTACTTTCTTGGGGGAAAGATAAAAAAGGTGTTGGAAGAAAAATAGCAGGAGTTACCTGTTAGACCCCAAGTCTAAGAGTTAAATGTAGAGAAGGTGATAAAGAAGAGAAAAGAGAGTAGACACAAATAACAATTGGAGAGCAGGGAGAGATGAGTCCTTCCTCCAGCCAGAAATAATCCTTGTGCTTCCGTCCTGTTGCCATAAGAAAGGTCAGTGATTGAGCCTCACCACCATCTTCACTTCACCCCACCATGTTCTGTGGCTCACTGGGGGTTCCAATGTATTTCCCCACATGCAGTAAGTTGGAAACCTACTGCCAAAGGGAAATAATAAGAAATATTTTTATAACATTAATACCTCTAAAAGTATCAGTTAACTCCTATTTGTTTTATGCCTTCTAAGTGGATAATTCAGTTACAGGTTTAGACAAGAATAGAGAATTTATGAGTTTGTCTTTTAATCTCTTACCTTTTTTTTTTTTTAATTTATTTTATTTTATTTTTTATAGAGGCTTGTTTTATTTTTTTATTTGTTTGTTTGTTTGTTTTGTTTATACAAGCACTGGGTAGAGTCAGAAGCGCAGGAGGGTGAGAGAATTCACCAGAGCCAGAGCAGGGAGCAGAGCAGGCAGAAGGACCGAAGTACACTGCTGAGGGGAGCAGCAGGCGGTGGAAGAGGTCTGCGGGCCATGTGGGACCCTCCTCCGGTGGCCGGGGAGCAGCCGGGGATCGAACCGGCGCCGCAGAGGCCGCGGGCAGCTTCGCAACCCAGCGCTCAACCGCTGCGCCACCGGGGAGGCCCAATCTCTTACCTTTTTATATTGAAAATTACTGCATTTGTTTCATACCTAAATTACAGTGAGATAAAAATGTTTGTGTTTTGGTTTTAATGATTCAGTGAGTCGATTTGTACAAATAATGTCTTGTTACACTAAGTACTAAAAATTTACTGTTATTATTATCACGTCCTCAAATTTAAGCTCACACACTTTTATCCAAGAATAATTATCAATCTTGTATAATCCTGTCAAAGAAAAATTGGACTGCACAGAGGTAAATAGGCAAAGAAAGTTTTATTCAAGAATATTTCAGTATGGGTGAGAAAGTAACTCAAATCTCTGAAACAAAAGTTCAGAGGGTTTGTAAACTCTGGGGTATGGTCAGGGAATGCAGTGGAGGATGATGTCCCTGTGCAGTTTGGTCTGTGTGACTGGCCATCTGTGTTAGCTAAAAGTCACTTTTTGAAGGTAGGCTCCAATTCACCCCCAGGGATATAAGGGTATTATCACTTTCATTATATATCAAAGTGAGGACTCCCCGGTCCTTGAGAAGGACATACCCTGGGTTACAAGACCTGGCAAAGTGGGAGAAGATATACATCTCAAAAAAGCAGAAAAAAGTTACCATTTTTCTAAAGTAGATGCTTCCAGAAAAGCGAGGGCAGGGACCCAGAGCCACGAAGAAGCCTGTCTA
Source organism: Talpa occidentalis (assembly GCF_014898055.3). Taxonomy (NCBI): domain Eukaryota; kingdom Metazoa; phylum Chordata; class Mammalia; order Eulipotyphla; family Talpidae; genus Talpa; species Talpa occidentalis. The sequence continues at coordinate 92,144,039 of NW_023601322.1, read as the reverse complement.
AAGTTTACAAAAACTGAGAGCAACAATCAGGCTGTCTGGGGTGACTTATATGTACAAAATGACCAGGAGGAGAAAAAGCAAAATTTCTTCTGAACTATCCTGTGCATTGAGGTGAAAGTTGCCTGGAACTTAGAATAACTTGTGACATAGTCGAGTAATTTTTTTTTGAAGATTTATTTATTTATACATATAAGAGCTGGGGTACAGGCCAGAGGGGTGTGTGTGTGGGGAGGGTGGTAGTGAAAGGATTCACCAGAGACAGAGTGGGGAGCAGAACAGGCAGATTGTCTGAAATACACTGCTGAGGGAGCAGTGGGCGAGACAGGAGAGGTCTGCTGCGGCATGTGAGTCACCTCCCTGGCCGAGGATCGAACTCATGCTGCAGTGGCTGCAGATAGCTTCATAGTGCAGTGCTTAACCCTTGTGCCACCAGGGAGGCCCCCACTGGAGTAATTTTAAAGGTGAAAAAATATCATTTTCTCTAGATAAAAGCAGTGGTACTCACTAAAGATGTTTGCCAAATGGAAAGGTCTTTTGGAAATTGAGGCAGAGTGTTTATCTGTGGTTATCTTAAAATTATTTAAAAGCAAAAAGCCTTTTCTTCTTCTATATCCTTTTATTTCTATTATTGAGTACATGTCACTGATCAGAAATTAAGAGTTTAGGAACAAATATCAAAATAATACAGCAAATATCAAAGTTAAAGCAAGGATTTCTTTTTTGAATTTGGTGAGCAGAAAAATTATGCCTTTGAAGCATATTCTATACCTTTCTAATAGGCAAAGCTTAATGTAATGGTTGTTTAATGTTTATCTAGATAGTGCAATGTGAAGATACTATTGTAATGAGCTATTTTAAAGTCTTTTAATGATAATCTAAGGAACTATGCTGATATCTTTAATAGATTTGAAATGATTAAATGGAGAATAAAACCACATTAAAGCAGGCTGGAAATCCATGAGGCTTGTCCTCAGTAAAACAATCATCAAGCCAGATTCTTCAATAGCAGATGACTGAATGTCAAAATAAAAGGTCAAGGTATGTTAGAATTTAAAATTAAATATACAGCCTACACTGCAAAACATTTCTTGACATGAGGAAGGTAGAAATGATTCCACATATACTGAGAAAAGCCATTAACATGAATATTGAAGATTCCAATAAATAATTTAGCATTAGGAACATTGTCTACATATCCGAATGTTATAAAGTTTATACATGTGTGCCTGTTCAGGTGAATGGTATCAGATAAAAATGTTTTAAAACATTTAAAAACTAGGAATATAGTAGCATCAAATATTTCCAAATTTGATCCTTTTTACTTGATACTACATTGAAGGAAAATTTATGTGGTACTGGAGGTTTTGCTTTGTATTATTCCCACCAAAAATGGGAAAAAATATATCATCTAAAATCACAATGATATGTAAAATAATAATAAATTGAAATGCATCTCATGTCTGAGTTGAAATAGCTATTTACATTCCATATAGTATTACTCAGGTAGTTACTTTGGGTCAGCTAAGACACTACACATGAACCCCTGCAGTATTCTCCAAATTCCACTTTGTAACTTGTGCTAGTGAAGAGGAAATTAATCTTGCAGCCACAAAAAATTGCCACAGATATTTATCTGATGAATTGATTACAGTCATTTGTGTTTAAAACAAAAATGATTTGTCTAAAATAACTTTTAAATAAGTAGAAGTAATTGAAAATAAAAAATAAAACTAATGATCTTCCAATACTGTATTTTCATGTCAATGATTTTTATGTGGAATATGAGACTGCAAGATGATTTAAGATTTTTTGAAAAGATTTTATTTATTTTTGCATAGAAGAACTGGGATGTAGGCCAGAGGTGTTGGGGGGCAGGTTGAGAAGATTCACTAGAGACAGAGTGGGGAGCGGAACAGATGGATTGGCTGAAATACACTGCTGAGGGGAGCAGCCGGTGAGACAGGAGAGATCTGCTCTGCCATGTGGGTCAGCTCCCTGGCCAGGGATAGAACTCAGGCCTTAGTGGTGATACCACTGACACTTAATCCCTAGACCACCAGGGAGGCTGAGGAATATTTAAGATGGTTTCCCTTTAGTAACCAGGAATACACTTTTTTTTTTATAATAAATTTTATTTTTATATTCCCCATACAATTTCAACCCCCCCATTTTGACCACAATCCCTCCCCTCCCTCCACCCACCCCCCAAAAATGTCTCTGGTTCATAGATTTTTGTTGATTTTGATTTTCACTTTCTTATAGTTATTCATTTTCCTGGTCCCTTATTTAAGTTTTCTAGATTCCTGCTATGAGTGAGACCATCCGGTATTTTTCTTTTTCTTTCTGGCTTATTTCGCTGAGCATGATCCCTTCCAGCGCCATCCATGTTGCTGCAAATTGCATGTGTTTATCTTTTTTGAATGCTGAGTAATATTCCATGGTATATATGTACCACATCTTCTTGATCCAGTCACCTATTTTTGGGCATTTGGGCTGTTTCCATAGCTTAGCTATTGTAAATAGAGCTGCTATAACCATAGGGGTGCAGGTGTTCTTTGGAATGGATGTTTCTGTGTCCTTTGGGTAAATACCTAGGAGTGGAATTGCTGGATCCTATGGAAGCTCTATGTTTAGTAGGTCCAGAAATTTCCACACAGCTCTCCATAGTGGTTGGACCAGTGTGCACTCCCACCAACAGCGCAGGAGAGTTCCTTTTTCTCCACACCCTCGCCAACATTTGTTGTTGCTGGTTTTTTTAATATGTGCCATTCTCACTGGTGTAAGATGGTATCTCATGGTAGTTTTGATTTGCATTTCCCTGATGACAAGTGATGTTGAACATTTTTTCATATGCCTGTTGGCCATTTGCATTTCCTCTTCAGAGAAGTTTCTTTTTAGCTCTTCTGCCCATTTTTTGACTGGATTATTTTCTTTGCTGTTGTTGAGTCTCATCAGCTCTTTGCAGATTTTTGTGATCAATCCTTTATCATTAGTGTTGTGTGCAAAAATGTTCTCCCAGTTGGTGGGGTTTCTCTTTGTTTTTGTTATTGTCTCTTTTGCTGTGCAGAAGCTCTTTAATTTGATGTAGTCCCAGCTGTTTATCTTTGCCTTCACTATCACTGCTTTGGGTGATGTGTCTGTAAAGATGTCTTTGATGTGCAAATCACGTAGTGTTTCGCCTATATTTCCTTCTATGTATTTTATGGTTTCAGGTTTTATGTCTAGTTCTTTAATCCATTTTGAGTTGGTTTTTGTGTATGGTGTGAGGTAGTAGTCAAGCTTCAGTCTTTTGCATGTAGCGGCCCAGTTTTTCCAGCACCATTTATTGAACAGACTTTCTTTGCTCCAATGCATATTCTTTGCTCCTTTGTCAAATATTGGTTGACCATAAATCTGTGGGTTTATTTCTGGATTTTCTATTCGATTCCATTGGTCTGTGTGTCTGTTCTTGTTCCAATACCATGCAGTTTTGATGGTTATGGCTTTGTAGTATAGTTTGAAGTCTAGGAGTGTGATGCCTCCATTCCCTTCTTTTTTTTTCAGGAGAGCTTTGGCTATTCAGGGTTTTTGGTGATTCCATATGAATTTCATCAATAATTGTTCTATTTCTTTGAAGAATAACATTGAAATTTTTATTGGAATAGCATTGAATTGGTATATTGCTTTTGGTAGGATGGCAATTTTAATACTGTTTATTCTTCCAATCCATGAGCAGGGGATGTCTTTCCATTTCTTTGTATCTTCTTCTATTTCTTTTAACAGTGTTTTATAGTTTTCTTTGTAAAGGTCCTTTACCTCTTTTGTTAGATTTATTCCCAAGTATTTAATTTTTTTTTTTTCGATAATAAAGGGGATGGTTTTTTTCATTTCTTCTTCTTCAGATTTCTTGTTAGTGTATAGGAAGGCTTCTGCCTTTTGCATGTTGATTTTGTATCCTGCCACTTTGCTGAACTGATTGATGAGTTCAATTAGTTTTTCTATGGATTTTTTGGGGTTCTCTATGTATATTATCATATCATCTGCAAATAGTGATAGTTTGACTTCTTCTTTTCCTATTTGGATTCCTTGGATGTCTTTCTCTTGTCTTATTGCCCTGGCTAGGACTTCCAGTATTATATTGAAAAGCAGTGGTGAGAGTGGACATCCTTGTCTTGTTCCAGATCTTAATGGAAATGCTTTCAACTTTTCACCATTGAGAGTGATACTGGCTGTTGGCTTGTCGTATATGGCCTTTATGATGTTGAGTTATGTTCCTTGTATCCCAAGAATTTCAAGGGCTTTTATCATGAATGGGTGTTGCACTTTGTCGAAAGCTTTCTCGGCATCTATTGATATTATCATATGGTTTTTATATATCTTTTTGTTGATGTGTTGGATAACGTTGATTGATTTTTGGATGTTGAACCATCCTTGTGTCCCTGGAATGAATCCTGCTTGGTCGTGGTGAATTACCTTATGGATACACTGTTGGATTCTGATAGCTAAAATTTTATTGAGGATTTTTGCATCAGTGTTCATTAGGGAGATTGGCCTATAGTTTTCTTTTTTTGTGTTGTCCTTGTTCAGTTTTGGTATTAGTGTAATGTTGGCTTCATAGAACGTGTTAGGTATTATACCTTCCTTCTCAATTTTTTGGAAGAGTTTGTGAAGGATAGGCACCAATTCGTCTCTGAATGTTTGGTAGAATTCATTTGTAAATCCATCAGGTCCTGGGCTTTTGTTTTTGGGGAGATTTTTGATTACCATTTCAATTTCGCTGCTTGTAATTGGTCTGTTTAGGTGTTCTATTTCTTCTTTATCTAGCTTTGGGTGATTGTAGAGTTGTAGGAATTTGTCCATCTCCTCTAGATTGTTGAACTTGTTTCCATATAACTGTTCATAGTAGTTATTAATTATTCTTTTGATTTCTGCTGTGTCCGTTGTGATTTCTCCTCTTTCATTTATTATCCTATTTATTTGTGCTTTCTCCCTTTTTGCCCTTGTGAGCCTGGCTAGGGGTTTATCTATTTTATTTATTTTTTTGAAGAACCAGCTCTTGGTTTCATTGATCTTTTGGATTGTTTTTTTAGTTTCGATTTCATTTATTTCTGCTTTGGTTTTAATTATTTATTTTCTTCTACTGGTTTTGGGGTTTTTTTGTTGTTCTTTTTCTAGATCCTTGAGCTTCGAGATTAGGTTGTTTCTTTGAGTTCTTTCTTGTTTCTTGATGTGAGCATCTATTGCTATATATTTTCCTCTTATTACTGCTTTTGCTGCATCCCATACATTTAGGAAATTGGTGTCCTCCTTGTCATTCAATTCAAAGAATTTTTTAATTTCTTCTTTTATCTCCTCGTTAGTCCAGTGGACTTCCAGTAGTGTGGGTTTCAATCTCCACGAGGTAGGAGAGTAACTTGCCTTCTTTTTATGGTTTATTTCTAGTTTGATGCCTTCATGGTCAGAAAAGATGGTTGGTATGATTTCAGTCTTGGTGTATCTGTTGATGTTTGTCTTGTGCCCCAGTATATGATCGATCCTAGAGAATGTTCCGTGTGCGCTTGAGAAAAATGTATACTCAGATTTTTTTGGGTTTAGTGTTCTATATATGTCTGTTAAGCCCAAGCACTCTAGATCCTTATTTAGAGCTTTAGTGTCTTTACTTATTTTTTGTCTTGTTGATCTATCCATTGTTGATAGTGGTGTGTTGAAGTCTCCCACTACGTATGTGTTTTCTCTGATGTCTGTTTTCAGAGATGCCAATAGTTGTCTGATATATTTTGGTGCTCCTTCGTTTGGTGAATATATGTTAATGAGTGTTATTTCTTCTTGAAGTATTGTCCCCTTGATCATAATGTAATGACCACTGGGGTCTCTTTTTATCTTTTTAAGTTTGAAATCTGTTTTATCTGATATGAGTATAGCTGTTCCTGCCTTCTTTTTTGGTCCATTTGCTTGTAGAATTGTTTTCCATCCTTTAACTTTGAGTCTATTTTTATCTTTTGCAGCTAAATGTGTTTCCTGGAGACAGCAAAGGTTGGGTTTTGTTTCTTAATCCAGCCTGCAACTCTGTGTCTTTTTATTGAAGAGTTTAGTCCATTTACATTTAGAGTTAGTATTGATATGTTAGCATCTGTATTTGCCATTGTGTTTGTCTTTCCTTTGATTTTATTTATTCTTTTAATAACTTTCTTTGGCCTTCTTTTGTTGTTATTCGTCCCTCTGAGGTTCTGGCTTTAGGACTCCTTGTAGTATTTTTTGGAGTGGGGGTTTAGTCGTAATAAAATTCCAGAGTTTCTGTTTGTCTGGGAAGGTCCTTATTCTTTCTTCAAAGAGGAAGGAGAGCTTTGCGGGATAGAGTATTCTTGGTTGGCATCTGTTTTCTTGGAGTCTGTTGACTATGTCCCTCCACTCTCTCCTTGCCCGTAGGGTTTCTTCAGAGAAGTATGATGTCAGTCTGATTGGTTTCCCTTTGAATATTATCTGTTTCTTCCCTCTTGTTAGTTTCATTATTTTTTCCTTGTCTTGGATTCTTGGGAGCTTTACTATTATGTGTCTTGCTGTATTTTTCCTTTCGTCATGGAAGTTTGGTGTTCTTCTTGCTTCTTGTATATCAATTTTCAGCTCCTTCTTCGCGTTTGGGAAGTTCTCTTCAATTATATCCATGAATATTTTCTCTGTTCCTACATCTCTCTCCTCTCCTTCTGGGATTCCTATAACTCTTATATTTCCTTTCCTCATGGAGTCAGATAGTTCCCGAAGTCTTTCTTTGGTCTTTTTCCTTCGTACTTCTCTTTCCTTTTCTGTTTTGGTTCTTTTTATTTCTGTGTCTTCAAGAGTACTTATTCGTTCTTCCATTTCATCTATTCTGCTTTCGTTGCTTTTCCCAGAGTTCTTTAGCGTCTCCATTAATTCTTTGATCTCCTGCATTTCTTTTACTTCCCTCTTTAGGGACTCAATTTCATTCTTCTGGTCATTAATTATTTTCCCCTTATCATTGTTTTCCTTTATGACTTCTGTCAGTTTTTTAATCACAGCAATTTTAAATTCTCTATCTGGAAGGCTCAGAAGTTCTTCCAAGTTACTGGTTGCAATCTGGTAGATGGTTATCTTTTTGTGGTGTGCTTTTTTGCTGAGGAGTTGCTGGGTTGCATGTGGTTTTTCTACTCCCTACTGCCTGTTTTCTAATTTGCCGTATTCCTTGTGACACTGTGTTGCTGGTACTGGCCGGCATCTTGGGCGACCTTCCCAGCTCACCACTGGCTCCTCTGGGGAACTTCTGCTGGGTTCACAAGTCTCCAGCAAAGAAAGGTCCCTGGTGCAAAATGGCGATGCAGGAACACGCTCCCCTGCACACCGGGTCTGCCCCAGAGGTGGGTGCTGCTCCCCTCTGGGCTGGAACTGCAGGCTAGAAGGCGCCCGGCATGGGCAAGCCTCCCAGCTTACCTCTGTCTCCTCGGTGAGCCTTCTGCTGGGTTCACACAGTCTCCAGCAAGAAAGGTCCCTGCTGCAAAATGCCAGTGCCGGGGATGCGCTCCCCTGCACGCCAGGTCTGCCCCAGCGGTGGGTGCTGCTCCCAGGAATACACTTTTAAAAGGGAGAATTGAAGAACCTATATTTATGATAAATGTAATTTTGATTCTCACTTTGCAAATGAATTTTAAAAGCATAATTATTCTTTTCTGGTTTATTTCTAAAATATCACTTTGAGCACTAAAGAATTCATTTTGGGCATTATTGTAATTCCACTTTTATTATTTATTTATGGAACATTCATAGTAACCTTACTACTTCAGTCTGTTAAGAACATTCACTGTCATGCATGCATTTCCTATACAGAATAATAGTCTCAATAAATCATTTAATTTCTGGCAATGAAGTTGTGTCCCACACTTGAAGAAATGGAAAGTTGAAAATCTATCAAGTTCATTTTATTTCTAAAAGTAACTATCCTGAATGATTATATAGCTTTTGAAGATGTTAAAGTATAGGAAAGTTATCAATTTAAAATAAAACAGTTCATACTTACTAGGAATAAAAATTGTCACTGAGAGAAAGGAGTAATTTTTGTTGTGAGTTATTTTCAAAACATTGCTTTTGATATTGAATCTGTTTCTTTCACAAACTTTCATTTCAGAACAAATTTTACATTAGGTTATGTTTTTTTCCTGATAGAATGCACATCTATTTTATGGGTAATAGTTAAAATTATTGAAGCAAAATTGTTAAGGAAATTATTAAACATCATGGTAATGCTGACTATATACATGTTAATTATTTCCCATATGTTTCTTCAATTTAATTTCCATAACACCATTGGAAAATTAGATATATCAGTACACATAGGAATATAGCTTCCATTCATGTGCAGGTCCAGTTCACATACACTGTTTGCTTTTTGTGTTTTTGCAAATATTTCTGTTTTTAATACCCGAGCAATATTCCAATGTGTATAAATAGCACATCTTCTTCATTCATTCATCAGCCCTTTGGCACTTAGGTTATTGACCTAGTTTGGCTATTGTACATAGCACTGCAGTGAACATAGAGATACATCTATCCCTTTAATATCAGAGTTTTGGGGCCTCCCCTGGTGGCGGTTGAGCAGTTGAGCACTGGGCTGCGAAGCTGCCCGCAGCCTCTGCAGCACCAGTTCGATCCCCGGCCGCGGGCGAGGGTCCCACATGGCAAGCAGACCTCTCCTGCCGCGCCCGCTGCTCCCCTCAGCAGTGTATTTTGTCAGTCTACCTGTTGGGTTTCCTGCTCTGGCTCTGGTGAATTCTCTCACCCTCCCGCGCTTCTGATTGTACCCAGTGCTTGTATAAATAAATAAATAAATATTAAAAAAAATAAAATAAAATCAGAGTTTTGCATTCTTTGGGTCGATACCAAGGAGTGGGATTGCTGAATCATTCTATATACATACTTTTAGATTTTTGAAGATTCCCCATACTGGTTGTACCAGTTTACACTCCTACTATCTGTGGACAATTGTTTCCTTCTCTCCACATCGTCTCCACACATGCCATTTTTTGCCTTTTGCATAATGATCCTTCTCACAGGTGTGATGTCTCATTGTTGTTTTGATTTGCCTTTTTCTAATAATCAGAGATGTTGAGCATTTTTCATGTATCTGTCATCGCTAAGTCTTTTCTGGAGAATCATGCATTCAGAACCTCTGCTTATTTTGGGGATGGTTAAAATCAAGAAATTGAGAATAGAATAGTAATGTTATGAAGTTGAGGTATTCACCAAAGAGTCTGATAAATACTACATTAAACTGGTTTGTCATATTTTTCAGGGGAGAAAAATATGAACACAAGCACCAGTGAACACACACTAGGTTTATGTGATCTATATCCGTTTTCATAAGTGTGGACATTTGTTTCTAAAAGACTTTTGACTCCAGTTATCAAAATAACAAGAATTGATAGTTAGAAATGTTAAACCGTGCTCCCAAAGTAAGTCAGCTATTTAGAAGCTTAGATGAAATAATAATTGCCATTTTTTAATCTTATTCACTGATATTTTCATTTAATGATGCTTATTTAAAAATTGCACACTGAATTTTCACTGCCATGCAAAGCAGATATTGAATTGATTATTATGATAAGTCAATTATATATGCTAATACAAATGCACAAGTGAAAATATTTAATTGCACAGGGAGTTCTTTTCCAATAGATATAATAATTTATGAATAGGTCAATTTCTAGCTACTCTATAATGCTAGAATTGGCAGCTGGATTAAGTCCAAGTTTCCATGTATGAAATAATTGAACTCTTGAGTATTTTCTGTATTTTCAAATAAAATTGATAAGAAAGAGGAAGAAATTGCTCACAGATTGTTTCTAGTCAATAAATGACAACAATAAATGTCATTTATGTGTAATTGGCTAAACATAAGTGTCATGGTTCTTGTTTTCTGTCAAACTTCTCTAAGTTTAAAAGGACTGCAGCTACAAAAACATGTTTCCAGAAGGTAAATCTGAATGTGGTAAAATAAACTTTAAAACCTCAGTTTGCTATTGGAAATATGACTGCTGATGTTTATTTTCTCATTTACATCAAGTATGTGAATTCACATAAATATGTTAATACATATTTTACATGTATTCACATGTAATGTTTTATATTCAAATAAAATATGTGAATACCTAATTTTTTAAAGATTTATTTATTTATACAATAACTGGGGTACAGGCCATATGTGCGGGAGAGTGAGAGGATTCACCAGAGCCAGAGCGGGGAACAGAACAGGAAGACTGATGAAATACGTTGCTGAGGGGAGCAGCAGGCAAGACAGAAGTCTGCTGCACCATTGGGTTTCTCCCTGGCCGGCTAGGAGTGAACCAGTGCTGCAGAGGCTGTGGACACCTTCACAGTACGGTGTTCAACTGACTGCGCCACCAGGGAGGCCCTGAATGCCTAATATTTTTCAAAGATTTTATTTTTGTATAGAACTGGGGTGCAGGCCAGAGGTGCAGGAGGTGAGAGGATTCACCAGAGACAGACTGGGGAGCAAAATAGGCAGATTTGGCAAGACAGGCGAGGCCTTCTGTGCCATGTGGGTTAACTCATTGGCCAGGGATCAAAATCAAATCAGGCATCAAGGTGGGTCTTCACAGTGGTAGCTCTGACACTTAACCCCTAGGCCTCTCGGGAGACTCCAATATCTAAATTTTTTAAAAAATATTTTCATGAACAAGACTGCCTGCCATGCGTTCCAGTCACAGTGACCACAGCATGAAAGTTCCAGAGAGCTGGCACAGATAAAGGGATCTCATTGTGGCTCTGTCTCTCAGAAAATAGATAAAGCAAGTGATTACAACTACTCCTTCTTTTCTAAATTGACCTGTAAGGGACTGGCAGAAAATCAGTATTTTCCAAATGAAAAATAATAATGCTATAACCACACTCACTTCAACCTGCAAACATGCATAATGATCAATATGATAAAGATTCTATAAACTTGATTTGGACAAAAGAATAGTGCATTCATATAGAAAGGTCATTTTGCTAGCTAAACAATCTCTGCAGGAAAAAAAAAAAAAGAGCTAATAGTGGACCCACATTTTCATTAGTTTTTTGCACATTCTGTTATCCAGGAAATGCACACATTTCTTTGTGTTCAAAATAAGCTACTGTGATGACACTGTGTCTCTGCAGATGACTTTTATGTATATATGTTTACCCCTCTTGCATGTTTATGTAAAATATAGTTGATACATTAAATATTTTAAATGGCATTTACTAGTCTTTTGCAAAAGTGAAAAATTTTAAATAACACCTCTAGTAGGAATACTGTAATCTGTGTGGAGGGGACTCAGGTAGAAGCAACATTTTAATGTTGCCCAAGAGTCTCACATGTGCAGCATACAGCTCATTTTGAGAACCACTGAGTTTGAGGAATAAAATTGTAGGTTTTTTTTTAATATTTATTTATTTATTTATACAAGCACTGAGTACAGTCAGAAGCGTGGGAGGGTGAGAGGATTCACCAGAGCCAGAGTGGGGAGCAGAACAGGCAGATTAACTAAGTACACTGCTGAGGGGAGCAGCAGGCGAGGCAGGAGAGGTCTGTCCCGCCATGTGGGACCCTCGCCTTGTGGCCAGTGATGGAACCGGCACTGCAGAGGCTGCGGGCAGCTTCACAGCCCAGCGCTCAACCACTGCGCCACCAGGGGAGGCCCTAAAAAGTGTAAAATTTAAAGGAAACTACTTAAGTTTCATTGAGGTATAGAATGGGAGAAGAATGTCACAGGCACGTGAGTATAGATGTTAGTTTTAATCTTTTTTCAGCAGAGTATTTCATTTTTTGGATTTGTACAATTGTTTTCAATTTTATTGACATAATTTCATAACATTGTAAAATTTAAGGAGTACAGGATAATAATTTGCTTTACATATATTGTGAAATATTTGCCACAGTTTAGTTAATATCTATGATCATTTCACATAGATAGAAAAATGTTTTTTGTCTGTCCTTGTGACAAGTATTCTGAGAATTTAGACTCTTAATTTTCATATGCAACTAAAACAATACTGATCAGTCATCAAATTTTATTAATCTTATAACTGAAAGTTTGTACCTTTTACCATCTCCAACCCATTCCCCCACCCCAAACCCTTCTTGCATCTGTTTACCACAAATTTATCCCATTCTTCAGTGCATTTACTTTATCTATTATTGAATTTCACATATAAATGTGATCATATTGTATTTGACTTTTTCTTATGACCTATTTCTCTTAGCATAATGTCACAGAATTCTGTTTATGTTGTTGCCAATTCAAGATTATTTTTTTTAAATCATGGCTGAATAATATACCAGGGTATATGGTAAACCACATTTTCTTTGTTTATCTAACTAGATTCCATGTTTTGGATGCTGTAAATAATGCTCTTCTGAACACGGGCTGCAGTAGTACAATTGCTGTGTCACATGGCAATTCTGTTTTTAGTTTTTTGAGGAATCTCCATACTCGTTTCTGCAGTAATTGCTCCAATTTGCACTCCCACCAATAGTTCACAAAAGTGTTCTTTCCTCCATACCTTAGCTTTATCTTTTTTTCTTTTTGGCCATAGCTTTTCTAACATTAGTGTGCTGATTATCACATTGTGGTTTTGATTTGCATTTCCCCAATGATTACTGATGTTGAGTGCCTTTTCATATGTCTGCTGGTTATTAATATATCTCCTTTGGAAAAATACCTATTCAGCTTCTTCTAAAATAATAATTTCATTAATTTTTGACTATTGATTTCTATGAGTTCTTAATATATTTTTTGCATAATCACCCCTTATCACATACATATTTGGAAATATTTTCCCATTTCCTGTTTTCTTTCACTTTTTAATTATTGATGGAGTACTTTGGTTAACATGTCAGTTGCTCAGTAATAATTAAAAACGTGATATAAGTTTTCTTTTTATGACAATTATGACTCTTAATACTTAAAAATCTCTTGATATCATTCAGTGTTTTTTGAATATTGTGATTGTTTTCTGCTGGAGATAGTGACCTTATAATGTTCTTATAGTGGTTTTTTAAAAAAGATTTATTTATTTTTATACAAGAGCTGGGGTACAGGCCAGAGGTACAGAAGGGTGAGAGGATTCACCAGAGCTAGAGCCGGGAGCAGAACAGGCAGACTGATGAAATACACTGCTGAGGGGAGCAGCGGGCAAGGCAGGAGAGGTGTGCTGCACCATGTGGGTAGCTCCCTGGCTTGGTGGGAATCGAACCTACACTGCAGAGGCTGCGGACATCTTCATATCACTGTGCTCAACCCGCTGTGCCACGGGGGAGGCCTTACAGTGATTTAATCAAAATATATCCTCAACTCCAATTTGGGTAAGAATAGCAGAGTAGAGAGTGAAATGGATGTGACCCAAGGTAATGAATGTGTTGGGTACTTAACAAAAATATAGTGATTTAAAGTAATGACAAATAAGTATAATACAAATAAAAGACAATGAGTTTAAAGAGATTAGGCCAGGTATTTGTAATACCACCACCTCCAAAGTGACTCTGGAAATTCAGACCTTCCATTTTAGTGTGAGATAGGTGAGAGAAAGGAGTGTGAGAAATACCAATTGGGGGTGGACAAACTAAAGCTTCTGAAGCAAATTTTTTCTCATATCTTATATGCTGCTGTGAAATGTGAGTTACTAATTTTTAAGTATGTTTTATAATGAAATAAAACATGTTCTGTATCATGGGTGGGGTAATTCAAGGAATCATTTTTATCTTAAAACATTATATATGGAAAAAATCAATTTACTTGATTAATTTCCTAGCTCTTCTCCATTAAGACACTTAGTGCTATTTGATCTTTAAATGTGAGTGAATTTATGAAATTAATTAACTGAAATGATTATAGCACTTAAACATTGCAGAATACTTTCCCATCTAATTATCTCATTGACCTTATTTGATGTAATATAATAATCTAGCTCTTGACATGAGATTATAACCTTTCTATGAGAAAATGTTGAATGTTCATTTTTATAAAAAGATTTATTTATTTATGTATAAAAGAACTGGAGTGTAGGCTAGAGGTACAGGGGGTGAGAGGATTCACCAGAGACAGAGGGACAGAAGAACAGGTGGATCTACTAAAATACACTATTGAGGGGAATCATCGGGTGAGACAGGAGATGTCTGCTGCACCATGTGGGTAGCTCCCTGGCCAGGGATTGAGTTCACGCTGCAGTGGCTGCAAATAGCTTGATAGTGCTGTGTCTTTAACCCCTGCACTACCAGGGATAGTGATTTTCTATTGACACACTTTGTCTCACTAAGTAAGCAAATATGAAGTGTATGTATGTTCAGTGCCCTGCAAATTTTCACAAATATTTAACATTTCTGTCCACATCAAACTAATTTCCAAATGCCTGTCTCTGACTTGAGTGTGTGACCTGGGGGATGTCCTCTGCCTTCTGTAACTGGCTATGCCAATGCCACTTGGAAGTGCCAGTGAATTAACACGCCCCTGGGACAGCTCTTGGCGAGTGACCACTGGGAACTGATGTAGTTACTACCCCAGGGCCCTTATCTCCAATGAGTTGACCTGACATTGTATGCTCTAAATGGAGTTGTATAGGTTCAGAGGACAATTTGTCTTCACTTGCTCACCATGGCAACTTGCTTAATAAGGCACCCTATGTTGGTTTACTTTCTTCCCTGTCTCTACTCTCTCTTGCCAGTCTTTGCTGGGAGCACCATTCAAACAAATTAATAGTATGCAAATCTGTGTATCACAGTCTGCTCCTGGGAAAACCCAAAATAATACATGCACTTAAACCAATAAAAATTAAATCCAGACTTTTGTCAAATGGCATTTAATAAGCCATTGGGAAATAGGCTTAATCATTTTCTTAAAATATTGGAAGAATTAGATCTTCAAACAAAACCCCAATTTTTATGTTCTGTCAGAGGAGGGGAATGCTCGCATGTGTGTCTTCATTTGCTGAAAGCTGAGAATGTGGTCCTCTCAAAAGATTTCCCTTTTGAATGTACAACTAAAGATAAATGCTAAATTCTAAGAACCAGTAGTTGCCTTGTCTGTGTGCAGCTCTACAAACTCATACATTTTTTTATTCTAGAAAATCGAACCCATTATTCTGTATTCAGTGATGTAAAAATCTTAAACTAGCTGCTTCAGTGTTTCCAATCCATGTTTAGTATAAATATTTCATCCTTAATAAAAAGATGTCTAATCCAACACAGCCCTAACTTTCCAGGAGTAAAATCATAAATTAAGGGAAACTTTTGTTAATAGGGAGAGGAGCCACTTCCTATTTCAGCTTCTTGCCTCCCTGATGTGTGTCTTCTTGCAATGGCAGAAACAATGTCATGTACTGGTTGCTGGTTCAGGGATTTTCTAGAACTCAGCATGTGCTTTGATAGGTGTTGTCTATAAACTGGTTATGCTTCTGAATTTTCAGTTCTTTTTGTAAAAAGATTTATATATGCATAAAAGAGCTGGGGTGCAGGCCAGAGGTATGGGAGTGAGAAGATTCACCAGAGACAGAGTGAGGAGTAGAAAGGGCAGATCCACTGAAATACACTGCTGAGGGGAGCAGCGGGTAGGACAGGAGAGGTCTGCTGCACCATGTGGGTCAGCTCCCTGGCCAGGGATCAAAGTCAGGCCATCATAGTGATAGTGCTGAGACTTAACCCCTAGGCTACCAGGGAGGCCCCTCTACAGTAATTTTACACAAATGAAAATACAGAAAAAAACATTTTCAGCATCGTGAGTTCACGTAATTTTTCCTAAAGGATATTTTCTACAACTCCAGAAACACAACATTCTAATCTCTCTCTCTCCTCTCTCTGGCTCACACACACACAAGCACACAAACACACACATGTACATTTATTATAAACCAATTAGTGATTCAGTCTAAGGCTTTTTGACCTTGCAAATATCCTGAGAAGTCAGCTGTAAAAACCTTTGGACTTACTTTATTGAACCCTTAATTTGGAAATTATGATGACATAGAAACTAATCATTGAAATTCCTATTAATATATAAGTACTTTTGAGATGCTTTGTGAAATAAGAAACAGAAAAAAAAATATTTTATAGCCATATTTAATTATTCTATGGGGAAATATTGGTAAACAGTTACCCACTTGGTGTTTGATGCCAGTGGATTATTATAATAATAATGATTTATTGTAATAATTTGCCCATGCCACAACCCAAATGAATATGATTATATAAATACAAAGGTAAAAGCTGGTTTGAGGAAAAAAAACATATATTTAATGTGTTTCATCTTTCTCTTCTCAGGTATATACATTTTTAATCTTTGGCTAACATTTCTTCTACATAATAAAATACCGACTTTAAAAATGGAAGTGGATGGCGGTAATTTGATTCTCACCATCCACTTCCATTTTTTAATTATGTAGTTATAAATGAAGGAAAAATATGGAAGCGGATACCTTAATGCAAATATATAGTGATTCATTTTCATGGCTCAGAGGAACAAAAAATAACAGCTATTCATGATATTCAAGACTGTGAAGTCCTACTTTATATTCGCTTACACAGTGGGTGGATCATTGGTACACTACACTCAAGGTGGGTGAACCTGCCCCATGCTAACCGCTCGTGAGCAACCTGCTCCGAGCCCAATGAATACAGAAATCAATTATGTGAACAGGTGCAATGAGCTAACTAGGTTTCATGCTCACTGGGATATCACAAACATATAAATTTGATAAAGTTAATCCACAAATATTGCTTCACATGCAACAATAAGTTAATATACATTCATGAAAATGGAAATGTAGAAAGCAAGCCCTGGAAAATGATTAAGATTGCTTTTTAGCAAATTGATACAATACTTTCAGCTCCATGCAACATTCTTTCCACACTGAAACAGCATTGAAGCAAAAAATAGGCTGAATTATTTTCACTAATCACAGAGCTTGCTGATGTGAATCTGGTTATTCTTGTTCATAGGGAAAATAAAAGCTAAAAGTAAATTACTGCTTGTCTAGAATCATGCTCAAATGAAAAACACCAAAACCTATGATTCACTTTATGAAAAAGTTAAGTAAAAGTAAATTTAAAAAACTAGTTTTGTTATTGAAATAAATAAATGTGTTTAATTGGCAATTAAGAAACATATAACACAATAATACTGTACTGATTCTGGTAAATATGACTCACTAACATATTCCTGATAATAAATTATAGAAGTAGATGTAAACAACTAATATGACATTATCATTATTTATTTTAATATTGTTAAAGTACATTTTGCTACTTCCATAAACCTGAAAGTAACTGTACTTCCATCTGATATAAAAATATGAGAAAAATATTATGGCTATAGTATACATATTGAAAGCAGTATATAATGCCAGGTATTGTCTTAATAAAAGAATACAATTAGACTATATAAAATTATTAAAGATAAGTACCTTTCAATTGATGGTTTCCCTGAAATGTTATCATACTCTACTTAGCAACTGTAAATCTTACTGAAATTTACTAAGAAAAGAAAACTACTACTTTTTCTAATCTGTCTGTCAGGAATCTTTCTGCCTTATATTTAAAGTCAAAGTGCTGGGACCTCCCTGGTGGCTCAGGGGTTAGACTCAGTGCTATCACCATTATGGCCTGAGTTCAATCACTGGCCAGGAAGGTGACCCACATGGCGCGGCAGACCTCTCCTGTCGCACCCGCTGCTCCCCTCAGCAGTGTATTTCAGTCAGTCTGCCTGTTCTGTTCCCTGCTCTGTCTCTGGTGAATCCTCTCACCCCCAACACCTCTGGCCTAGACCCTTTATTTTTAACAACAAAAAATAAAGTCAAAGTGCTGTGGAGCAATTCCTTTAATATTTTCAGAAGTTTTTTCACTAACAGAGTGAGTCTAAGAATAAGTCTAACTAACTGACACACTTTGTCATGGTTTTACCCTTAAGTAATATATTATTTTATATGACTTTTGCTGATTATATCAGCATGAAAATTAATTTTATTGTTAAACCCAGTAAGTCCTAGATACTTATTATTGTCTCTAAAATCTACTTGCGATTGGTCCTGTTCTTTTTTTCTCTCGTCTATGTGTTCGTTATCATGTGGACACAACTAAGTTGGCACTTTTATTTCCAAAGACTCATTTCTTTATGCATAGAAGAACTGGAGTGTAGGCCAGAGGTGCAGGGGAGCAGAAGATTCACCCAGGAAAATGTGGGGAGCAGAACAGGCAGATCTACTGAAATACACTGCTGAGTGGAGCAGCGGGCAAGACAAGAAAGGTCTGCTGCGCCATGTGTGTTTACCTCCCTGGCCAGGGATGGAACTCATGGAGCAGTGGCTAGTGGTACCTTGACAACACTGACACCCCCTGCACCACCAGGGAGACCCTAGAAGTTGGCACTTTTAACACTGTGGAAATACCCTACCCCAAGTCCCCCGTTCATTACACATCCTCCTGTCTGCATCTCAATAGGAGTCTGTATTGTGAGAGATCCTTACCTATATTACCTGGATCTTTTCCTCCAGCGTTTTGTAATATTTGGCTCAGTGTCCTTTGGCTCTTCATCAAAATCCTCTGAGGACTTTCTGGTTTTCATGTGCTGCCCAATCCCCAAACTAATATCACATCTGTAAGTTCAATTATGGCACCCTCCCCTCTGCAGATAGCAATTTCTGTTTGAGTTACTTATTGCTTTGTGACAAAACAACACAATATTTCATGGCCCAGAACAATTACTTTGTCTCTCATAGGTCTGTGAGTAAATTGGGCTCATTTAGGAATATCTTGCTTTGGGGTCCCATGTGCTTACTGTCGGGCAGTGGTCACTGCTGATGGGGGTGTAAAGTAATGGAGTTGCCTCAAAAATTAAACATAGGCTTTTCATATAATGTAGCAATTCCACTTCTGGATATATAACCAGATGAACCAGAAGGAGATATTTCTACACCCAGGCTCCATAGTAGCTTTCTTCACAATAGCCCAAAGGTGGAAATAACCCAAATGTTATTGATAAATGAAAGGACAAACCAAATGTCATATACACAGACAATAAAACAGTATTCAGCCGTAAGAAGGAATGAAATATTCCTACTTGCTGCAGCATGGAAGAGCCCTGAAGACATTTTATGATGTAAAATAAGCCACACAAACAAATATGGTATGGTTCCATTTGGATGATTTTTCCTGAATTAGTCTAGTTCATAATGTTGGATGATTTACCTGAAGTAGTCTAGTTCATAATGTGGAGTGGAGGGGAAATGTTTTGTAGATGGTGTTGTCACCAGCAGTGTGGATGTGCTGAATGACACTGAAGTGCACACTTGAGATAGTTAAAATGCTAACTGTCACGGCAAGTCTATTTTACCACAATAAAAAAAAGAAACTGGAAAAATTTTCAATGTATATGTTCATACATGAAACACCATCCAAATCATACAGTTAGTTAAATAGACAGCAACATGTCAAGATATGTATTAAAAATAGATAAATACAAATTCATAGAACTCAGTAGTGATAGAAGAAAGGTGAGATTTTTGCATCATTACTTGCTAACATATTTTTCTCTGTCAGTGCTGACAATTTGAATCTTTAATGATGAGTTCATCTTACTCATAATTAAAAGGAAATTGGGGGCCTCCCCGGTGGCGCAGCGGTTGAGCGCTGGGTTGCGAAGCTGCCCGCGGCCTCTGCGGCGCCGGTTCGATCCCCGGCTGCTCCCCGGCCACCAGAGGAGGGTCCCGCATGGCGCGCAGACCTCTCCTGCCGCCCGCTGCTCCCCTCAGCAGTGTACTTCGGTCCTTCTGCCTGCTCTGCTCCCCGCTCTGGCTCTGGTGAATTCTCTCGCCCTCCCGCGCTTCTGACTGTACCCAGTGCATGTATAAACAAAACAAACAAAGAAACCAGCAAACAAATAAATAAAGCATGCCTCTATAAAAAAAAATAAATAAATAAAATAAAAGGAAATTGGTAATGGATAAATAAATGTAAACCACTACTTTCTGATAAATACATATATACTTCATAGCAATAAAATATAAGCATATAACCCCTGGGAAAAGCAAAATAAAAGTGATTTTAGAAATAGGTTGATTTAGTTTGGTCCTTCTATGAGATGGGACATAGATCTCATTTTGTATAGCGACTCATAAAAGGTGAATTTAGGAATTAGGACAATGAGCAAGGAAAAATAGTGTGATATTATTACTGTTCTCTTTTTGAAACTTTCATACATAACTGCTCTCTTTACCCCCAAACTTAATTTATTTGCAAACAACAAAAAGGGACAGGGAGAAACTAGAATAGGCTAGAGACAGATGTTAGAGGCTTTGATACCACATGAATCATAGAATAAAACGTGCCAGGGACTTCAATGTCAAATCAATTTTTGTGTTATAATATTCATCATGTGTTGCTGGTCTCAAGGAGATAGTTTAATATGTTCTCAATGAGCTGGAAGAACTAACACTCTTCAATACACCAGGGTGCTCTGTGCTGAGTAAAGCCCTTTAAAAATGAAGATGTAAACCCCTTGCCTTTTTTGGATCAGTGATTCTGAGTATCTGGTGGATCATTCTAAACCCTTTTTAATCTCAGGACATAGTTCCGTCTGCTGGTTTTATATTCCTATTAAATCCATCTCACGTGTGGCCCCTTAGAAGTGCTCTCTTAAGCCCTGATTCCTAAGGACCAGAATAACTTGTAAGCTCTTAGCTAATGTTTCTGCCATGGTGGTATCAGGGTTGGGGAAGATTTCTTAGAAGTAACTCATAAATTTGGATAGTTTATATCCCACTAACTTTTGCATTAAAGCACTGGTGCTCCACTATGGAGGGAAGAGAGAAATATGACATTTAGTCCATGAACTATGAAGTTTAACAATATAAAAGATTGCATTGACACTTTGGACTTCTATATTATTGCAATTAATGTTATTTTAATGGTAAACTTATCCCCAGATAACGATGATCCATTCCAAAATTATTAAGCATACTACAATTGAGGGGTGTTTTCCGGAAAATAAGAATTGCATGAAAAGATTATTGTTCACAAAGGAGTCACTTGGTTCTAGTTAAATGTGGTTTTAATTGGCTAAAAGGGTCAAGTATATTGATGAGAAAAATTGGAAGTAAAACACTAGGCAAAATAAATGAACTGTTTCGGACACTTTAACCCAGAGATGATGGAAACACAGACACAGACTTTTTCCTCTCCCTTATATCTCCCTCTCTGCCTCTATTTCTGTCTCACAATCCCTCTTTCATACAGGTATAAACATTCATATCAGATATTGTTGGCAATATAAAGAGGGAGAATAGAGTCACTCTTAGCCTCTTTCAACTAAACTCACTTTCAGCCAGATTACTATAGCTTCTCCACTATTTCTCCAAAACCTAACATAATGAATGACTAGATAATCAGTTTTGGTAAAAAGTGAAATAGTACTCAACTCATATATAGGGACTAGAATTTCAGATTCCCTCATTTCTATTCTGTGATTAACAAGTCAGTTATGTTTGTTCACAAATTAAATCATTGCTTTTTTTCAACAATAAAAAAGAATTCCATTTTTTTAACTACCTATATTACTTGTAAAAAAAAAATTCTGGTAATAAGAGCTATTTAAATAAAGTTCACAATGTAGAAAATTGTAAATGTTTAAAAATTCAAAAAAAGGGGGGTCTCCCTGGTGGCCTAGTGGTTAAGTCAGCAATATCAATTGGAGGGCCCACCATGATGGCCTGAGTTTGACCCCTGACCAGGGAGCTGAACCAATGGTGCAGCAGACCTCTCCTGTCTGGCCAGCTGCTCCCCTCAGCAGAGTATTTTGGTCACTCTGCCTGTTCTGTTCCCCATTCTGTCTCTGGTGAATTCTCTCACCCCCGCACCTCAGGCCTGCACCCCAATTATCCTATATAAAAATAAATAGAATCTTAAAAAAATTCATAACAATTTAAGAGGAATTTTTAAAACTGTAAAATCCAGAGAGGAAAACATGGGCAAAATATTCATGACTTTGGATTCACGGATGTTTTTGGGCACTCAACTCCAACAGCATGGGAAACAAAAACAAACATTGGCAATTTTTTAGTGAATATTCATTTATGTTGTATTTAGTTAACATTCTGTTGCACGTATGTGTGTGTTATGTTCTTATTATTTAATTCTATTTTATTTTATTTATTAATTAAATACATTTAAAATGATTCTTTCATTTTTCATTTCTAGAACTATGGCATAGCACAAAATTTCACCTAAATTTAAATTCTTTCTATGATAGCATTCCATCCTTTTTTATTTAAATATTTAAAATAATTTAGCTTACTGTTCCCCTCAATCTGTAAGTATTTATCTTATATAAGTAAATGAGGCTCCAATTTGATATATGGTACCTATTCATTTATAAAGGTTAATGTTTCTTCATCTTTGTCTTATTAATTGCTTAACTTTGAGTTTATATTATTCACTCTACATTATTTAGTCATTTTGAACTATTTTTAAATATACAAAATTAATCTACAGAATACTGTAATTAATGGACACACACTACTCAACAAAAGCTTGATCATTTATGACAATTTATTATAATTTGAAACTCCTGTACACTTTTCATATACTTTCTTAATCCCACCTCAAAAAATTTTCTTACCAATATATGATTTGCATATATTTACATTTTATAGCTGTTATCATTCCATACTTTGTTTCCTGTAGCCATTTATTCTTAATACTTGGATAATATTTGATAATATTTGGGTAAAGGTGACATAGGTAATTAATGATATTGTTGATTTATTTTTCATTGATAAGTAGTATTTCATTTTATTATTGATAGAATTTATTCAGCTATTTTTTTTAAATTCACCTCATAATTTCTTTGTCATTTAAGACTTTGCCATTATTACATTTTTATTCCTAATTTTGCACATGTATGAGAGTTATGCTGAGGCATGTAAATGGAAGACTGATTTAATTTACTGTATGCATATTATGCACATGTTAAACTTCAGTACATTTCGCTAAATCGTGTCTTAATGTTTACAGACATTAAGCTTTGCCAGGTTTATATGAGTAAAATATTGTCTCACTTTAGTTTCAATTTTCAGTTTACTGTTACTATTGAGGCTTAACACATATTCAGAGTTATTATCCATCTAAATTTCTCACTTTCCTATTTATTCATTTTTTAGTCCATTTTGTCATTGTTTTTCCTTTTTAAGTTTTAGAATCATTTGCTTATATCTGTGTTTATGGTCTTTATATTTTTATATGTGTATGTTTATATATTGGTATATATTTATAACTTTATTCATATATTAGAAACATCTTAACTCCACTATTCTCCTGTCTTGCCTTTAGTTGTTTTTAATGACAAGGTAAGCTAATTCATTGTTATGTTCCAGTCATGGTTTTTGTTATATACTTTAAGACTCTTTCCTGAATCTAGACTATTTTTTTTCTAAGTATTTAAACCTTTCCTGGCATATATAATTTTCTGTTACTGAAACCTATTACTGATTTTTTTAAAGATTTGTTTTTATTTATACAAGACCAGAGGTGCAGGGGGGTGAGATGATTCACCAGACACAGAGTGGGGAGCAGAAGAGGCAGACAGACCAAAGACATTGCTGAGAGAAGCAGCAGGTGAAGCAGGAGAGGTCTGCCATGCCGTGTGGGTATCTCCCTGAAAGGCTGGGAATCGAACCTGCACCGCAGTGGCTGTAGACAGCTTCACCACAGCACTGCGCTCAACCCACTGAGCCACCAGGGAGGCCCTCTTACTGATTTTTTTTTTTTTTTTTTTGCGTAGAAGAGCTGGGATGTAGACTAGAGGTTTAGGGGGTGAGAGGATTCACCAGAGACTGAGTGGGGGCAGAACAGGCAGATCTATTGAAACACACTGCTGAGGGAGCAGCAGGTAAGACAGGAGCAGTCTGCTACACCATGTGAGTCAGCACCCTGGCTGGGGATTGAAACCGGGCAGTAGTGCTGATAGCACTGAGACTTAACCCCCAGTTAGAAATATTTCTTATCATATTAAGGGTAGAATTCCTAAATTCTTATTTGAATTTCTATATTCATAAAATTTACATAATATGCCCTATGATGCATGTCAGTAAGAAGTGGATATTAAGTTTTAACAAATACTTTTTGGCCTTTACACCACTAATTATTTAATTTTTTTTAATATACTTTATATGATATTTACTTTAGTGGGTTAGTCATATCATATAAATTTCGGCCAAAGTGGTAGTGTTTTGGGCCTCCCTGGTGGTGCAAAGGGTTAAGTCGCAGCACTATGAAGCTATCCACAGCCACTGCAGCACAATTTCAATCCCTGGCCAGGGAGGTGACCCACATGGTGCAGCAGTCCTCTCCTGTCTATCCTGCTGCTCCCCTCAGCAGTGTATTTCATCAGCCTGCCCGTTCTGTTCCCCACTCTGTCTTTGGTGAATCCTCTCACCCCCTGTACCTCTGGCCTGTAACCCAATTCTTGTATGCATAAATAAATAAATCTTAAATAAAATAAAATAAAAAAATGCTAGTATTTTATTCCCTAATGGGTATCAATAATCATTCATAAGTATTTTACAGGGAAGATTTTTAAAAAATAGCTAGGTTTTTATTCAACATTTTGTTAGTTTTGTTTAATAATAATTTATTTAACTCTACACTCTGAAATAATCTACATATATATTACAGGGAAGGTTTTTAAAAAATAACTAGGTTTTTATTCAACATTTTGATAGTTTTGTTCAATAATAGTTTCTTTAAGTTTATACTCTGGAATCATCTATATAAAGAAGATACAATAATTATGTTTGTAGGAATGCTGAAATCATTAACATTAAAAATAATTTGCATAGGGAAATTTTAACACAAATCTTATTTTTATTCACCATTATTCACAAAACTGCTTATACATCTATTTTTCTCTAAAAATTCTTTTGATTTATCATGTTTTTCAAATTTTATACTATGGTGTTACTTTCCTTTTAAAATTTGTGTATCACTACACCTCTTGCTTATTTCTGGTTATGTTCTTATATGTATTTCTTCTTAGATCTTGTAATATTTTTGCAATAAAAAAATAGCAATTTGTTTTTACATCCTCCTCTGCTTATACACCCACATTGTTCTAACAAAATATACCCACATTTGGTGTTTGGATTCAAGTTAGTTTTGGCTCTAAGTCAAGTTACACTATTTATTTTTTTCTACTTGTACTTTTTCTGTTTTAGCCCACATAAATTAGGTACTAAATGCTTTTTCTGAAACTGTTCTTCTCACATCACCTTACATGATCAGGCACAGAAAGACTTACAGCTTCATTTTAGTAACATTAGATGCTAACTAAAATCAGTGTCCTCTGAAGCTAATGCAATGCTCATTTCAGTAAATTATATAATACAGAAAAGGAAATGTGATAAATAGTGCTTAATGCTCTTTGAGGTCTAAAAGTTACAGATGTATTTGTCCTTTTAAAATTCATAGATTTGAATTTATAAATGCACTATTTTTCTAAATCCATAAAATTAGGTGTTAGCCAGTTTTATACTGATGCCCAAGTTATTCAGATAGAAAACTACTTATGACTTTTCCCTAAAATACCCAGATGCTACAAGAGAAAGCAAGTCTCTGCCCTGAAATATCAAAGTACTTAGAACTGTGTGTGCTGGACCACAAAATCAATTAACAGGTGTTTTTCCTCAGCTCAATAATTATTTCTTATTTGCCAACTACATCCTGCTGTAGAAATGTGTCTTTTCCCATTATAGGAGGGGTCATGTATATATATAAAAAATATTGGTTTTAAGTCTTTATTCCTTTTACCATAGAATAATTTCTTTTTCCATGAAAGTATTTACTTTGCCCCCCCTAGTGGCTCACGGTGCAGCGCTGTGAAGCTGTCTGCAGCCTCTGCAGCGTGGGTTAGATTCTCAGCTGGCCAGGGAGATACCCACATGGCAGACCTACCCTGTCTCTCGCCTGCTGCTCCCCTGAGCAGTGTATTTCATCAGTGTGCCTGTTGAATCCTCTCACCCTCCCGCATCTCTGGCCTATACCCTAGCTCTTGTATAATAAATAAATATTTTTTAAAAATAAAGTATTTACATCTCACTTCTATGATTGTGGATATCAACATAACAGTATGTGTTAAATGTTGATATATGTGTTGCCTCAAAAATAATTACAGAGATATTTTGGGAAATATGTTAATTTTTATGTTTAAAGTCATTGTTATCATTAGTTGATTTTTAAAAACTTTTTCTCAAACAATATAGCTGTCATATTTGCCCAGAATCATCAAATTTTATCATGTATTCATACTTGTTTTGTCATTTTATCCTTATATTCTCTGCTTCTCTCCTGTTTCTCTTTCTCTTTGTCTGTTTCTCTTGCTGTCTCTCACACATGTATGTTTGTATATAGTCCCTAATAACAAAGGTGCTTGCCAAGCCACATTTCAGAGTATTAAAAAATAAGTAAAAAATATGCAGTCATTTTAAAATTTGTTATTTTAATATGTACGCAATGTAAATTGAGTGTACATTATGAGTAGAGCTGAATAAAACCTATAGTAGATACAATTGGAAAACAATAAAATACATGAGTACTCAAGTAACTAAGTGTATAATATTTGCAAATAAATAATCAGATGTAATGATTTAATGATATTTATGTAATTGTAGATTATTTACCAAATGAAGATATTCTTGAAGGCTTACCATAAATACCCACTTCTGTGTTCATTACATGATATTAAGTAGTAGTATTCAATGTGAAGCAATATTTGAGGCATTATAAAGGGGAGTTTAGAAGGCTGCATATTTCAGTGGTCACATAAAGACTTATTTATGCAAGGATATGATGATTTGTTGTTATTACAATTACCTGTATAATAATTGAAATGCTGACCTGAACTTCCCTTAATTAACTTCATAAATTTAAATATAATCAAGAGACTTTATGATGATATGAGGGTGAGCAATGCATAATGAAGAACATGATTTTTTTTGTGGTACTATTATGTGGATTGCATCTTTATCTTTAAAGACAAAACCATTTTGACTTTAAGCAATAAAAAATCTTTGAACTTCACTTTCCTTATAAGTCTAGGATTTTAATGGTATATGTTAACACCTCTGAAAATAAAAAGCACACTATTTCTCAAGAACCAAGACCATAAAAGATTATCATTATTTTTTTAAGAATGATGTATGCTAGAAAGAAAATAATCATAAAAATAGGTCATTTTACCAATTGGTACTTTCAATGTTCCTATTTCTACATCACTGGAAAGAACTTACAGATTTTGTTAAACAAGTGTGTTGCTTGTTTAAAAATCATGGGTTGCAGATCTTTCAAATCTTTATAAGGCAAAAGAAAATTTACAAAGAACTACTCTTGATTTGTGGAATAAATTTAGAAGCAATAATAGAAATGGTAAAAACACTTTTTGAAAGATGTAAAAAAAGGAAATGCCAGGTTCTTATCTGAGAGATGTACCTTTGCCCTTAGCCTATATTTATGCAAATTTCAATATTCTACTAACAAGAGTAGATATGATAGAACGATATTTTATCTCATTGAATGTATAAGTTACTCTACATTTATGCTAGTGTTAAAGAAATCACATAATGTAAGAGTGGTCTTTTGGCTATTTCTTATAAATTATCTAGAAACTCCTAAGTCAAAAGCACTCCAGAAATTATCACTTAGAAGAGCCACTAAATTAAGCTGAAGCCTTTCTTCTTCTGACATACTTCATTAAGTGTAGTCCCTTCCAGTTCCATCCACATTGTTCATCATTTATTATAGCTGAGTAGTATTCCACTGTGTGTATATATGATATCTTCTTGGGAACAAAATGGTGACGGTCCCAGTGATTTATGGTAAATGGGTAGTGTGTGGTATGGTCACATACTTCTGAGGCAGTGTCACTCTGTTCCCCTAAATTATATTACAGTGTTTTAAACCAATGTTACCTCAATAATAATAAATAATAAATAAATCAACATATAACCTTAAACTTGTTTAAAAAGTTAGCTGTCGCCAACTCAGGGATCATTGTATTTATGCAGTGCCCATTTACAAGATACAAAATGAGGCTTTTGGCATTGCCATAATTATCTCACCCTGATAATCTGTAATGTATAAATGATAGCCTTCACTTCTACAAAACAAAAACTGTTCAAGCAGATACACTCATTTTGAAACATATAGAAGAAATCCTGAATTAGAGAACAGTAACAATAGAATGAAAGGAATCAGTATACACTGCTCATGCTGTGGGAATTGACTTAATTACTCCTTTATAATATCCCAATTATTCTAATTTATTTTCAAACATCTAAATGACTACATTTAGCTGAGTATTATCAAACTTTTAATGCATATATTATTATAAAATGAGCATTAAACTAGCACCACTTCTTTTATTTCTTAATTAACTTTACTGCATAAAACTATGTATTCAGATCAAGAACTATTGTTCAGTTCATACTTATATTTTTATAGTAGTTGTGATATGGCTTTTTGAGTTTCCTGTTGAAAATCTGAAGTTGTGATTTAGTGCATTCAATATGGAACCCTGGGGAACTCTGAAAATAATCAGAAGCCATCTGGCAAATATTAAAATAACTAGAAAAAAAGAGTCTTATGGAAATTATAACTTCAGTATAGTTATCATTATGCACCCAAAGAAACAAAGAAATTTTGCAATAAAAATGGAGGCAAAAATGATTTTAAAATGTAGATAACTGTAAGGATAGATTCATACTTTTAGTTTTGAACTTAAGATGTTATATACACATGTTGATTCTCCATGAGGAGGCCTCAAACTTATATAATGTTATAATGCAGTGTTACTTGGATACAAAAATAGTAATTTTTAAAAAGGAGATATTGAAGTCACATTCACATTAGTTACTTGATTCATTTATAAATACACAGCAAATAAAATCACTAAGACTATCTGTTGTAGAAGTTGGAATGAATTTGAGATCACCTTTTCTGCATGTTCTTTTCATATTTGAAAATAAAAAGTACTTTAAGCAATACAGTCTCTTCTAAACAAATTAGATCAATAATGGGCCTGTGACATGTTTTCTGTCAAATATACTTTTTTCCTAACTTTTTTTTTTTCTGTAATGTTTAGTAATTGATCACAATCCTTGCTAGTGAAAACTTCCGTGTTAATACCTTGAATTAAAGAGAGTCAGAAAATTCAAACAAAGATTTACACATAAAACCAAACAAAACACTTTAGGCCACAAGATGTCACTGTGGTTCAAGCAAGACGTGGTTTTCTTGTAATTTATTAGAATAAAGAATATATTGAACTTAATTTATATATTTAATCTACTTTTGATTATACACTAGATTTTTTATATAATATACTATCAAATGGAGATAGAGCAAAGAATAACTTTCACCTGGAGTAACTTCTAATGTTTTAGGAGTTGCTATGATAGATGTTAGAGGAAATCAGGTATCATTTCTTTTACCTCTATGAGAAAAGAATGATAATGAACAACCTTAATAAGAACAAATGAGTTGATGTTTTTTAGCCTTAACTTTTATTTGTGTAGAATAGTATACTGCTCAAGGTATCAGATCTGATTTTATTTATTTAAGATTTATTTATTTATACAAGCACTGGGTACAGTCAGAAGTGTGGGAGGGTGAGAGAATTCACCAGAGTCAGAGTGGGGAACAGAACAGGCAGACTGATGAAATACACTGCTGAGGGGAGCAGTGGGCGAGACGGGAGAGGTCTGCTGCACCATGTGGGACCCTCGCTGGCCGACTGGGATGGAACCGGTGCTGCAGAGGCTGCAGACAGCTTCACAGTGCTGTGCTCAACCGCCTGCACCACCAGGGGAGGCCCTGAGTAGTGCATTTTAATTCTCAACTATTCATTAGTTATCTGTTTGACAATTTTGAATGAATAGAATAAAATAACTTAATCCCCAGTTTACATATTAATAGATTACTGTTGAGAACTCTTAAGATCTACCTCTAATGTTAACAAATAATTTCCATATAAAATGGAAATACTTCTACATTTTTTTCTCATAACATTTGTGAAATTTAGCCATAGTGACTTTAAATTTTATACAATAAAATACTTGTTTTCCCTTTGACTTACTAAAGTAGAGCTAATTAATGTAAGTGAAGTTCGTAAAATAAATTAGAAATAATATCATGTAATCTCTTATCTAAAGTGTCTATTTTAGCAAGTTATATGTTTTCAACTGAAAATATGAAAAATCCAGTTGATATTTGTACTACCTGATTACACAAAGCATCTGATTCCATTAAAATAATGGAAATACCGCTATGTAAAATGGTGATAATAACAGATGTAGGTAATTATAAATGGAGAATGTGATTTCCAATAAGATAGAGATAGAAGGTGACTTCCACATGGAAAACACACAGATATGAATACAAGTGCTTCAGGGTCATCATAATATGAATGAATATATGAATCTTCTAAATAATATTTGTAAGCCTTTTTTAAATTTATTTATACAAGAGGTGGGTTATGGCCAGAGGTGCAGGAGGGTGAGAGGATTCATCAGAGACAGAGCAGGGAAAAGAACAGGCAGACTGACGAAATACACTGCTGAGGGGAGCAGTGGGTGAGACAGGAGAGGTCCGCTGTGCCATGTGGGTATCTCCCTGGCAGAGAAACAAAACAAAACAAACACATACACAACAAAGGTTAAAAATCTCATGGGGATTTCTTGAAGGAGAATATGTAGGAAACATTCAGCTACTGTAACTCTTGCAAAAGATTTATTTGAGGTCAGTACAAGCAAGAGTCATATATGATCTTGTCAATTGAACAAGTAGTTTCCCTTATATTCTTGTTTTAGGATTCCATTATACTTTGTGACATTCATAATGCATGAATTTCCAATTTCTATATTTTCCAATTACTATAAGAAAAGGAAAATTCTCTCAAATAGATGTATGTTATACATTATTTTTTACCCTCCTTCAAACATAGCCTTGTGTTTCAATATAACATTTCCTATTACATTTATTGAAATAGTTTGAAGTATAGTCACTGAAAGGTAAAGTTTTTATTGATGAAATGATTTTTTAAAGATTTTTAAATTGTAGAAAAAAGAAATTCTAGATTAAATCTTAAGATGACAATTTAAAATCGTTTATGCCATCCTCTGAAATTTTAGTATTTTAATAATTTTATTTTGGTCCATGTAATTACTCTGTGTAAATGAATTTAAGGGTTTGTGGGAAAGTGTGAAGAAGATAAAGGGAAAAAGATAGGACAGATGTTCTGTTGACATTTATGCCAAGATCCCGTACTAGTTGAGCAAATAAGGTCACAGCAGATGGTGGGGAATTAAGAGAGTATGAGAAGGAAAATATATTAAAAAGTAGAACTAAAGCTTGGTTCCAGGATTCTCATTAACTATTTTATTTTTTTGGCTTAAGATAGGCCACAACTAACTGAAGCTGCAGTAATATGATTCAAAGATAGCCAGCCTTAGGGAATTCTTTTCTCTAAGTCATCTGTTTGTGTACATGTTCTACAACTAATGATCACACCGTTGCTGTCTGTTATTTTGGCTGTTGTCTGGTAGATTCTCATTTAGTATCTTCAGCTCTGACATGAAAAAAATAAAGAACATTAAGAAGAAAGAACAAGTTAGGACAGTAAACTGCAGTAAGAATGGGGACTGGATTGAGAGAATGTTTCGAGATTTCAAAACATAGATGATCAAGAGCAGGTCTGATCTATTGCAAGCAAACATGACTTTTCTGAATACTAGTGCGTTAGCTTTTCTTTTAACTTTATCCAGTTTTAAAATCCATATTCCCCCTCTCTTTTTCAGTGCTTTTGTCACAACCTACCAGAATTAAAAGTAAAGCTGTAGAACCGAGTCATCCAGAGAGGGATCTAGGGAAGGGGGAACAGTTAAGAATCAGAGAAGAAGCGTGCACACTAGACTGTGGTGCTTTGGATCATGGTGCTTTGGTGATGGGATCATGGTGCTTTGGTGATGGATCCACTGTAGTCACCACACCTGCCAAGGGGAGATCTTATTTCCAAAACAGAAACCATGCTGTCATGCATGACCCTTTATGACCTGTGTCACTTATGTTGATTTTATTTGTTGAAGCGGTCAGACATCAGGTCAAGGATGCATTTTTTTCGGTGGACCACATGCAAAGAGGAGATGGTAGAAAATTACTCACAGTGTCATCTTTCTCTTTTTAAAAGTTTATTTTTACGTAGAAGAACTGGGGTGCAAGGCAGAAGTATAGGGGTGAGATGTTCACCAGCAACAGAGTGGGGAGCAGAACAGGCAAATATTCTGAACTACACTGCTGAGGGGAGCAGCAGCTGAGACAGGAGAGGTCTGCTATGCCATGTGGGTAGCTCTCTAGCAGGGGATCGAACTTTGGTCTTTCTGGTGGTAGCGCTGAGACTTGACTCTTAGGTCACCAGCGAGGCCCTCGTGATGACATCTTGTTGTACCCTAACCTGTCCTGTATATCTTGTGTCATTTTATCCTGAGGGGCATTAAGACCTCCACATGAGGCAGCTGGCATTGGGTGCAAAATTCATAGCAAGTTATCAGTTGAAGTTGAGATGCTAATGTCAAGAAGGTAAAGGTTAGAGAGTGAGAGCTTCTGAAGGAGAATGTCAAACATACACCAGGTCTAGGGAGCGGTGATCTTTGAAAGCAGAAATAGTTCCTACCTTTCACTAAGCCTAAAGAGTCAAAATACACAAATTGCAAATGGAGGAGACATAGAAGACAGAAATATTCCAGTATAAACTCTATTGTCTCAGCTACCCTCTTCCCATCTTAACAGTTATAATCTATTGTAAGGAAGTAGATTAGCATATTAAATTCAGAATTTTGATTATTATATAAAACTGGAAAGTCACATTACTGACCTATTTTGTCCCTTAAATTACCAAAGTAATTTCTAATTCTCCAGAGAATGACTAAAATTTAATGTGATGAAATGCTCATCCTGGGGAATATGAAAAAAATAGACAACACTGGATTCACAGAATAGAAATTGTGTGTATAATTTTAAAAATGTAAATTATGTCCTTGAGAAAAAAATAAAATCACATTGTTATGATATCCTATATTCTTGCTTGATGAGTTTACATAAATGTGTGAGTTTACATAAATATGTGAACAAATATTTCACAATACATGTCAATAGCTACATTAGACATCAATGTGTCTATCTTTATTCTGAGGAGTATATCAATATCCATTTTGATAGGAATAAGTATCTCCAGGGTTATAGATACACAACAGTGTGGAAGTTGAAGAGATAATTTTCTTTATAATCTTAAACTGGTTAAATTTTATACTTTTCCTATGTCCTGTATGATCTTATATTCCCTTCACTGTTATACATTACCTCTTAATAATTATGATGCCTATATTTGTGAAATTCTGTCTTCATCCCAAATATTTTCCTACAATTTATTTATATATTTTAAGGATCTCTTGATCTTTTAGATTAAACTGTGATGGATTATTTTCCTTGGATTGTTTTTTTCTTAATCCAGCCTGATGCACTCACTTGTTCTTAAAAATAAATTGCTCACAAATGTTTTATCTTAAACAGATAGAAGTATTATGTTGTTTAGATATTATAGTATGTAGATAAATATTACCAAGAAAACTTATTTTGGTTGCTTATTTTATGTGTATTTTTTATCATTTGATATATGAATTAAGTTTACTGGAAGACAATTCTATCCACTCACAGTATCTTTATTTATCAGAAAATACATTTGTAACTAGAAGATTGCTTTCAAAGATTCAGCTTGTTAATATTATTTTAAAATTCTTAATGTTAAAAGTCAGTACCAGGTAATGAAAATGTTGATGAAATAGTAGATAGGTCAAATATTTCTGAATAATCACAGTTTGCAAAACACATACTCAATAATTAATTTACAAAATTCAATAATGTATTTACAAAAGATTGTCAGCATAAATGGTCTCTATTCACTAGCCTGGCAGGGATCAACTTTTGCCTTATGCTTGCCATTAGGGTGGTCTTACAGTGGGTTTCTCTGGTACCACTCTCCATGATTATGGATTCTCTGTCTTTTACTTTAATTTATGCTACCTGCTACTCAACAGCTATGCAATGTTTTTTCTACTGCATGATCTGAATAAAGGTACTGAGTGACAGCAATCCCCAAGTCACCTACAAAAGATTAGCACTATTACTGTCATTATAGTTTAGACTAGAAATGTACATTGGTAAATTATTTAAAAGAAGGAGGTTTAAAAAAATGAAATCAGTGAACTATGACCATGTATATTGGAATGTCATTTTTATTAAGAGATCATTTTTGTTTAATTAATATCAAGTTGACAGTGTAAGACTATTCCCATTGTTTAAAATGACGTAGACTTCAAAGCCCAATTCAAAATTAGAAAGCTAATATTCTCACTACTTTAAGAAAATACACTGCCTTTGGGATAATGAAATTTAACAATAAATTATAATTTGCCTGTAGTCTTTATTGTGAACTCAGGTAGTTTTAATGGCTTTTAGAATGAATGAGTCTCTAACAAGGGATTTGAAGGGTAATATAATTAAAAAGGGAAAGAAAAGTCATTTCAGTTTAGAGTGGTATAAAATGCTGTCAATCTGATTCATGGAATAATATTAGAATAAGACTCTGTTCCACACCAACAAATGATGGCACAGTAACAAAGCCAACTAATTCACTGTGATTATTCTAGCACAGTATATGCAAAATGATAAGATATTTTGAGGAGCACAATTAAATAGCAGTAGTGAAAAATAACAGAAATAGTGATGATCTAAAATGTCAATTTATTATGTATATGTATTAAATGATTAGGTATATGGATATGATTAGGTATATAATTAGGTATATGGATAAATGATTAGGTATGATTAAATACATGTTTTTTATATTTTTATATTTTCAATATTGAATACTCAAATGCTTTATTTATATAAAATACAAGATATTTGTATTGTCTTATAGTCACACAATCTTTAAATCATAAGTGAAGCATTTACTATGTGTTAAGGAATGAGTTTGTTGAGCATTTAAGAACAGTTGATGTGTTTTGTCAAGAAATTTATATTAAATATGTGACTTCCTATGGTGTAAAACAGATTTTTTTTTAGTGTCCTATTCACAAAGTATCTGTTAGCTTCTGTTGGCTCCTTAAATTCTGGTCTCAGTATTTCCTAGCTCAGAAGACATTGTGGGTCTTTACCAGGTTTGGCCACAGGACTTAACCTTTTAAGGAACTTATGTTTCTGTTAAAGAAATATAAAATATATTGCAAAATAATTAATATAGAAAACTACTCACTTCATTGTGAGATTTTAAAACTCTGTGTTACAAGGATTTATTTTCAAGAATCTGTTACATTGAACACATTCACTTGCAAATTTCTTATGTTCTAGCTATAAATACCTTTGAGGAACTTAAAGATTATCACTTATATATAACATCAGGAATATGAATTAAAATAATGAGTAAAGAGAATCAAGTTCGACCTCCTTATTGAAATT
This sequence comes from Talpa occidentalis, assembly GCF_014898055.3. Classification (NCBI taxonomy): domain Eukaryota; kingdom Metazoa; phylum Chordata; class Mammalia; order Eulipotyphla; family Talpidae; genus Talpa; species Talpa occidentalis. The sequence continues at coordinate 92,108,470 of NW_023601322.1, read as the reverse complement.
AATTATAGACTTAACTTTTGTTATTATTTTATCAATGTTATATTTTTTAACAAACGTATTGACCCATTTCTAGATAGACGTGCACATATTTCTATAGACTAGGTGTATTTTTAGAAGTTAAACTATAGGGCCTCCCCTCTGGCGCAGCGGTTGAGCGCTGGGGTGCGAAGCTGCCCACAGCCTCTGCAGCGCCGGTTCCATCCCCGGCTGCTCCCCAGCCACTGGAGGAGGGTCCCACATTGCTCGCGGACGTCTCTTGCCGCCCACTGCTCCCCTCAGCAGTGTACTTCGGTTGCTCTGCCTGCTCTGCTCCCCTCTCTGGCTCTGGTGAATTCTCTCACCTTCCCACACTTCTGACTGTACCCAGTGCTTGTATACATTAAAAAAATAATAATAATTAATTAATTAATAAACACAAATGTTAAAAAAAGAAATTAAAAAAAAAAAGAAGTTAAACTATAATTGGAAGTTCTACAGAAAACATGTCATGTGAAGTTGATTACAAAATTAGTTGTTTCTCGGAGTCGATGTCCACAAAGCAAGTTTACACTGAAACTAAGACATTTATGTAAAGTATAAAGTCACTTATTTTAATATGAAGCAAGTCTGCAAAAGGATTTGTTACTATAAAATGAACACATGTCATCTGAAAAATCATAGTGTTTTCTGAAAAATCTAAGAGCTGGTCCACCTTAGTGTCTGAATATGTATCGGTCAATAAAATGCTTCATTGAGCCAGAATTCCTTGGGAGTTAAACATAAACAATTGTCATACTAGCTTCCTATGTATGCAAGTATTTCATCCCTGAAAGTTTGAAGCTTTCAAATATGAAATAATGTCTCTGAAATCGAGCACAGTTTTAGGTATAATCAGCAAATGTTTGCAGTTCTATAAAGCATTAAACACAATGTCTCCATAATTGATCACTTCTGGTAATCTCATAAAATTTTCATAATGACGTTCAAAGAAAAACCTAAAGAATCCACTAAAAATTTCTAGAAGTGTTAAGTCAACACAGTGAAGTGGCAAGCTACAAATCAGTATATACATATCTGTTGTGTTCCTAAGCAAGTAGTAAACTAAAGAAAAAGGCATCAAAAAACAATTGCATTTACAAATGCACCAAAAAGAATTAAATACCTTGATATAAAGCTACCTAAGGAGGCAGAAGACAACAAAACTATATGATGTTGGTAAAAGAAATAAAAGACACAAAAGGAATGAAAAGGTATTTTTTGCTCATGGATTGGAAGGACTAGCATTCTTAAGATGACCATCTTACCCAAAGCAATAAATGGACCCAGTGCAATCTCTATCAAAGTTCCAATGACATTCTCAATTGAACTCACCTCCTTCTATGGGTCTAATGCTGAATTTTCACCTACTATTTGAGAGCTTTAACTAAGCTACAAAAAAAGTCACTGTTTAATGCAAAGCTTTAAAATTTCCCTTTGAATAAAAAACAAATAGTGCATAGATTTGTCTCATCATATTTATAAACAAAGTAAAGAAAAATATCAAAATTATTTGATAGATTTCCTATTTGGGAGAGGTAATCAGAGTAACACAGAATTTCAAATTTCATTTTCGGTAGCAAGTGATAATCTGATAAATATTTGAGAGTGCATGGTGCCTACCATATTCAAGGTCCTTTGCCAGATTCCACATCCAGGCGATGTTGCCCACAAGTGAAAGTGGACACATTAAATTGTCTCTTCTCCTGAGAAACTGGGTATGGTAGTATTACAGGAACAAGGTTTTCAGTATGTCCTCAATCTGAAAATTTAGGGACCGATACTTTTTGTGAACCATACTTCTTCTGATACATGATGATTATGTTGCTCATAATAGCAAATAAACTTTATTCTCATTAGTATCATTAATAGCATTAGTATTATGATAGAGCAGTTAAGTGGCAATAAATCCCAAAGAGCATTTTAAGGTAATTAGATATTCATTTTATGGAGGATAAAATTGAAAACTAAAGAGATTCTATACATTCTGCAAGGTTACAAAGCTAATAAATAAATAGATAAATAAATATGATTTCCAAGTTATGTTTTATTTAGTTATTTTGGCGCTTCCTTTTTGCATTTCCTATTCAAATCAAATGCTTTCCAATAATACTGTAAACAAGAAAGTGCTCTATTGGCGGAATCACATGTTGATATATAATCTGGTATTAATTTTAAGCGCAACACTAAATCATACCTGTCTAATATTTTAATCACATTTCCTATAATGTTGACATTTATAATTATCTATATGGGTAGATCTCTACCTCCATTATATTTTATCGTAAAAGAAAAAACTGCATCTAGTTTAAACGAAGCATTTCACAGACTAGAAAAAGGAGATTGAAAAAAGATAGAGCAACATCACTAGATTTCTGCTAATTACTGCCAATGGTCTACTGAACCTTGGTCTAGAGCTGTGGAATCAGCCCTTGACATGTTAAGGCACACATCCGGGGTTCTACAATAGTAATAAAATATCTTGAGTGTATAGTACACAATATAAAGCGCTTGTTTTTTCAGGCAGTGAATTGCCTTTTAAATTAAAAATAGATGCTAGTTATTTTGTTTTTCTTGTAAAAACATGTAAGAATTGAAATGATCAACTTTCACAATATAACCAACCAGGCATATTTAATTTGCTTTAGGACTTTGCCCTGTGTGTAACACTTGATAATAAATTATGTCACTGTACAACTTGCTTGACATTATTTCTGGAAGGAGGTAGGCTCTATAAAGGACATACTGATACCTTAACCAGGCCATCCATTACTGATCCAGAGGGGAAAAAATATATATTTACATTCTCTATGTAAACTGTAGATGTAAAATTCTGAGTGAGAGATACGGGAGTAAATTAATTGAAAGAAAGAACAGGAAAATTGAATTGATGGACTTCCTCAATAAACATTTATGAAGTGCTTTCTGCAATTTATTGCTGTCTTTTTACTTGTTTGTTATTTTTATTTTCTCAAGAAAGCTACTTAAAATAATTATTTCAGCTATCACCAATGAAAAACTGGGAATAATTATGATCTGATATGCCCTTATAACTTTTCTGGGATGGTATGAACACTTAGCTTGTAAGTTATTAAGCTGTGATGAAATTTCTAATCTGAATGGAAAGAGATGCAGAGGGAATGAGAAACTTCTTTCATGAAAATCGACTAAATTGAAGTAAAAGGAGTAGGACCCTGCAGCTTTGAAGCCTGGCTCACTCTTCACCCCCACTATGTGGTTCAGCTGATGGAAGCTCAGCAGGTTTAGCTCAAAACCCAGTTATTGCTCCTTCTCCCATCTCCTACTCAAGGGCTGCAGCATCTCCCAGACAGCGAGCTGCCTGCACATCCTGTACCCAGCTCTGTGTTACATGACTTCATTCCAAGTAACAGCAGCTTAGAGCTCTGGGGTTTTCTCCTCCACGTTGTTTCTCACCCCAGCTTACTCATAGACTGGTGTTTTCACTCTGAGAAAGACAAGCTAAGACCAGAGGCCACCTCCTCACCCAGCCCTCTGAGAGCAGGTGTCTCACTTCTGAATAGTGAGCTTGGGTCCCTGTGCCTAGCTCAGAACAGTGGTTGTGTTCATCATGAGGAAGAAGCAGGCTGTGTAATAACAGACTTCTGAAGCTCTCTCAAACTAAACTGATTTATTTGGACTAGATTAGAGAATGGGAAACTTCAAACCTAATGCTGAAAAATAGTATGCAGTTTACTAGAAAGAACCAGAGAAAGGGATGCCTAAGAAAAGTCCTTCTTGCATTGGAACACACCTCAAAGAATGGCTTCAAGAAACAACACATTTTATATAATCGGACCAGATGACATAGAGTGATTTCTTTCCTAAGGACTATGCAAACACACTAGAATATTCGGTCCAAAAAGATTGGAGACCAATAACTGGGTGTGATATGAGAGTGATGATGGAAACAGACTGTTGGAGAAAACACCGATAAACCCTCATTCACGCAAGGGTGATTCTGGGCAAGCAAAGAATGCATGTCCAGGAGGACATCAGATATTTCACACTAAAGGAACAAAGGGCCTCCACTAAAATAGTTCAACCAAGCTACTGAATAATCAAGCATAAAATGACACTAAGCATTGGATAGATGAGTGGATAAGAGTTCATAGTAGCTGCAGACTAATAGCAATCTAATCAGTACTTCTACATGTGTTTATATTGCACATGTAACCTGTGTGTTTATTCTGACCTTTCTTCTTCTCAATGATATTTTTCCACTTGGCAAATGAAATAGCTTTCAGTTGGATGCCAATTATTGTAAGATATGCCTTGTACAACACTGAATATTTTTATATTCCTAAAAATTTTCTTGAACTTTTGGAACATTTGCGTAAGAACAAAGCAGCCTGATTCCAAGACTGTTAGAATTCAGTTCACTTATCAATTATACTTCACATAAATGCATGTACCACATTTCATGGACCACTGGAAAAAGATACATTAATTACAAGTAAGACGAAATCTGCTTATCTGTTATGGACAGATAAAGAAAAATGAGGGAGAACTATGAAATGCTTGCACATATGCACATTAAGCACTAATGTTTGTGATAAAGCTAACTCTAACTTAAACTATATTTTTATAGAAGACTTACAATTTATTACATTAAGAATGATTATAGCACCTAGAGAACTCATTATGGGTATTATGTAATAATGTTTTTAAGTAAAGTTTAAAAAATGACAATTATGTATTAGAAGTGTTAATCATAAAACTATATATTTTCCAAGCAGCAAAAATATTTTAAAATAAGTCATTCAGATTTTTATAATATTATTTTCTCCTAAGAAATATACTGATATACATATAAATGTACATACAAAGATATAATTTAGAGAAGCAAAATTGAATAAATACATTTCTTCAATTTTTCCTCTCATATTTAGTGAGGATTGCCCTATAAAATTTTTAATTTTTAAAAATTAGGTAATTTTAGTTGTATGCATGTGCATTTTATGATCATTTTCACAGGTCTCAGTAACATAAAAATCTTCATTGTATACATTTGTTCATTACTTGAAGCATTTCTCTGTTTAGTATTCCAGTTTATTTCCTTTGTATCAGTTACCTCATATAAAGAATTGTTCAAGTCACTTGTCGACAAGAGTATTGATAGGTCAGTATTTAGCATCAAAAGCTCTCATTCCATATCAGGTAAAATTTGTTCTCTGCAAGTTCTTTGAAAACAGATACATTTTAAAAATGGTATGGCCTGTGTGCTAACCAGTTTTTTTTCAAAGAGATTAAATGAAAAAAAAAAAATAAAATTAAAAAAAATTAAAAAAACAAAAAGATTAAATGATATATGGACTTCCCCAAGTCTTGTGTTCTAATCAGACATGTGAAAACATGTCTTTAATACACTTTAAAATAGTTAATTTACATTAATATTAATAACAACATTTACCACTTAACTCTTCTAAAAGGAGCTGTATTTTTAATCCCTTAGTTTATTCTGAGTATTATGCTTAAAGTAATAATGATACTGTTTGTGTTTTTTTCATATGCTGTTAATATCTTCAGTGAGATATAGTAACTACTTAATATTTATTGTAGTAATGTCATATATTAAGATAACAACTTTAGGTTATAATTGAAATAGCAGGATTTTAATTTATATAAAATATTTGGCATAATTATCTAATTGTAATCTTTTACTAAAGTATAAATATTGCTTTCAATTGCAATTAATTCATTTTAGCTATCTCATTAAATTGTTAAATCCTGTAAATTATCTTTTAATTAAAGGTTGAATTATTTTCACTGGATATATTATCAGTCTAATGAGTTCCAAGGCAAATTCCAACACTTTGTTAGGAGGATAAACTTCATTGTTATTAATTAAATAATTCTGTTTTATACAACAAGTGCAAGTGTTTTTACATTAACATTTGCTTATCTTTTTTCATAATAAATACATTTTAGTATTAATATATTTAGAGAAAAATACTCTAAATATTTTCTCATATTCTTTGTTCACGAAAGCTATTTTTAATAGCTAGCTATGAGGTTATTAGCAAACAGAAAAAGTACACTGCAAGCTAACAGCACTGATGATACATAAAACATGATTAATTAATCAAGGATTTCTATTTTTTTCCCAAAATTCAGTAATACCCATTATGGGGTCCATCTAGAAATTAATATAAGCTCTGGGAATGTAAGAATATGAGGACATAACCTTCCATTTCATTTTTTTTTTAAAGATTTATCTGTTTATACATACAAGAGCTGGGGTACAGGCCAGACGTGTGGGGGTGGTGAGAGGATTCACCAGAAATAGAGTGGGGAACAGAACAGGCAGATTGACCAAAATACACTGCTGAGGGGAGCAGCAAGCAAGGCAGGAGAGGTCTGCTACGCAGTGTGGGTGGCTCCCTAGCAGACCAGGGACCTAAATTGTACTGCAGGGCTGCGGACAGCTTAATAGGCTGTGTCTTAACCCTTTGCACCACAAGGGAGGCCCCAAATTTTGCATTCAATCTAAGACATTGACTGACAGACTGAAAGAACTGTTAAATTGGGAGGTATAAAATAATATATACATTTTAAATTGAGGTAAAATTCTGAAAGCAAACAGATTTATTATAGCTTACGTAGGTATTTCAGTAAAAATAAAATAGTAGTAAAGAAATATATTAATAAAAATTATCTTCCTTCTAAAAGTTTCATATGAATTCATTACTTAAAACACCTCAAACGTAGTAAAGCAAATGTAGCACCATGTCCCAGAGGAAATGCAGAGATTATAGTATTATAAAGAATATAGGGATGTAATCACTATCGTGTCTTTCTTCAATCCATTCATATTGCCTCAGGGAAACTCAGATGCATTATGACAGATAATAGTGAATTAAGTAGACTTAACCAGAAGGTGGTCCCAGTTGCACCTGTTGTACTGAATGTGGTGCATTAATTGGGTAGATCAATATGGTCCCAGGATATTGCAGACCATATAAAATTTAATATCCAGGAGGAGAAAATACAGTTCTTTAAAAGTATAGAGACAAGTGTTATATTTTCTTTAGCCTAAGGCTTTAATATTTTCTACCTGATTTCTTTCATATATCTATAAATATAGCTTAGTTCATATATAAAGTAAGTTTACATCTTAAGCTTAATTGTCTATGCTTCCTTAGGCAACGTGGTGATATGAAAGTGTTTAAAATAGAATTTCCCTTTGAAATCATTAGACCATGCAAGGAAAATATGGCTTATTTTCCAGTGTATCTATCGAATTTCTACACAGTTTTCACATGCTACAAAATTGTTAGGGTTTTTAAACCTATTCATATTATTATTTATCATTTTTGCCCCTTAACTGACTAACTATTCAGGTCTATGTATTTGAATTATATATTTTTTTTAAGTTAGTTGGTTCCCTAATACAAACACAACCTTCCTGACTCATGATTAATCACTTTATAGCTATACCTTTTATAGTTATCTCAACTGTATAGATCCTAGCCAGTGAAAGACCCACAGTTTTAAAATAGCTGCATAGTATGGATAAATGCACAACTTAAATATTCCTCCTTGAAATATATGGAAATATGGTTTATAAAGTTTTCCTTTATGGGGCCTCCCCAGTGGCGCAGCGGTTGAGCGCTGGGTTGCGAAGCTGCCCGCAACCTTTGCGGTGCCGGTTCGATCCCCGGCTGCTCCCCGGTCACCGGAGGAGGGTCCCACATGGCGCGCAGACCTCTCCTGCCGCCCGCTGCTCCCCTCAGCAGTGTACTTCGGTCCTTCTGCCTGCTCTGCTCCCCGCTCTGGCTCTGGTGAATTCTCTCACCCTCCGCGCTTCTGACTGTACCCAGTGCATGTATAAACAAAAAAAAAAAAAAAAAAAAAAAACAAACAAGCAGACAAATAAATAAATGGAACATGCCTCTATTAAAAAAAAAAAATAAAATAAAATAAAAAAAAAGTTTTCCTTTATGTTTAAAATCAGGACTAAATAAAATGATTTTCTTTGTGCCACCCCTTTAAATATACAAATAGATTGTTTATGCTTATCAGTGTATGCTAAGAATTTAGGTTTAAAAAAGGGAATATAGCAGAAAATTTTGTACAAATACTGGTCAAGAAATCAGAAATATATCTTAAAGATCAATTCATGTTTTTATTACGTGACAAAGATGAGAGCAGAAGCTGTCAATCAAGTCTTCAATTTTTAAACGTAAAAATCAACTATGACTTACTATGTCAGTTTGTAAAAGTTCAGTTTTCCAGTCATTTTTAACAACTTACAGGCTCATCTATATACAAATTATGAAATAACTAATATCAAACATTAATCCAGTGAACAAATAATTTGTTGAATAGTAATGTTGACACATACTTCAAAGGGCTATTTGCTCAAAACGTGACTTGCTATAATATGCTCAGTGATAGAATTTTTAAAAAGTAAGATAACCTGATGATACAATAGAAAATATTTTAGGAAGGGAATATAAAATACTTCAAACTTAAAAATTATAGCTATAGAGGAAGATGCAAGCAATAGCTGCTAAAATATTTTGAAAGCAGTTCACACTGGAATACAGATAGAACCTTGGAAGGCATGTGTATTAGTTTCTATATGTAACAAATTATCACACACTTAGCAGCTTGACCAGCTCCACTTGATTAAGTCATAGTTTCTTTAGTTCAGAATTCTGGACAAAACCTAGCTGGATTCTCTTCAAGGCCTCGCAAGACACTAGACCAGGTATTCCCAGGGTTACCTGCTCACATAGGACTCAGGATCTGCTTTCAAATGGGTTGAGGTTGTTGTTGTTGTTGTTTTTTAAGATTTAAAAAAAAGATTTATTTATGCATACAAGAACTGGGGTACAGGCTAGAGGTGTGGGGGTTGGTGAGAGGATTCACCAAAGACAGAAAGGGGAGCAGAACAGGCAGACTGACTGAAATACACTGCTGAGGGGAGCAGCAGGTGAGACAGGAGAGGTCTGCTGTGCCATGTGGCAGCCCCTGGCCGGACCTGGGATAGAACCCATGCTACAGAGGCTGCGGATAGCTTCATAGTGCTGAGCTTAACCCCTTGTGCCACCAAGGAGGCCCCGGTTGAGGTTGTTGGCAGAACTTAGGTGTTTGTTGTTGTGGACAGAGTCTTGCTGGTGGGGATGTGCTGAGTCAGTGGGATGGTGAGTTGAGTTCAGAGGTGAGTCTCCATGGTTGTGTGCTGATTTGCACACTCTTGTCAACCCCCATCCCTGCAGTGTGTGCTCTCTCTCCTGACTAGTGACTTGCTTCCAACAAATAAAGCAAAGTGAGACTACTGACTGCTGTTTCCGTGATTAGCTGGGTAGCTCTTTTTTGCTGTAACTCTGAAGAAGCAGAATGCAATGCCAACCAGTGCTCTTGGGAGAGGAGCACATGCCAAGGAAACGAGGGCGCCCTGTATAGGCTCATGGGGAACCAATCTTTTCAGCAGCCAGCTCCACCACACCTCCCAGAAATAGTGAGATAGCAAAGTTATCTCTTTTTTTATTTTTTTTCAAGATTCATTTATTTATTTATACAAGCACTGGGTACAGTCAGAAGCACGGGAGGGTGAGAGAATTCACTAGAGTCAGAGTGGGGAACAGAACAGACAGACTGACCAAACGCACTGCTGAGGGGAGCAGCGGGTGCGCCAGGAGAGGTCTGCTTCGCCATGAGGGATCCTCTCCAGCAGCCGAGGATCGAACCGACACTGCAGAGACTGCGGGGCAACTTCGCAGCACAGTGCTTAACTGCTGTGCCACCAGTGGAGGCCTACAAAGTTATCTCTGTAATCGACTTTAATCCTTTTAAAATATTTTAACTGATGCATTGTAAAAATTACAATGGGAAGAGTATTACATAATGTGTATACTTTTCAAATTTGATCAAGTACAAAATAGTTCATTTATTTTAATAGTGACAGGTAATTATGAGATATGGATGTGTCTATGTACATTATTTAAATTATTTAAATTTGATTTTTTTCTAGTTTTTGCTTTTACAATAGTGTCACAAATGGTCTTGTCAAATATTTGTACTTGTTATTTTCTGGTGGGTCCATCATGTGATCAGCTCTGCATTTCCACTGAAAGTTCTTTGCACCTCTAGAGAAAACAGTATCTCTTAGTGGTTAAGGCTGGATCATAAAACAGAGCAATTATTTCACTAACTTTTTTTACTGTGTAATGAATTTATTCTGTGGCATCAGTTTTATTGTTTGAGTCCACTTATAATGACCTTATAGACTTAGTGCTTAAGAGTTCATAAGAGCATGACTCTAAAAGAGGGGGGCGGAGCAACATGGCGGCGAGGAGACGCTGCGAGTAAGATCTCCCATTAAAAAAAGTGAATAGGGAGGAAAAGCGGCAGGTCCCAGTGAGAACTGGGACACGGAAGATAAACGGGTGATGCCAGCAAACTACCCGAAGAAGAAAGTGGCCATAAAAGAGGACTAGAAGGGAGGGAAGCGCAGAACCCTGCTCCCCTCCCCCGCCCACAGAGGCGGCACTCTCCCACCCGCAGAGAGGAGGGAAACAACAAACCAAAACGGCCCACAAGAACAAACGACGCAGCAAGCGGGACTGTGCGTGGAAAGGAACTATTGCAGCCACCACACCCCGTGAACGGGAGCTGAGGCGAACCCTGCAGGATTCGCCGCAGCGGTGAGCGAACGGCTCCGGGCGCCATTAGAGAAGAACAAAGACCCCAGGAGACGCGCACACAGCCCGGGCTGCCGGTAAGCTGGCTCGGAAAAGGGCGCGCTTGGCGCGCTTGAAAAGCAAGTGCAGACCGGGATCGCGGCTGCCCAGGTCCCCGCGCCTGCGACCTAGGCTTGCGGGGAGACGACCTAGGCTTGCGGGGAGACGCGCGGAGGTCCTCATTGAGGTGAAGGTCCCTCCCTGAGTGAGCAGGATCCAGGCGCCCAGGCATGGGAGCAGTGCAAAAGGCGCCCTTCCCGCGCCACTGAACTGGGCTACAGCCCGCGTCCTGGAACTGAGGGCTTTGAACTGAGACCCGGGGCACGAAATTAGGGGCGTGGGTTCCCCATGACAGTGGGGCACCAGGCAGACACAGCACCCCAAAGCCTTTGAGGTGTACCCTACCATCCCCGCTCTGCTCCCTGTCCCACGGGGTGGAAAATCAGCTCCCCAAGGGCTCTAGGAGAGATCTCTGGTGCCACCTAGCGACTTGAAGCCAGCAGAGGCTCCTGAAGGAGCTAGTGGCCAGCTGGGGAGTTAGCCCACACCGGGCCCCTTCCGAACAAGTAGTCTGAGCCCACAGGGAGAGCGAGCACCCACAGCCGGGGCAGACCAGGCGCGCAGAAGAGTGTGCCTGAGACTGGACGCGCAGGGAGTGTGTCCCACATCACCATTTTAGAACAGGGACATTTCTTCAGTAAAGACTACCTGCACAAGGCTTCCTCAGGAGCCAGAGGTGAGCAGGGGAAGTTCGCCCACGCCAGACCCCCTCTGGCCAGCAGTCCAAGCCCAGAGGGGGAACAGGAACCCACCGCTGGGGCAGACCAGGCGCACAGGGGAGTGTGTCCCCACATCGGCATTTTAGGACAGGGACCTTTCTCCAATAAAGACTGCTTGAAACTGACAGATAACTCCTGGAGGAACCAGAGGGGAGCAGAGAAGCCCACCCAAGATGCCTGCCAGTCCCAACAACACAGTGTCCCAACGCATATGGCAAATTAGAAAACAGACAGTAGGGAGGAGAAGAACCACACGCAACCTAGCAACTCTCCAGAGAAAAAGCACACCACAAAAAGAAAACCAGCCCCCAGATTGCAACGACAGTAACTTGGAAGAACTTCTGAGCCTTCCAGAAAGAGAATTTAAAATTGCCGTGATTAAAAAACTGACAGAAGTCATAAAGGAAAACAATGATAAGGGAAAAATAATCAACGATCAGAAGAATGAAATTGAGTCCCTAAAGAGGGAAGTAAAAGAAATGCAGGAGATCAAAGAATTAGTGGAAGAACTAAAGAATTCTGGGAAAAGCAATGAAAGCAGAATTGATGAAATGGAAGAACGAATAAGTGCTCTTGAAGACACAGAAATAAAAAGAACCAAAACAGAAAAGGAAAGAGAAGTACGAAGGAAAAATAATGAAGAAAGACTTCGGGAACTATCTGACTCCATGAGGAAAGGAAATATAAGAGTTATAGGAATACCAGAAGGAGAGGAGAGAGACCTAGGAACAGAGAAAATATTCAAAGAGATAATTGAAGAGAACTTCCCAAATGTGAAGAAGGAGCTGAAAATTGATATACAAGAAGCAAGAAGAACACCAAACTTCCACGACGAAAGAAAAATACAGCAAGACACATAATAGTAAAGCTCCCTAGAATCCAGGACAAGGAAAAAATAATGAAGCTGGCAAGAGGGAAGAAACAGATAACATTCAAAGGAAAGCCAATCAGGCTGACATCAGACTTCTCCGAAGAAACACTACGGGCAAGGAGAGAGTGGAGGGACATAGTCAACAGACTCCAAGAAAACAGATGCCAACCAAGAATACTCTATCCCGCAAAGCTCTCCTTCCTCTTTGAAGTAAGAATATGGACCTTCCCAGACAAACAGAAACTCTGGAATTTCATTGCAACTAAACCCCCACTCCAAAAAATACTACAAGGAGTCCTAAAGCCAGAACCTCAGAGGGACGAATAACAATGAAAGAAGGCCAAAAAAAAAAAAAGTTATTAAAAGAATAAATAAATAAAATCAAAGGAAAGTCAAACACAATGGCAAATACAGATGTTAACATATCAATATTAACTCTACATGTAAATGGACTAAACTCTTCAATAAAAACACACAGAGTTGCAGCCTGTATTAAGAAACAAAACCCAACCTTTTGCTGTCTCCAGGAAACACATTTAGCTACAAAAGATAAAAATAGGCTCAAAGTTAAAGGATGGAAAACAATCCTACAAGCAAATGGACCAAAAAAGAAAGCAGGAACAGCTATACTTATATCAGATAAAACAGATTTCAAACTCAAAAAGATAAAAAGAGACCCCATTGGTCACTACATTATGATCAAGGGGACAATACTTCAAGAAGAAATAACACTCATTAACATATACTCACCAAACGAAGGAGCACCAAAATATATCAGACAACTGTTGTCCTCTCTGAAAACAGACATCAGAGAAAACACATACGTAGTGGGAGACTTCAACACACCACTATCAACAATGGATAGATCAACAAGACAAAAAATAAGTAAAGAAACCAAAGCTCTAAATAAGAACCTAGAGCAATTGGGCTTAACAGACATCTATAGAACACTAAACCCCCAAAAAACGGAGTACACATTTTTCTCAAGCGCACACGGATCATTCTCCAGGATCGATCACATACTGGGGCACAAGACAAACATCAACAGATACACCAAGATTGAAATCATATCAACCATCTTTTCTGACCATGAAGGCATCAAACTAGAAATAAACCATAAAAAGAAGGCAAGGAACTTTCCTACCTCATGGAGATTAAAAACCACACTACTGGAAGACCACTGGACTAATGAGGAGATCAAAGAAGAAATTAAAAAATTTTTTGAATTGAACGACAAGGAGGACACCAATATCCTAAATGTATGGGATGCAGCAAAAGCAGTAATAAGAGGAAAATATATAGCAATAGAAGCTCACATCAAGAAACAAGAAAGAACTCAAAGAAACAACCTAATCTTGAAGCTCAAAGATCTAGAAAAAGAACAACCAAAAAACCCCAAAACCAGTAGAAGAAAAGAAATAATAAAAACCAAAGCAGAAATAAATGAAATTGAAACTAAAAAAACAATCCAAAAGATCAATGAAACCAAAAGCTGGTTCTTTGAAAAAATCAATAAAATAGACAAACCCCTAGCCAGGCTCACAAAGGAAAAAAGGGAGAAAGCACAAATAAACAGTATCATCAATGAAAGAGGAGAAATCACAACGGACACAGCAGAAATCAAAAGAATAATTAGTAACTACTATGAACAGTTATATGGAAACAAGTTTAACAATCTAGAGGAGATGGACAAATTCCTACAACTCTACAATCACCCAAAGCTAGATAAAGAAGAAATAGAGCACCTAAACAGACCAATTACAATTAGCGAAATTGAAATGGTAATCAAAAACCTCCCCAAAAACAAAAGCCCAGGACCTGATGGATTTACAAATGAATTCTACCAAACATTCAGAGACGAATTAGTGCCTATCCTTCACAAACTCTTCCAAAAAATTGAGAAGGAAGGGACAATACCAAACACGTTCTATGAAGCCAACATTACACTAATACCAAAACCAAACAAGGACAACACAAAAAAGGAAAACTACAGGCCAATCTCCCTAATGAACACTGATGCAAAAATCCTCAATAAAATTTTAGCCATCAGAATCCAACAATGTATCCATAAGATAATTCACCACGACCAAGTAGGATTCATTCCAGGGGCACAAGGATGGTTTAACATCCGAAAATCAATCAACGTTATCCAACACATCAACAAAAAGAAATATAAAAACCATATGATAATATCAATAGATGCTGAGAAAGCTTTCGACAAAGTGCAACACCCATTCATGATAAAAGCCCTTGAAATTCTTGGGATACAAGGAACATACCTCAACATCATAAAGGCCATCTATGACAAGCCAACAGCCAGTATCATTCTCAATGGTGAAAAGCTGAAAGCAATTCCATTAAGATCTGGAACAAGACAAGGATGTCCACTCTCACCACTGCTTTTCAATATAATACTGGAAGTCCTAGCCAGGGTAATAAGACAAGAGAAAGACATCCAAGGAATCCAAATAGGAAAAGAAGAAGTCAAACTATCACTATTTGCAGACGATATGATATTATACATAGAGAACCCCAAAAACTCCACAGAAAAGCTAATTCAACTCATCAGTCAGTTCAGTAAAGTGGCAGGATACAAAATCAACACGCAAAAGTCAGTAGCCTTCCTATACACAAACAATAAATCTGAAGAAGAAGAAATCAAAAAAAACATCCCTTTTGTTATTGAAACAAAAAAAATCAAATATTTGGGAATAAATCTAACAAAAGAGGTAAAGGACCTATACAAAGAAAACTATAAAACACTGTTAAAAGAAATAGAAGAAGACACAAAGAAATGGAGAGACATCCCCTGCTCGTGGATTGGAAGAATAAACATTATTAAAATGGCCATTCTTCCAAAAGCAATATACAGATTCAATGCTATTCCAATCAAAATTTCAATGTCATTCTTCAAAGAAATAGAACAATTATTGATGAAATTCATATGGAATCACAAAAACCCCGAATAGCCAAAGCTCTCCTGAAAAAAAAAGAAGGGAATGGAGGCATTACACTCCCAGACTTCAAACTATACTACAAAGCCATAATCATCAAAACTGCATGGTATTGGAACAAGAACAGACATACAGACCAATGGAATCGAATAGAAAATCCAGAAATAAACCCACAGATTTATGGTCAACTAATCTTTGACAAAGGAGCAAAGACTATGCATTGGAGCAAAGAAAGTTTGTTCAATAAATGGTGCTGGGAAAACTGGGTCGCTACATGCAAAAGAATGAAGCTTGACCACTACCTCACACCATACACAAAAATCAACTCAAAATGGATTAAAGAACTAGACATAAGACCTAAAACCATAAAATATATAGAAGCAAATATAGGTGAAACACTACGTGATTTGCACATCAAAGACATCTTTACAGACACATCACCCAACGCAGTGATAGTGAAGGCAAAGATAAACAGCTGGGACTACATCAAATTAAAGAGCTTCTGCACAGCAAAAGAGACAATAACAAAAACAAAGAGAAACCCCACCAACTGGGAGAACATTTTTGCACCCAACACTAATGATAAAGGACTGATCACAAAAATCTGCAAAGAGCTGATGAGACTCAACAACAACAAAGAAAATAATCCAGTCAAAAAATGGGCAGAAGAGCTAAAAAGAAACTTCTCTGAAGAGGAAATGCAAATGGCCAACAGGCATATGAAAAAATGTTTAACATCACTTGCCATCAGGGAAATGCCAATCAAAACTACCATGAGATACCATCTTACACCAGTGAGAATGGCACATATTAAAAAAACTAGCAATAACAAATGCTGGCGAGGGTGTGGAGAAAAAGGAACTCTTCTGCACTGTTGGTGGGAGTGCAAACTGGTCCAACCACTGTGGAAAGCTGTGTGGAGATTTCTGGACCTCCTAAACATAGAGCTTCCATATGATCCAGCAATTCCACTCCTAGGTATTTACCCAAAGGACACAGAAACATCAATTCCAAAGAACACCTGCACCCCTATGTTTATAGCAGCACTGTTTACAATAGCTAAGCTTTGGAAACAACCCAAATGCCCAAAAATAGATGACTGGATCAAGAAGATGTGGTACATATATACCATGGAATATTACTCAGCATTCAAAAAAGATAAACACATGCCATTTGCAGCAACATGGATGGCGCTGGAAGGGATCATGCTCAGCGAAATAAGCCAAAAAGAAAAAGAAAAATACCGGATGGTCTCACTCATAGCAGGAATCTAGAAAACTTAAATAAGGGATCAGGAAAATGAATAACTATAAGAAAGTGAAAATCAAAATCAACAAAAAACTATGAACCAGAGACACTTTTAGGGGGGCAGGGCCGGGAGGGGAGGGATTGGGGTCAGAATGGGGGGGCTGCAATTGTATGGGGAATATAACAATAAAATTTATTATTAAAAAAAAAAAAAGAGTTCGTAAGAGCATATAAAGCATTTAGGATTCATCTGGATTCTTAGAAGGGAAGTAATAAAGTTCACTTTCATGGGTACTATTGTTATAGTCAAAATTATTATTCTGTTTTGTGTTCTCTTTTACTCTCTTACATCGTTTGGAAAGAGATTCTGGGATTTCTTGAACTTCTCAAAGCACATCACCACTAGGGTTGCGCCTGGTGTAGATGTGACTCACTGTTTCTTTAAGTCTCTGCTGAGACTTTACCATACTTTACCCTCATTATGCCTGTGCTCTGAGGAGAGGCTGTGGCTGTGGCCAGGGAGCTCGGCTTGATCTGTGTGAGCTTTGCATCAAGCAATGTCCAGTAGAGGCAAATCAGCACAGGGTATGATTTTGAAAGCCCCCAAGTTACTGCCTCACTCTCCACAGACAACTACTTTAAAATCTTGAATAGGGGTCTCCCCTGTTTCAGCAAGAAAGTGGGGTTTTCAATGCCACAACAACAAGCACCTAAGTTCTGCCAACAACCTTAACCAAGGCCTCCCTGGTGGCACAAGGGGTTAAGTCTCAGCACTGTCAAGCAATAGGTAGACACTGCTGCACGAGTTCGATCCCTGGCCAGGAAGGTGACCCATAGGGTGCAACAGACCTTACCTGTCTCACCCCCTACTCCCCTCAGCAGTGTATTTCAGTGGATCTGCCGGTTCTGCTTTCCACTCTCTCTGGTGAATCCTCTCACCCCCACACCTCTGACCTACACCCCAGCTCTTGTACACATAAATAAATAAAATAAATCTTAAAAAATATAAAAAATAAAATATTTAATAGTTTAAAAATTAATTATATAATTGTATATAATATGTATGTTCTATTGATTTTCTGTTCTCCATCTCCAGTTTTACCCACTATTTAGTGATTTACAGTTATGGAAATGTGTAATCAATCTATTTTACAACCCCCTTCCTTTTTCCCATTGATTTTCTCTCTCTTCCAAGGCTCCCATTAAAAATGAGATCATAATTTGATGTTGAGATGTCATGTCGAATATTATTTATAATTATCAGGCAGTATTATACTTATTGGTAGTCAGGTGCCTTGCTACTTTCTGCCCTTGGGATTTACACATGCTCATATAGTGCAGTTACTTAGTATCTGATTTTTCTTTTATGAACATTTCTCAAAAAATTTCAACTAAATTTCTCTTGTTGCCTACATAGCATCAAACATGTAAATTGTATCATTAGTTCCAATTTATTCTTTTTGGAAATCTGTCAGGGATCCTTTTCTCTTTTTTTTTTTTTTTTTTCCTATCCAGACCTTTGCTCACATCTCATTGCTACTGTACTAAAGGCATCTTAGTCGTCCATTAAAATCATCATCAAGAAAACTTCCTTTTTACTACATTGAATCCTTCATTAACTGAATCTAATATGTCTTTAATTCTGTTGGTTTATTTACTCCTTTTTGTAGAACATTTTATTCCCTGTGTACCTGTTAAATGAAACATGAGAGAGAGATGCATTTGAGGACTTTGTATACAGTATAGTCCTTTCTTTTTTTAATTAATTAATCGATTAGTTAATTAATTAATTTATGAGCAGCAGGGGATCAAACTGGCACTGCAGAGGCTGCGGGCAGCTTCGCATCCCAGCGCTCAACCGCTGCGCCATTGGGGAGGCCCAGTATAGTCCTTTCATTGGAGGACTGTTCTCAGGAAATAACTTTTCCTGAGAATGCAGAATATTTGCTTGTTATTTCCCCCCATTTTGTTTTGTGAATTTTAGGCCATGTTTTGTTGATATTTTCTTACTTTTCTCATTGTAAATTTCAGATCCTCTTTCTACATTTGGTGTTTAAATGTCATGATTTTTGCAGTTTTTTTAAGTTATCATAGTAGGCAGGTGTTGTGTCTTCTAGAGTTGATGATGTGACTCAGTGTAGTTCTGATTAATTTTATTATTTCATTGGTACATTCTTTATTACAGTTTCCTATCTTCATTTATCAAACTGTCACCGAATATTGGACCAACTGAAATTATTTTCTCCTCACTATTTTTCTGTTTTTCTCTAACTTCTGTTAGCTACCCTTATTTTTCCTCTGAATATTTGCATTCTGATCATTTTATTATCTCTTTACTATTTGTTTTCCATGATAGAGACTTTAATACTTGGTATTCTTTGGCTGCAGTTCATTTGTAAACTGGTAACTGAAAGTTCTGTGATTATGTTCATGAACCACGCGGGGGTGAGCAGCACTAGGAAGGAACAGAGACATTTCAAATCAATTCTCCAAATGCTCCAAATAGTAAAGAATTGTTTCCAGATAGTCAAAGTTCTGCATGTAAATTTAAAGCCTATCTGGGCTGCTGAGCCTCAGAGGACTAAGAATTTCATTTACGTTGTAGGGAGCAGAGAACATGTGGAGTAAATGCTGCCCATTTCATACTGACTACAAACTCAGAATTTCTGAACAAGGGATTTTGTAACTTTTCATGATTATAAGCACCCAAAAGGCTGCTTTTGACTGACAAAAATGGTATAGAATTCAAATGTCAGTGTTTATGAATGAAAATCCATTAGAATCCAGCCCCGCTCTTTAGTATAGATCCTGTCAGTGGCTGCTTCACCATGTAACATTGTGGTACTGGGTGAGCAGTTGTGACAGATGTATTTGAGTTCTTGCCTCATAATACTGTGGGACATACTACAAATTACAGTGATGAAATTATAACTCTCCAGCATGTTAAATAGCGCATGTTATCACCATAACATAGATTTTCTCCATGTGCTTCTTATAGGTATATATTGACCACATCAAAATCAAAAATAAGGGAATAGTAGACATCAAACAGTATTATTTGAGACAAGGAATATTGATTATTTTGCTATCTAACTATATGATGATGCAATATATTTATTGTGCAACTGTATTCTAACTTTTGGCCATGCTGAATATACGTATCAATGTTACAAGATTAAGAAGTTCTCACAACATTCCCAAGTCATCAAAATAATCAGAAAAAGTTAAAACAGTATTTTATTACAATAGAATTTATTCACTGGTCAAAATGAGATTGCTACAACTCCCCTATGGTGATTGAATTAAATCATGTCTGATTACGGAAGCTAAAGAAATATATTCAGAGTTAACAAGCATGTTTAAAACTATTTACCTATGTGGAACAGTGGTTGTATCAGAAAATTATCAATAGTGAATTAAAAACTAAGGAGTTTTGATGGTTTTTCTTGGCTCGTGATCAGTTGACAGATGTCAGTTTTGTTTTTGAGAAGTCAGCGCTGTGTTCAAAATGATTGAAGAATGAGCTTCAGTGAACAGACTGTGTAGCTCAACATGCCAAGAATAGAAAACACAAATTTATTACAACCTGAGTTGAAATTCCCTGAGATGCATCACAAATGCTGGGGTAAACATATGTGAGGGACAGGAAAATGCACTTGGACAAATTTGAAAAGCTTGTTGGGAGTTCAAGTTTAATGTTTATAGTTACTCCTTACATTACTTTTTAGCAGGTACATTTGTAAAAATTATTTTATTTCTGTCTCCTGTGTAACTCACCCTGTAAGGTTAATAGTAAAATTCACTTGATCTTACGGAGTTAACCGCTATTAACTGCACACACTTTTGTGAGAATTGGAAGTTGAATATGTGGACTTGCCTTAGTGCACAGCTATTTGACCAGTAGAAGTTATACAATTTCATTGCAACTTTTTGGATTCAGGGCTGAAATTGAAATTTTTATGAAAGAAAATTGCACTCAACCACTATTATTAAATACTGAATAGTGTTAAAATTAGCTTTTGCTGTGACTTGATAATATTCTTTAAATTAATTTAACCTAAAATTACAAGGCAAAAAAAGCACTAATATGCAAAACTTGCAGTATAATAAGGTCATTGACACAAAACTGATGTTTGAATCAGCAGTGATGTTAAATTATATTTGCCATATGTCAAAAATTAAAATAAAAAGTGAGATTACCAGCCCCCCTACCCTACATTTGCAGTGGTAGTGTTTTTGGAGCTCAAACTACAGTTACAACAGCTTTTTTCAGACCTCCATGCAAGTGCAAAGGAAATTTCCATATTCAGTGTATTTAACTGTTCAAGTGAAGAGCTTCCACCTAACCTGCAATTGAAAGTGATTAATCTGCAACATAATGATATGCTAAAAGGCAAGTATCAATAGAAGAATCTAAGAGAATTTGATAAGTGCCTTCCAAGCCTTGAATAAGCTCAATTAAAATCATATGCTCATTGATTTATATCAGTATTTGTCAGTACCTGTCTTTATGAAAAGGCATTTTCAAAGATGAAATACAAAAAATCTCATCACATATCATCATTAACAGATGAACATTTGCAATCTTTTTGATGATCAGGAACACTGATGTAGAATGTTAATTAAGTGAAATGTTGCCTCCTATTTTCGTTTGCAAAGGTTCCATCACATAGCACCTAAACTGGGCACTTGAAAGAATAGATTTGCTCTCTCACACATCTGGAGGCTAGACATTTGAGATCGATATTTTGCAGAGCAGGGTCCTCCTGTGGGCTGTCAGGGAGAAATTTTCCATGCTGTTCTCTTAGGCGATTTGCTGGCAATCTGTAATGTTTCTTCACTTATAAACTCATCACCCAGTCTCCAACTGATAACTATAATGCATTTTCCTTTGTGCTTTTCCATGTCAAATTTTCCCATTATAGGGACACTACTCATATTGAATCAGGATCCTTCCTAATGACCTCATTTTATCTGGATTACTTTTTAAAATCCATGCCACCAAAAAGGTCACATTCTGAGGTTCTGAGCTTAGAAGTTCAACATGTGCATTTGGGGGGAATGCAATTCAACTTGTAACTCTATTTGCAAAGAAAAAAAATCATTTGCCTTATTAATAGTAGTGTAGTGTAAGATATGCCCTACTATATTTGAATGGTATGCATAATAATTTAGCTGGATGCCACATATTAGTGCTATACCCCCTGCTCTCCTATGTACCTGGTGATTCCTATATGTTTCAGTTTATTTGTAAGTGAACCTTGCATTTGAAGGTTTTATGGACTCTACCCCCCCCCCAACAGAAAGACATGACTACAAGGCTGGGAGGTTTTGTGGAGAAATCTCAGCAGACTCCTTTATGTTCAGTAATTTGCCCTGATTTAAACCCAATTCCTCTAGCTTTCAACTCCTGTGCTTGGGGTTTGTCATTCTGAAGATTTTCATGATCTCTTGTATATAAACCATATCCACAGCTATTTCTCAAAAAGAATTTTCTTTCCCACTCTCCTAAGTCAATTATCCTGCGGCTGTCTGCCCTTCTGTCAGTCTGAACTGACAATAGTCCTAGTCAAACCGAGTCCTCAGGGCATCAAATGTAGTGAAGAGGCACCCATGTTAAGTAATCATCAGTAGAAAGATGATCATCTACCACTTCCAAACTATTTGGTGTACATTAAAATTATCTTACTGTCCATTAGGTATGAGTAAGGAAATGAAAAAAGATGAAAACTAGTATTTAGGACAGAATTTAAAACATTAGAAACACTGAGAATTATTTTTTTTTTTTTGATTGGAATATCACTAAGACTAATTGGAACACAGCCTGTGCCTTATTGTATGGTTTACACTTTGGGGTAAAGGTCTCTCTGTGCTCTTTGAAACTGGTATATTCCTTTCAAAGTCTGGGTCAGCATCTAGTATTTTGTCACTTACACTAGTAAAGTCACAAGACATCTTCTGGAGTCTCTTTAATCAATAATTTTTTAGTCAATGTCATGTCCTCGGAAACATCTTTGTTCTGTTCATCATAATCACATTTCTGATTTATGCTGATAAGGTCATGTCGCTAAATTTCTCTAGCTACTTGTCTGGAGTTTCCTAAACTCTGGCATTTGAACATCCCCACAGTCAGCTATTTCTTTTATCACTTTATTTTGTCTGCTTTGAATGTCACTTAGGACATGATCACTTTGCCCTGCTCCCTCTGTGGTTTATACACTGTTGTGAAATGTAGGCTTTCCAGTGGGAGAAAAGGATGTAGCACAATTACATGGGTTGCTTTCTGTATTTAGAAATATGCATCTTTCTATTTAGAAATATGCATCCCAGGCTGTGAAAGTGGTAAAATGAGTGGTCACTGACATGGTGTCAGTGTTATCACGTGGAGGTTGGTGCCCTGAAGTGCAACTTGTGCTTTTTACAATTACTCTCAATGAAACTGGTCACTGAAGTTTGAATGGTGATACTTGAGGGAACAGAACCCTGGTTTAGCAAAACTGAAATTCACACATGTCAGGAGAGAAATGTTAAGAGAGAAATGCCTCAAGGGAATGTGTGTCTCTCCCCACCTAGGATCTACTGAATTGTAAACGCTAGATCTTGACAAGCTATATTTATTTATTTTTGTTAGATGTTTTGTTTGCATATCCTCATTTTAGGCATCCTTATTATCATCATCATCATCAATACCCACCCATTTTACTTGCTTCTGGGTGTATAATCTCTACACATTTGTGCTGGTCAAGCCACCTTGTCTGCTATGATAATTGTGACCTCTGGTTGATGGCTGGTGGCTCTGTCACCTGGTGTCCATTGGCCCAGATTCCAGCTTCCCAAGGATATTGGCAAGCCCAGTGTTGTGACCACATTTACCATCAGCTATTACCAGGGAGATTGTGGTACTTTGACTTTGGCACTTTGACTTTGTGCTGAGACTAACCTTGGCCCCATGCTGGCTGGGATGGGGTCTTCACTGCCAACAAGGCGGGGGTGATCCAATTCCAAAAACCTGTTTCATGGGCCTATTCCCCAGTGGTACCAATTCAGGACCTATTGGAGAAAGAGGAGGACATAAGGAGTCTGGAGTATCAGACTTTTATTGGTGGGTTATTGCTATGATAGAAAAGGGAAGAAGGAACAGGAGTAGGAAGGAAAAGACTTCTGACTCTGAGGCAAGAATAAAACCAATGAAAGGAAAAGGAAGAAAAATGAAGTCTCAAACTGAGACTGAGACTCCAGTCAACTGGGAAGTTTGGCGACAAAAAAAATAGCCATACTCTGTGTGTCTTACTATGCTCAGTACTGGCTGGAAAATTGTCTAGGAAGAGGATGACCTCAGCTCAGAATCAGAGACAGGTCCAGACTGCAGTACAATGAAGTGGTGTCAGCTTAATATAGCCTGGACATTCCACATGTTATTTCTTGAAAGGAGATCCAAGCAGCATAATTTTTGCCACATACTTGCTTTCTTCTGTTTATGGAAAGTGGATATATTCCGACCTGTGTTCAATATGCCAAAGAAAATATTTTACATCAGGATAATAAGCTCTCTCATCCACTGAAAATTTATTTTTATTTACATGTTGAGAGAATGCCCTGAATAATGGGTGGGATTTCTGCAGTAAAGAGTTGTTAAAAATATTATTTTAGGGCCTCCCTGGTGGTGCAGCGGTTGAGCGCTGGGTTGCGAAGCTGCCTGCAGCCTCTGCAGCGCTGGTTCAATCCCCGGCTGCTCCCTGGCCACCAGAGAAGGGTCCCACATGGCATGCAGACCTCTCCTGCCGCCCGCTGCTCCCCTCAGCAGTGTACTTTGGTCCTTCTGCCTGCTCTGTTCCCCGCTCTGGATCTGGTGAATTCTCTCACCCTTCCGCGCTTCTGACTGTACCCAGTGCTTGTGTAAATAAATAAATAAATAAATAAAATGAATCTTTAAAAAATATTATTTTAAAAGTAATATATATTTTTTAAAGATTTATTTATTTTTATACAAGAGCTGGGTTACAGGCCAGAGGCGCGGGAGAGTGAGAGGATTCACCAGAGAAAGAGCAGGGAACAGAACAGGCAGACTGACAAAATACACTGCTGAGGGGAGCAGCGGGCGAGACAGGAGAGGTCTGCCGCGCCATGTGGTATTCTCGCTGGCCGGCTGGAATCGAACTCACGCTGCAGAGGCTGCAGACAGCTTCACAGTGCTGCGCTCAACCTGCTGCACCACCAGGGAGGCTCATCAAAGTAATATTGATGACTTTCCTTAAATACTTACATTTCTATGCAGTCACATTTGCTACATTGGTCACATTTGCTAAGGAATTTTTACACAAATTTCTTTTTTATTTACAATTAAATATTTTAATAAAGTATTTAATTTTTAGTGTTTCTCTTGTTTTTTACAGATGATATTTTACTTGGTTGTGTTAGGAGCCCGTTGCTTTACTGAGCCACCCATAGACTTTTGTCAGTTGTCACTAATCT
The DNA here is from genome assembly GCF_014898055.3 of Talpa occidentalis. Classification (NCBI taxonomy): domain Eukaryota; kingdom Metazoa; phylum Chordata; class Mammalia; order Eulipotyphla; family Talpidae; genus Talpa; species Talpa occidentalis. Next base: position 92,083,422 of record NW_023601322.1, on the reverse strand, counting down.
TAATGCTTTAGGTGCCTTCACCCAGTGCATGCAGGAATTGATGCATATATGATTTTTCTGTAAATCTTGTTAAATATTGGAAGATCTTCCAAGTCTGTTACACAGCTCTGGTTTTTCTTCTATAGGTTTCTATATGTTACCAAGAATCCTCTTTTGCGACTGCAGTGCATCGTCGCAATAACACTTCAGTCTAAAGGCATCTGTTTTGTGGCTAAGCATCCAATCAGATGACCCCTGGGTCACTTTTGCTAGTAGCAAATATAATGTGACCACCCAGTATCATCTTTTTATCACAGATGCCATTATACCTCAGACCCGCCAAGAGGCAGATGGATAACACTCCTGGGCAGCATCTGACTAAATCTCTCATCTGGAATTTGAAGAACTTGAGATTTGAAAAGTCCAGGGAATTATAAGATCAGTGTGAGGCAGGATTCAATACATCAGACTGAGTGTCAGGACAGTTCAGGGTCATCACTGCTGTAGCAAAGAGAAAACAGCTCTCTGTGTCAGGCATGCATCGAGTCAGCCAAATAGAAATGACATTGGAAAGAACAATCACTGCTGATGTGTTGCCAACAGTGTTATACGAGGCCTGCATATTCATATTTCAGTGAGTCGACTGATAGATTTTTTTAATGACTATTTTCATGTTAGTTCATGGTAGGAGATTCCAGGAAAAGTTTACAGGTTTAAAAGATATAACCAAAATGCTTTCCTGGTATTTATCATGCCTCATTCGTAGAACTTAGCCTACTCATTCTGTAGCATTGTATCTTATTTATTATTCCAATATTCCCAGAAAAGAGAAATACATTTATTTAAATTCTTTCAGTGGAAACAGTAATTTTCCAAGGAATTTAGAATTAGGAGGAGAAAACAAAACTAAGTCACCTTTTAGAGTAAAAATTTCCATGGCATTTTGGAGATATTCTGAAATAGAAATTCATCAAGAGAAACAGGTGTGTGTGTGTGTGTGTGTGTGTGTGTGCGTGTTGAGGGTGTGAGGTAGGAGAGGCAGAAAGGAGGCAGAGAGGGAGGGAAGGAGGCAGAGAGGTTGGGGGTGAGAGAGTGTATATAGAAAATAACTTTGCTTAGTTTGGGTCTGAATAACTGGTAAAGCAATGATTTGACCAAGATCTCTAGCTATGTTTTAGTCTCAAAGAAAATGAGTTTTCCACTAACTATGCACAGATGAAAAGACTGTAGGAGTGCATATTTTATAATTAAAAGACTGAATTTTTAGGTATAGCTTTTGATTTGCAGAGTCACTGAGCAGGTACTATAAAAAATATTCCTCTGTTCCTCTCTCCTGCATAGAGTTCCCTCTGTTATTAGCATCTTGTATTAGTGGGATGCATTTTTTATGATGGATGAACCAGAACTGCTAGGTTATTCCAACTAAATTGCATAGTTTACATGAAGGTTCTTTGTGCAGTTCTGTGGGTTTTGAAATGCATAAAGCAATGTATCCACTATTATGAATGTTTCACTACCTAAAGATTCCCTGTGCTTCCTCCATGTATCTGGCCCAGACCCCCAAACTCTTAACAATCATAGATCTGTGGGCCATCTAGTTTTTATTTTATTTTTTTATTTGTAAACAATATTTGCTCCCCCCCCCAGATTGAGTCCCCATAGAAGTTCCTTCCCCAAGCACCTGTACACCATCACCTCAGTCCCCTGTGCTCCTGCCTCCCTCCCTCTGATCCCTCTCCCTCCTCCTCCTCTGCAGTAAAAAAAAAAAATAATAATAATAATAATAATAATAATAACAGTACAAAACACAACAAAGCAAAAACAGACAATTATAATCAGAGACCTACTATAGGTTTGTTTTTTTTTTTTTCCTTTCCAGAATGTCTGTATTTGAAATCATGCAGTCCATAGCTATTTCAGGCCCACTTTGTAGCCCTTTTCTGTTTCTCAATATCTTTTTGTGACTTCAGATTTTATTTTTTTTATCATGAATAATATTCCAGAATAATTCAGGAGAAATTACAACTTGTGTCCATGAAGAGTTCAGTACAGGTTTGAGACAACTTACTCATAACTAGAAATAGTCAAAAACTAGAAATAGTCCACATAGTTATCAACAGGATGATGGATGAGTGAGTTATGATATATTCAGTCTTTCCAGCTCTTTCTGGTATTGATTTTTAGTTGGATAATGTGTGGCTTGAGCCTATCTATTGTGCAACTTCTATTCTTTTAAAAATTGTAAAGTTCATTTAATGCCCAAGATAGGATTAGATTGGCAAATGTTTGAGGTGAGCTTGTTCTTTTAGATAAATTATCTATCCTACCAATAATTATTAATTAAGGGATGATACAATTCACTCAACTAAGTTGAAATTTTTTGCCTGTGTTCTCAATTAATTACTGAGGGTGTTGAAATCTCCATGTGTTTGTCTATTCCTCTTTGTATTTGTAGAATTTTTTCCCTCACATATTTTAAGAATCTGCTGTTCATTGCTTATATTGACAATCATTTTTCCTTAAAGCATTGACTTCATAGTAATCATGTAATATCTTTATCTCTGATAATTTGCCTTTTTTCTGAAGTCTTTCCCTGAAATTAATAATCTACACTACAATAGCCTTCTTTGATATATATTAGTATGTTGTATCTTTTTCTGTCTCTTGATGTTTAACTTGTCTGTCTCCAGATACTTAAAATAGGTTTCTTCTATACACAACATACAGTTGGGTGTTTCTTTCTTATTTTAGATATACTCCAAAAATATGTCTTTTCATTGGCATATGTTGATTATCATATTTAAAGTGTCTTATTGTTATAGTTGCATTAACATCTATAATATTCATAAATTTTTCATTTATTCCTCTTCTTTTTAAATTTTTCTTTTAACTTTTTTCCTATCTTCTGCATTCTCTGGTTTTTATTGAATATTTTGCATAATTCCATTTCCTCTCTTACCATATCAAGTACACATCTTTTAAAATAATTTTTTGCAATGACCAAAATAATCTAAGTTCACTTTCACAAAGTATTAAGCCTCTTCACAGGCAGTGCAGCTATTTCATAATAGTATTGCTAACCTCCATCTCTTAGAATAGTATAGTCATTTATTTCACTTATCTATAAACCATAGCTACCAAATACTTGCTTGCTACATACTTCTGTGAGCAAATAACTATCAGATCACTTATCATTAAGAATATTTTGATTTACTCATTATTCCTTCTGATGCTCTTTTTCAAATTGAAGTACAGAATTTAAAATTGAATTAAACATTATATAAATGGTGGTGTTTTTACTTTCTTTATGTATGCCAAATTTTTGGACCTATAACATTTTCCCTCTCTTTACAGAATTTCATTTAACACTTCCTGCAAAGAAGCTGTCTGGAGAAAAACTTCCTACAGTTTTTATTTGTCTGAGAGTTTTTAATTCTTCTTCACTTTGGAAAGATAATTTTCCTGAAAACAAAATTCTATGTTGTTGGGTTTTTTCCTTTACATTTAAAAAATTGTACTCAACTTCATTCTTGTTTGCATGGGTTCTGAATATAAGTACGTCATTCCTATCCTAGTCTTCTATTATTTAGGCTGTGTTTATTCCTTGTCCTTCAGTCCACAATGCTCAAAATTTTGTTTTGGACTTTGGGATTCTGCTGTTTTTATAGATGTAGGCATATTATTTGTTCTACTTGATATTCTTTGTTTACTTGAGATTCCTGGATCTAGGTCCTTAATTTGGGAGCATTTTCTGCCATCATTACATGGGATATTTATTTCTTCTGTTCCCTCATCTCATTTTTATTTATTGTTCCTATTCTGCATATGTGTGTTACACCTTGGATAACTGTCTTATAGTTCTTGTACTTACTTTTCAACGTTTGTTTTTCTCGTTTTCCCTTTGCCTTTTAGTTTGGAAAATTACAATTGGCAAGTTTTCAGAAGCTCTGCTTCTTCCCTCAGCCATATCCAATCACCTGAAAAGCCCCTGAAAGGCATTCTTCATATTTATTTATGTCTTTGATTTCTAGCCTTTCTTTTCAGTGTGTTCTTAGGTTTCCTATCTCTCTGCTTACATTACGCATCTACTCTTAAATGTTGTTTATTTTTTCCATTACTGTTTCCATTGTTTAACATATTAATCATTAAGACAACTTAAATTCTCTCTCTGGTAAGGTAAACCCTCACATGTACATTGGTTTAATTATGTTTAGCCTTCAAACTATGTCTAATCTTGTCTTTAGCCTGCCTGGCAATATTTGTTATTGTTGAGTAATCAATGTAATGATTTTAGCAACTGAAGTTATTGGGTTTTACTGTGAGGCTTTATGTCAGTATGAGCAGGCCTGGACTTTGTTTAAAGTTGCTGAAGTTGAAACTGCCAATGTCTTCTGTTTCCTATGTTTCCTTTCTTTTCTCCAGTTTACCTGCATTTCCTAAATAACTTCTTCTTAACATGTGTTCCAGATCTTTAGTGATAATTGACTTGTTGGAACCCTGCTGATATGGTGTTAAGTCTTTGGAAAGGAAAATCATCCTGTAATCTTATGCTTCAAAACTCCAATTATTTTAGTGATGGGGAGTGTCTGGCTATGATATTTTTTGCCTTTATTTTTTCTCCCCTTGTATGACTGGGAAGTCAGAGGGAGCTACTGTGGTCTACTTCTTTCCTCAGATAAAGAAGGTGACTCTAAAGGCAAGAAGAAATTACTCTATTTGTTAATGATAATATTCTGGCCATATTTTAATGGACAAAATGGTTTGAAAAAAAAATTTTGATAGATTTGTTACTTTCTTGCTGTCCTGCTTGAAACACAAAGGTACTGTTTTTTTTTTTTTTTTTTTTTTTTTTTTCCAGTTTCAAGCATGAAGTCTTTCTGGACCTTCCAGAAGTAAAGCCTGTGAAAGTTTGGTGGCTCACTAAAACTGCCCCCCCCCCAAGTTTTGAATTGTCTCGGTAGCCCACAGTCAGGATCAAGCAGTTCCTCAGTATAGTTTTAGTATTCCTATCAATTATTTTCTCCAGGCTGACCTTGGCTGTGAATCTCTGTCTTTGCCTGTCTATATTCCAGAGTGATGCTTTGACTTGTGACCTCAGTTTTCTGATAAATCTAAGAAAATTCTCTGATAAATCAATGATTTCCAGTTTGTTTAGCCTTCTTCTTTCAGTCATGAGGATAAAAGTGTTGGTTTCTAAGTTTTTTACATTTCAGAGCAGAAACTTCAAGTCATGAGCAATTTTTTTAAAAAACTGTTTTCCTTACTATAGAAGCTAACAAGCTGATAAAATCGTTATCTCCTAACTTTCTAATTTCCACCTTTCCCCCTAAAGTTCACCTACAAAGCCCTGTATTTATCCATTTATGTGATTACTTAAGTTTATGCATGTGCTATCAAATAACACATATTTGTAATTTTAGTGAATTATGTGTTAAATCATTGGTACTAGTTTTCATGGTGTTCTTTTTATTATTGTTCATTTCAATTTGGAGTTCCTGAGAGTTGATTTTGTGTTAAATATATTGTCTATTATGTCAGAATCTTTTGACAGTATTCGTATTAGTTTTCTATGGACATGTATTTTAAGAATACCTTAATATAAACTTGTTTTTTTAGTCATTTTGGTGAATCATTAATTAAATACTTTATTCCCCTAAATATAATCAATAATCACTATGAATTTACAAAAAAAAATACTTTTGACTAAATCAACTTTATTTGTTTAAGGTTTATTTTATTTATTTGTGTACACAAGACCTGGTGCGAGGGTATAGTGGGTATATATAACTTCTCAACAAAGGCAGGATGCTACATTGTAAAAGCTATGATCATTAATATGATAGGAAACTCCATAGCATTTCCGTGACAACAGATGAGCTGTAGTATTCGTCCTCAAAGATTATCAAATTTTGTTTTTGTTTAAAAGTCCAGCAACACAGGAGAAAGATTCCAAATCAGTCTAAAGAAAAAAATTATTTTCTATTCCTTTTATGTTCTTTTGTTGTCCAGAAGAGATTCTTTCCTGTTACACCTTTACAATCATTTTAGGACCTCCCTGGTGGTGCCAGGCATTAAGCATAGTACTGTGAAGCTATCCGCAACCTGTGCAGCATGAGTTTGATTCCCAGCCGGCCAGGGAGATGCCCACATGGCACGGCAGACCTCTCCTGTCTCCCCCGCTGCTCCCCTCAGCAGTGTATTTCAGTCAGTCTGCCTGTTCTGTTCCCCACTCTGTCTCTGGTGAATCCTCTCACCCTCGCACACATCTGACCCGTACCCTGGTTCTTGTATGCATGAATAATTGAATCCTAAAAAAAAAGAAAGCATGATTTCAAATATAAATCGGTTAGTCATATGTTAACACTAAAAACCCAATGATATGGAAGAAATAAACTTTGTGCAATTCAATTCTGAATATAAGTAGGAAACTAAGATTAAATATGTGATTGTAACAAGCCTATGCAACAGGTAAAGTGTGGAATGAGTAATTATTAAATTTGGTGAGATAAAAAGGTATGAAAACGGTGCCTCCCTGGTGCCTCCCCTGGTGGCGCAGCAGTTGAGCGCTGGGCTGCGAGATTGCCCGCAGCCTCTGCAGCGCCAGTTCATTCCCCGGCACCGGCGAGGGTCCCACCAAAAAAAAAAAAAAAAAAAAAGTTATGAAAACACTAGAATTTCATTCTAGCATCTGCTTCGGTTTTTAAATTTTATGTAAGTATATATAATACATTAAATGCATTTAATAGCTCATTGAAGAAAACAGACGTAAAATTTGTAGGATAAAATACAGGCCATCTTGTACCAGCAAAATAGATATTTCCTTATCAAATTTGTAATCTATATTTAAAGATATAATTATATAAAATTATAGTAGTATTCATGTATAAATTTATGTAAAAGGAATATTTTTTATAAGACAAAGTAGTTTGGTGTATACATATATATAACCAGAAACCTACTACTTTTTTAGTATGTTTTATTTAATTTATTTTTGTCATGCAATTAGATACCATGCACTTATGTTTCCTCAAGGACGGGTATTAAACTGTATTTATAAAAACCTACAGTTTGATCAGAAGAAGGACATTGTGAATAGATCACAATCCTCCTAGCTCGTTTGTTTATTTACTTATATTCCAGCAGGTGGTGCCCTTGCAATAGATACTCGTTTATCATTTATGGTTTCGTGATTGGGCTAAAAGATACGCAGCTCTTTTCTCTTTTCAAGATGGCATAATCAGTAGAGACATATTTTATGAATGTATTCTGCCCCTTTCATATTTTTTCTAAGTGAAAGTATTTCTAAGGCAATTAGCAAGATCTTGCCTAGAAATATAAATCATGTGATTATAACCAGAGCTAAATACAATTATTGTGCTTCCGCCTCACCTCCTCCAACCAGCTACAAGTCAACTGCTATTTTCAGTTTCCAAATGGTAAACTATTCACACTCAGTAATCAGTTCTTGCCATGTGCAAGAATTACAGAAATGGTTCAATTCTTAAGTAATCTTTGAACAATCCTGTATCAAAATCCTCTTCCTTTTACAAAAATTTTAAGCTGCTGTCCTCATTCCCACTTGACCCTAATAACCATTTACCTTCTGTGCTCCATCATGCAATCTCACAGAGGTAATGTTGTTTCTCATTTGCTTGACTTTCAGTCATATATGTGTTATTCTTGAAATCCTTAATTATTTTGGAAGGAATGCTTCAGTTCTTAAGACTGTACTTGTACAAGGCAATATATCCTCTTGCACCTAGTAAGATCTAAAAAATTAAGCATGCTGGTTAATAGCTTAAAATTATGTTGTTGGTGTCCAGATGCTAACTTTGCACAGTATCTGAAATAGTTATCATTTTATCCAAATATTTTCTTTAAAATTGAAAGTATCTTCATGGCCATGACAAATCTACATGCCTTTTATATTCTATCTTGGTAGCTTCTACACCAACCTTATGCTTGACACACTTACCATCCTAATTTCATTCATTTATTAATCATTTAATTGATCAATTAATTACTGTGTGTTTTCATCCTACATAAATTCCCTGGTGTCAAACTGGTTTGGGGGCATTTCACTGTCTGCTGAGATTATGTTGATATTGGCTAAGAAAAATATTTGCTTTTTGGTCCTCCCTGGTTGTGCAGGGGTTAAAGACAGTGCTATCAAGCTACTGTCAGCCACTACAGCACAAGTTTGATCCCCAGCTGGCCAGGGAGCAACCCACATGGTGTGGCAGACCTCGCCTGTCTCGCCCGCTACTCCGCTCAGCAGTGTGTTTCAGTATATCTGCCTGTTCTGCCCCCACTCTCTCTGGTGAATCTTCTCCCACCCACACCTCTGGCTTACACCCCAGTTCTTATATGCATAAATAAATAAATATTTTTTAAAAGAAAAATGTTTGCTTTGTGATGCTTTACATGTCTAGCTAGAAGGCCAATATGGAAACAAAAGTGATTAGAAACATTATATAAATACCACAAGATATCAGTGGGGGAGTAGAAAATGTCTGGAGGTCTTAACTAATGAAGCTTCTTAACTGTCACCAAGGTAATAGGTTTAATATTGGTACTATGTTGACATCACAGATTATAAAATGGATCTGGGGTAAAATAATTTGTCAAACCACATTTGAACTAGAACATTATCAAAGGCAAGAGAAAAACAGAAGCAAAATCGAGAAGACTTAAAACATTCCATTTAGTTAGAATTTTTGAACTCTTAAAAGGTGACTAATGTTTTTTTCTAGAAGGCGTGTTTAATTTATTTACTTCAGTATACAAATAATTTTAAATTGTCTCAAGAACTGTATTTAAGCAAGAAAAATAGCTATTAAATCTCTGCTGTAAGACAGTAGTTAGAAATGATCTCAAGTCATTCAAAAAGATCTGAGGCTGGGCCTCCCCTGGTGGCGCAGAGGTTGAGCACTGGGCTGCAAAGCTGCCCACAGCCTCAGCAGCGACGGTTCAATCCCCGGCCACCTGAGAGGGTCCCACATGGCGCACAGACCTCTCCTGCCGCCCGCTGCTCCCCTCAGCAGTGTACTTCCGTCCTTCTGCCTGTTCTGTTTCCTGCTCTGGCTATGGTGAATTCTCTCACCCTCCCGCGCTTCTGACTGTACGCAGTGCTTGTATAAATAATAAAATCTTAGAAAAACAGAAAAAAAATTAAACATATTCTTTAAAAAAAAAAAGATCTGAGGCTTTAGAAAAGGAATACCTGCACTCTTGTTCACTGCACTCTTGTCCACTGCACTCTGTGTTCACTGCAGCACTTTTTACAATAGCCAAGTTATAGAAACAACCCTAATGTCGTTACATATCTGTTAACAATATGCATTTCTCATGAAAACCTAGTAAGATATAAATGCATTTGAAAATATTTTCAAGCAAAGTTATAAAAATACTTAGTTCAATCATCATCATCATTGATATTATTTTATGCTGTGATTGCCTTTAAAATAAGTGTTCTGCAAGTTAGATAGGTGTGGAGGAGTAATCTGAATCAAATCCAAGAAAACAATTTATAATTTAGAATCTAAATTGACTATGAATCTGAATTAACAAAAAAAAAAAAATCATGCTAATTGGTAATTTGTAAAATGACCTAATATATTTTATCATTAACATTAAGTGGTCTAAGCTTTCATGATATTTTAATCTGAAATAATACACTTGATTTTTTAAAATAGATCAATGACTTTTGAGACTACATTTGTTAAATTAGAAATTAGTGTGATTAAAATTCACTCTATATTGTGAACAACATATCATTGTCCAATTTTTAAATGTGTAGCCATGATTGATATTTGAAGTAGCCACAGCTGATGCTATTCCACTGCTACCTTTTCTCTGAAATACGTGATTCTGTTAATGTACAAAATAATCTGATGCCCTGTTAAATTGCATTGCACAAATAGTGAACCATGCTTTATAGACAGAGTTAGCTATGATATTTTACCTTAAGAGAAACTTTCATTTTTGTATTTTGAATTCTTTTATATAAATTACATCATATTTGATCTGGAATTTAGTCTACTTGGATGTATTCTCTGACCCTCTGGTTGATAAATTTTGTCAATAGGCTGGTAGAAGGTTGTTCAGGTAATAATCCTTGGAATCATCATATCACGCCTAATAAATAAACCTAATTTTTGGTATCACCTCTTTAATCTGTTCCATGGTTAATCTAGTGTAGTCTAGCCTACCATAGTAGAAATTGAGTCATACATAATGCAAATTGCTTATTCTAATAATTGATTGTTTGCTATAATGTTCAATATATTACAGGATAATAGCAACTCAACTGATTTTTTTTATATATTGATTTTCTAACCTGCCATTTTAGTAAATGGGTTTTTTTTTTTTAATAAATTTTTAGTGATCCTCCCCTGGTGGTGCAGCGGTTGAGCACTGGGCTGCGAGGCTGCCTGCAGCCTCTGCAGCACCGGTTCATTCCCCGGCCACCGGCGAGGGTCCCACAAAAAACAAACAAACAAACAAACAAACAAATAAATAAATTTTAGTGGATCCTGTAGAGATTTATATATATATATAAATTATATATAATATACATAAATTATATACAAATATATAAAATAAATATATAAATATATACAAATATAAATTATAAATTTATATATATTATCAGTATTTGCAGATGACATGATAATATATTATTATATGACATGATATAATATATATTATATATAATATATAATATGTTATATATATGGCATGATAATATATATTATCATGTCATCTGCAAATACTGATAATTTTCCTTTTTCTTTAGTATATTTGGAATTCCTTTTACATCCCTGTCTAGTGTAGTTGCTTTGGCCAGGATTTCTCTGGTACTGTGTTGAATAGTAGGGGCGAGAATAGACTCCCTTGTTTAACTCCTGATCTTAGAAGAAAAGCTTTCAACCTTTTCCCATTGAAAATGTTAGCCAAGGGTTTGCCCTATTTACCATTTATTATTATGTTTCAGTCTGTCCCTATTTTTGAGGCTATTTATCAAACATGGATGTTAAGTCTTATATGATGCTTTCTTAGCTTCAGTTGATATGATCATGTGATTTGTATCTTTTTCTTTGGTTGATTTGGCAAATTATGTTGATTTTCAGATATCGAACCATACTTATGATCTTGCTATAAAATTTTGAACTCTTTTGATTGATAGGGTCACACACACACAGATAAAACCCTATAGCTAATACATTAATATTTTTATAGATATTAACTTTCTTACATCACTTTCTACAGGGACAGCAACTAATGGCATGTTGTTTGAATGACTTGCTTAAGATGCTCCAGTGTTTGATGTTAGTTCATGCTGTGAGTGAACTTGTTAAAGTCTCCTGTTTATCTGGTTGGTAAATATGTCTTTACTTAATACATATTAAGTGTGGAGGAAGTGTTTTCTTTATTACCCAAATACTCCTAAAAGCCTTTGTACTTTGTGTGTTTTAATACTGAATGGTACAGACCAGGCGAGCTGAATCTTGTCATATGCAGTGAACATATATCCAGTGTTTCTTTTATTATCGTTATTATTATTATTTTTTTAAATTTTATATATTTTACATCATTTTTCATTTTTGCACAATACATGCATCTTCATCTTGGTTATAGTCCCCATACAATTCCCACCCCCTGCCTTGTTTTGATCCTACTCCCTCCTCCCTCCTGTAGTTTGTCTCTAGTTTATAGTTGCTTGTTGTTTTCTTTCTGCTTTATGAGACTTTCGACTAATGTTAGAGCTACAAGGACCAGAATTATGGTTAAATGAGAGAAGTCTGCAGACAGGTGTGACCAGGAGAGAAAACATTCTAATTCTTTTGACTTGGGAGCTAGCATGCCTAATGGTGAGGCTCACCACTTAGCTAGAGGAATGGACAGTCATGAATTTTAATTTTAATTTTTTTTTTAATTTTTTTTATAGAGGCATGTTTTTATTTATTTATTTGTTTGTTTTTTGTTTATACATGCACTGGGTACAGTCAGAAGCGCGGGAGGGTGAGAGAATTCACCAGAGCCAGAGCGGGGAGCAGAGCAGGCAGAAGGACCGAAGTACACTGCTGAGGGGAGCAGCGGGCGGCAGGAGAGGTCTGCGCGCCACGTGGGACCCTCCTCCGGTGGCCGGGGAGCAGCTGGGGATCGAACTGGCGCCGCAGAGGCCACGGGCAGCTTCGCAACCCAGCACTCAACCCCTGCGCCACTGGGGAGGCCCAGTCATGAATTTTATATGACATCAGGAAGTGGGGTTAGTCACCAGTGGATGATGATCTCTGTCTCACACACTGCTTTTCTCTGTATTTAGAATCATTTGACACCTTTGTCTCTTGTTTCATTTATTTGGTTCAGTCAGTTTTAGGGTGGCATTTAATTTTCTTAAATAATATAGTGAATAGACATTTTTTTTCAACTGATAGACTAATGTTCCATATCTCAATATTTATCAATAGTAGTACTTCTCATATTAAAACAGAGTGGGGGACAGCCTAAAGTTCTGACAATTCTGAATTAATAAATTTCAGGGAAAATGGATTTGCTGTAATGAACTAAAATAATGTGAATGAATCTTAGAGTTTTGAGTGAAAGAATCTAGCTAACGGATCCAAAACTATGATTCATTTACATAATTTCAGAAAAGATGTTATCTAATTGATGATATTAAACATTTACTTGTGGTTATCTTTTTAGGGATTAGTGTCTTCAAAGAGTGGCAAAATAGTGTAATGTCTCGAGTTCCTGGGAGTTTTTCTTGATCTGGATACTGGTCATACATGTATCCTTTATTTGTAGAAGGAAGAAGACCAAACGTTTCTTAGACCATGCAATATGTTGTAGTAAAATATAAATGAAAAATATAATAAACTATGAGGTTTAATATTTTATATTGTTTCTTTTTTAGAAAATAATGGAGACAGAAGACTAAAATTATAATGGAAAAATCATTTTCCATTTTTCTGGTCAGAGACTTTACAGGGATTATTTCATCCTCTATACTTGTAATTTTTATTTATTTATTCCATATTGACTATGTTTACCATTGCTATTAGAAATAAAGTTTCTAATTAAGGTCTCAATAAAAGTATTTAAAATTCCAAGAAAGGAGATATATGAATTGAAATATTCTAAATGTTTCATCTTCCATATGAAATAATACAGATTTATCTATTATTAACTTATTAACTTTGGCATCCAGATCATTTCGGACATAAATATGCATTTGGAATAGCTCAAAGTAACCATTACTAGAAATAACAGTTTCTATTATAATAATATAGAAATAGCATCATGTTGCTCACTTTGAACCATTGACAGCTAGTAAATATGGATGAATATAAGCACAACATTTGCACTTAAAAAAAGGGAAACAGCCCTTGCTGGTTCTTTGTATATCGTTTTCTTTTCTAATCTTTTGTAAATTACTTTCCCCAGTTTTTTTGAGCTATGAATAGACATCACAGTGCACTTGTTTTAGATTTAATGTATGTATATGTTGCAAAATGATGATCCAATAAGTTTTATTAACTTCTAAAACCTCACATCATTGCAATTATTTTTTGTAACAATAACTTCCAATATTTTGTTTCTTACTGGCTTTTTTCTTAAAACATGCTTTTCTTAGAATACTTGTTCTACCAGGTTTAAGAATTCCTCAGAATCCACTTTATAGTGACAATTTCTCTGAATTCTGTATTTTAAATCACATTACCTCCCATTTGACCTTTCATATCCTAGTACTTCTCTCACTTTTAGTTTTCCTGAGGCTTTTATGGCAATTTGACAAATATTTTTTTCTCTTAAAATAATTGTTCTGGGGGGACTCAATCTGAGGGAGTTGGGGGAAGCAAATATTGTCTAAAAATGGAAAAAAAATATAAATGTTAAAATAAAAAAATTGAAACTATTTAAAAAAAAAATGTTCCAGGGGCCTACCTGGTGGCACAGCGGGTTCAGTGCAGCGCTGTGAGGCTTTCCACAGCCTCTGCAGCACGGGTTTGATTCCTGGCTGGCCAGGGAGATACCCACATGGCGTGGCAGACCTCTCCTGTCTCGCCTGCTGCTCCCCTCAGCACTGCTTTTGGTCCATATGCCTGTTCTGCTCCCCACTCTGTCTTTGGTGAATCCTCTCACCCTCCTGCACTTCTGCCCTGTACCTCAGCTCTTGTATAAATAAAATAAATCTTAAAATAAAACAAACCGAAAATGATAATTGTTCCAACCATCCTTTCCAAAAGATTTTTCTAGAACACAAGTTTGAAGGCAATCATTTTATTGTCTACTTTTCATTCATTATGTAGAAATATACCTTAATATTTATTACTACGTGTATGTATGTGATTGATTTATTATGTGTGTGATGAGTGAAGATACATTAAGGAATGGAAGGGAGGGAGTGAGAAAAAAGTTGAAACAAAGAAAATTTGAGGCCAAATTAAACTATTAATATCTCAAAGATAACGAAGGTATACCAGACAAATAAAAGTGAGAAACCTGAAGATGTAATAAAATTTAATGTTTAAATCAATAAAATACACCAAGTTTTCTACTTAGATATTTCCAAATATTACTGTTATGTTCATCCATAAAGAAACATTTTAAATTAATAAGTTCAGATCGCATTCTACTGTAAAAATGCAGAAAAAGTACATTAATCAGTGTTGCAAACTGTCCCAATATATTCAATATTTTATAGGTATAATATTTGATACAAAAACATATAACCAAATTTAGAGATTAGCCTCATACAGAACAAAGGAGGTCTACATATCATTTTGTCTTTAAAATGTTTGTTTTAAATTGGTGTTAAATAAATTTGTTTGGTTATAAACTAATTATACATACCTAAATGACATTTTAACTGTGTATTTAATATTCACTAGCATTAGACAGAATTTAGAACATACCCACACTTGAAATGCATTAAAGCTTGAAATTGTAGTTTTTGTTTCTCAATTCTGGGAGATATGTACTTAAACTGTCAAAGGTTATTTTAAAAAGGAGTAGAGAATAGTTAATTGGAATAACCGGCTGTATGCCACAATAATTTATTCAACAGGACACTGTTCAACTGGAAGAAAAATATTTTATGGAAGAAAAACAGTGTCATATAATCAAAATGTGTAAATCATGAATCATTAAAAAGTAAAAAAGATGCCTTTGCTCTAAAATTTCCCATCATGAGTAACATGTTAATACAATACCCAAAAGGAAATGTATGCATAGTAATTACCAGACTGAATCCCCTAAAATCATTATCCTGGCAACAGGAAATTTATTTATTTAGAATTGTCAGAACTTGCATTTCCTATTAAAGTAATAGGTGAATACCATTTTATAATTAAGCAAGATTAGAAATCTCTCATTTTAATGTATAAAGGAGTGATACAGGAGCTGTGTGGGCATAAGAAGCATAAGAGATTAAAGGTCAAGTAGCGAAGAATAAGAGTCAATCAGGCATTTATGTTATTTACATTTTTCCTATAATGCACGCTTCTACCTACTGTTGTTGAGTGTTTTAGATGGCATTTTAGTCACAGGAGAATACTGAGGGAAACGAAGCTTGGAAGTCAGGTAGTTTTTGTAGCCGTTCCAGTCCCTTCTTGTGATCTCTCCAAGATTGGATCCTTAATGTTGAATTCTTTGGGACTAAAAGGACAGTGTTGGAGAATACCTCAGAAACCTGTTAATTCTTGTGGGGAATGTTCTCTAATATTAGTTAGAGCATTACAATTTCATCACTGCTTGAGCTACTTTCACTCCATCTGCTCAACCTGAGAAACACCTGAGGAAATGTAATAATTAAGTGTCAGAATTACATGCTACCATCATTGTGGGTGTATAAGTAGTGGCTTATTTTCATACGTTCCTTCAAAATGACTATTTGATAGAAATGAAAGCAGTGTTCCTCATAATTCTCAGCAAGGAGATCATTGTAGTTAAATAGCTAATGTTGTGATTTAAAAATTGATTGACTATAGTTGTTTGTTGATTTTGATTTTTACTTTATTGCATTTAGTTTTTTTTCTGGTCCCTGATTTAGGTTTTCTAAATTCCTGCTATGAGTGAGACCATCCGGCATTTTTCTTTTTCTTTCTGGCTTATTTCACTGAGCATGATCCCTTCCAACTCCATCCATGTTATTGCAAATTGCATGAGTTTATCTTTTTGGATTGCTGAGTAATATTCCATTGTGTATATGTACCACATCTTACACTACAGTGGGGGGTGGGGGGTGGAGAAGAGGGATTAAGGTCAGAAAAAGGGGGTGGTAATTGTATGGGGAATATAAACAAAATGAAAATGCATACATTATGCAAAACTGAAAAATAATGTAAGAATTCTAGAAAATAAAATAATTCATAAAAAAATTGGTTGACTAGAATTTAGTGTGTTCATTGTAATAATAGTTCAACACACTGTTGCACATGTTTGTGTGTTTGTATTTTCACAATCACTGATTTACTAGATTAAATTGTATCTGTTGTATTATAAATAAATGCTTTTGGGAAATTCAGATTTTGAGGAATTAGTCACTATAAAGAATAAAATCAAGACATTTCCTAATACTTGTGGAACTACTCTTTTGCATTACAGAGTGGTGTTTAATGGATATAATTAATTCTCATTATTAGCATTTGTGTAAATATTTACATGTGTGATTTTATCTGTGGTATTTTATATATTTACATAGCTGGCTTAGTGTAATCATGTCAATAAATATTCAAATACTGTTGGAATGGGACTTGAAGGTGGGTAGACTGTCTTTCTTTGCCATAATTAGCAATCACAATGGGGGGGTAGGTAATAAAGGTCAATCCCTAAAAATAAAAATCTACAAAATAAGATCGGATATGGTCATAGAAGAGTGGTTCAAATCCATATACAGTCTCTTGGTAACTTATAGTGAACGATGCTGTTACAACCTTTCATGTCCACATCAAAGGGTAGAGTAGACTCTTCTGCACTTACTGAAACAAACTGAAAAAACATTTCAAGGGAAAAGGATGTAGCTTTCTTGTCCTCTGCTCTCCTTGGATATGACTAGCCTCAGCTCAATGATTATATAGTAGTCCTTTATGTGTTTTTAAATACCTTGCATAATTTGGCCAAACAAACAAATGAAAACAGCCACACAAATGACAATATCACTCCCTGGTGGTCAGCAGTGTTAGATGCATCTAATCACTACAGCCGCTCAGCTCCAACGACAGCAGGTATGGTGAACACAACGTAAGTGGCATATTAGTGATATAAAAAATGCATATTGCCATTTGCATCTATAAACCCGTTGGAAACAGGAGACCCCCGCTTTCTGTGAAGAGAACATTCTTTAGGAAAACTTGATTAAAGCCTTTAGTTGGCAGATTACTTCTATAACCTTTGTTCTTGTTTGTGAGAAACATTTATACAGCTATGTTCGTGAAATCTATAAACCGATATGCTCATATCCAATTAAAATGAGCAAGACAGATTGGTTTTCCTACACAATAGCTTTTTTATGGACTCTCATTTCTTCATAGACCTCTTAGCTGTAAATAATCCATGCAAATAGCAATTAGACCTTTCCTGGTTTAGTCATATAAACATAATGGTTATTCAAGCAACATGGAAATGTTTCAAGCAATTTTCTATATAAAATATGCATACTTAAAGCCATATGTTTGAAAAGTTTCATAAGTGATTTTGAAATAAACTACAGAAATTCAGAATTTCCTGTCTGTACATTTCCTGCAGAGAATCAGGTCAGTAACCTCCACGTGCTATAGAAACAAGTTAAAAACATGGTTAACTTCGCTATTATTGCCAAGCATTCTAACTCTAGTATTAACTGTTATGAACTTTTTTCTTCTCAGTGATGGATAAGGGATAGGAAAAATAAAAAAATAAAGTGTTTCTCTTAATCAGACTGAATTTTACAAATTAAAAAAATTTACAAATTAAATTTTACAAATTTTACAAGTCCTGTTTAAGGACTTCTATATAATTTAATGACTTTGCTCAGATTTTGACCTTTGTCCCTTTGATGTCATATACAAAAACAAAACAAAACAAAACAAAAAACTCTAGTCCTCTATCTGATCCATGGCTTTACCTTGCATTTAATTTTGTTTCTTTAATCTCCCTTAATCTAATAGCTCCACAATCTTGACTTTTGTTAGATATCATTGGTGTTTTGAGGGAAGTCCTACAGTTTACCCTTGTCTAATGTTTAATTATATTTAAATTTCATAGTAAGCATTTTTCTTAGGACTACCAGAGAGGTGATGTTTTGTTCTTTTCCTACATGGTCACAGGAAGAATATAGTTTCTGTTTTTCCCATTACTGGTGATAACCTAGTTATCTTACTGAGTTAGTCTGTGTAACGTCTGCTCTGCAAACTCATAATCTTTCTATTTCCAATTAACAAGAATTTGTTGGAAATGGTGACCTGAATATATAACCAAAACTCAAGCTTTGCAAAAAAATATCAGCATAAGTGCCTGGGAGGATTTTATGTCCATTATAAAATTAACCACTAACTCATTAAAAGTTATGTTGAGTGGATGTGAATATTTATGTAGTGACTGGTCTTCTGTGCCAGGGATATAGGCAGAATATAATAGGATATGCTGGTCAGTTAGAATACTTCTTGAATGAAAACTACAACAAAACATACATTATTTAATTTTATTTATGTTATAGGCTTTTTGTAAGATTGGGATAATAATCTTATAAATGTTATAGGACTTTATGTGAACTTAAGTAATGTATATAAAAACAATTGGCATTTGTATGGAAATAGTAATTATTTAGCATTAAGACATGAAATTTCATTTAACTGTGTGAAAATACATTGAAATTAAAAGGGAAAATTTCAATATTTTTTCTTGCCGTGTATTTACCTAGTGTTATCGAAGCTATTTCTAATTCATATTTTATTATGTTCTGTTGAAGCAAACACAACTTAAATACAAACAAAAGTTTCTGTAGGATGCAGCAAGCATTTGGGTTATCTCCCTGGTAGGGGACTGAACTCAGGCCATCGTGGTGATAGCACTGAGACTTAACTACTAGGCCATTAGGTAGGACCCATGTTTGAATGTTTGCTACAATGAGTGAAAAACATTGAAAGAAGTAACAGATGCCATCATAATGCCTTGTCTACTTGAAGGTCTCACAATGTATGAATAACACAAAAATATACTTGTTTTACTAGGGAATTTCATTTTCTTCCACTCTCCACTTGTATGTGTGATTCTCCACCATTACTCCATAGAATCAATTAATTTCACTATGGGTAAATATTTGAATTGGCTTAATGTTCAACACCAGGAGAGGAATCCTATATCTGATAGCTGTTAACTCAACTCCTTAAATAGTTTCCATTGATTCAAAAAGACATCCTTTTTTTTATTTTTTATACTTTTTTAATAGAGGCATGTTTTATTTATTTGTTTGTTTGTTTGTTTGTTTATACATGCACTGGGTACAGTCAGAAGCACGGGAGGGTGAGAGAATTCACCAGAGCCAGAGCGGGGAGCAGAGCAGGCAGAAGGACCGAGGTACACTGCTGAGGGGAGCAGCGGGCGCCATGTGGGACCCTCCTCCGGTGGCCAGGGAGCAGCCAGGGATCAAACCGGTGCCGCAGAGGCTGCGGGCAGCTTCGCAACCCTGCGCTCAACCGCTGCACCACCAGGGAGGCCCTAAAAAGACATCCTTATTATATGATAAGGGTTACTGTCCTTCATTACTTGAAAACGTTATATCTTGATGCAATAAGGTGTTTCTATGTTTTAAAAATCCTCACATGGACATGTTTAAGGAGTTGAAGAGGTTAAAATTTATTGCCATGCATTTTATGAAAATGAATTTATTTTGGGCATTATATGTTAAATTTAAATGATGCTCATTAAAACCTCATTCTACTATGAGTGAGACCATCTGGTACTTTACTTTTTCTTTCTGGCTTATTTCACTGAGTATGATCCCTTCCAGGTCCATCTATGTTGCTACAAATTGCATGAGTTTATCTTTTTTGATTGCTGAGTAATATTCCATGGTGTATATGTACCACATCTTCTTGATCCAGTCATCTATTTTTGGGCATTTGGGTTGTTTCCAAAGCTTAGCTATTGTAAATAGTGCTGATATAAACATAGGGGTGCAGGTGCTCTTTGGAATTAATGTTTATGTGTCCTTTGGGAAATACCTAGGAGTTTCTGGATCCTATGGAAGCTTTATCTTTAGTAGGTTGAGGAATCTCCACACAACTTTCCATAGTGGTTGGACGAGTTTGCACTCCCACCAGCAGTGTAGGAGAGTTCCTTTTTCTCCACATCCTCGCCAACATTTGTTGTTGCTATTTTTTTTTTATAATATGTGCCATTGTCACTTGTGTAAGATGGTATGTCATTGTAGTTTTGATTAGCATTTCCCTGATTATAAGTGATGTTGAACATTTTTTCATAGCAGGAATTTAGAAAACCTAAATAAGGGACCAGGAAAAAGACTAATTATAATAAAGAAAAAATCAAAATGATCAAGCAACTATAAATCAGCGGCACACTACAGTGGGAGGGGAGGGGGAAGAGAAGGATTAGGGTCAAAATAAGTGGGGTGGGAATTTTACGGGGACTATAACCAAAATGAAAATGCATACATTGTGCAAAAATGAAAAATGATGTAAGAATTATATAAAATAAAATGAAAAAAACAGGCAACAATTCAAGTAATAAGATGCAGCTTTTAGCTCTCAAATTAGTCATTTTCTTAAAAATAGGATTACCCATTGCTGGTGAAGTAGTGAAAAGAGCAATCGCTGCTGGGTGGATTGTAAGTGGTATAATCTTTGTAACAAGTGTTTTGGCAACGCATATACAGAACTGGAAAAGTACTCCTATCAGTCAAGCCATCCAGCCTAAAACCAGGAAAAAACACAATGATTCTAAATGCAGTACTATTTATAATGACAAAGAAGTTGGAAATCACAGAAATGCCTCAGAATGGGAGATTAAATAAGCAAATTATGGTGGAGTCAAAAGAAAATGTTATTCATTTATTTTAATGCTTTTAGTTTTTGGTAATATGGGGAAATACTTATGTCAAATATTAAGCCAAACAACAAAATAAAATTATTCCATTAAAAAAACAAAAAAAAACAAAAAACTCATTCTTCTAACATTTAGTGTCCTTTGATATTCCTGTGTCTTGTAATTGGGCTTTAAACAGAGAATATGCAAAAGGAAAGATGGACGGAAGTTAGGAGGTTTGGAAAATATCTTAAATGACATGAATCAGAAATTTGTGTAGGGTAACTTTTCATGCCAAATCAAACTTTCAACAATTCTCACATAAAGTATTCATTTGAAATTTCCTAAAAGATGTGAATGAGTCAGTGTCTTTCTTCCATAGGACATATGAATGCCCAAGTGAAAAGAAAAAGAGGTCTTTGCTATGCATTTGTCTTCAGGCAGCCTATTCTGTCACCTTGAAAAAACTGGTAAACACCAGAAAAAATAAATAATAACCTAGATTAGTAGGAACTAAAAGAAAAGTGAGTAAATAACTCTTGTAGCTTTGCTTATCAAGTCACTATATCTATGTCAAGTGCAATATTCCATGCATTCCATGCATATTGCTGCAATAATTACTATTTACGGAAGATTAATATAGAAGAATGACAACAAAAACAAAAGTAAGCATGAGAGCATTCAGCCCAGAGGCAAACAATATTGCATAAAAAAACAAAAAGTTTTAAAATATTATTCACATGAATTTACTGGGTTATAAAATTATAAACATCAGCATTTATCAAATAAAATAATTTATTAACCATAATGCGTTGTATTTGTTTTTAGATTATGTGAAGACGTGTGCATCTTCTTAAATGTTTGCAACATGAAAAGTTATCATTTACTCAAGATTTCTTCTCTCTGTACAGCATACTATTTAGATTAATAACTATGCTGGTACACTGATTCTGCATTTAGATGCTTTTCAAAGAGAAATTACTTTTTCCAAGTTAATCGTTAGAAACATATGCTAGCAAAGCAAAATAGTACTGAAAAAGATTTCACATTTTATGCAAAAGAATACATTTAGAGTAATCCCTAGAAGTCATTTTATAAATCCAACTTTATGCTTATATGATTTTGCCTCTGGGAAGACATAAGATGGAATGTATCATCCCAGCAAAAATACAGATATTAACATGGTGTTTTAGGCAGATGTTGTCACAGATGCCGAGAAAAGATTTAGGATGTGCTTTGGCCAAGCAGCAGAAATTACTCTCTCACAGATGAGTAAGCATCCATCCCAACCACACTGTTACTAGCCTTGTATTTCTGTGTAACAGATAATGAAAACCATCTATCCTTTGCAGAAATTTGCCAAGAGGACAGCCCAGTATACCACTTAATTTCACTATATTTAAAAATGAAGTAACAAACAGCATTTTTTAACAGTTTATTTTTTTCCAGAATATTTGATAAGAAAGAACTCTCTAAATACCTTGACAAACTCAGTTATGGAAAAAATGCATTTTGTGGTTTAAGATAAAAAAATAAAAATGTCTGGTTTGACACAAATGAAAACAAGTTTATATAAATATGTTTTATCCCTTTTAATTAATATGCATTACTTTTCAGAGTAGTATTAGGTTTACAGAAAAATTGAGCAGAAGGTACAGGTAATTGCCATATCTCTCTCCCTGCCCTTAATTTCCTGTTACTAATGTTTTGCATCCATGTGGTACATTTGTTATCACTGAGCCAATACGTTTACCTTTAAAAAAAAAGTATTTCTTTATGCATACAAAAACTGGGGTACAGGCCAGAGTTATAGGGGGTGAGAAGATCCACCAGAGACAGAGTGGGGAGCAGAACAGGCAGACTGACTGAAAGACACTGCAGAGAGGAGCAGTGGGCAAGTCAGGAGAGGTCTGCTGCGCCTTGTGGATGGCTCCCTGGCTGAGGATCAAACTTTGTGCTGCAGTGGCTGCTGGAGCTTCATAGGTTTCATCTTAACCCCTTGTGCCCCCAAGGAGGCCCACATTTACTTTTTATTAATTTTCATAGCTCAATTACACGTGAAAGCATATGTGTGGATATGCTATACATATCTATGTGTTATACATACCAAACACCTGATGTTATGTTGCCAACATTATAGTATCACACAGAATGTGTCACTGCTCTGAAAATCTCCTGCACATTCATCTCCACCCACTCACCTCCTCAATCCCTGACAACCACTGTGATTCTTACTGTCTCAGTAGCTTTGCACTCCTGGAATGTCATATGGTATGTAACCTTTTTAAATTGGCTCCTTTCACTATGCAATATATATTTATGTTTACTTACTCTTTTCCATGACTTCATACATCATTTCTTTTTATTGTTGAATTGTAACATACGTATCTATCCATCCACCATCTATATTCTGTCTTTGCCAATTTCTATATAAATATTGAGGTATGTGTATACCTCTACATACATACTCACGTAAAGTTACCACCACAGTAAAAATAAAACAGCATAAATATCACTATTAAATGTTTCCTTGGTTCAATTTTTATAATTAATAGACTAAGATTACCTTTTGAGAATTTATTAAGTTTATAGAAAAATTGAGTGAAAGTAACAAAATTCTCCTAAATGTCCTGAGACACCGTCCTCACTATTTTTTGGGTTTCTCTTTTGTGTGTACATTTATTAAAATTATGAAATTGATATTTATATATTAACACTGAATAAATTAATGTTATTAATTATTGATACATTTATGAATCAAATTGATGGGGCTATGATGTCTGCGTTGGTGGCAAAACAATATTTTGAATGTTTATCTGAAAGTTATTTTTGATGTGATTGTATTTAAACAAGAGGACTTGAAGGAAAGTAAAGCAGTCTGCCCTACATTGTGTGTTGGGCCTTCCTTAACCCTCTGAATCTAGATAGAGCTAGACACTGACCCTTCCAAGAAGAAGGGGATTCAGCCAGCAGATGGCTTCATGTATAGGCTTTTCCCTGTAATTCCAAACCTGTACCTTTGGATATAAATGGCAAATTATGATCATATTATCTTCTGTTCCAACTCTGTGGTGCTTGTACTTATGGTACAGGGGTTCAAACTAATAGATTTTGTGTTGGATCCAAATCCTTATTATGTTCATGTGTAATTCTAAAAGGTGCTTACATCGTTTTATGTGATAATTACGAGAGTGAATATTTTGACATTTTCCATTAAATTTAGGCACTAGAGATGTAGAGATTTTTGATACATATTTGAAAATTTACATAAAAAGAACATCTCACTCAATTCAAAGAAATCTAAAAATTGATATTGAGGGTATTCTGATGAATAGTGTTGATTACTCTCGCTTCTTTGTCTTTGCCTAACAGCTGTTCTGTTTGGGTCCCAATTAAATTTGAGGCCACTGGATGTATTTTTGTCCTTTTTTTTAGCATTTTGAGATCATTTGATAGTTTGTTCAGTTATAGCAAGAGTAATATGCCAACTGGAGTCTCATTGTTTGTAATTGAGAATAACATTGTTTTTGTTCAGCCTAAGACTTCTTTCTACTATTTCAAATATACAAAAGTCAGATTTTTAAGGCATTATATATAAAGATTAGCTCCAAGAAAGGAAAATGATTAAAGGAAGCAGCAATTGTGTGGATGGCAGTATATGACACATGATAATAACTAATTATAATTTAAAACTTGGGAAATAATGTTTCAATACAATGTTTGCCAGGTCTGCAGTTTAATTGAGAAAGGATTATGTTTTACTATGGTTCAATGCGTATGTAATTATCTGAATGCAAGCTTTTTATGCATTGGATAATTACAGTATTGAGGGCTGTCTTCATGGTATAGAGTGGATAGGAACATTTTCTTTTTAGCTTTTATGTTTATAGAATGATAGTCAACATTACAGATATTCTTTAAAATTGCATATTTTTGGCCCTTCCTGGTGGTGCAGGCATAAAAATGTCAGCACTATCAAGCTATCTCCAGCCACTGTGGCATGAGTTTAAGCATCCCTCTCTTTGTCTCACCCACTGCTTCCCCAGCAGTGTATTTCAGTCCATCTACCTTTTCTGCTCCCCATTCTGTCTCTAGTGAATCGTCTCACCCCCTGCACCTCTGACCTAAACCCAGTTCTTGTATGTACAAATAAATAAAAAATAAATCTTAAATAAAATGGCACAGTTTTGTGATTTTTTAAAGCTGATTTTATGAATGATATCTGAATTTAAACATGTCCCAGGAGTTCAATTATTTTGAAGCATTGAAGAGACACAGAGATAAAAGAAAGAAAAATAAGAAAGAGAACAAATGATTTTTTTTTGACATGACCAAAACAGAATTTTTTTTTTGACATGAGCAAAAGCAGTTTACAAAAGTTATAAAGAAAAGCTATCATTCAGAGAATTTTGCTGTATCCCACAATGGTGAGTTTAAATAATTATTCAAGCAAAGGTTGCATAAATAACATAAAGGAAAACAGATTCAATACACAGAGAAAACACCTGAGTTCTGTTTCAACTTTAGCAGTTTTTAAATTTAGAAAAGTTTTTAAATTTAGAATCTTTTCAACTTTAGATATTTCCCCCATTACAGAGTCATTTGGATCATGTTATCTGTATAGGTAGCTTCCAGTTGTAAACTTTTTTGTGGAAAACTCTACTTTCGCACTGTCAGTTTATTTCAAAAAACAATATTCATTAACATATTTTTCTAATGATTATTGCTTTATGGTTATTGTCAAATGGGCATACGTAATTACAATTGGGAAATGAGCTTAGGCAATAGACAATCAATTACCAACTAGGTATATAGTGCATGAAAAGTTGGGGGTAAATATATACTTTATTTAAGAATATACATACCCATTTAATAGTGAAGGATATGTTGGTGTTTTATTAATAAATATTACATATGTTTCCTGTATGAAGTCTTTATTATGTGTATCATTTGTGCTTTTAGAGATCAATGAACAGCTCTAGGAAAAATGAGCTGTTGATAAAAGAGCGATATATCAATTCTACTTAATCCTCACAAAAGCTTGTCGCTATGTGGCACACAGTAGTGTGAACAGACTTTATGGGAAGACATAGAAAACTTTCATGTAATGATGAAAGAAAAAAAGGAGGGACAGGGAAGGAAATGGAGGGAGATGAATTCACCCATGCAGGTTATGAGAACGTGATCATTCTTTATTACCTATAAAGATGATTTGGACCATAGTCAGCAGAGAGTTGCCTAAATAGTCTACAGAGTTGTGGTACTGAGGACAACACAGGTTTGCTCTTTTCTCTGTTATTTTTTTGTAAGAATTATTTATGCATACAAGAACTGGGGTACAGGCCTAAAGTGTGGGGGTTGGGAGGATTCACCAGAGACAGCATGGGGAGCAGAACAGGCCGATCTACTGAAATACACTGCTGAGGGAACAGTGGGCGAGGCAGAAGAGGTTGGCTGCGCCATGTGGGTTACCTCCCTGCTGGGGATCGAACTTGTGCTGCAGTGACTGTGGATAGCTTCATAGTGCTGATGGTTAACCCCTTGTGCCACCACAGAGGACCCTGCTCTGGTTTTTCTAGTAAAATCAGAAGGCCTAACCTATCAATGATTTGGAAAAAAATGCTGTCTGGCTAGTGCTACTGAATCAGGCAAATTCCTTCATAATTTGAAACAGGAGACTTCTGTCCTATATTCCTTCTTGGGCAATACTTGAGCATTCTTACTTAAACTTTTTCCCCAGTCATTTTCCTTTAAACTCCCTTTTATACTGTATTGTAAATACACCTCTGCTGTTGCATTAATTTTGCTTATGTAAGACTCACTAATAAGGCTATTCTGTATCATTTATTAATATTTACAAAAATGTAAGCACACAGGATTGCATTTCATCATTTTCATTTCTAACATCCAGCTTATAATTTCAGAAATAGTACACGGTTGTAGGGAACTTCACAAATATAATAGTCTTCAGTCCTCACAACCAACTCATGAGGCACATCATCTGTTTTTCTTCACTTTATAGATAAGGAAATGAAACAGAGGCTTGAGAACAACCAGTTGCCCAAATTCCTACTACCATGAGAGTGGAACCCATCTTTAAACTCAGGTATTTTGATTCTGGGATATGCCCTTGTAATTCTTTTAGCGATACATGCTTTAAGAAATGTTTATTGAGTTGCTATGGTTTACTTGGTGTTTTTGAGCTGGTATGGGAATATTACATACAAATGAGCTTCCACCATATCATGTCTAACAGAGATAGTTGAACAAGGTAACTTTTGTAATAAACCACCTGTTTTATGACACAAATCCAGTCTCCAACCCTGCAAACAATGTTCTTAATATCTTTTGCTCCTTAATTGTGGAGTGCAGGCGTTAACATAACCTGAGCCAATCCAGATGCTTTCCACAGGTTTTAAGTGGAAGTTAATACATGAAATAACATGAATCCACATGGACTCCTTTTGATACTAGAGGTAGCTCAAACTGTGGGTTCCATCCCCTTTACTTCCCAGAGCCTGCTGTGAAGTGTCAGTAGCATATTATATGTGGATGCTAACTCCTCCACCCTCCTGGAGATCCTTTACACCTCTCATATACATCCAGTGAATTTACTGTTTCCCTCGCCAAACTTGTTATATTACTTACAAAAAGCACATTCGCAAATTAACATAAATAGCAAAATTATCCTTAATTGGGGAAACTTGAAGTCTTTTCAACTCTAAAACTCCCAAGTCTTAGGGGAAATTTCTTTATCTATTTTATGTGCAAATATTAATAGAAGGAATGTTTGAAGTCATGAAATTAGATATAATGTATTGTATAATTTATTGTATGCTATATACATATAGCATATGCCATTAAAATAATAGAATAAAAAACTCATGTTGAAAAGGTTTGGAGAAATTAGTAAAATACCAAGAAATGGAACCAAATAGGATATAAAAGTATCAGCAAAAAGGAGACCAAATGCAAACTTTTAAAAGAGAAACAGAAAGCATGACTTTCCTCTCTAGAGATAAATGCAAACTGTTGACCCCAATAATTTGTTGAAATGCTGCATCATCAGTAAGAAGAAATTGCACAGTAAAGTAGTTCCCAAGCAATGTAAACGGTTACTATCATTCTTCAACACTTTCAAATTATATGTGCATATTGGTACTTATATGTAATTTAAGGTTATTACATCTGATGTATTTATATATTGACACACAATTATTTCAACTGTAAAGAGAAGGCAGGCTAAATTAGTTTCATTCCACAGTTATTTTCTCTACCGTGCACTGAGCACAAAGTTCAAAGCACTTGATTAGGGCTTAACAAAGTTCTTATTTAATCCTGTCAAAATTTAAGAGGATTTGTGGATGATAATCATACAGAGAGAAAAACAGTCTGTTATATCACCACCACACTAAAAAGGTTTGTTTTGAGAGGATGGTGTTCTAGTGATATATTTGTCTCCTCTTCTTTCGTCAATGTGCTTATTGTTTTTGATTATAGAACTTTAATTTTTTTCCCCAAATTTTCTTCACTGTAATTGTTCTTTAATTAAAGAAATATAAGCCTGAAAGATAACACAATGCTAATATTCCCAGAGCACTAACAATGACAGCCACAACAATACAAATCTCAGTGTTTTATGTTCAAGCCAATATCATTGCTGTGCATATGTGTCCCTATTCAAACCACTCCCCCCCAAAAAATAAAGTATCTGCTGGTTTCCTTACTTTTCCAAGATATGCATTCATATTCAAAATGTGTATTTATAACATAGGACCGTATCTACAAACTTAGAGCGTGAAATAATCTAAACAAGCTATTGGGCCTACAAAAAATAGAAACATAATCAAGATATATATAAAGGATTTTTTAATTTGCATACATTCATAAATCACTAGTTTTAGTCTTTGATAAAGAAGGGTTGTCCTGAGATGTTGTTGCTGTTGTTAACAAACAGTAAAGAGCCATTGGAAAATGGAGGCAAATTTGTGGTTAATTTTCTATTAATTTCGTTTGGGGAATTAGTGAAATACAATGTTAACACCATTTATATTTCCACTGATAACAGTAGCTGTTCTAAGTTTGAACCTTTGGTGTTCTGTTCAGTAGCAGCCATCAAGGAGGCCTCTTTACTTGTTTTTAATAATAAATTAATTTTAGCTGAGGTAATAGTGGGGTACCCTGACCATCATTGTGTACCCCACCACCAACTCACCCATATTCCACCATAGATCATTGTGTTTTCAGCCCCCATTTGTTCTTTCTCATCCCCAATCCCTTCTATAGCTTGGTGTTTCCGTTCTGTGGTTAACTATCAAGTGTCAGTTTTTAAGCTTCTCTGTATCTATTAGTTTAGTTACTTTATAGTCCATTTATTAGTGGTACCATCTGGTATTTATCATTCCCCTTTTGACCCTTGTCAAGCTCCACCAGCAAATGACAGTGAGTTTATCTTTTTGATGGCTGAGTAGTATTCCACTGTGTATATATACCGCATCTTGTTGATCTGCTCATCTGTTCCAGGGTACTTTATTGTTTCCATAATTTAGTTATAGTAAATAGTGCTGCAATAAACATGGGAGTGCAAGTTTCCTTTCAAATTAGTGGAGTTTTATTATTATTATTTTAATTTTATACATTTTTTATATCATTTTTCATTTTTGCACAGTGTATGCATTTTCATCTTGGTTATAGTCCCCATACAATTTCCACCCCCCTTATTTTGACCCTAATTCCTCTTCTCCTCCCACCCCCCCAGTGTCTCTCTGGTTTATAGTTGCTTGTTGATTTTGATTTTTACTGTATTATAATTAGTCTTTTCCCTGGTCCCTTATTTAGGGACCATAGGACCTGCTATGAGTGAGACCATCTGATAGTTTTCTTTTTCTTTCTGGCTTATTTTGCTGAGCATGATTCCTTCTAGCTCATGTTTTTGAATTTTAGGGGTAGATGCCTATGAGTGGAATTACTGGGTCGAATGGCAGATCCATGTTTAATGTTTAATGTGTGGAGACACATCCACACAGCTTTCCACAAGTACTGGGCCAGTTTGCATTCCTACCAGTGTGTAGGAGGATTCCCTTTTCTCCAC
The DNA here is from genome assembly GCF_014898055.3 of Talpa occidentalis. Classification (NCBI taxonomy): domain Eukaryota; kingdom Metazoa; phylum Chordata; class Mammalia; order Eulipotyphla; family Talpidae; genus Talpa; species Talpa occidentalis. The sequence continues at coordinate 92,053,322 of NW_023601322.1, read as the reverse complement.
ATCCTCACTAGCACTTGTTTCTGGTCTTTTCAGTAAGGGCCCTTCTCACAGGTATGGGATGGTATGCCATTGTGGACTTGATTTGCATTTCTCTAATAAGTGATTGCAAAGATGTCTTCATGTGCCTGCTGGTTGTGGAATCTTTGGAAAAGTGTCTGTTCAGCAGCTTAGTTGATGTGCAATTCTAAAAATAACAGCAATGTATCAATGTTAAAAGCAGTGATACAATTCTGGTATATATACTCATATATCTCTAATGGAAATGCTTGCTATCCAGTTAGTTATCTTATTGCTTTAGGCATTAGTACATGTGAGAAATCCAGCATCATTAATGAAATACTTTCAGAAATAAATAATGAAATTTATTCTAAAACAGATGTTAATCTGTGACACAACTTGCCTACTAATTGGTTTTCTTCTCACAGATGCAATTCAGTTTGCTTACATTTTGACAGATTATTTCTATTTTATATAAAATAATTTAGTTTTCCATCAGTATTCTAAGCACTGCATTTTATTCTGGATGTAGTATAGATATTTATTTCGAATTTATAGCTGAGTTCTTGTTCATTCATCATCATTAAAGTAAAATTTTCTAGTTGGCAGACATTAAATGGGCAGAATAAAACACCTTAGATTTTGAATCTTACTTGCAATTGAATCAAACATTGTTAATGTGAAACCTTATTGTTAGCAATTTAAAATCAATGGAAAGTAATATCCCAGAAAATCTATTATACTTGGAGAGTACATTTTTTTCTGAATAAGATTCAGTTTAAATGTTGCAAAAAGAAAATTTGTCAGTACTTACAAGAGGTTTATAAGAAGTGTACTATTTTTGCAGTTTTATGACATTTGCTAATTATTAAACTCTATAAGAGATAAGTAACTTACCAGAGGGATTAATGTGATGTTTATATCACATTGTCAGTATCATCTAAAGTCAAGATTATAATTCCACAAATGAAAGAGACCCTAAGCCTTCACCTGTTTCATAGATAACTTGTTAAAATAAAAAGCAAGCATGCAAACAAAGCTCCATACAGTCTTCTGTATCATTCTGGTGCAATGTACAAAGTGGAGGCTGTATGTATCTACCTAAATAGTTGGTAGATACACAGAGTATAGAAATTACTGAAGATTATAATACTACCATCAAAGAAATAAAAGAGTTGAAGACCTCCCAAAATTTAATATTTTCCAAGAATGAACTGGCAAAGTGTTACCTAATCATTATACAATGTGAACACAAATTTATTGCATGTGAATACTTCCCTCTTTAAAAAACATAGATGAATGCAGTATTCATCTTTTATAAGAATGCTCAGGTATTTCTGGAAAGTTATAGCGTGCTGTATATTTATAAGCTGGGACACTACTATAAAAAGTAGACACTTTTTATTGCCAATCAACTACAAGGTCTAATCAATGCATTTTTAGTCTATTCCACTGTGGGAGAGTAGATGCTACTAAGTCATGAAATAAATGACTTCCAGGCAGAATATCACTCTTTGTCATCCACACCTGTGCTTGTGAGGTATGGTGAGATGGTCATGTTGAAGGGCAGATGTGTTATCATAGATGGTAAAGGCCATGCAGGTACTTTTGCATACTTGGTTGTGTTTTCCTTTTTCTGTTTCTACTCTGTCACTATCATTGAAAACCATCACCATATTAAATGAACACAATATTTTATCATTTACTGTTTTAACGTACAAAAAATGTATGTACAAATACAATGCATGAAACTGTTTTCCCTCAGAAGAAATGTGAGGGATTTTGATGCTGTATTAATAATTATTTGTAGTGGGTTTCCTTCCAATTTCCTATTCCTGCAAGGTTCTGAAGTCATTTTAACTAGATTAGGAATTTTCAGTAAAAAAATCAATGATTGTTCTTCAGTAATAAATCCAAACTAGAGGCCTCCCTGGAGGCATAAGGGGTTAAGATACAGCACTATGAAGCTATCTGCAGCCACTGCAGCACGAGTTCAATCCCTGGCTAGGGAGCTACCCACATGATGCTATTCCTATTTCCTATTCCTCTCCTGACTCGCCCACTGCTCCCCTCAGCAGTGTATTCTCTGCAGCGCCTTTCTCTGTCTCACATGGCACAAAAGACCTCTTCTGTCTCGCCCGCTGCTCCCCTCAGCAGTGTATTTCAGTCAGTCTTCCTGTTCTGTTCCTCACTCTGTCTCTGGTGAGTCCTCTCACCTCCCCCTGCACCTCTGGCCTGTACCCCAGCTCTTGTATGCATAAATAAATCTTTAAAAATAAAACAAACAAGCAAATAAATAAATAAATTATAAATAAATAAATCCAAACTAGAAACTAAATTCACCCATAGAAACTAAATAGAAATTCTAAAAAGTTGCCATATCTTCTCACCGATAGTTTTTTAAATCTTTAATGGTTGGTGCACATTTTCATATAAAGACCATTTTAATGATGGCTTGTCATAATTTAACAATAATGCCATCTCTCCCATGGAAGGCCAAGGAGAAGGGAAGGCATGCTCCTTGAGGAGGGCTAGAGAAGGTCACTCCTTGGTTGAACTCATTACAGAGCAGCCCCTCTGTCAGGGTGGAGGCAGCCCTATACCAGGACTCAAGGCGGAGCCATCCTTGGGGACCCAGCTGACCCTTTCCAGGTACCTCTGACCAACCACATACAGTGTGACCTGGTTACCATGATGCTGCTTCAGGCACACTGGCATTCCTACAGTTTACTTCTCCACTGTGTTTTGTGATGAACATTGGAGTAAGCAGTGGTCCTTGTCTCTCCTCCTTTCTGGAAAAATTCCTGATGTCGTCATCTACAGTTTCTAACTCATCAGTCCTCTTGTCTGTCCCCTTTTCTCTGTTCCTTACTTACTTGCCTTTCTCTTTGGGTGTTTGATCAATTTTAGCAGAATGTTCTACCTTTGTTTTCAGTTTTCAAAAATATGTACTTCAAATATCATCAAAACAAGGTACTCACCATTTTTTAACTTGCTAAAATGGGTTCTGAGGTCACCCCGGTGCTCTGGTTTGGCTGTGGAGCTTTCTAGCCCTATAATCTCCCATCATTCACCAAGTGTGGTTGTGTATCTATCAACAAGTAGTAGACAAAGCATGATCGATAGCATCTGCCCACCCTGGCGTCCTACTTTCTGTCAAAGTTCTGACAATTGCCCTCACTTCTGAGTCTCTTTCTTTACCTATGTGTACTTCTGTGCATGCTTCCCACTCAGCTTTCCTATTCCTGCCTGGGCTTTTACTTTTTCTCATTTTACTGAGTCCATTTTTTGCATTTCAGCAACAAAGACAATTCTGAAAATAGTGCCTTTCCATCCGTGTTTGTATATGCTTTCCTGTAATTTTGAAGTGTATCATATATTAGGAATACACGTGCTGAAGAAGGGTGAGAGCTCTGAGGCATGAACGCATACTGGCCCTGTTCTATTTTCATTCTGGTAAAGCATTTACACACAATCCCCACCATATTTCTCTCATCATATTGGGGAGAATGCAGTTTTGTCTTAGAAGACACTGAAGAATTTCCTAGATTCATTCTACTTTTAGGATACCTAAATGCCAAGGAATATAGATCTTGCCTTGCTGAATTTGGTTAAGAGGTGGCATGCAGTGCTGACTGCCTCTCTGGAATGTGAGAACAAGCAATCTCTTGGTTTTATTGACAAAACTGAGCAATCTCAGTGTTGTTGGTTTTTTGTGCTTGGTTTAGAAATTGAGCACAAATTATTCTTCACTGTCTTGACCTAAGTGTGAGGGTCTCTCTAGTTCCCTAGGTTTGGAGAAATTCTTTGAGATACAATACCTAAAATATTATAATAATAGTTACTATTTGAATGAAACATTTATTGTTATACAATGAAATACAAATGCAGTCAAATATTACATTGATAATCAATTTTGACATGCTGGGCAATGAATATAATAGCTAGAACTACCAAACTAAGAACATGTATTTTAGAGATTTCTGTAAAGGAACAGCCAGTCATATTTATTAACATTTAACAGGATTTCTGATTTGTATCATGTGAAAGCTATTCTTGTCTCACATCCGGGGATTCAGTAATTAATCTCATTTTTGGGATAACTTTCATAATAGTCTGTTTTTCTTACTCTTGGCATCGCAACTTACACAGTCTCCCTTAGGTTGTGATTAAACAAACCACAACTTAATAAACAACCTTGATTATGTTGACTATGCATCATTTTCCTTTCTAATTGGCATTTCCGACTCTCTTAGCCATTGTTCTACCACTCCTGGGAAAGGGTTCATTCATCTGTCATGCAAATAGTACCATTTTTTTTCTCTGTACATTTACATTATTAATTCAGCACATGCATAGCAGTCATCCTTTGCTTTGACTTTGAGTCATTCAGTGAAGGAATCTTTCATGGGATATAAAAGTCCTGATCCCAAAGATGGTGCCAAGTTTTAGAGCCCATGAGATCACATTCAGATATGCCCACACTGCAGTCTCTGAAGATTTCTTCCAATAGGTGCATAGATGCTTCCTTTTCTGTCCAAGATCAAGTAGCTGAATAGGAGGATTTAAGGAATTTGCTTCAATTCCCATGGCCTTATAATTATACATAGAAATTTCCTGGTTCTCACTCTTTTCAACAGAAGTCTGGTGTTATTTAGATCTTATGTGACCTCTGAGAAATATGGGGTTGGGGAAATAAAACATCTGTAATCAGAAATACTGAGTCTGGAGGTATATGCCAGAACCCTTATGCGATGAATTAGCTGCCCATAGAGCAAGAGACCAGCAGATACACATCAACCAGTTCTTGCAACAGACTAATCTGTTAGCTCCTTAGAACTAAGAGAAAAGGCCCAGCATTCTTGAGTGGATCCATGATATCAGTCTCCCCTGTGCACCAGAAAGTTTTATAAGCCAGTTTTTGAGATTAGAAGGGTAAAGGAGCGATGGTCGAGAACTGAAAGATTGAGCATTTAACTCTAAAACTTTTAGTTTGCCTTCAGAATTAGGAACTGACCAAAGAAACTGTTTAAATTAATCTAACAATGCCAGACTAGATTTAATTAACTGCCTGCTTATGCCAACTACATACAAAAGAGATGTCATTATTTAAAGAGAACAGAAGTACTCCTCTCTCTACTGGTTCCTAACATTGTTATGATAATCCTTTTTGTAAGGGCAAGACTAAGAGCCCAGTAAAGTCACAATGCCCTGTATCAAGTAGTTGAAACAGCACAAACAAGGAGAATAGGGGATGACTCAGTCAGTGGCAGGACACCCAGAAAGAGATCTAAAATAAGAGGATTTATTTACATAGGGAGTGAGAACAAGGGAGCGGTGAGAGAGAAAAAGGAACAAAAAATTTATTGACCGGTAGATGGCCAGATGCCATCTGTCTGACCCCAGAGAGTGTCCCCTGAGCAGAGATCAGGGGCATTGGGAGAACAGCCAGATGCACCTGTGTCCATGTTTTGATGTCAACAGGTGTCTCAGATTCACCCCTAGTTACCAGCAGCCTGTGATGAGTAGGGGCAGTGGGAGATGAGTTGTGTTCGGAAAGCTCCACCTTGACTTGAGCATCACCCACTGGCTCAACAGTGGCTCCTCACTGTTCTTCTAAGAGACTGAATAACAACCCCCAAAGACACCCAAGTCTTAGTCCCCAAAACCTGTGATTATATTATCATATGTGACAACAGAGTCTTTGTAAATGTGATCATGTTAAAGTTTTTAAGATATTGTCTTCTCCCTGATGTCATAAGATCCTTGTACAAGAAAGGCAGGAGGTCAATGTGAGGGTTGGAGGAAAATGACTATGCATCATTTTTTTCTTAGAGAAAAGTAGATGTTAGAAGCTAAAAACAGTAAGGAAATTCTTTACTTTTCTTTTTTTTTTTTTAGTTTTTTTTTTTTTTTAATTTTATTTTTATATTCCCCCATACAATTGCAAACGCCCCATTCTGACCCCAATCCTTCCCCTCCCGCCCCCCACCCCCCAAAAAGTGTCTCTGGTTCATAGTTTTTTGTTGATTTTGATTTTCACTTTCTTATATTCATTTTCCTGGTCCCTTATTTAAGTTTTCTAGATTCCTGCTATGAGTGAGACCATCTGGTATTTTTCTTTTACTTTCTGGCTTATTTCGCTGAGCATGATCCCTTCCAGCGCCATCCATGTTGCTGCAAATTGCATGTGTTTATCTTTTTTGAATGCTGAGTAATATTCCATGGTATATATGTACCACATCTTCTTGATCCAGTCATCTATTTTTGGGCATTTGGGTTGTTTCCAAAGCTTAGCTATTGTAAACAGTGCTGCTATAAACATAGGGGTGCAGGTGCTCTTTGGAATTGATGTTTCTGTGTCCTTTGGGTAAATACCTAGGAGTGGAATTGCTGGATCATATGGAAGCTCTATGTTTAGTAGGTCCAGAAATCTCCACACAGCTCTCCATAGTGGTTGGACCAGTTTGCACTCCCACCAACAGTGCACAAGAGTTCCTTTTTCTCCACATCCTCGCCAACATTTGTTGTTGCTAGTTTTTTTAATATGTGCCATTCTCACTGGTGTAAGATGGTATCTCATGGTAGTTTTGATTTGCATTCCCCTGATGACAAGTGATGTTGAACATTTTTTCATATGTCTGTTGGCCATTTGCATTTCCTCTTCAGAGAAGTTTCTTTTTAGCTCTTCTGCCCATTTTTTGACTGGATTATTTTCTTTGTTGTTGCTGAGTCTCATCAGCTCTTTGCAGATTTTTGTGATCAGTCCTTTATCATTAGTGTTGGGTGCAAAAATGTTCTCCCAGTTGGTGGGGTTTCTCTTTGTTTTTGTTATTGTCTCTTTTAGTCCACAGAAAAACTAATTCAACTCATCAATCAATTCAGTAAAGTGGCAGGATACAAAATCAACACGCAAAAGTCAGTAGCCTTCCTATACACAAACAATAAATCTGAAGAAGAAGAAATCAAAAAAACCACCCCTTTTATTATCGAAACAAAAAAAATCAAATATTTGGGAATAAATCTAACAAAAGAGGTAAAGGACCTATACAAAGAAAACTATAAAACACTGTTAAAAGAAATAGAAGAAGACACAAAGAAATGGAAAGACATCCCCTGCTCATGGATTGGAAGAATAAACATTATTAAAATGGCCATCCTACCAAAAGCAATATACAGATTCAATGCTATTCCAATCAAAATCTCAATGGCATTCTTCAAAGAAATAGAACAATTATTGATGAAATTCATATGGAATCACCAAAAACCCCGAATAGCCAAAGCTCTACTGAAAAAAAAAGAATGAAATGGAGGCATCACACTCCCAGACTTCAAACTATACTACAAAGCCATAATCATCAAAACTGCATGGTATTGGAACAAGAACAGACATACAGACCAATGGAATCGAATAGAAAATCCAGAAATAAACCCACAGATTTATGGTCAACTAATCTTTGACAAAGGAGCAAAGACTATGCATTGGAGCAAAGAAAGTTTGTTCAATAAATGGTGCTGGGAAAACTGGGTCGCTACATGCAAAAGAATGAAGCTTGACCACTACCTCACACCATACACAAAAATCAACTCAAAATGGATTAAAGAACTAGACATAAGACCTGAAACCATAAAATACATAGAAGGAAATATAGGCGAAACACTACGGGATTTGCACATCAAAGACATCTTTACAGACACATCACCCAAAGCAGTGATAGTGAAGACAAAGATAAACAGCTGGGACTACATCAAATTAAAGAGCTTCTGCACAGCAAAATTCTTTACTTTTCTAAAGACTGTAGAAGAAATGTAACTCAGAGCACATTTTAGACTTTAGGCCTCTGAAACATAAAATAATACATTTTTATTGTTTCTTGCCACTAAATTTGTGGTAAAATTTACAGGAGTAATGGGAAACAAACATGATGGGTATAGAAACAGTGAGAATTTATTATGGTAGACCCGCAATGGGTCTGCAATACAGAATTGGATATTCAGTTACCATTTTAGCCATAGGAAGGGCACAGTTAGGGAAAAGAGGACAGGAGAGCTAGTAAAGTAGCAATTATTTTCTCAGCAGCAACAATATTTTTAGAACAAAATTAAACATGTTGGTTCCTATAACAAGTAGAGTCTTTTTTCAATCAGTTAAGATAAAGTGTTGAAACAGGGATCCCATACAAGGAACTAGAGGCATGCATGAAGAATAATGGATGCAGAGTAACATGCCCACAGAGATGAGATAATTCTGTCTATTAATAGGTAGATTAATAGCATTTCAGATTGTCATTATTTCAGACAGCTACCACTGATCACAAGCACTGATTTCTGGTTTTCTATAAAATTACTCTCACAATTTCACAAAATATTTCTTAACACATTGACTATGGTATGAATATTGTCCATACACAGCAATGTCAGAACACATTTCAGAGAATAATAGGGGCTGCCATTATTCTAAACAGAAAAAGCAGAGTTATCATTGAACCAATCTCTTGTATTTCTTTGAAACAAGACAGATAAATTATTTACCACAAAAAGGAAAAAAAAAAAACACTGTCACGTGTCACTACAGGAAAAACACTGTCACGTGTCACTACAGGAAGGTAATATTGTTCTATTATGTTTACTTGTGAGATTTGTAGTTGAGGTATGGTCATGAAGAGTTTGGAATCATATTGAATAAATGGTCTCATGAACTTGTTGATTAAAACCAAATTTATTCAGTCTTTCAGAAAAGTAATGAAAGGTGTGGCTCTTTGGCATAGCATTGTTAAAGTTACTCCATGCTTAACATAGACCGGATGTGATTGGTTACCATATTTGAGCCTTGGGTATATCTGTGACATTTCTTGGTTACACCTGACATACCATCTTCTAAGGGAAAGTGACTAGTATATGTATTGGGTTGAATTCAACCCTTTATGAGTACCAGCTGGACCCCTAATGAAGTGTCTGCCATTGTGTTCCCAACAGTAAGTCTTCTGCCAAATTTAAAACAAATTAATGAAACTTGTTCACTGAAGGGAGACACTGCATTATAGTTTGACAGGTGTTATTTGTAACCTACTGCAGGCTAGAGTTAGCCTGTTGTATTACAACAGGCTATGTTGCTGTTGTATTACAAACATACTTTTATTCACAATATTATTTAAATGTTCTATCAGTCTAGTGAATGATTAATTATTTTTCCACCCATCTGGGTATACATGAAACTGTGTAAATATTTCTAGAAAACAAATATTTTGTTTTTGCAGCTAGTCAATAAAAGATTTACTCATTGAATGTTTCAAGGACATGGTAATCTTGTAACCAAAAATAATAACTGTAGTTAGAAAGCCATTGTAGTTCAGAATCCAACTTTCTTACAGTCTATAGAATGGTCATTATCTCAATTTTCTTGAAGAGCAATGTAGTTTGATCATGGTCTGGTCACCTACATAAGCTATTATTGTAGTTAGTCAAAATTTCTCAGGCCACCCAAACTAAAAATCGAATCACTCTAGCTGGAAGACTTTTCACTGTTATTTCATTTAATTGATATGTAGGAAAATTATATCCCAGAACTAATACTAATAACATTAAAATTTAAAAACTAATGATGTAGGGCTTGATGATTGTAGCCATGTTTTTTTGTTTTTGTTTTTTTTTCCTGTGCAAAAACTTTTCAGTTTGATGTAATCCCTCTTGTTTGCTTCTGCTGGTTTCTCCTGCAGTTGCAAACTATCCACAAAGACATCACTAGGTCATTGTTGAAAAGTTTATCACCTATTTTTTTTTAGTATTTTCATGGCTTCAGGTTTTCTTTGAAGTCTTGAGCCCATATTAAGTTATTTTGTGTGTCTGTACATTGTTAGGTAGTAGTCTACCTGGTGTATGTAGCAGAAGTATCCCAGCATCATTTCTTGAAGAGACTTTCGTTACTCCAGTTTCTGTACTCAGCACCTGTGCTGTAAATTACATCAGTGTGAATGTGTGGTTTAGTTCTAAACTCTCAATTCTGTCCTATGGACCACCTCTGCTTTTCTGCTAATACCTTGCTCTTTTGCATGCTACTGCTATCATCAAGGCAAGACTATTGCTCTACAATATCAATCGTATAGTTTACATTTTTAGAGAGTAATACATAAGTGTAGTCATTTTTTTAAAAAGAGATCAGTTCATATATAAAAATGAGTTTTTAATGTTCTTTTTGTTAAACATTTCAGTCTAATTTGTTATTCCTTTTTTTTTTTTTTTTTTTTTTGGCGTAGAACTGGAGTTTAGTTCAGAGGTGCCAGAGGTGAGAGAATTCACCAGAGACAGAATGGGGAGCAGAGCAGGCAAATCTACTGAAATACACTGCTGAGGGGAGCACTGGGGAGGCAGGAGAGGCCTACTGTGCCATGTGGGTAGCTTCCTGACTGGGGATTGATCGTGCTGAGACTTAACCCCTAGGCCACCAGGGATGTCCCTCAATTTCCTTTTAAGTTAATTAGCTTATATTTAATCTTTCTGTCTGTGTTTTGTATCACTGTAGGGGCTATTTGATTATGCTTTCTCATCTCTACCAAATATAAAAGATAGTTACTTTTTAAAAACAAGTTAATTTATTTTTCCTCTGCTTAAATCTTTATAAATTTTAAATCAAACATAGCTTTTAATACTAAGGAATTTGTTAAAGAATTTAACATGTGAAAATTTCTAATAAAACAACATGTTTCCAAAATATGGATATTGGGAATTAACTCTTAATAGTATATAAATACAACCAAATGTGAAATAATATTAGTAGCTTATTAAATTTAGCAATCATTTTATTCAAGGAAATATGTTCTGTAAACACTGTCTTTTACTCACAGATTGTCATTGTAACTATTGAATCACCATTGTATCTTAGGGAATGAAGTATAACTTGGCTTCTATTAAACTTATATGTACTGTACTTCAAAATATGCAATTATTTGTAAAGACCCAAATGCCTCACACAGACAGCATAGAAACCAGCCATTCACATAACCTGATTGACCCTGGACAGTTCATCCAAAACGAGAATGGTACAATTGAAAAAAATAATTCCAGTTCCCTTAATCTTTTATAAATTGGAAAACATTTGCAGAATTAAAGGAATGTGCCTTTCAAAGCAAAAGAATTAAGTTCATCTATTTTTGTCATTTTGATGGAATTTATTCATTGATGCTGATTTTTTTTTTGAAACTCTGTCAGCATGACTGTGAAATATTTTGTGAATTATTTTGTTTACAATTTAACCTCCATTTCCCCTAGACTTTGGAGTCCTCACACCTACGGAGTCCTCACACCTAAGGCAGTTGCATCTGTCTCTATTGATCTGGTTAAAATTAACAGACAAATAAAAGCAGTTGAATAGTGTCATCAAACATTCTCATTTAGGGAAAGGTTAATTAATTACAGCATGGTATGCTGTCCTACAAAATTTATCTATATGTTTGTTTTTATTTAAATTAGAATCACAGGTGTGAAATACTAACAAACCTTAATCCTTACTTATATCAATACTTTTTGGTTTTCACAGCACTCTGACTTATAAGTCAGCAAAATATGAGAACTACAGATCACTGTACTCATTCTCAGTACATATGTGATAAAGTACAGTTTAAATATATGGCATACATTTTGGCCAGTGTGGCATCTTTGAACAAATTTGAACTGATTTTCTTTTGTCCAGAACACCTTAAAACTTGTGTAATTTTCTCTTTTACAAGAACCATGTTACATGCTAAATATGCAAGCATATTTAGCCTTATTGTGCCTTAATTATTTTCTCTCATTCCATTTGCCTCCTAAGCTGTATTAAATGGTCATCCTATTCCCACGCCTTGCATTGCCTGGACACTGTCCCCGCGAGTTGTAGGCATCCCCAGTATGTGGTTTTGAAATATGATCATCAAAACATTGAGCCCCTTGGAGATGAATGTTCAGATTGGAAAAACTGAGAGGTTAACTTTTATTTTTGCCCATGTTTGGCATTTGGCTGATCATCTATATACCAAGCAAGATAGATACTCAGTTTTTGTGCAACATGTTGGATACAATCTCTTAGTATCAGGAGCCCATATGAGTTATATGCTTGTTAGATTCAGGAAGATTTTAAATATTTTATTCATATTATAACCCATTTTAAAAAGCTATCCCTGTTCATCATGAACTATACATTATATGATTAGTGTTTTTAAGATTTTTCATTGATTACTAGCATTTAATAATGAAGAGATTGAACCAAAAATGATCTAGATTTCTGCTTGCCCTTGAAATTTCAGAAATATAGTACTTATCACATTTTGAGTGAAAGAGAATGGTGCTTTTTGCCTTTTTAGTGAGCACATGCACCCTGGGTTTCTGTAGATTTTGCTATTTCCAGTTGTATATTTCTGGCTTCCTTAATTGATTTGCCTTATCAAGAGGAACTCACTTGAGTCTGGGGCAAGTTAACAGTACATGGACAATAAGTTAGCTCAGATTGCATGATCCTCCATATCCATCATAACAAAACTGAAAAGTCAGACTTAGGAATACAATCAACTCCAAGTAATTAAACTGGGCACAAAAAAAGGGGAGGGATAATTAGAAGTGATTGCTGAAGAACTAGGGATTTCTTTGTGGGGTATTATTTTGTGTTGATTGCATTTGTGGTTGCACAATTGTGTGAATATACGAAGAGCATGAGGGAGAATTCTGTGCTCTGTAACTGTGTCTCAACACAGCTATTTAGAAAAAAAATAAAACCAACCCAGTCATCCGTCAACTTTTAAACACAGAGGTACATTTTGATTTTTCAATATTTGATGTAAAACACTTACACAAAGTAAACATACACGTTGTACATATAGCTGAGAAGTGTGATGCCCAAGGAAAGACGCCCGACAGGAAATACTTCATATTGTGTGACTCCACTTTTTTTTTTTTAAAAAAAGATTTATTAATTTATGTATACAAGAGCTGGAGTACAGGCCAGAGGTCTGTGTATGGGGGTGGGGCAGTGAGAGACACCAGAGACAGAGTGGGGAACAGAACAGGCAGACTGATGAAGTACACTGCTGAGGGGAGCAGCAGGCAAGTCAGGAGATGTCTGCTGCGCCATGTAGGTTGCTCCTTGGCCGGGGATCAAACTCATACTGCAGTGGCTGCAGAAGCTTCATAGGTTGCTTCTTAACCCCTTGTACCAAGAGGGAGACCCCTGACTCCGCTTTTAACATTACAAAGGTGAAAACAGAGCACTGTTGCCAGCGTCTAGGTAGAAATGTGACAGCAAAGGGGGCAGGATGAACATTTTGGTGTTGATGATGTTCTATATTCTGAATGTTGTGATGATCATGCACCTGTAATAATTTTCAATATATCTCCAGTGGATTTTTACTCCTCAAATAATGTCTTCATGAAGCTGATTTTAAAAGACCATTTGTATAATAAGCAAGTAGATAAGTAGCCACTTAGTAAGAGTACTCTTCTGCTGAGGTCTCTATATCCTGCATAAGTTAAGATTATCATTCAGATGACACGTTCAGGTTTTAAGTTAGAAGCTCCTAGTATCATGGAAACAATATAGATGATAGACACAGGAGTGGGATGCAATATGTGTGATATAGTACCATTTTCTGTTATGTAAGGTTTTAATTTTATTTCTCCTTGATTTAGTTATATTTTGCTGATGATTAAACATCTCTTAATGGCCAATGTGTAGCTCTGTTTTTTACAGATATTCTGCACCTAAGGAACGGCCTTTCAAAATCACCCTCATGTGTTTTTCTTAGCTCTAACCTTCTAAGACAATGAAAGTCCTCATAGCACCAGAGGCAGATACATCATTTCAATTAACAAAAGCTAGATAGCTTCTTCTGACACTTGTTTTAGTTCTCCTAAGCAGGGGCAATCAATTCATCTTCTCCCTGTCATTGAGCAAGTGGTGTGGGGAAGTTCAGTCACCTAATATAATCTCAGAGATGTAATGCATAGATAGATTGGTAGATAGGTAGATGAGTAATTAGATAGCAAGGTAGGTAGGTTGGTTTAAGTTGAGAAAATATAGTATGTTGTTAGGTAGGTTACAGATGAAAAAAGATATCTGAGGTTGAATGATGGAAAGTGTTTTGTTTAGAGTCACAAGGCAAGAAAGTGAAAAAGTCCGATTTTGAGCACAGATCTTTTAATTTGTCCATAGTTTCAGGTATTTGCTTAACAAAATGAACTATGTCTCTGATAATAGAGTACACTACAATTATTTAATTCACAAACCCCTTTGTCTTCTCCCTGATATATAGAAATCGGAGGAAAGAATAGATCAAACCTAAAGTAAAAAGAGTTAAGGTGCAGAATGTTTTGTTCAATTTTTTGCAAGTCAGGTGTTAAAAGATCAGTTATCTACATATATGAGCTTTATTCATAATCACCAGAATGTTTCCCTTACCCATTGTATGTGCACTGTTATACATGGGATACCTTGGCTCTCATTTATAGGATAAAAAATAAGCAATAGCAAGAAGCAATATTCTGTGGGATATGACTGTTATTTAATCTGTGCTGATGGATAATATGTCCATTCTTCAATTTCTCTAACTTTAAAGAAAAGGTTGGGCCTCCCTGGTGGCACAGGCAGTTGAGTGCCACACTGTGAAGCTACCCGCAGCCTCTGCAGTGCTGGTTCAATCCAGGCCCGCTGGTGAGAATCCCACATGGCATAGTAGATCTCTCCTGTCTCGCCCACTGCTCCCTTCAGCAGTGTATTCGGTCGTCTGCCTGTTCTGTTTCCCAGCTCTGTCTCTGGTGAATCCTCTCACCCTCCCGTGCGTCTGGCCTGTACCCTGGTTCTTGTATAAAAATAAAGAAATCTTAAAAAAAGATAAAGAAAACATTATGTTTGCTCCTCACATATATAAAAGAATACAAAAGGTAGTTACTATTGGAAAAACCACTCTCAGCAAAATCCAAATTCTGAAAAAAAAAAAAAAATGGGCGCGCAGACCTCTCCTGCCGCCCGCTGCTCCCCTCAGCAGTGTACTTCATCAGTCTGCCTGCTCTGCTCTCCCCTCTGGCTCTGGTGAATTCTCTCACCCTCCCACACTTCTGACTGTACCATGTGCTTGTATAAATAAACAAATCTTAAAAAAAAAAAAAATGCTGAAAGTGAGCTTAGCTATTCTTTCTGAAGGCTGCCCATGTCTCTACTGCCTCTCAGTGTTCATTATAGATTGAAATCTCTGTATTTGTTTATATAAAAAAATAGACTGAGCAAGGCATTTGGTATTGAAAACACATTTGCCTTCTATCAGGCACTTCCTTGTCATTCAGCACAGTGTGTGTGGGGGAAGTAGTCTTCCTATATGGAAATTTTGGCTATTTCTTACTCTTTAGAAGTATAAAAAAAAAAAAAATTAGCAGCCATAGCAACAGAATAATCCTGCTCAGTGTAATAGGTAAGCACCAGGGGGATGTTTTCTAAATGCAGACTCTCCAGTTAGAAAGTGCTCTTCAGATCTCGAACAAAGAGAAAAGCAGGTATTACCCAAGTGATAGTGGTAGTGACAGCACATTTTGGCTGCCCCACATTTTCCCCTCTATTCAAATATCTAGAATGTAGTAAAAATTAATGGTGCATCACTAAAGAATATCACATGCGAGAGTTGAAATATGGCATCATATATGTAGAATAAATCTCATCTCTGGTAAATTCTTTTTGCCCAGATAGAAAAAATAATATTAATAAATATTCATTTGGGATCTTTATGTCCCCCCATAAAGAACAGAGAAAAATAGGTAATAATGAATTGAACTCAAAATAAATAGGGCAGAACTCTGAGTCCATTAGAAAAAAGCGTCCTGCCAGAAATAAAAATAAAGTAAAACATGTCAAAGAGGACGTCCTATGAGGAGGCAAAATAATGGCATTGAGGGTTTTCGTGGGCAAAGTACAACTCTGTAACTCTGTACTCACAGCATTTGATTTGTTATAAGGAAAATTTTTCAAAGATTTCTGGTTCACCAAACAAGACAGATTCTTTATGGAGATTGCAAATTTGATGTTATTAATGATGAAATAAACTTAAAGGGATAAAAACAGGCATCCTATCTGGGAAATATCTAAGGTATCATAGAAAGTAAACAAATTCAGCTGGTCAGATCCTTGGATGATTTGAAATTCCTTATTATAACAAGTAAAGAAACCCAGTCACATCATACCTTACCTGTTAAATCAGTATTTTTATGTTTGTGAAATGTACCATGTGCATAGGTTACCAACTGACTGATTCTCCGGAATTCTAAACTTGAAATGATCTGGGATGATATTGCTTCCTTTTTAGTACTAGAATTTTGGGGTAATTAGATTAAAAAATACCAGCAATATTAAAATATAAGCATGTCCCAGAAAAGAGTTGATCCATCATATGAATATTTTTAAGTACATGTCCAGACTCCTCTTCTCTTCAGCCAACCTTTGTGGCAGCTGAATTCTAAGTTGATTTGGACTGACTGTCACCTTGTATAGAGCCCTTTCTTTCAATATGGGAGGGTCCTGTGAAATATTATGAGGCATCAATCCAGAGTTATCACAGGTGATATTCCAAAAGGGAAATCATGCTATGGGCCAAATGTAACCACACAGGCCCGTAAGAAATATGGTTTTCTCTGGCTGACAGAAGAAGAGCATTTCAGAGAACTGAAACATAAGATGTTTTGATTGGCCGTTGCTTATTTTAAGATGAAGGGATGCATGGAAAGGAATGCAGATAACTCTAGGACAGAACACCCTGGTCAACAGTTACCAAATAAAAGCATCTGAGTCCTGCAACTATAGGAAATAAATATCGTAAGCCACAAGTGAGTTTGGAAGAAGCTGCATTTCATCCCACTGAGGCACTAAGCAGAAAATCAGCCATGCCAGTCAATTCCAATATAAAGGAAATGCAAGTTGTGTGATTTAGTTACACACACACAGACACACACACACAGACACACATTACTTTTAAGTCATTAAAATTGTGGTGATTTTTTGCATTCTTCTTGTAGATACCTAGGAGTGCAGTGCATATGGTATGCATATGGTAGACACATTTTTAAGATTTTGAGAAAACATTGCACTATTTTTCATAGGTGCTAGACCAATTTACATTCCCACCAACAGTGTTTGAGGGCTCATTTTCTCCACACCCTCACCAACACCTGTTGTTTCTGGTCTTTCTGATATGGGTCATTATCATGGGTATGAAATGATATTTCACTCTGGTTTAGATTTGCATTTCCCTGATGATAAGGAGGTGGGTGTTTTTTTCATGTGCCAACTGACTATCTGTCATTGCAGCCCAATTTACAACAGTTAAGTTATGGAAAGACACTAAGTGCCCAAAGACAGTGGAATGATCAGCAAAGTATATACATATATAACATACACATCACACACATACACACTGGAATACTGCTCAGCTATCACAGAGGATGAAACTGCAAAGGGTAGTGCTAAGTAAATAAGTCAGGAGAAAGACAGATACCAGGTAGCCTCAATTATACGTGCAGTATAGAAAAACTGCAAAGCTGAGGCAACCAGAGTGGGATAGATTTGGGGGGGTTAGAGTACAGAGGGAAGCCATCCCGTGGAACACAGTGGAGGACTATTGGATCTCTGGTGCTGGATAGGATGTGACAGTATACATTGTAGAGGCTTGAACCTATAACCCCCAAAGGAGATAAAAAGATGAGACCTATTATAACTCGATATACGGATTTTGGGGGAAGAAAAAAATAATATAGCCTGAAAACCTGAGAGTGTCCCGTGGAAAATAATCCTTTAAACCATTTTACATCAAACAAACAGTTAAGAGTGGGGTATTAGTTCTGCAGGAATACTGAATATAGGGAAGCAATCACAAAGAGATGAAATTTTAAGATAGAATTAAATGGGAGCAAGGAGAATATCCAATAATTTTGTTGGCTAATTATCTTTTCAATTCTTGCCAAGAGAGCTAAGCATAATTTTTCCTTAAATACAGATATCATAAATTTCTGGGATTCTCCTAAAGAGGAAACTGTTCTAAAATCTGATCTCTAGCAATTCCTTCAATGACCTCAACCCCTTGAATTTAGTAGCAGAAATACAAAGAATACATGAATTGGGAGTCTTAGCAGTTCTCAGTACGGATTTCTCAGTTATGATGCACAACACTTGACCTCAGCACACGTAATTCTCTTCTATTTTAATGTTACCGATCTGGGGAAATTAACCTTAGCACCTGTAAACAGAAGATTCTTTTTTTTAAAGCACAAACAAAAGCCATAGCTTGGTGAGAACTGCACCTTCAACGCAGAGGCCACGGGGCATAACCAAGAAGCAAGCACAAATACATTGTGTATTATTGCAAGAAAATGTGTTTTGATGTATAGGCTGACCAACAAAGCTCTATCGCACAGTCAGCAAGAGTACTCCGAACAGGTCATTTTTACTGGTAATAAAAGCAAACATTTTAGAAAAAAACTTGAGTTGCAACAAGAAATAGTCATGATTATTACACTTGGTTAAGAAATATAATTCTATTAGGATTTGCATGGCTTGACAGTAAATTCACAGTTAAAATTATGTGAAGCTGGATCTGAATTAGAAGGCTGTCTTGTGCTTGGCATTAAAAAGTGACAAAGAAACAAAATTCTAGAAAAGATCCACAGCTCTGAACATCTAATTAGAACACATACCAAAATTAAGGCCATTCAAATATAGAGTAATCCTTTTGATTAAGAATGTTGTTATTGCTCAATATATATAAAGAAAAAATGTTGAAAAGAAATTTATTTTCCTAAATATTTTTAAATGCCCAATATTAGTATTTTTTATTGTATTTTTTTAATTGTGATAATGGTTTATAACACTGCATATGATTCAGAGGCATAGAGTCATACCTCTACAGGTGTGTTACCACACCACACCTACCACTTAGGCTTTGGAACCTCCACCAGAGTCCATGGAACCCCTCTTTCTCTTTTGCTCCCCATCCTCGATTATAAGAAAACATTTCTTTAAATAAGAAATTATTCAGGGGCCTCCCCGGTGGCGCAGTGGTTGATCACTGGATTGTGAAGCTGCCTGCAGCCTCTGCAGCGCAGGTTCGATCCCTGGCTGCTCCCCAGCCACAGGAGGAGGGTCCCGCATGGCGTGCGGACCTCACCTGCCACCCGCTGCTCCCCTCAGCAGTGTACTTTGGTCCTTCTGCCTGCTCTGCTTCAAGCTCTGGCTCTGGTGAATTCACTCACCCTCCCTCGCTTCTGACTGTACTCAGTGCTTATATAAATAAATTAAAAAAAAAATCTTAAAAAAGTATTAAAAAAGTAATTAAAAATATTAAAGTATTGAAGTATTAAAAGTATTTAAAAATATTAAAAAGTATTAAAAATAAATAAATAAGAAATTATTCAAAGAATGGTGAGTGTGTATTTATAGTTCTAAAGAAATAAGATGTCATCTAAAATATCGAAACATAAGTCATCTTTCCTTCAACAAGTCGAAAGTATTCAAATTTCACTGATTGGCATTTTAAATTAATTCAGGAAGAATTGAATGCAAATTATTTTCAGTTTGGAGAATGAAGACCTGACATTCTGACTCCTGGGAGAAACTGAATAGAATTGGAAAATCTAATATATTCTTAGTTACTCAATTTTAGCATAAAGTATTTAAATACAGGAAGCACACAGACTATACAAGCTGTATACAATTAGAATCTTAGATTTAAAGATATGGTAAAGAAATGTGCATCAAAATTGGCTTCACTGTAGAAGAGTGAAATAGATTTTTTTCTTTTCAAAGAAAAAAGGAATAGATATTAGAAAAATATGACTTTATATCTTTATATTTTGTATTCTGTTGAAAAATCTATAATACATACATATATAAATATTTATCTTCTCTTCACTACTGAAGGGCCAGAATTATAAGTAGATACAAATCAATCCTTAAAAATGTTACCCTCTATTTTCTGCTCCATAAAATATTGTCTTTCATACTAATAAGTTAACCATTAATACTAAAATGATATAGGTGGACTTTAAAAGAATATCAAGTAATATTTATTTTTATGTTTCTCATGTTAAATATAATAATGATAGTGTTAGCAATGATCAGCTTTTAAGTTTTATATTTCTTTGTTTAGTCTTTCCCTTTTTTACTTAAGGACTAATATATAATGGGTAAATGCTCATCACAATTAGATATTGTCCCCTAAACATAAAACAACATCCCTGGGACTCCCCAGTGGTGCAGTGCGTTGAGCGCAGTGCTGTGAGGCTGTCCACAGCCTCTGCATCGTGGGTTTGATTCCTGCTGGCCAGGGAGATACCCACATGGCACGGCAGACCTCTCATGTCTCTCCCGCTGCTCCTCTCAGCAGTGTTTTCCATCGGCTTCCCGTTCTGCTCCCCACTCTGTCTCTGGTGAATTCTCTCACCTTCCTGCACTTCTTCCCTGCACCCCAGTTCTTGTATAAATAAATAAATCTTTAAAACAAACAAACAAACAAACAAACAAACAAATAAATAAAACAGTCCTTCAAATAGAAAATGTTGACTGTAAATGGTCTGCCTGAGAATGTTCAGAAACAAGGAATGTCAACTAATAAATGTTTTGTTAAAGTCTAACAAGGTATAAGAATTGGAAAAATTGACTGTAGCAATGAAGTATTTAAATGCAATGTTTGTATAAAAATACTATCACAGTGTCTGGACAACAGATGAACCAAAAAAACCATTTTCTTTTATATTTTAATGGGTTTACATTTTTGCATTCCATAAATTATCTACTGAAGCTATAAATTTTGTGCATGGTACTAAGAGAGACAGACTTGATCTTATCACAGAATCTGAGAACTTGGAATACGAAGGAGTTATTCCCTTTCCAGGACAATGATATAATTCTCCCAGAGACTACCATTGAGTTGTCTCTCTTTTTTGTAATTTCAAGTTTGCCTTGATAGATCTTTTCAGAGTCTTCCATCTTCATCGTTCTTTTTATTTTCTTCAGTGTTCTTTTTTACAAATGAGGGAAAAGTGAAAATTTCCAAAGATAATCATATCAGTATTGAATTTCATGCTCTCTATTTTCTTTACTACAAAAGAGAATCACAGAAGTATACTATGTGAAATAAAGTCTGTCTTTCTGTTTCTGAAAGTTAAACTAAACATTTAGGTTCTTCACCTAAGAAGTCTTCTTATCTCATATAATATTAAAAAAATTCAAAGTGGTACATTGGAAATTTGGATTTTATTCTACATTTCAAAAGAAACATCTTACTCTTTCCACTATAAATGGAACCTATTTAGAACCTGCAAGAGAAGGAACATTGCCTGTGAAAATAAAACTTTCTGCATAGTGGAACACGCAGTCACTTTTGCAAACAGGTTTGTTTGAGCTCAAGATTACTAGAAGGAAGCCAGATAAAAAGTTTATCCACAGATGCCAAATTCACGATGACATTCATTATCATATGTGTAAATATAGATGCAAGAAAGAGAGCCTAACATGTGATTCCCCTTCCAGGGAGGTAGAGCCCAAAATGTGATTCCCCTTCTAGGGAGGTAGAGGAGGCACTTTGACCTCATCAGAAGTCCATCAACATCTGGAGGGTGGGCTAAAGTCACAACTGACATTCAGTGTCCATTCAGCATTCAGTATAGCTGCCTATTCATGCAGCTATCTAATTAGACAACCTCATTAACTAAAACTGTTTTTTGTGTCAAAACCTGAATTTATCAGGAAGTGGCCCAGAAGAAATGACAACAAATAGACATTTCTCACTGGTTTTTTACAGTGAGCGGTTCCCTTGGGATAAGGAAGGAACTTCCACCCCAGGGTACTTCCCCTATTTAATATCTTCAGAGCCAACAAAATGGCACCAAATCCACTCAGCAAAGCAGAAGCCTTATTCCTTGGCCAAGGATTAGATAAAGGGGTCTCTTGCTCTCAAGCAACCTTCTCCCCCATGAGTGGGGCTATGGTGTTTTATAGGGTCTCAGGTTGGGGTGTTAGTAAGCCAAGAGCAGGATGTTCTAGGAAATAGTTTGCTCCCCCTTTCTTCTTTGTATGGTCTTGCCCATCTGGGATTGTCCCTCTGGGGGTGTGGGATAGGGTGTCAGTAAGTCCTAACCTGCAGCTGTTACCTGGAGATCCAGTGTTGTCTGGTTGTATGATTTGACTGTTGTTGTAGTTTACCTGTTGTTCTGGTCCTCGATCTCCACCCTGGTCTCTTTCTGGTCTTCGGTGTCACCCACAGTCTCTCTCTGGCCCTAGGTCTCCATCTCGGTCTGTTTCTGGTCCCAGATCTGTCCCCGTGGGTCTTTCTCCTGGGGAAGTAATCATAACGAAGCCATAAATCTTCCAGATTTCCTATGGCATTTGCAGCTCAGGAAACAAATGGATTGGAAAAGAATATCCACATTATAGCTAATTGGGGGGTAAAAAGGAATTTCACTTTATTTTTTATTAATTACAGCTGAATATAAGAGACTGTACCCAATTTTGGCTTCTTTGATTTTGAATTCGGCAACATTAACTCACTGTCAGCCTGTAGAGAGGTACATCGCCATAATTCCTAATACCTGCGAGAAATAAAGGTGCATGGGGCCTCCATTTTGTATCCAAACTGTCTAAAAGCATTTTCATGCATCGTCACAGTTTTTATGGTGTCTGTAAATTGAACAGGTGGCCCTGAATGTCGCCCTTTAACAGAGAAGGGGCTGCGTCTTCACAGCTAAATTTCTCCTCACAAAGCATTTCCTCCCAGATTGCTCACTTTGTTTGCTTTGTGAAGTGAAACACAAAATAAAACAGACCAGCCTTTTCCTTTCTTCTGTGATAAATTACAAAGTCTTTTCAAATGAAGGAAATTGCAAAGTCTTTTCAAGTGGAGATTGGTTGTACAGAATACATTAGTGTATCAATAAGGTACTATTGATTCTGGGGACAATAGCCCAGACATGACATGGAGCAAGGCAGTTCTGCCAGGTGAAGTTAATATTATTCAGGAATTATGTAAGCTATTGGGATGAAATAATGAAACATAAGCTTTAAAATCTTCACACAGAATGACAGGTACTATAACTCATAACAAAGTTCAACGTCGGTACAATTCCTAATTAATATGCATTCTGTGATCCACTGAGATACAGCATTGTTCTTTGCAGACTCAAAGTTGTTTAGTTCACTTAGACACAGCTGTTTAACACATTTCTTCAGAGGGTTTCAAGATGTCTGCAACAAATTTTTTTAAGATTTTATTTATTTATGTATGTATTTATTTATTTATTTATTTATTTATTTATACAAGCACTGGGTACAGTCAGAAAGCACGGGAGGGTGAGAGAATTCATGAGAACCAGAGCGGGAAGCAGAACAGGCAGACTGACGAAATACACTGCTGAGGGGAGCAGCAGGCACAGCAGGGGAGGTCTGCGCACTATGTTGGACCCTCGCAGGCAGCCTGGGATCGAACCGGCACTGCAGAGACTGCGGGCAGCTTCGCAACCCAGCGCTCAACCGCTGTGCCACTGGAGAGGCCCTGTCTGCAACAATTTAAGAGTGGAAAAGACACCCCATCTCCCTCTCTGAGGATACACTGTTTATATTTCTCTGGTTCTCTTGCTTACATGAACATTAAATTATCGCTTTAAATGATTTATTGTCTTACACATGCTGATTGAATACTCTTATTTTTTTAATAAATGTCTGTTTTTTAAAGATTTATTTATTTATGCATATAAAAACTGGGTTATAACCTAGAGGTGCAGGGGGTGAGGATTCACCAGAGACAGAGTGGGGAGCAGAACAGGCATATCTACTGAAATTTACTGCTGAGGGGAGCAGCGGGCAAGACAGGAGAGGTCTGCTGCGCCATGTGGGTTGCTCCCTGGCCAGCCAGGGATCAAACTCGTGCTGCATTGGCTGCAGACAGCCTCATAGGCTAGGTCCCAATCCTTTGAGCCACCAGGGAGGCCCTTAAATGCAAAGTTTTAATCCATATAATATGTCTTCCAAAATCTTGTCCTTTCCTTACAAATATATTTATACTTATAAATAATATATATTTTATATGTAAAAGGTTTTGTATATATTTATAGTTATATAAAAATGTTTTATATGTTTGTATTATTTATATTATATTATTTATATAAATATGTATGAATATATAAATTTATCATATATATACAATATAAATGTATCACACACAATATGTTATTATACACAAATATATTGTATATAAAGATAATATATTAAAGGTTTTATATATATTCATATTATTTATATATATTTATATAAATATATATATAAAATCTTTTGTGCGTAGAATTCAAATTTTTCAGAATTCAATTTAACAGAATTCAAAAGATCAAAACAGCATGGCCATTAATCATGACAAAAGTTATAAGATATGTTGCAAATAAATGTGTTGGTTAGCAGACTAATTGGGGTTTTCATGAGACGAATTTTCTTGACTGCACCATGAATATTTAAATGTGTCTTTTGCTGAACAAAGTTGATATCCTTAACTATCATAAAGGAAAAAAATGTATAATAATATGTATTGAGACATGATTATTCCTGGGGTTTCCTCCCACGTGTCATCTTACATAAAATTCAAATTTATGCAGAGTATATTCTGTAGGTCAAGTACTAAGGCACTGAGTCAAAATGTTACTGCTTTCCTGGAGAGCTCAGTTACTGAAAAGACATAAGAAAATCAAATAATCACATAAAGTTTGCACCTATTGAATCTCTACAATAGCATATTTTTTTAGCAATAATTTAAAATGCAGTTCATTGTAAAAATAAAGGTTCACTTTACTGTTTTCTAAGGTCATAGACATCATCTGTATCCTTAAGTTTGCTGTTACTGATGTTTATTTCTAGAGGAACTGGGAATTAAATCACTTCTTTTCCTACTGACTTGGATTACTGATCTAGTTGCAGGTTTGAGTATATGTCTCTAATATATGCTTCTTTTTTGGCTACAGTTTGAAGTAATTTCTACCTTCAAAATGGACAATTTCATATTTCAAAGTTGCTTTAAGCTAGCACTATGATGTCTTATTAAATGTTTATTGTGCAATATATTTTAAAAAACTAAATATTCATAGACGAAAATTCTGTAAAAGCAACCATAAGTCCTCCCAGGTAGCGTGAGGGATTAAGTCTCAGCAGTATGAAGCTGTCTGCAGCCACCGCAGTACAAGTTCTATTCCCAGCCAGGGAGGTGACCCACATGGCGCAGTAGACTTCTCCTGTCTCGCACGCTGCTCCCCTCAGCAGTGTGTTTTAGTCGATCTACCTGTTCTGTTCCCCACTCTGTTTTTCTGGTGAATCCTCTCACTCCCACACCTCTGGCCTACACTCCAGCTCTTGTATGCATAAATAAATAAATCTCTAAAAAAATTTTTAAAAAGAACCTTATTACACAAAATAATAGGATGAAAGTTTTTCACTATGGATTGTCTTATTTTCCTCATAGAAGTTAGGTATTATAACTTAATTATCATGATACTACAAAATATATATTATAAACACATATATATATAATTTGTATATTCACACATACATTTGCTTACTGTAAATGCATCTTTAAAGCACTGGTTTTATTGTTTTGAAAATATTTAATATATATTTCATATGTGTGAATATCTATAGTTGAGAAAGTGATATATAAAAAGTTGTGGAGACAAAGAATGGAGAAGAAAAGGGAAAATCCAATGTAAAATGTGATATACTAAGCATTTCAGAAACATTCAGAGAAAGAAAGTAGCAGGATAAACTAACTCTCAAAATGTTTGTGAAGGATGTGGGATTTGAAGTCGGCTCTAAGTAAGTAGCATGGATTTCATATGAGTAAAACATTTTGAAAAGGGAAAGAAAGTTATGAGCAAGAAATGGTGACATTAAGGAGCCAACTAAGAATCAGCTTATCTCACAGGAGTGGCGAGTAACTCAGTGAGGACAGGAAATTCTAGTTCACAGTAGAAATAGCAGTGATGAGGACAAGAGCATTTATTTATCACCTACAGTGTTCCAGGCGCTGGGCTAAGCCTTTTACCTCAGTTCAATGCTACATGGATCATGTAATGCTCACATTTTACACATTAAGAATAAAACACAGCTAATTTATTTATTTATTTTTAATATATATATTTTTATTTCTGTGTTGAGAAACAAGGGTATAGGCCAGAGGATTCACCCAATGAGACAGAGTGAGGAATAGAACAGGCAGATCTACTGAAAGACATTGTTGAGGGGAGCAGCGGGAGAGACAGGAGAGGTCTGCTGTGTCATGTGGATCAGCTCCCTGGCCCAGGTTAGAACTCATGTTGCAGTGGTGACAGTGCTGAGACTTAACCCCTAGGCCACCAGGGAAACCCAGGACATAGTATATTTAAGTCACTTGTTCTGGTCACAAAATTACTGGTGTTAACTTAAATCAGTATGGTTAAGCAGAAGTCAGTGAGTTTTTTAAGGAACCAAGACTAAGGGTTCACCTCAGGAACACCCCTGGGAAAGCTTCTGAGTTTTGAGCCTAATAAGGAGAATTTTATGCAGTCTTCAAAGAAAACATTGTACCTTTTCAAGGAATTTCACAGAGAAAGTCCGGGCAGGTGTCTAGTTAATGCATCGGTTTGATGTGCAGGTAGTGAGGTAAACAAAGAAGATTGTAAAATTTGCTCTATTTGGAGCTTTATCTCTTGAAAGTGTGAGTTTGAGTAGTCTCTTCATCCTTGAAACCCGTCTTTCTTTGAAGTTCCTGATTTGCCTGGAAACAACTTTTTTTGATGTTGAGGCAGATTCTTTGCCAGGTCAGTGCAGCTGTGCTTGGTAGTTTGGCTTGTATCTCTCAGTTGAGGCCAGAGAGAGGGTTATTCTTTCAATTGTTGATGTTAATTAGCAAGTCTAATTATTTGAAATTCAGTTCTAATTCTAGAGATAATGTTAGCCATGACCATATACTCTCTCAGGAAAGCTAAAATGTGCCATTTTGGTGTTTTTCTCTCTTATTCATTTGTTCTTTTTAAATTGGTCTAATTTGGTAAATAATTTTATATGAATGTATACAAAAATGACTGTGGAATGATTTTTGAACCAACTTGTGTGTTTTAAATTCCATGCAAGTTTTGGATGATCTTCCTACTATTGCGCTTTCTGTTCTATATGTTTTCCTATATCCAACCCCCTAAATTCTTAACATTTCCCCCGTCTCTTTTGTATCATAACTAATGGCATCAAAAAGCCAAAGACTCTGTGGACATATTTGAAATATTGCCCCTTTCAGTTCAGTGTGAGAAAAGGTTTCTGTAGTTGCTTCTCATCTCAGTCTTAAATGGTCTGTTTGTTCTAGTACTCATGATGTCTTTATGAAGAAAACAAGTATTTTAATTAGCCTAAGTTCTGTCAGTCAAACTTAACATCTTATGGACAGCAGTGTTCTCAAGCCTTTTCACACTGTATACCTATATCAATATTTTTAATGGGAAGAAGCTGTAAGTTTATAATTAAGGTAAAAGGATACTTTAAGCCTTTCATTCTATTTTTCATAGCAGTACAAATTAATGCAGTTTATGTATCTGTTTTTTATATTTCTGGAGTACTGGTTTGT
Organism: Talpa occidentalis; assembly: GCF_014898055.3. NCBI lineage: Eukaryota > Metazoa > Chordata > Mammalia > Eulipotyphla > Talpidae > Talpa > Talpa occidentalis. The sequence continues at coordinate 92,025,705 of NW_023601322.1, read as the reverse complement.
AATAAGGTGATTTAAGTGATTTTAAGATTTTTTTTTACTGTGGATTTAATGCATACATAGCAAAACTGATACCTTATCAAAAGATATTCATATAAAAGGAAAAAGCATATCTTGGACTACATAAACTAAATTAGACTATTTCATTTTCAATCACTGTGTTTCATTTTTTGAAGTTCACTCATAATTTCTCATTTCTTTACTGATATCAGTGTTTTTTTTTTTTACCTTTTTTTTTTTTATTTTTTCACATTTTATTTAAATTTTATTTTTATATTCCCCATATAATTACAACCCACTTATTTTGACCCTAAGCCCTCAGTGGTTTTTAAAGCCTAATCAGTTTATATTATATTTTTAATAAATTTTTTGCATTTTCAAATGCGACTGAATATCTTCATATGAGAAATGATTTCAAAGGTTGAAATGTTCTATCCCAAGTCTTTTAAAGTGTTAGGAGAGGGCCTCCCTGGTACCTAGGGGTTAAGTCTCAGTGCTGCTATCAACGCTATGGCCTGAGTTCCATTCCAGGCCAGGGAGATACCCCCATGGCGCAGACCTCTCCTGTCTGGCCCACTGCTCCCCTCAGCAGTATATTTCAACAGATATGCCTGTTTTGCTCCCCACTCTGTCTCTGGTGAATCCTCTCACCACCCACCCACATGTCCAGCCTGCACCCCAGTTCTTCCATGCAAAAATAAAAAATAAAATCTTTAAAAAATAAAGTGTCAGGGGAGTTTTATAGATGAGATATTTATGGCATTGATGTTTATATTGCCTCCTGATGAAAATGAAGACCCTAAGTCTCCCCTCGGTTCTTCCTGACTCTTCTAGAGACCCATGTGCATTTTCTGAAAACACCCCAGACACACCCACTGGGCAGACTTTAATGGTGACTCAACCTGTATTTTCTTTTTTTTTTTAGATTTATTTATACAATAACTGGGGTACAGGTCAGAGGCGTGGGAGGGGGGTGAGAGAATTCACCAGAGACAGAGCAGGGAGCAGAACAGGCAGACGGACTGAAGACACTGCTGAGGGGAGCAGCGGGCTAGACAGGAGAGGTCTGCTGCATCATGTGGGTTTCTCCCTGGCCTGCTGGGAATTGAACCAGCCCTGCAGAGTCTGCAGACATCTTCACAGCATGGCTCTCAACCCACTGAGCCACCCGGGAGGCCCTCCACCTGTATTTTCTAAGACCTTGTCTTGTGGAAATTTCTTTCAAGAGATAAACTGGTGAGGACCTTTTCTCCCCATAACACATGCAGACAGGATTCTCGTTGGGCCCTATGCTGTTATATAATCAGGTCTATACCGTTGATAAAAGGTCCTTGCAAATTGTAGTCTTATAATACTTAAAAGAAAGAAATTAAACCACACAAAGCAGATATAATCTGTTCCATCCTGTGCATATTTCTACAAAAATAATTAGTTCTACACAATTGGTAAACAGACTATTATTGAATATAATCTGAAAGTCTCATTGAATTAGGCAAACTACATTGTGTGGTGCCAAGAACCAGCAGCTGAATGCTAAGTTCACCAACCTCAGGGAAACAGTACAAAGTAGAATTCTCAATTACTGCGTGATCTTCTTTTTGCTTTAATCTGACCTCATCTCCTGCCTTGGAAGAGCTTTTTCTCACTTTTCTGTTATAACTGTCAGGAGGAATCAAATACAAGAGAGCGAGTCAGATCCTTTCATCTCTGCTGTCCCCAGAGTTCACATAGTTTTTAAAGGCATCTTCACCTGCATCTTCTGTGTACAGTTTCCTTTGGCTTGCAGTTTTCTTGACAAAAGTTAGCATTCTCAAGACTTTCTGATGTCCCTTTATATAAAATTGCTTCACCTATATTTTTGAACAGGCTAATATTTACTATAAAATTTCTTTGTGTATTAAGAATGTGAATGTGGGGCCTCCCTGATGGTGCAAAGGATGAAGACACAGCCTCTGACGCTGTCCACAGCTGCTGAAGCGCGGGTTCAATCCCCAGCCTGAGAGATACCCGCAGCAGACCTCTCCTGACTCGGCTGCTGCTCCCCTCAGCAGTGTATTTCAGTCAGTCTGCCTGTTCTGTTTCCCTCTCTGTCTCTGGTGTATCCTCTAACCCCCAACTCTTTTGGCCTGTAACCCAGTTCTTGTATTCATAAATAAATATTTTTTAAAAAAATGTGAATGTGTTCATTTTTTTTTGGTTTTATTGTCTTTATTTATTTATTTGGACAATATATAATTTCTCCCCCCAGGTGTGACCACCATAGTTCTTTCACTATTATGGCAAAGCGTCCATATTCCATCACCATGTTCCCTAGTGCTCAGCCTCCCACCCTAGTTTCACTTCATCTCATCCATTCCTACCCTCGTGGATGGTTCATATCTATGGACAGCTTTCTTGGCTTGTCTTTGTCTGATCCTTTGTTTCAGTTTTTCCATATTTCACATCTGAGTGAAATCACCTGATGTTTACCATTTTACTTCTGACTTATTTTGCTGAGGATGAACCCTTCCAGCTCCAGCCATGTTGTCACAAATGGCGTGAGTTTATCTTTTTTGATTGTTGGATAGTATTCCCTGTATATACATACCACATCCTCTTGACCCATGCATCTGTCTTGGGGAGCTTAGGCTGTTCCATGTATTGATTATTATAAATAGTGTTGCAATAAACTTAGGAGTTTCCTTTTGAATTAGAGTTTCTTTTTGAATTAGTGTTTTGTGTTCTTTGGTTAGATTCTGAGGATTGGAATTATCTAGTAGATTCAGTGGTTGGGTTAGTATACATTCCCACCAGCAGTGGAAGAGCATTCCCTTTTCACCACATCCTCACCAACACTTGGTTTGCTATTCATGTATTTGTTTGTTTGATACGGACCATTCTCATTGCTGTGAGGTGGTATCTAAGTTGTGGTTTTAAGTTGCATTTCTTTGGTAATAAGTGATGATAAGCATTTTTTCATATGCCCGTTGGACATTTGCATTTCTTCTTTGGAGACTCCTCTGTCCACTTTTGAGCAGGTTGTTTAATTTGTTTTTGTTGAGTTGTGTGAGCTCTTTATAGATCTTCAACATCAGTGCTTTATCAGATGTATGATGCATAAATATTCAGTCCCATTCAGTGGGGGGTCTCTTGGTTTTGGTTAATGTCTCTTTATTGTACCAAAGCTTGAAATAGTCTCTGTTGTTTTTATTCTCTGTCTCCAGAACTGGGAAAAACAAATGAGAAGAGAAACAGCTGGGACTATATCAAGTTTTTTTGTATAGCTACTGTTTTTGTTGCAAAGAGTGATTGGTGACCCATCTATTTTTATCCACAGGTATTTTTTTTTTTTTACCACAAACACATATATTAGTGTGAGGGGGAACTTTTCTGATTATATAATTTTAATATGTTTCTAAATTCATAATTTTTTAGAACAACAAGTGATGGCCTCTGAAATTTACTAAATATATATAAACTAACTTAATAGAGAACAAATTCACTGACTTGTTACTTTTCCATACACTAAGTACATTGTTCAGACACAAGGAAATTTTGGAATAACAGGGTAAAATTCATAGGGACTTTGTCTGATTATTTAGAGAGCACTAACCCATGCTTTCTACATCTAAAGAAGTGAAATTTTACTTTTACATGATTTATGCTCTAGTAGATGTTTATTTTATGGCAAGGTGAGGTTATGAGACAGATGTTAAAAAACAAGATAGACAAAACTTAAACACAATGTGATCACCAAATCAATCCTTTAATAACAGACTAATTCCTCAAATATATACCAGCTGAATGTAGTAAACATTCATATAAAAGTCATAAGTATTAAAGTAAAAAAGAGAGAGAAAATAATTGCTTTTCATCAAAGCTTTAAAAAGTACAAAGCAAAACAATTGCAAAGAAAATCCTGCAGCTTACAAAATCATTTGCCAAAGCAACTATTAATTTCTAGTTTAAACTGGGTTTTAAATCCACGCTTTTGCAGTAATACATTCATTTCATGCCCAATTTATAAGAGTTAACCACAGAATCCCTTATAAAGATAACACAGAGTTCTATTTCATCATATCTTTTGAGTTATATCAGCATGACCCTCTCTTACACTGGAAGGGATGAGATCAGCATCTCCATAAAATAAGAGCAAGAGCTGTTAGATCACTAATGGAGGGACAGATTATTGTGTTATCAACATTCCTGGCTTTTGATCTACTCAGCTGTTATAGATCTTTGCTGAGTTCATCCGAATCACTTCCCAAAATTTAGGGCAGCATAAGTGTTTGCTTTTGTCTATCTCACTTAATTATCCAAAATGGGATATGTGGGTATACTTCAGAGTCACAATGGCAAGCAGGATCATTCTTATTCTCCTTCTCTGAAGATTTCATCACATGCCAGTCCTTAAGCGGTAAGAATTAAAAATGACATAATTGGACAAAAATAAGTTTTGTGAGTAATGGTAATAATTGTAACAAAGTATGAAGCATTCACACATGCTGACTCTCCTTTGGCAAGAAGGCAACTTTTATTTTCCTTCATCAGCTGTCTCTCATGTTTTCACAATCATTTCAAAAGTAGCCAATCATTTTAAACTTCTGACCCTATACCTCTAAAGCTCAGCAGATAAACTTACTCTCCACTTACTGAGAAAATAGGCACCAATTTCCTGCCCATTACAGACACATTGACTTGTATTGACACGGGTAAATTCACTTTCTCTTGCTCACTTTCACTCATGTGCTGGATGCCTTCCCTCTGCTAGCAATTTCAGGAGTTAAATTCATACCACTTCCTTCTTTGGATTCAAATGACAACCCCTTTTGTAAGTACAAGTTCAAACTCATTGCTCTCCATCAAAACAAAATGCAATTCGTAGTTTTGGGTTAAATTCTAGAAAGAGAAAGAATGGTGCAAAAGATAGTGTCAATACAATGAGGGACATTTACATGGGGACCGTATAGATCGGTGAATGGTATTTTATCCACCATGAATTCCCTGAACTTGTTTTCATCCTTTTCTCTGTTTTTAGATCGCAGCATTTTTAACTTTCTCAATATTATAAAGTACTGACTTTTTTGGTTTTATTGAAAAAGCATACATTAATTGCCTCCCAGCTCATACTGTCTTCAGGGCTATGCTTTCTCTGATGGAGAATCATTTTAGCTTCTGATGTGTTATGGAAAACTGTGGCACTCCTGGTCTTCTACTGCATCACGCCAGTCCCTGCCTCCATCACGTGGCCATGTAACTTGCATCTCTTCATGTCACCTTCTCTCTGTGTGTCTTTGTATCCATATTGCTCTATTCTTTTTTTTGGGGGGGTGGGGTTATTTTTAATTTTTAAAAAGATTGATTTATTATGCATACAAGATCTGGGGTACAGGCCAGAGGTGTGGGGGTGAGAGGATTCACCAGAAACAGAGTGGGGAGCAGAACAGGCAGACTGACTGAAATACTGCTGAGGGGAGCAGTGGGTAAGACAGGAGAGGTCTGCTGCACCATGTGGGTAGCTCCCTGGCTGGGGATTGAACTTGTGCTGCAGTGGCTGCAGATAGCTTTATAGTGCTGTGTCTTAACCCCTTGCACCACCAGGGAGGCCCTATTTTTAATTTTTTTAATGTGGTACCTTTTTAACATTAACATCTTTGTTAATTTTTTTGACAGCATAGGATTTCTCAGCAAAGTTTTGATATTGATAGAGAATTTTTTGATGCTATATTAGCTACTTCATGTGGAAAAGTTCTAGTGGTTGATTAGTTAGACTTGGAGTTTGCAGCCAAAATTAAGAAATTGGGTCCCCAATCATGCTGGCTCTCTGAGAATAATAAAAAGCTACTAAATTTTCCTGAGATTTTGTTCCTTATAAAAGAAACCCACTATCTGGCCCAGTTGGTGGCACTAGGGGTATCTGCAGCCACTGCAGCATGAGTTCCATCCCTGGCCAGGGAGTGGCCCACATGGCACAGCAGACCTCTCCTGACTCGCCTACTGCTCCCCTCAGCAGTGTATTTCGTCAGTTTGCCTGTTCTGCTCCCCACTCTGTCTCTGGTGAATCCTCTCACCCCCTACACCTCTGGCCTATATTCCAGCTCTTGTATACATAAATAAATAAATCTTTAAAAAAAAAGAAAAAAGAAACCCATTATTAAGAATGTCAGTTCTTTTCTTTTCTTGAACATTTTTTTCATTGTTTTTCCTTTATTTTATGTGATCACATCTTAATCTATGTTCAGTAAAGTGGATTTTTTTTCTCTTAGATTTTCAATAGTTTTGAATGAGTTCAAGTAGTTGAATAGTTTTAGCATCACATGAAATATCTTTGAATTTAGATTAGATTAGCATTTGTCTATGAAGAAAATATTGTTTTAGATATCTACCTTGTGATATATTTATAGTAAAACTTGTGGCTATTATTCTAGACAGCTAAAACTGATGAAATACTCAAAGTTGTTAGTCAAATCAATAAAAAAAATCAGAGTAACATTTCTAATTTGATTACTTAGAAAATTATTTAATTTGTATGTAAACAGTTAGCGTTAGTTAATTAAATATCAGATGGTTCTTCAAGATGAATTATTGATATTTCTTTGTAGTTAAGTCAGATGCACATTACGAGCATTTTGAGAGTTTTGTTTCAACATCAATTCAGCTGGATCTGTTCAATGGGAAGAACTATTTTTGAATTCAATAACAATGAATCAAAAAGTCCTTCTTACTTAATTTTAATCAGATGTTTAATTGCCACTCAGTATTATCATTGTGCAAATAATTGGATATAATAGTACTTAAATTAGCAATTGTAACTCAGGCTTTATTGCTGAACATAGTATTTTATCCATTAATGATTTCAAATATTTTTATATGAGATAGCATATGATTATTATTTTTCTAATGACATTTTTAAGTTAGCAAATATTATTTTAGAAACAATACTGAAAGTTCCCATTTCATAAGGAGATGGTAATATGTTATTTGTCTTCTTGAGAGAATTAGGCAGAAATCCTAAGAATACAAATTAATGTTTGAGAATTTATATTGATTATTCATTGGTCAGTCAGTAAGAATGACTTAAAGATGAGTGACATCTCTTTTTCCTCTTGAAAACTTAAGAACTTTTGAATATGTCTTTAGAGTGAAACTCACAGATGATTAATTTTTGTCTTTTACTATTATGAATTGTCATTCAGTAAACATTTACCAAACATTAATAATAGCAAAAGTCTATTTGAAATTGAAATTTACAAATTTCCATATTTGTAAATAGGAAACAGAACAATGAAAATGAAATAAAATTAAAATGTCCACAGGACAAACAGATTTTTTAAAAAAATATTAATTAAAAAAATCATCTTCTTGCTGTTACTTTTTTCTTTTTTTTTGGTTTATTTATATATTTTACACCATTCATTTTTGTACAGTGTTTGATTTCTCCTCTCAGGTACTATCCCCATAAAGTCTTGGTAGTGGTAATTTTATTATGTCTTTCTGTCCCTGCTTTATAAATGTTTGTATCTATGTATGCCTGTATCTGTGTGTTATATGCATATGTAGTCAGATAGGAATGCATGTGTGTAAGTAGGTATGTATATACTCAGGGGATGTTTCACTAAGTCGGTCCAAAGTGCTATCACCTCAGGAATGCAAAATCCAAAAGCGTGTTATCTTCATGCAGCAGGGACAGTTGAAAGGCCCAGGCATTCCAGGTCTAGAGGGAGTGGACACATTTTTAAGGCAAATTATGTATTATAACTGCTTTGACATGTTTAACATTTTATGCAAGTTATTAAAGGGACCTAATACATGTAAATATACATTAATTATACAGGTAGTAGAAGATTATGCAGGTAAAGGAAAATCGTAATAAGTATGGACAGTATCCAGAGCGGTTTCTGGGACATGTGTTCATTAGTGTATGTGAGTGTGTAAGAGTGTGAACAAATATGTGAAAGTTTTTGCTAGTGTGTGTTTGAGTTTGTATGGGTAAGAGAGTGTGTGCATGTGTTGACAGTGGTGTTTATAAAGAGACTTGACTGGTCACCTACCCTTTTTAGTGGAGCTAAAAACTGAATCTCCTATAGAGGATAGTAAACTGTTGAAAATAAGTTATTAAGCAAAAGAATGAAGACAAATTTGTCCTGTTTAAGTCTCAGTGGATATAAAAGAGGTCAGAAATTTTAAAAAAGAGTTTATGTTGCTGCATGAACTCTGTTAAAGTATTGCTTTTTTGTTTGTGATCTTTGGTTCCTAGCAGGTTATTTTTGGTGTGTTTTGTTTTTGTTTGTTTGCTTGTTTTTTTTGTTTTTTTTTGTTTTTTTTTTTTTTTTTTTCCCCAGGAATATAATGGTTTCCTTTCCCTAAACATCTTGGCTATTTTTTCTCACCATTTGCCTCAACAACTGGTAAAGAAAAATAAGTTAATTTTTAAGCCTACAAAAACTTTGGGATGTTGATAAATTCTTGATGATAGTTAAAGGAAAGAAAACTGAATGTACCATCAAATAGTAACACCCCCAGGTCTTTCCCAAGGCAGTGAATAAGTAATATGCCATTGTGAAAAGAATTGCAAAAAAGATGATTTTCACAGAAACTGAAGTTTCTCAGGATCTGAATGCTTTAGGTCTTTTCTGTGAAAAAATCTATTTTTATAAATATTCTTAGAATCCTTCAAGAGCCTTTTAAAAATCATATTTCACTATGTCTGGCCAGCCACTTGTCTTCAGAAAATACTTTAACTTCTCAGATGGAATTCAAGAAGACAGATAAATCTGGAATAAATTCCTTAATACTAAGGAAGGTCAAGAGTGAGAAATTAACACAGGTCAACTAGATGTTAAATCATAGGAAATGTATTTCTATCTTATTACTGCTGGGTGTCTGAGAGTGTGCTTTCTTAGAAGAATCAATCATTTGAAAGAATATTCCAGTAAAGTCATAGCCAAGTTTCTGTATTTGAAATATATTCTCTTTCTATTTTTCCTTCTAGATAATAGCAAATATTTAGCACAAAAATTAAGCAACCCTACTTGCTTAGAATGAAGCTGCAAAAGCAGTTTATCTACTTAATGGTGAATTTGACTTTATCTTTTCACGGTGTACCCAACATGCCTATATCCGCAGATGGCTTGATACATACATGCAATCTTATTTGCAACTATGCATTAGATTTTAGGTAGTATTAAATAAAAACAAAACATCATAATAAAGATTGTTTCTCTATTCTATTCCTCCATTTTTTTTTCCTACTTATGGTGCAAATACCTTGAAATTCAGTCATTGAAGCCACTCTAAGGTAGTGTTCACTCAAAGGTATATATACATATTCAAGTAACATTTTAAGGGATAATTTCCCATTTCTTTTATATTTTGGGAAAGGAAAGGAATAGGATAGGATCTTACATGATATTCATTTTTGGTGTTACACTGCTTTGTTTTATTTTTTATATTCAGGTATAATATATATATATATAATACACATGCACAGTCCCAAAGGTTCTATATGATGTGTTCTGCCAGTTCTACACAAATGTGTAAATAATGATATTTATTAATGGGTAAATAAAGAAATTCTCTATGGGTTATTTCCAATTTCCTATTTTTTTCAAGCTAGAGAAAGTTATTTTCTTGTATGCATCTTAGTTTTATTATTACTAATATTTTATACCATTATCAAGAACTTTAGAAATGGAATGATATGGTGTGTGCTCTTGGTGACTGACCCTCTCTTGTCCATTTGTTTAATTTATCTGCAGTTTGTTCTTTTGTTGTGACTAAGTGGCATCTCAGTGTATGATGCATGACAATTTGCTTTCTTTGATTACTGCATTATAACATAAAATTCAGGTGTTTGCCATTGAGAATTACTGTGTGTACATAGTACCTCAGTTTCACTGCTAAAAGTCCAAACCTACCGTTCACCAAACCATTGTCATCTTTATCTCAATATACCCACTGTCCTTCCTCATTCCCTCTGGTAACCGTTAACTGCTCTTAGAGACCAACGTTTACTTTTATTTTGTTGAAATCATCTTTGTTGTTTTCTCTATCTACCACTGCTGAGCAAAATCAAATAGTGTGTGTCTTTCTCAATCTGGCTAAAATGTGACCTGTAGAAAAAGTAGTAAAAGCAAAACCAGAAGTCGATTCAGGGAAAAAAAAAATAATAAAAAATAGGGCATCAATTAATGAAATGGAGATCAAAAAGAACTCCAAAAGATCAATTAAACCAAGTGCTACTTCTTTGAAATGACTGCCAAAATAGACAAATGCCTGACCAGACTCACAAAGAAGAATATAGTGACCCTCCCGCCAAAATCAGAAAACAGTAAGAGAAGTCAAACAGATACTACACAATGCAAGGATCATAAATATTACAAACATGGCAACAGATGAAAACCTAGAAGAAATAAATTCTTAGAAAATTGACATTTGTTTAATATCCTTGTTCATACATGGGTTATTGCCAGAGTTTAATATTACAGATAAGGTGCTGTAAGTAGAATTCTTTGATGGATATGGGTTTTTGTTTTCTGGAGAAAATGATCAGGAGTCATATTGCTGATTCATTGAATCATTTTAATATTTTAAGAAACTGCCAAACTTTTTACCGCAGTGTCTGTACCAATTTTCCTGTGTTCAGTAATCAATTAGATAATGATAGGAACAGTTTTATTAGAGAAAAATGAAATATCAAGACAAGATAAACCATGAGCGACTGGGGTGATTCTCCTTAGTGAATTATCCCAGCCAGATTTTATTTCTACTAGGCAACACATAAAAAATGAGGTAAGAGAATAAAGTGAAAGTCGAAAGGAAAGCTATGACGTGCCATTAACTTGGTAGGGGTTCGAGGACAAACTTGACCCTTGCATTTTTTACTCTCACAGAACCATCTACAACCTCAATTTTATTTCCTCTGCAGGAGATAAGATATGAACCCTCTGTGCTTTCAGGGTATTAGAAAATTGAAGGGCTACATTGTAATAGTGTCACAGGTTTTGATAATGAATGGACTTACATGGTGTCCCTGCTTAATCTCATGTAAGACTTTAATGAAGGCAATAAATACAGTGTAATGAGAGAAAAAATGCACAGGCAAAACAGAAGGTTTCACCACTTTCAAAGGCAGCATTTTCCTGCTTTTGTCTGTCACTTACAACCTGCTCATTTTGGGACTAGGGACCACACCTGAGAAATCTTGGCTTGCAAGATCAGAATCAAAAATTTTCACATGAGTATTTCATATTGCACTGCTCAGGAAGCCAAATTAGTTTATGGAACTTGTTAATCCAGTTTACGTAAGTCATCAGTATACACATCCATTAAACAACCTATATACCAGGGAAGTTCTTAACTTTAAACTGTTCAAAAATGTTCTACTACCTTTAATTTAGCCTTAGTTGAGTTTGTATTAGAGTTTGAGGTGTCCCTGGAGTTAAGCATAAAGCACTCCCAGTACAACAGTAAGATGCGTCATTCTTTTTTTTTTGATAAGATTTATTTATTTATGCATACAAGAATTGGGGTACAGGCCAGAGGTGTGAGAAGGTGAGAGGACTCACCAAAGACAAAGTGGGGAACAGAACAGATGGATTGACTGAAATACACTGCTGAGGGGAGCAGCAGGAGAGACAGGAGATGTCTGCTGTGCCATGTGGGTAGCTCCCTGGCCGGGGATCGAACCCGTGCTGCAGTGGCTATGGATAGCTTCATAGGTTGCTTCTTAACCCCTTGCACCACCAGGGAGACCCAAGATAGGTCATCCTTATACATTAGTGTGGGCAGTGAAAATGAGCTTGGGACATTAAGAGTATGTTTTATCCTCCATAAATGAATAAACTTTAACAATTCATCTATATTTTAAGTATGGGGATCACTTCATTTTTAAAACTAAGGTTTAACTTTTGACTTTCATTGACCATTGACCATTCATTCAAATACTTCAGTTTCATTTTTTCTCATTGAAATTTCTTGTTTCTCTTTAGGGGGTAGTTTTATTGTCCCACTTGCTTTTTATTCTAGTGAATATAAAAGGTAATTAAATTAAGATCAGACTGAAATTGTCTGCTTCCCTCTATTCTCTTTTGCTTAGGTCTTTTAACCTTCCTTTCGTTCCAGCAAAAATCTTTACCATATAGATCACATGCTTCACACATGTACATAAATATATTACATATTGTGGACATTGCATACCATTGTTTTTTTAAAGATTTGTTTATTTATGCATACAAGAACTGAGGTTCAGGCCAGAGGTGTTGGGGGGGGTGAGAGGATTCACCAGAGACAGAGTGGGGAACAGAACTGGCAGAGCCACTGAAATACACTGCCGAGGGGAGCAGTAGATGAGACAGGAGAGGTCTGCTGCACCATGTGGGTAGCTCCCTGGCTGGCCAGGGATCTGATTTTTTTTTCAAACATGTCTCATGTATTTTTACTAAGCCATTCTACTACATACAGAAACAAAACAAAGAGAAAATTTCCGGACATATCAAACAGTGATATTTCCAGGTGATGGGGGCAGATGCCTGGTTATGATACAGTATAAGCTTTTGCCAAGTGCTGTGTGTGTGATTCTCTTTGGTTCTTTGATCTTCTTGGAGTTGTAACTAATTTTGTTATCAGTTTTCACTTGAATCCATTGGGGAGTGGGGCAGTTCTGTGTGTGTTCCTTGGCCATTATTTGCTTGACCCTGTAAGTCTTTGAAAATGCTTGTCAAGGAAAAAAGTCAAGATCAGACAATCTGATGGAGAGGAAGGAAGAAAAAAGGAGGTCTCTCTGTTTCCTTTTGTGATCTTTACAGTAACTATGTGTATATTATCACTATTGCATTATTTATGCCTAAAAACTAAAACTTGGAGAACTTACGTAATGTGTAGTCATTGTGGTATTAAGTCCTAGGCCCCAACCTGAGATACAATTTTACCTAATCAGATGAACATTTACTAATAGGGATAATACTAACAGTTGGTTTTGTAGTAATTTTGCTATGCTTCCATCTTCAAAAATACAACAGTTTATGGTACAATATATGTTGTAAATATTTACATTATATTTATTTACAACATGTGCTCTGTGTGTGTAATTCTCTTTGGTTCTGTGATCTTCTTGGAGTTGTAACTGGTTTTGTTACCAGTTTTAATTATATTTATTTTCAATATGGTCAATTATATATATTTTTTATGGAGAAATGGCTATAAAGGTTTCATACTAGATAAGCATAGCTAGATGAAAAGCACATACACACATACATACACACACATACATATATAGTATGTTATCAATATAGTTTAATTATATACATCAGCATCCAAAAGACTAAAAGATTATCCAGAAAATTTTGATGATGATTTGAGTCTCTTCTAAGTTTGCATCATTTAAAAATATAGTTCTTGTTTTTTTTCTGTCTAAATTATAATGGGCATAGGACCTCCCTGGTGGTGTAAGGGGTTAAGATGCAACCCATTCAGCTATCCACAGCCACTGCAGCATGAGTTCGATTCCCAGCCAGGGAGCTACCCACATGGCACAGCAGACTTCTTCTGTCTCGCCTGCTGCTCCCCTCAGCAGTGTATTTCAGTCAGTCTGCCTGTTTAGTTACCCACTCTGTCTCTGGTGAATCCTCTCACACCCCCATACCTCTGACCATTACCCCAGTTCTTGTATGCATAAATAAATAAGTATTTAAAAATAAATAAATTATAATGGGCATAAATGAACAGTAATGTAAATATATATATATATATAAATGCATATATTTAAAAGATTAAAAGAATAAATCATAAGGGGCATAATTAAGAAATGGGGACACAAATTGTATGCAATTTACAAATAGGACATTTTTATAAAACAAATGTAAAGGCTTGTTTAATTTAGACAATTAAACACTGCTTCTCAAAAATAGAAATACTTACTGATGTCCTCCCAACATTTCTGTGGCTTAATATATATACTTAAGTTCAGGCAGAGAATTATCCAATAAAATCTTCCTTGGAAAAATATAGGTATACATATTGACCCACAAATGTATTTTTCTCTTAAAAGTGAGTTCAGAACACATGCTATGTTTAGTTCTCCTCCAAGAATAAACTGTCAAGTCATTTCTACACTATTCAAAGGAAAAATGATTGAATTCCAAGAGCGTTAGTTTAATATAATCCATCAAATATTTAATATTGAGAGTGGTTCACAGCAATAAATCAACCTTATTTATAATAAATGGAAAAAGAAGAAAAACAAATGGATAAGGCTTTGGAAATTCTCTTTTCATGCCTAGGATGAATTAGTTTTCACACCTTCAAAAGAAATATATTAAGTACCATAGGTAGATATCATCGGGGTGTGTGAGTTAAATATGCTAACCTTTCCCTACTGGAGAAAGGAGATCTTACAACTGTTTCTGTGTTTTAATTAGCATGTAATTTATTAGATAGTAAGGAATCACAAAAACATTTAAAATATAATTAAATTCTTAAGAAAATAGAAAGGCATAAAGTGGGCTTTAAAATACCGCAAGTCATTATAAAAGCTAGGCATGACTAAGGTTCTTAAATCCTTCACTTCATCTAGATTTATGATTTATTTTCAAAGTTAAAGTGCCATTTCAACAGAACATGTTAAAATACTTTATAATAACACAGATATTCAGCACCCACTGAACTTTCATCTGAAGCACATGGTGGTAAAATTCAGTGGCTCAGGTTATCTCAAAATTCTAAACCCTTAAATGAGTATTTCAGGAGTCTTCATTTTCATTATTTAATCCATACTCTGGCAATTAATTTCTCATCCTTAGATTTTTCCTAGAGTTGTCATTGAAAAATCAGTTGTCTGGGATAAAATTGATGGTAGATTTAAAATGAAAACAACCAAAAATAATAGTAAGTTGCTTTAAATTCAGTGAAAAAACTTTTGTGAATAAAAGCTTTTATTAGTCTGATATTACCATTCTAGATTAAGATTAGTTACAAATTCTTCATAATCTCCTTTATTCTTATTACAGAACTTTCAATTTTAAACCCCAAATCTTTCAAAAATACCCAGAAATAATGGCTTATGTATATTTAATTGCATTATACATACGTGAGTTTAATTAATATGTTTAGAGTTAGTAGAAAGCCATAAATTGTCTAAAATAACTTTGTAATACTTGAACATAACTGCAGTTTGAAGCTAAGCCCTGAATATTTTAAATAACAACTTTTCCTGCATATCTTTTCACAAAATTTAAGTTTACTTAATACAAATGCTATTGAAGTTTAAATTTAGTGGTTTTATTTTGTTTTGGAATGAGTGGGGAAAAGTGAGTATTCTACTACTGTAGTTCGTAGTTTGTACGTCAAGTGCTATAAGATTCTTTTACTTTGAGTTACTTGGAGTTTCTCATGCACAAGGTAGCATGTTACAATGAAGGTGGGGAAAAGTAAGAGGTTTTTTTGTGAAATGGTTCCTTCTGTTTCACCTCCTCTTATTCTTCCCTGTTTGTCTTCTTTTTTTTTTTTTAAGATTTATTTATTTATGCATATAAGAGCAGCGGCACAGGCCAGAGATGCAGGGGGGTGAGAGGATTCACCAGAGACAGAGTGGGGAACAGAACAGGCAGACTGAAATACACTGCTGAGGGGAGCAGCGGTTGAGTCAGGAGAGGTCTGCCGTGCCATGTGGGTAGCTCCCTGGCTGGCCGGGGATTGAACTCATGATTAAACTCATGCTGCAGAGGTTGCAGTATGCTTCATGGTGAGGTGCTTAACTCCTTGTGCCACCAGGGAGGCCCCCTGTTTGTCTTCTTAACATTTGAGGAAAGATGCTGATTTATTTAAAGGCAATTAACTGAACTATAAATCACCTAAATGAAATATAGTCAGTCTCAATTGGGCATTCTGAATTGTAATGGATGTGACTATTGATCTTTACCTTAATCATATCTTGAATCAAACAACAAACTTACTCAGTTTATATGTAGGAAGTGATGTGTAGCGTGTCAATAGTTACTATAGGATCCTTAGGGAAAGTTAACATGTAAACAAGAATGGTATGATTTCATTCCAACTCCCATACTACAATTTCTCTTGCAAATTTCTTACTACACCTTTTAGTACAGAAATCAATGGAGTTCAGATGATTTTTCGCTTTCCTTCATCTGCCACTTTAGTGTATGCATTCTCTCTGTGTGTGGTATGAATCCCAGGGGCAATGTTGATTCTTGATAAAGTGAAAATAGTCTTAGACTGTTACAGTTATTTATAGATTCAAAACATATTTGTAGCTAAAACTTTCAATACCGATAATCTCAGCTCAAAACTTTCAATACCGATAATCTCACTTCTGTTTGTCATCAATGTCATATTGCATATTTCAGTGTCACCACAAGAATTTCAGTCCAAACTACCACTAATATCTTATTCATAGTTAGAAACACAGATTTTTTTCCAAATAATGTTTCATGTCAAAATGTATTAACAGAATATTTGGCATCTGATAGTCAATTAATCAGTGTAAATATGTGAATATATAAGTGTCCATTTTTAAGGTACTTACTTCTAATAATCCAATTTCAGACTTAAGAACTATATATATGCCTTTGGACTACATTATTACATATATTTATTTCAATTTTTTTGAACACTTACTCATGTCAGGCACTAATGGAATTGTGTATTTGACTCCCCAAAATTCTCTGAAATTTGTTGGTTATTATTCTCATGGTGTATGTGGGAAAAAAAGGAGGCTTAGCTAAGTTAAATAACTTGTTCCCAGTCACATTTTTGTGGGAATAAGACTGAAATTCAGTTTGTCCTACTTGAGGCAGAGTCTGGACTTTTCTATAATTTGTCTAGGTTCATGTAGAAAAGACTGCAAAGACTCATTTCTCCTTCTACCATCTCTCTACACTGTGATCACATCTCTATAACCTGCTAGGCAACATTTATCACAGACTCTGGTGTCACAGACTGAGGAGCTCTCCAAACCAACAAATACATCAAAAACTAAATTCAAAAATATGGGTTTCTAATGGTAGGTTAGGTTCAAACTTCTAACTTAAGGGTCACTGCAGAAAAGTCACAAGCATTATTTATTTATAAAATGAGGGACTTGGCACAAATATGTCTTATTATATAGTGTAGTGTGAGTTTCTATAATCTCATATACCTAATAAAAGTCATTTAATTTTGTATCAATTTTTAGAAGATTATTTTATATCGTTCAACACAAATGGAATCAATATCTTCATTTTATAATAGGCACTCACAAATTTTAAAGGTTTTGTTTCCTTTTTTATTGAAATACCATTACATTGCAACAGTACATAATTTTCATTTATGAATCATTAAAAGTCAACACATATATATTACATGAAGTTCACCACTAAACATCCAACTTCAACTGTCCCTCCCATTTTTTTCAACATGATGTGAAGTCCTAGAATCACATAAAAATTGAAAGAAAAATTTTACTTACATATATTTATTTGTCTATCAGAAGTGTTTAAAATTTATAGTTAAGTGCTAATTACATTTATAATCTGAATTTTATATTACTGACTTTTTGCTTATTTATGAAAGTATCTGTTAACTTTGAAGTAGCCCAATGGTTGTTTTAAGATAAATAGCATAAAAATGTATTATTCAAAAGTGGTGTTAAAATTTATAACCAGTTATGCAGATTAGGGTGGAAAGTCACCTCATTAAATTATAGAAAAATGGCTGACTATTTGTTGAAATGAAAGTGGCTTCAGATTTAATTATAATGTTAAATTATTGTTGAAATAAAGGTCATAACCATAAAATATAATTGAAAGGAGTTCATTATCATTTACCCTAAGGTACTATTTCCATTTCAATGTATATATTGCATATTTGACAATAAAACATAAAATGAGTATCATTTTATTTGATGGATAAACTGGGAATATTAGAATTTTGTACTTAAAAACAAAGTGTTTTATTTTAAACTTTATTTTATCTTTCTCCATCTTCCATTTTCCCCACTAATTTATCATTGTGTAATATTATGGGTGAATAAAGTGAGTGGGGCAATGAATTTAAACTTTCTATACATTATCACTGTGTCCTTTATTACCAGTCTATGGTATAGGATATTCTGTTTAAAAATGTATATTGTTGAAATAGTAATACTACACAAATTTCAGGTATATGGCATTCAGGCATAGAACATTATATCTATATGTACAAGCGTGTACTGCGATACTGTGCAGGATGGAGGAAAGATAACTCAAAGTCCAAGTGCTGAGAGAGAGAGAGACCTAGAAGGGCTGACATCTCTGAGATGCAGTATCTTCCCCATGGCCAGTCTCACATTTATTTGGTATCAGATCCAGGGAAGGTGTGTGTAGTGGGGATATGCATTGGGAATGGGTAATAGTCTGGCACGAGCTGTGGGGAGTGAATAGGGCTGTTGCTTGGGGGCTCCATTGTTGCTGCTGATCAAAATGTCCTATCTCTAATCGCTGTTTATACTAAACTTCTTGTCCAGGTAGTCTAACTGGTTATACTAATCTGGCCATAATGCCTGACTGCTGTTTTCAGAAAATATCCTCATACCAAGACTTTTGTCCTGGTGAGAGGCTCCCTGCCTTTTAGCTTAACCAGCAGCAACTTCAGGCACCAAGACTACATCCCAGGAGCAAGGGAGCTTAGAGAGCCACACATTTATTTGCCACTAACAGTTTAGGTTCTATTCCCTACCATACTATTGACTCTGTTTACCCAGCTTTTCCACCACTTCCTTCCCTCTCTTCTGGATATCAACATTCTGTACTCAGAATTGAAGAATTTGTTTCATTTGTTCATTTGCTTTGTTTCTTTTTCTTTTATATATGAGTGAATTCATATGGTATTTTTCTTCAACTTATATCACTAAATCTAATACCCTCTAGATTCATCCATGTTGTTGCAATTTGCAAGGTTTGATTTTTTTTTTTTTAAAGATTTATTTTATTTATACAAGAACCGGGGTGCAGGCCAGATGTGCGGGAGGATGAGAGGATTCACCAGAGACAGAACAGGGAACAAAACAGGAAGACTGACGAAATACACTGCTGAGGGGAGCAGCGGGTGAGACAGGAGAGGTCCACTGGACATGTGGATTGCTCCAAGGCCGGCAGGGATCGAACTGGCACTGCAGAGGCTGTGGACAGCTTCACAGTGCTCTACTCAACCGCCTGCATCACCAGGGAGGCCCTGAATTTTTTTTTAATAGCTGCATATATTCTATTCTGTACACTCTGCATCTTCATCCATTTAGTGATCAGTGGGAAAAGTAAAATTTTTATAATACCTTATTAAATCCATCACTTAGCTTTCCATGTAGGTTTCCTGTTGGTATACTCAGTTGCAATTACCCAGTTGGAAGACACTGGGTAACACTATCCATATGAAGCTATGAGTAAAAGAAGCACCAAGTTCTCATTCTGGAATAACTAATGCTACTGCTCTTGGACCTTTGGAATCAAAGAGAGAGAACATAGTCTATTTTAGGGAGTCTTTCTAGTTTGTTAGTATTGCCAAAGCACCAAAAAATGTATTATTTAATATAAAGTTTTATTATTTAATGGTATAAATTTTAAACTGGTGGAAATTTTATGTAACCCATCAAGGTAATTAGTGACTATCTATGTGTTACAGGGCAGCCCCGATACAAAACGGGGTGCCTGACTGTGGGTCCTCCCCCGCGCACTTAAAAGGACTTATCAATGCTCTACTGCAGGCACACACGAAAGGTTAATAAAAGGTTTATTTACAAGGGATGGGGAAATGAGGAAATTCACAGCTCAGGGAGAAAAGTAAGAGACAAAGTTTTAAATGAGTCCTACCCGATCCATCGATCTGGAATCCCAAATGGCACTCTGAGAGCTGGCCGCAAGCCAGGAGCCGTGATGCCTGGAGGCAAGTGATAGCGAGCCAGACCAAGGCCCACGTGTTCGGTTTTTATACCCAACCTGGCTGTTTAACTCCACCCTCAGGTCCCAACCACCCTCCCTTTGGTGGTGATGGGATTTGTCTTTCCCAATGTCTTGATGGCTTTAGTCTGGAGTGGGGGTGGGGTCCACAAAGCCTGTATGGCATTAGCTCAGGACATCCTTTCCCCCTAACATAAGTAGGTTCTATAACTAATATATTAGTTTTCAAGTATTCCTTCTTTTACTTGTAAAGGATTTAGTATTTAGTAATAATTGGTGTATTTTAAAGAGAGAGATGATGGTAGCCTACATCTGAAGAGGTGGAATTCTATCCGCATCATATACAGTATTGTAAACCATGTAACCGAGAAGTCATAGAGTAATGAATCTTCATTGTACCTGACCAGTTTCTAACAAATCCTTTTTGTGTTATTAGTACCATCTCTGGCCTAGAATTTCAGCCTACAGTCAGCTAAGAATATGGAAAAATGAATAGCAGTTTTTTGATCACAGTATGTACTGTGAACAATCCTCAGACAGAAAATCCTCATAAGTAAAATGATGGAAGTGATTTGTACAAATACCCAATGTTGTTTTGAAGAAATTTACCCATATTATTACAGATCCTAAAAATGTGTGAGTCTGAAGACCCTCTAGAAGAAGGAATTCACCAGAGAGTTTCAAATGAACCAGGCAAGACTATTAGAGGCTTGTGCATGAGGGAACCTATGCTGGAAAGGATAGTTAGTCTGATTCTTTCAGAGGAACTAGGAGGAGATATTTAAAGGCGAGGTCCATAGACTGGAGAGCAGCTTTATGGCTTGTTCTAGATGGTCCTATTGTAAAGTCTGAGCATATGGGTTACATTCCAATTGCATGCAGACTCTTGGCCTTCTACCTCCAGGAAACTGTATAATAGTCATTTATCAGGGCCTCAGAATTTTTTTGCTAGCATGGTGACTGTGGTCAGTTTGGTAGGCCAAAATGTTTGGACAGGATTTGGGAATAGGGCCCACCAGTGTGTGATTCATTCTGTGTGTTCAAACAGGTAGTTGAAAAACTCTGCCTAGTTCAGTCTTCAAGTCTCCTATTCAGATATGACACAAGGTAACTTATCCTCCTGGCTGAAAATTCATTTTACCCAGGTTCTCTCAATATGTCTAGGTTTCTAGAAGAAAAACAGAAAATAAAAACTTTTATCCAAAACATCGGAGGACAGTTAAAAACTAAATATTAGAAGACAGTTGTTTTATCTTCTGTTTCATGATGAACCATTTTCCTGAAAAGAGATTTTAATTATGAGTCTGAGATTTTCTTTTAAAAAGGAAAAACAAGTAGAGAAGTACGGAGAAGGATCTCAAATATTCTTTTCATTCTTATATTTTTGCTTTGAGCTAGAAGAACACAAAACATGTAATTAGTTGCTAATTTTATGGTTCAGATAAAAGTTACAAAAGTAGCCTATTAATGAAGGGGGAAATCAATGTGAATCAAGTCATTAAGGGAAAATTAGCTCCTTTACATAAACATGTACCTGCATTGCCTCAGAAAACAGGAAAAAGTTCAAGATGAGTAACATTGTTTGATTTCTATAAAAAGATGACTATCTAGAAAAAGTATATAATTAAAAACTGGATAAATACAATAGGTATTTTTTTCAAATGAATCCTAAAAAAACTGAAGTGTTTACTTATATATCTCTGCTGCTTGCAAAAATACAATTCAAACCAATGTTGAAACCATGTAATTGTAATGTACACATATTTTTCCTAGTCAAATTATTCATGAAGATAATTTGTCATTTATTTTCAGTATGCTGAGAGGCTCAAAAATACTGAAATAAGTATGTTTTAATTCTTTTGTGAGGGCGTGATTTTTTTATGATGACTTTTATTCTATTCAGGTCAGAGATTTCCCATCGACACCCTACCCAAACATATGCTTCCCCTCCACCCCATCATCAACATTATTAATTAGAGTTGTACTTTTCTTTTTAAAGGATGAATTTACATTGACATATCATAATCACCTAAATCCATAATTTATTTGGAATTATAAAGGATTTACCAAGGATTATTTTAGGATTATCTTAACAAGTACATAGGGTTTACCTACCTCTTGTTATTGTCTGTTCTATGGATTTGAACAACTATGTAACATATCCATCATTATAACATTAAGCAGAGTATTTTTGCTATCCTAAAAATCCTCTGTGTTCCAATTATTCATCTCTCCCCACCTAAAATACCCCATTAATCACAGATTATTCTACAATCTCCATAATTTTGCCTTTTTTCAAAATGAGAGAAAGTCGGGATCACACAGTATGAATCTTTTTCAGATTGATATTTTTTACTAGTAATATGTGGGTAAGTTCTCCATGTCTTGTTTTGAATTGATAGTTCATTTTTTTTTTTTTTAACAATGTCTGGATATAGCAGAGTTTATCTGTTCATCTGCTAAAGGATATCTTGGTTGCTTCCAAGGTGATAAAAGATGCTGTAAACTTCCATATTCAAATTTTTGTTTGAACATAGTTTTCAAATAATTTGTTGAAAACCCCAAGGAGTATGATTACTGTATTATAGGGTAGAAACGTGTTTAGCTCTGTAAGAAGCTTCCAAATGCTCTTCTGAAGTGGGTGTATCTCTTTGTATTTCCACTAGCATTGCATGAGAGGTCCTCTTGTTCCACAAAATTGTCACCATTTGGTGGTGTCAGTTTCTGGATTCGAGTCTTTCCAGTGGATGTGTCAAAGATGTCTTCATGAACATATGATATTGAGCACCTTCTCATACACTTATTAGCCATATCTATATTTTCCTTTAAACCTTTGTCCCATTTTTAATTGGGTGGTTTTTCACTGTTCACTGTTTTGAGTTTTACAATGGTATGATATTTGTGTTTATCAGATGTTTCTTTTGCAGATATTTTCTAACAGTCTGTGGTTTGTATTCTCTTGACATTGTATTTCAAATAGCAGAATTTTTCACTTTAATGATTTAATTATTTCTCCCTTGGATTGTGATATTGGTGTGTATCTAAAGTCACTATCTTATCCATAGTCACATAGCTTTTCTGTTATGGCTGAAGAGTTTTATGACTTTGTTTTACATTTAGTTCTGTGATTCATTTTGAGTTATTTTTTGCAAAGGGTGTAAGGCCTACATCTAATTTTTTTTTTTTCTGTTTATTTCCATGTAGCTGTCCACTGGCTCCAGAACTGTTTGTTGAAAAGACTATCTTTGTTTATCTTTGTTCAATCAGAGTAAATTTGTCAAAACCAGTTGACTACATTTATGGTACTATTTTCAGTCAATCCTGGTATCAGGTAGCTTAAGGTCTACTGTGTCCTTGTTTGTCAATATTGTCTTATCTATTTGGAATATTTTGGCTCTCCATATAAACCTTAGAATCAGTTGTCATTATCAATGAAATGATTTTCTGGGAGTTTCATTGGGATTACATTAAATTTCTAAATCATTTTGAGAGGGACTGACATCTGAAAATATTGAATCTTTCCTTTTTTAACATGGACTGTCTCTCCATTAATTTAAATATTATTTAATTATGTTCATTAGAGGGCCTCCCTGGTGGCATAGCAGGTTGAGCGCAGCACGGTGAAGCTGTCTGCAGCCTCTGCAGCGCAGGTTCCATTGCCGGCCGGCCAGGGAGCTACCCACATGGCATAGCAGAGCTCTCCTGTCTTGCCTGCTGCTCCCCTCAGCAATATATTTCAATCAGTCTGCCTGTTCTGTTCTCCATTCTGTCTCAGGTGAATCCTCTCACCCTCTCACACACCTAGCCTGTACCCCAGTTCTTGTATGCATGAATAAATAAATCTTTTTAAAAAATAATAAAAATTTAAAAAAAGCACTAAGGCAAGGCAGCTTTCTTTTTGATTTTGAAGTAGCTTTAATGCTTCAAATGCACATAACTAATGAGCTGTCATAGAAACATCTACTTCCTGAAAATTTTTCTTTTCTATTTAGTTTATAATGTGTTAGATTATTCACTATGTAAAACAGAAGGAATAACAATATTTTAAATGTCTAACTAGCTTTTATCATTCCTTTTGAGGAATTACTTACCAAGTTTTATCTAAGTATGTATTATGTCTTTACAGTGTGCTGTGTCATTAGTTTCATGCAATTATCCATTTACATACAGTAACATACTAAAAACTGCTTTCACCACAGTCTCTCAGGCCTGCCTAGTGGGTTTTAGTTTAACTCTCAGTACCAACACATCGGATTTTTACCTAACTTGACTTTTCTAGAATACTGTTATTTCAAAGTTTGTCTTTACATTTTTATGCTCTTTAGTACTAGTTATATCTTTATTTTTTAAAATTGTAATTGATTAATTTTAACTGAGATGATATCGGGATGCCCACATCAGATATTACCACCATAGTACACCCACCACCTAAACTCACCCATATTCCACCACCATAGATCATTCTTTCTTTCTTCTCTCCCTCACCTCCCCACCCCCGCCCCCTTGGAACTTCTGTTCTGTACTCAGCTATCAAGGGATAGTTTTTCAGCTTGTCTTTATCTGACTATTAATTTAGTTACTTTATATTAGACGTATTAGTGACATCATCCAACATTTATCTTTGTCCTTCTGACTTATTCACTTGGCATTATCCTTTCAAGCTCTATCCATGTTACTGCAATTGGCATGAATTTATCTTTTTGATCATTGAATAGTATTCCATTGTGTATATAAGCCCCATGTTACTGATCTATTATAGTTCTGTTCTGGGGGATTTTATTTTTTTCTGTAATTTAGCTGTAGTAAATAAAGCTGCAATAAATATGAGAGTGCAACTTGTATCTTTAGACATGTATCTGAACCACATGATTTGGATGCATCTGATTTTTACAAGGGAAATGCTAATGTTCCTAATAATGTCATATTTCAGTGTTTTATGTAAAGAGCCTACAATAAAGTCAAGGGAAGTTTTAGATAAGCTGGATCTTTATTGTCTCCCAAGTTTTGCAAGACTTTTACACACTACATACATAAACAGACTTTTTGAAAAAAATAACAGATGTGTAATTGGGAAGATACAGGAGAAACTTGCAGTTTCTCCAGAAGAGGCAACAGATTTTCTGTATTAATGTTTGTTTCAGAGACTGATTTACTATTACATGAATAATTCACAGTAAACCAGGGAGATTTTCAGGAAGAGGTACAAAGTGCACTGGAATTTTCTTGCTATATACAGAATATTCTTAGTGTTATTCTACTAAATTACTCATTTTTCTGAATTTCCTTTATTTATCATTTTCATCCATTAGATCATTAGAACACAGTGGTCTGCTAAAGTCAAGGATATCACAAATAATATTTGAAATCTTGATTTCAATTATGCATTATATTTACTAGAACAAAGTTATTTATTGATCTCTGAATTCCATTTTATTTTATCCAAAATTCTTAAGGCATACCATCTTCATTATTAAAAACTCCTTGACTTACTTAAAATTTCTTTTGTCAATGCATCATATTTGAACATAAAATATCTTAGCTAAACTCACAAATACAAGTAGATTTGACTTAGCACAGAATCTGTTACTAGAAGTTTTTTTTTTCTGTCTTATAATATTACCAAAAAATGATATTATTAGATTTTATGCTAATCAGAAAAATCAGAACATCTAATTTGCCATTACAAATGTCTAAAGATATAATTAATTTCAAGTATTCAATTTAATTGATATACTCTCTTTAGTCTATAGGATTTAATATGTAATGATATATATATAAGGAACAAAAAGATGGACAACTGTTTTTATAGTAATATAGTTTGTGTGTGCTGTATGTATGGGTTTCACTTATATGGAGTGTTAGAGCAGACAAAGCTATAATAATATATTATAATTGAAATCAGAAAATTAGGATAACCTATTTGTTGAGGACAGTGGGAGTGAGGCTTAGCTGGAAAGGAATATGAGTGATCTTTCAAAATATGAAAGAGTTTTCTTCTTCCCAGAGGTATGGTTTGTAAAAGCATTTTCATTTGTCATAATGTATCAAAGTACACAATTAACATCTGTGTCTTTTGTGATTTGCTATATAAATTATATGCCACATTGAAAGCAAGTGAACAAGAAAACCTAATAACATGTCTCACTTAGTACATGTTAGAGAATTTAAAGCAGAGTTTTTACATTTTTCTTATAATTTTCAGTTGACAAGCTGGTCCTAATTGTCCTGCCACTTTCTCATATATTATCCATGACAGGTCCCTGATAATAATCCCTAGTAGATAGAGAGATTAGCACTTGGTCTTTACTAGCGAAACTAATCTGTAGTTAAAATGAAACAGTATTCTAAATATTCTGATAGAATAAGCAATTTATATGAAGAAAAGTTTTGGATTAAACATTAAATTATATGTGTAAAATTTTAAATAAAATTCCACTTTTAGAATTGACGGAAAGTTCTAAAAATGTAATTTCTGAAAGTTGTGTGCAATGGTTTACCTTTTATTTTTTGCCATGAAAACTGGTCATAGGTATTTAAGTTCATGAATTTATTTACTGAACAAATTGGTAAATGTTCTCCCTCTGTATAATACCATTCCTATACTTGTCAGAATAATTACCACAAACACTAAGTGACTATATGAATAACAAACTATTTTCCATGTTATAAAAGAAAAATTTTCTGTTTTATTCATATGAGATTCTGTGTTATCTTTATCATCTGGGAAGGAAATTTTATACTTCAAATATGAGTCAGTTGTCAGTCTCAGAATTTTGAAAATGTTTAGGATCTCCAATTCTATCAATATTATCTTACAGTCACTATTGGAAAAGTTGACCTCATACTACAGTTCACAATGACTTTATATAAAGCCACAAATAAACTACAACAGCCAAATACTGTGTGCATAATAAGAAAATGAATGAATGATTTTTAGGATGAAATATTTTACAGGAGTGAAAATAATCAGCTACAGGTAGACTAAAATATAAGGATAAAACTTGAATCTTAACATTAAGTATAAATGCTATAGAGAGAAGGCAATATTTTTCATAAATACAAAAATAGCATAATTTACTAATATAAAAACTCTATAAAACCAAGAAAATGATGATTATAAAAGCTATAACTTTAATTTTGGAGGAGTGTTTAGTATTACTCAAGCAGATTAAGATATTAAAGATATTGAGAAGAGACACACAGAGGACATTAATTAATGGATTAGATAAATATGAAGTATCTATAATTAAATGCTAATTAATGTTTTGGAGTTCATAAGCCATAAGATAAAACATTTTACTTAATTCTTGAATAATTCTGAATAATAGGCTCATCAGAAAACATAACATTTTATAAATATTGAATACATTTCTTAATTGTACACTGAGAAATGGCATATGCAGTCAGCATTATTATATAGTTGTGTTTCAAATGTGATGCATAGTAGGCATCACATTTTTTGCAGGCAAGTAAAAATAAGTACTTATTAGTGTTTCAAACAACAGTAAACTAGATTATTGTAATACCAATCACTTTGAAAAATGATTAGAATTTTCATGATTTCCTGATATGTTTTTGAAAGATCTCTTACTATGTATGCAAATTTTACTTCATTTATGGATAATATACACATGGTTAGCCTTCCCATTTGTAATAAATAAAGACTTCTCTCTTTTTCTAAAGTTTGTTGTATTCCTATTGACATATTTTATTATTAGCTTCTAATTGGTTTTCATTTTGCATAGCTGTGAAACTCATTTGAATAAGTTCATTATTTTGCTGCCAGAAGAAACAAAATTTAATTTAATTAGAGGTCATTGCACTTCTAGATTGAGTTAATTAAAGATCTAATCAAGTCTCCTGAGGATAAGTAGATTGTCAGTTGGGAAAAAATCATCACAAGACAAAACTATAAAATCTACATAAAGATTAATAGTTTTTCAACCTAAAACTTTGTGTTACTTATTTCCTCCATAACCCCCTCCAATATTGAAAGATCCTACACTGAAGAGTGTGCTCTAATCTTAACAAATACCTCTTTAGCAAGCCTTTTAAAAATAAGATTTAGGCCTTTAATGGAAGAAATGATTGTAAAAATGTACTCGACAGATACAACATTACAGAATGTCTGAGCACTCTTTATGTTTCCTAAAAGTAAAACAATATCATTTTAATCCATACTATTATATATTGAAATGAAAATATGCAAATTATAAGTAGCTTTATTAAGTACAAACACATTTCCTTTTCGGTTATATTTACTGAACTTAAATGCAGATTCTTACTGTGATCGATGAGCTGACATAGAACTCACTTTCATTACAAATCTGAGACTTTCTATGCTTTTTGCTAAAATATAAGATGGAATGCAAAGAATTCATGAAGAATAATGAAATTGTATTTCAGATGGTCATGGGATTTTAGATATACCAAAAGTCAGTGAGATAATTTGAAATAGAAAAAGAGGGGGTAAATAATACACAATGGAATTCTACTCAGCTGTGTAGCATTGTATGGGGTTCCAATCTCTGCAAATCCTTGCCAGTACTTATTACCATAAATCATTCTTTAACCATTTTAGTAATTGTGTACCGCCTTAATATTGTGGTTTTAATTTTTACTTTCCCAATTACTAAGATTATGAAATATTTTCTTAATGTATTTTCAATCAATGTATTTTCTTTGTGGAATGGGAGTTCCAAAAACCTTGGCTTCATTTTTTAGTTTATTTTCTAATTATTGAGCTCTTTAGTATTTTTTATATAATGTGGATAAATGTTCATTATCAGCTACATGGTTTGTTAACTTTTCTCTCATGTAGAGGCTTCTTTTTTTTTTTTTTTCTTTTTAGGGATGCAAAAGCTTTTGAATTTGAGTAAATCCATTATCTAGTTTTCTTTAATTCAATTTATATAGTTTATCAACAGTATCAAAACTAGAAGGGTTGAATATTTAGTCTTAAAGAATGTAAGCCAATTTCTAAAACATAGTTGATGTTATTAAGTTGACAAGACAATGCTTCATTGAGGGTAAATGAAGGGAGTGGAGAGATAAGCAGGAAAGGAGGAAATAATAATAGTCAAACATTGGGCCTTCCCTGGTGGCGCAGAGGTTGAGCTCTGGGTTGAGAAGCTGCCCGCAGACTCTGCAGTGCTGGTTTGATTCCCGACCTGGCAAGGGTCCCACATGGCACCCAGACCTTTCCTGCCGCCCGCTGCTCCCCTCCGCAGTGTATTTCGTCAGTCTGCCTGTTCTGCTCCCTGCTCTGGCTCTGGAGAATTCTCTCACCCTCCCGTGCTTCTGACTGTACCCAGTGCTTGTACAAATAAATAAATAAATCTTTTTAAAAAATAACAATCATCAAACATTATTGATAGTTTGAGGCATGCAGCATGGCCTCCTTAAAAATAAATTCCCTTTTATTTTGTGAAGCAACATATTTCAATGATATGTTAAATCATTAATCAGAAAGGATAGTTTACTTAGTTCTCAATTTGTTTGACTCAGGTTTTTAAAAAAATATTGGTCATCCATATAATATTTGAATTCACCAAATGCATGCTCTTGGCTTTTCATAGGCAATGGTTAAAATATGACCCTTGGTTAAGTTATAATGGGACAAATTATAATGTGACAATCTTTTGATGAGCTTGTAATTGCTGGTATCTCATTGTTAGCAAGTCTTTTTTTAAAGAATTTTATTATTTTTTAAAGATTTTATCTATGTATACAAGCACTGGGGTACAGGCCAGAGGCACGGGTGCGTGAGAGAATTCACCAGAGACAGAGCAGGGAGCAGAACAGGCAGAAGGACCGAAATACACTGCTGAGGGGAGCAGCCAGTGGGTGAGGCAGGAGAGGTCTGCTGCACCGTGTGGGTTGCTCCCTGGCCAGCCGGGGATAGAACTCGTGCTACAGAGATTGTGGATTTCTTCACAGTTTGGTGCTCAACCCCTTACGCCACGAGGGAGGCCCCTCAAGAGTTTCATTTCTTAAGAAAGAGTTGTTTATATTTGCTGATATTTCAGCTTAGTGTTAGGTATCATGACAAGTTCTTAGCATACATATATACACATAATTGATGATCTGGGTTAGTGTCTCCAAACCTATCAGGACAGCAAATTTGAGCCTACAACCTACCAGACAAACATTCAAGCCGAAAGGCTTATTTTTAGATGGATGGCCATAAATTTCACATGAACTTTTAATGCTGCCAGGCGATTTTGCTACATTTACTTAGGTTTTTCATTCTCCCACTCTTCGAAGTAATATTTTAGACTTTCTCCCTCAGCAAAATGTCAAGACCTTATGACTCCAATTTCTTTTCCACACTCAAAACTAATGTTGCTTCCTACTTAGCTGAGAAAATTTAAGCAATTAGAAAGCTCTCCTTTCCCCTCTGCCAGCATCTGTAGCTATGTTCTCTGCCTCCTGACCTCTTAGGCATACATCAACTCCGTGTTCCTGCAGTAAACAAATTCTTCCACTTGTTTATAAGTCTTCTCGCTTAACTTCGACTGAAGGCCATTCCTTTAGGAATGACTCTCCTTTTTCTTTGTAACTTTTGGTGAAAGTTGGGCATGATGTATTAACTAAAGGGATATAAGTAGAGACCATTAGGGTGTGATTTTTTTCTTAATAAAGTTAATAAACTTGAACTGTATTTAATGTTTACTGTGTCTATAGATGCCAGGGGCTTCAGTTTCATAGAATGTCTTTCTCTCTCCTGTTGTCTAGGTTTTTCTTAGAATGTTTCCTTAAATGTAACTTGTGTCTTGCAGCTCTTCAAGATTTATTCTCTATATTATTTTTTATTGGAGAACTTTTGAGGTTGTGATAAGGTACTGTGAAGGGAAGGAAATCTCTTCCCTTGTTAAATCTACTAAAAGTTGTAAGTCTGTGTCTCTCGGTTGTGACTGTCACAGATATTTTTGGTGCAGCCCCCACCTACACTTTTGTTTCCCCACCAGTTTATGGCTCCAAAGGTTTCTGCTGCAGGAAAGCAGATCTTGTCCGTAACTCTGGATTTTCCTATTTCTCCAGATTTCAGGTGCTCTCTCTATGACCTCAATTCTCTGATGGTACTAAGAAAAATTTTTGATTTTCAGCTTGTTGATTGTTTTCCTTGCAAGGACAGTGTTGATGATTTCCAACTTTTTTTCATGTCAGAATTGAAACTTTTGTCTGTGATCATTTTGCCTTTCTCCTGCCTCATTTCCATTAGCTTACAAAGATATTATCAATACTAGCTTTTAATAAAACTTTCTCCTGACCTATTTTGTTTTTGTGTTTTCTTTGTTTCCTAAACCTGGGTTGCTTGAAACAATAAAAATTCATTGCTTTATTGTTTTTGAGATTAGACATCCAAAATCCTAAGGTAGTTACATCATGATGCTACTGAAGGAGTTGGGAAGTTCTGTCCCTTGTCTCTCTTCTAGATAATGGGGTTTAAAATGGTACACCCTCTTTGGAAAGCTGTTGAACAGTTTCTTAAAAATTAAAACCCAGGGCCTCCCTGGTGGCGCGGGCTGTTGAGTGCTGCATGTGAAGCTGTCCGTAGCCTCTGCAGCACGGATTTGATCCTGCCTGGCCAGGGAGATACCCTCACGGCGCAGTAGACCTCTCCTGTCTTGCCCGCTGCTCCCCTCAGCAGTGTATTTAGTTAGTCTGACTGTTCTGTTCCCCACTCTGTCTCTGGTGAATCCTCTCACCCACCCACACATCTGGCCTGTACCCCAGTTCTTGTATAAATACATAAATATTTTTAAAAAAACTAAACCCCAAATTCAGCACATGACTAAGTAATTCCACTGCAAGTAATCTACTCAATAAAACATGTCCACACAAAGATTTATCATACAAAAATGTGATAGCAGCATTATTCATCATTGTCCAAAAACAAATGTCATTCAATGGTTAATGGATAAGCAAAACATTATGAACATATGTTCAAATTAATTTAGGGTCTAATTTTCTTGGTACTGAATATAAACACTAATATAAACAACTAACTATAAATTTAGTTGTTACTAAATGACAAGAAACATAGTAAAACACAGATTTACATTAATGCAATGTATGTAGCACTTAATTAAAAGTTTTATGTTCCTTTTCTAATGTAATCCTTAAAAATGCAATCCTCACAAAAGTTGAAGGTGATTATTATTATTTCTGTTCTATATTTGAGAAAATAAGTGTTGAGGATTAAATGAAAATATAGCTGTTTGAATTTAGATTAAAAATGGTATTTTTTAATCTAATCTTTGCTCTTTCACTATCTAATACTCTTCCCAGTTGATACATTAATATATGAATATAGGTGCCTGTATTTTGAGGAGAGAGGGCTCATTTAAGAAAATATTTTGCAATCTCAGATGTTTCCCATGAATTTCAGTGAAATTTATAATTAGCAAAACCCACCTGTGATATTGTCCTGATATAGCTTTTACTGGTAAGGTACCAGATATTACCATCTTGACATTTTCTCAGAGAAAATTGTTTTGCTAATAAACAAATCATTTCAATATCAGTAAGCAATAGGTGATATAGTCCATAATATCATGCTACTTTTAATTTATTTTTAAAGATTTATTTATTTATACAAGCACTGGGTACAGTCAGAAGAGCGGGATGGTAAGAGAATTCACCAGAGTCAGAATGGGGAACAGAACATGCAGACTGACCAAGTCCACTGCTGAGGGGAGCAGCGGGCAGGGCAGGAGAGGTCTGCGTGCCTTGTGGGACCTTTGCCCGGTGGCAGGGGATCGAACCGGCGCTGCAGAGGCTGCTGGCAACTGCTCAACCGCTCAACCAGCTCTCAACCGCTGTGCCACTGGGGAGGCCCATGCTACTTTTAATTTTGAAGTGAAAAGTTACTTTCCCAAGAGAATGTATTACTATAAAGTACATTATTCCAAAAAATTACATTTTTGTGATTTAGTGAATTATTAACACACAAATAGACGTTAAACAGTGTGTTTTGTAGCCTAAATGTGTAGTAAAATAATGATTTCATAAGAAAATTAGTTACGTAAGTAACATTACGGTATACAGGCCCACAAGACTTCTACATTGTGATTGGTTTTATTAAATCCTAAAACAAGTCACCTACATTCACTTTAGATGTAATGTTGAATAAGACGATATCAAACTGACACCCACAGTGTGAGCCAAGACATCTGTTTATGTTAACATGAATAGTTATGAATGGAGCTGCTCAAATGACTCTGCCAGTAAAGCACTGCCTCCCAATTTAGTTTTTATAGCAAATAGAAGCCTCATTTTTCACGGTTAGGTAGTTTGCATTCAAATGCACTAATAACATCAAATGCAGTCACTTCTAAACAGCAAGTTTTATTGTAGAACATAAGATGGAAATGTTAATGATGGTCTCTTGTTGGGGAGCAACCTTTCTGTCAAGTGTTTTGGCTTATTGTATTTTTTTAAAAAATAATATTTAAGTTGGGATTTCTTTCCATGTAGTCCAATTTATTGAATCTGAAATTAAGGAGAATTTAATGAAATATCCAATGTGTAAAGTTAAAAAAGAAAATATAAATAATTCTAAGAATCTTGGAATTCTGCTAGTTGTTTCTAGGGTGCTGAAATGGAAGCCTTTCTTAAAATGTTTTTTTAAAAAAAGACAAATAAAAATCTCATTTATTAAAAGCATTTGGGTTATTAAAACTTTAAAGAAAGGAAATAGTCCATGCATAAGATAATTGTGAAAATGACTGTTTCTCAGACTGAATAAGAGAAGTCTGGACAAATATTATATTACCAGACATTTAAATTCTTCATTCAACTTTTTTTATTAACGAAACCTTAAATTATAACATTATATACGTTTCTGTATTGCATCACTGTAAATCAACATGTGTGTATACTACATTCAGTTCCTCACTCAAATTCTAATCATGCCTTTCACCATGCAGTTACCCTTTAACCTCTTTTACCTGATGACCCATGCCCCTGCCTCCTTCCTTTCTAGTAACCTCTAACTTGAATTTATGGTATAAAAGTTTATTGTTTCATTTAGTTCACTTGTTTGGTTTTTCTCTTTATACCAAATATGAAATCATCTGATTTATTTAACTAAGCTTAGTACTCTTTAGGTTAAACCATTGTTGCCAGAAAAAATGGATTTCGTCTGTTTATATAGTATTCCAGTATGTATATACACTATATCTCCTTTATCCAATCATCTGGACACTTAGATTATGTCCAGCTCTTGCTATTGTTAATAATGTTACAATAAACATGGGAGTGCATATATTTCTTCAAATTAGTGTCTTTGTATTCTTCAAGTCAATACCAAGAGGCAGGATAACTTGATTCTATGTAATTTCTATTTGCAAGGTTTTGGTATGTGTAGATGTGTAGCTACCTTTTTTTTTTTTATTATTATTTTCTTGTCTGCCCTCTGCTCCCCTCATCAGTGTATTTCAGTCAATCAACCTGTTCTGCTCCCCACTCTGTCTCTGGCGAATCCTCTCACCCCTCACTCTTCTGGTCTATACTCCAGGTCTTATATGCATAAATAAATAAATCTTTAAAAAAAAAAGAAAGTTACAGTCCAAAATACTATACATGCTTTATTATATTTAATATCACAGCAAATCTATAAGATATTATAGTTAATTAATTTCCACATGTAGTAGATAAGAAACCAGAAATACTTACTTCTCCAAACTGACTGACAGATCACAGAGAGATTGTTCGGTTCTACCTTCTTTGTGAAATTATCTTGTGACTTTTTACATGAAAACTAAATAAAAATTATTAGCAGGCAATTCTTATTCAAAAGCATTTTTTTAAAGGAAACAAATTTTAAGAGTCCCCTCTAATGTCTAACCTTTCCTGTAAACATAATCTAAAAAAATATTAAGAAAGAATGAAAACTTTTCTATTATCTCAGTCAAACTTATCTTACTGTTTATGATGCCCAGTGCAATTTTGCATATATTTTCTTTAAAAGAGTTTCTCAGAAACTTCATGCTCCCAATCTTACATGATTTCATTAGGTCACCTAAAAACTTAGTCTTCAGTAGTAATACTGAGTTTGAAATGCATCAGCTATGTCAGGAATATATATTTATATATAAAGAATAATTTGTTTTGCATTTTCCTAAGAGGAACTCTCAAACTATATATACAACATCTTTAAGCCACGCAGCAGATAAATGTGCACAGAAATTCTTAAGATTTTTTTATTTGTTTGTTTGCTTCTTTACTGTTGTGGAAAGTGCCCATTCTGAATAGAATTCTCCTTTTTCAAATAGCAGATAATTGATTTTAAAATGTGTATGATTTCCATAAAATGAAGACTTCCCTCCTTGGGTTTCCAACCATTAACGGGGTTGTGCAGAAGGTAGTGTATTCTAAATCGTCATAATATTCTCTATTAAAACAGCATGATAATTCAGGTTAGTCAATGGTGAAACGTATCATTATCATTTTAGTTTTTGTTTGAAAACTTCTGGTTTACTATAGATTGTCTTTTCTTACTGACTCTGAAAACGGCACAGATAAAGTCTGTAAATGTCCAGAGATAATGCATGGACATTTGGTTCTGTTAACGAGATTCTGTGGTAATAGTCATTATGCGGTCATTTGGCTGGGGGGAAGCACAAATAAGAGAAAAGATTGATAGAACATATGGATGCCCATATTGCTGTCATTCACAGTTCCATTATGCAAAATAGGTGTTCTTTTTGTCCTTATATATGCTGTTTTGCAACAGTACATTTAGTAGATAGAAACTTGGAGCAATTCACACAATTCTTTGTGTGTGAATGGCACCAAACTGAAGTCACCGTATTTTATCCTGGTAAACTTTTGTGATTGTATGTAGAAAAAACATAAATAAGTTAGATATTAGATTATTACTATTAATAATAATTGCCAATTCCTCTTAAGTCTTTTTCTAGTAACTTTAATTGGAGACAATATAAATTAAAGACTTTTTAAGAACAGCATGCATTCCTTTAGGATATTATCATTTCCATAAATTAAAAGATATTTCTTTTGGGGCCTCCCTGGTGGTCAGCGGGTTGAACGAAGTGCTGTGGGGCTGTCTGCAGCCTCTGCAGCACGGGTTCCATGCCAGGCTGGCAGGGAGATACCCAAATGGTGCAGCAGACCTCTCCTGTCACACCCGCTGCTTCCCTCAGCAGTATCTTCAGTCCTCTGCCTGTTCTGCTCCCTGCTCTGTCTCTGGTGAATCCTCTCACCCTCCTGTGCCTCTGGCCTATACCCCAGCTCTTGTATAAAAATAAATAAATCTTTTAAAAAAACCAGATATCTCTTTCAATAAAATTATCTCCAAGAAATTTGCAAAATATTTCAGAATTCCATCAATTTAATCAAATGTAATGATACTGAGCAGGCTTAATAAAGTCTAATGATGCTATATTAAAAAAATCATATAGATATATAAATCTAGATAATTCAATACTAAGAAAACTACTATTTATTATATGACAAATTTAGCAGTCTAGTATCAAATGGCAGAGAATCCATTGATTATAAAATGTTCTTAGTCATGGTAAATGCTTACTTTTCTTGTGATTTTATTGTTATAAATTTTAAGTTGTCTGATTTGGTTCAAAATAAGCTATTTGTAAATAGTTTCATTATTTAAATATCTCCTTTATAAATTTTGTTTAACTATACACTGAATTTATGAAGTAAAATAATAGTATCATGAATGAACAAACATTGTTCATTATATAAATATAACTAAATAATGTGAATAACAAGTCACATAAATGTTGATAATTTTCTATGCATTTTTGTATTATTTGATATTTTACATTTAGTTTGCTACATAAATACGAAACTACACAGAATGTATACTCATATTGTCCTTTCAATTACTTTAAAAATGTACTCTTAACATCATATTTTATCTGTATCTAGATATATAAAACACTGACAAGATGAATTTAAAAATTCAGCTTTATTTTCTTCAAGTGAAGTATTGTGCTTAAATAAAATTATGAGAACATACACAAACTTGAAAAGTTTGTTCTCATTGAAAGTGATCTTAAAGCAAAGGAACTTGAAACTCCCAGTAATTATTCATATTTCCTTACATGTACTATCATATAAGCATGTTTAATTCACCAAATACTTACTTGAGTTCCAATTGCAATTATATATCAGTCACATTTTGAAAGCCATTAACTCTACAGTGACAAAAATATACACATAAGTGCATATACAGATATTTAAATATATAGATATTTAAATACAACTGAAATTTAAGCTGCATGAAAAGGAAAACGTTAAGAGTCATTCATGTAACCCAATTCTAATAGTAGCCTTAGAATTCTGAGTATAACTGAGAATTTTTCAAATTTCACTCTTAGTTGAAGTCAGTATATTCATTTTAATATCAATACTATTGCACTTATAGATGAATATAATTAAAAAGAAAAATTGCTTAGTTGATTGGTTTCTGGTCAGATGTGGAAAGATAAAAAGATAATTAGACAGGGCCTCCCCGGTGGCGCAGTGGTTGAGCGCTGGGTTGCGAAGCTGCCCGCTGCCTCTGTGGCGCAGGTTCGATTCCCGGCTGCTCCCCGGCCACCAGAGGAAGGTCCCACATGGCACGCAGACCTCTCCTGGCACCCGCTGCTCCCCTCAGTAGTGTACTTCGGTCCTTCTGCCTGCTCTGCTCCCCGCTCTGGCTCTGGTGAATTCTGTCACCCTCCCGCGCTTCTGACTGTACCCAGTGCTTGTATAAACAGAACAAACAACAAACAAATAAATAAATAAAACATGCCTCTATTAAAAAAAAAAAACCTGCATAAAAAAAAAGATAATTAGACATATAAACTTGCCATCTACAAGTGGCAAGGACATTTTTTTTCCTGATTACTTTACTACTGATAAATACCTAGTCAAATAATATTTTAATTTTGTTTTCTGAATTGTGTCACATTAGGGTCAATTTGACTCTGCTCTAATTAGTAAACATAGCTCTTATTTTCTATTTGTAGGGTTTGACGTTTTAAAAATCTGAAAGTCCAGATCAGTAAGAATAAATGGATTTCATAAACAGTTATCAAAAGAAAAGACACAACATGAATTAGCTTTATTTTGACTTAAATATTTATTCAGAGAGTTTTCAGAATTCCAATTGCCATTTTGCTAAATCAGATCAAAATTGGTTCAAACTAATTAACCCCATTATAAGCAGACCATATAAATGCATTAATCATTAATGACTATCACCTAGACAGCAGAGAAACATGTTTCCTAAGAAGTTTTAAAAAGAATGACAACAGTGTCATTTTTTTTTAAATTTGAGTTAATATTGATTAAAAGCAAAATGAGGACTTAGACAACCTCAATATTCAGTCATAATGGAGTGGGTGTAATCAGGCAATTGAGCTGGATGCAGAAAACAGTAATATCCCACACATCTATCCATTATCCCCTTTGGCTATTTCAACTTCAACTCTTTATTCTCTTTCTCAATTTAAATAGAGTTACCAGATTTTTTTTTTTCTTTTTTTCCTAGTAAGAGCAGATTCCATTTTAGCAGAGTGTTGGAGAATATAAGAGAAGTCATTTTGTAATTTGTTACTACTTAACCCTTAGTTAATATGAGTTGCCAGATGCTAAAATTAATGGCATTTTTAGAAACATGGTAAATACTAAAAACTAGAGGACAAGGTTTTGGAAAGTGTAGACTTCTGTAAGCTTTAGTAAGAAGTTTACAAAATCCTTTTGTCACCTAAAAGGATATTTATTGCAAATGTATGTAAAATTCATAACTGATAGGCACTGTAGGTACTTTTCAAACTTTAGCATTTGTGTTTCTATACAATTAATAGCTTTTTCTTTTGTTGGTTGGTTCATTTCTGACCATGCCTTTTTTTTAAAAGATTTATTTATTTATGCATATAAGACCTGGGACACAGGCCAGAGATACAGGGGATGAGAGGATTCACCAGAGAGACAGAGTGGGGAACAGAACAACTGACTGAAATACACTGCTGAAGGGAGCATCAGGCGAGATGGGAGAGGTCTGCTGCACCATGTGGGTACCTCCCTGGCCTGGAATGGAACTCGTGGTGTAGAGGCTGCAGATAGCTGCATAGTGCTGTGCTTAACTCCTTGTGCTACCACAGAGGCCCGCTGTCCATGTCTTTTAAGAATCAAAGTTTAAGTCTCTTTCCAAATAACTTCATTTTTGAGTCATAGAAAATAAATTATTCTGTCCTTTTGAATGGATTTGAAAATTATTGTAATAAAGACTAAATAAAAATACAATATCCTAATTGAGTAATAATAGCTAATGCTTCCTGAAAAATTTAGCTGTCAGGTTTCACCCTACATTATTTACCTGAATTGTCACAGATATTCCTTATATGTGTCACATATTTTCCTTATATGATAGCGCTGAGATCTTAACCCCTCCCACCAGGGAGGCCCAACACTGGCTTTTTTGATTCACTGTGTGATCTCTCTTTTGTTCCATGGCTTCTTTTTAGATGTAGGTTCTTCAAAACTTCGGGAAAGACTTGCTGTGTCTTGAAATCTTAGTAGAGCAAAGTTCTTTGGTAACCTCAGTATATTCATCTATTTATTTTCAATAATGACGTTTCAATTTCTTTTTTTTTTTTTTCTTTCTTTCTTTCTCTGTTCCTAGCTGTCATTGTAATGTGATGCT
This sequence comes from Talpa occidentalis, assembly GCF_014898055.3. Lineage (NCBI taxonomy): Eukaryota > Metazoa > Chordata > Mammalia > Eulipotyphla > Talpidae > Talpa > Talpa occidentalis. Next base: position 91,986,123 of record NW_023601322.1, on the reverse strand, counting down.
TACAAAAGCCATTTGGAGGACAAAGAGTGCATTTTAGGTAAAAAAAAAAAAAAAAAAAAAAAAGTTCCTTGAATGGCATACACTTTTGTAAAAATTGTTATCCACACAAAAGCAGTAATTGCTTCTAAGATTACAGCATTGTGAAAATCGTTCATATATTTTTCTTAGTTTAGAAAACCTGTATTTCAACACCAACTAGTAATCCCTGAAATTTTAGTGTTACATACTCACAATGAAGTTGTCAAATGTCAGTGTGCTAAACCTAGCCAAGTCAGAAAGCATGTCAAAGTAAAATCCTAATTGACTATGTCCAATTCAATTATAAAAAATAACCTACACTATCTTAATAATGATAGCTTTGATCTAATCAAATTAGATTGTGATATTTTATTGACTGTTCATTCAAATATACTCCGTGTAAATAATGTTCAAATTTATCAAGGGATGATAAGAAAATATATCTATTAGATTACAAATTTAAAATAATGTGTTCTTCATTGATGTAGCACTTTTGTGTTGTCTTTATCACATTCAAAACCATCAAAGTTTAATGCATTCAAAATGTCAAAGCCTTTACTTACAAATGACAACTCTAGCAAACCCAGCAGCCACTATAAGATGATTTAGATATGGGACACATTACCACAAACTTAGTGTTGACATTTTTCTTTCTGTCTGGAGTGTCATGGACAGATAATTTTAAAAAATTCTATTGTTATTTATTATATGTATCAATAGATTGAATAGAAAAGTGAACTTTTGTTCTGGAAGATAAACTGCCACTCTGTAATTGGAGTGCTCTTAATATTATTATATGGAGGGCCTCCCCGGTGGCGCAGCGGTTGAGTGCTGGGTTGCGAAGCTGCCCGCAGCCTCTGCAGCGCTGGTTCGATCCCCGGCTGCTCCCCGGCCACCAGAGGAGGGTCCCACATGGCGCGCAGACCTCTCCTGCCGCCCGCTGCTCCCCTCAGCAGTGTACTTCGGTCCTTCTGCCTGCTCTGCTCCCCGCTCTGGCTCTGGTGAATTCTCTCACCCTCCCGCGCTTCTGACTGTACCCAGTGCATGTATAAACGAAACAAACGAACAAACAAACAAATAAATAAATAAAACATGCCTCTATAAAAGAACAAAAAAAAAAAATATTATTATATGGCAAAGATAATCTGAGTTTACTTTTGCAAAAAAGTGACCAATTTAATTATGTGTGGCCACATCCCTTGAAAATGATGTATTTATAAATATTCTTATTGATTGGCCAATTCACCAGCTAAGTGACATGTCACTTTATGGCTGATCAAAAACATCCAATATTTTGGCTGTCAGTAGGGACAAGAATCCACTTCCTCAACTCCAATCATTTTTAAAATTATGAACCATCAAAGTTATACACTCAAAACACAAATGTGTTTTTAGCATGTTAATGAGTTCCATAAACATATATATATATATATTTATTCAAGGTCAAATATTTCAAATTTTCATCATTTAAAAATCTTGTCATTTCAATATTCATATTGTTTGGAGGCCTATTTACTTTTAACATTTGTATAGTCTTATAATTCTATTAATCTGAACAAATGACAAATTTTCAGTAGTGAAAATTAATGAGCATACTTATGTCAAATAGTCCTTTTTTTCCCTTTCTTGTGAGGTAACTTATTAAAATCTGTTCTATTTTAAAACAGAGAGAAATTCACAGTAGTTAGTAATGTCTGCGGAAAGTTCTCGCCACGTGTTTTGAAGGAAAAAAATTGATGTAAAGATAAGTGGAGGTAGATCAACATTCATACTAAATAAATAAATGACCAGGCCTTCATATAAGAGTAGGTTAAAAAGTTCTTGTATCTTCAGTGTCCAAAGTGATGATAATGAAAAGTCTCAGGTGAGGGCAATGGTGAATAGAATGAAATGTTGAGATAAACATAAAAATGCGACCAGAGATAATTAACTTGCAAATGTTGGAGACCAGGGTTTCCATAAGTAGAATAGATTGCTTAATGTAGTCTGTACATAACAGAGGACAGAAGTTTTTTGTTTAAATAGCTGGTCTTTGTGGGTGCCTGAAACCCCATTTTTCTTGAGGCCCTCTCCTGTTAAGTACTATTTCTATAGTAGTTTCTAAGTAGTGGGAATACAACTTATCATCTGTTTTATATAATGATATTGTCATATATGATATATTCTATTCTAGAATAGAATATTTGGAATTAAATATGGGAGAATTATAATAAATAGTTCTGATTTATTGAGAATAATGTTTGTGTTTGTAAGTGATCATAGAAGTAGAATTATCAACTTACTGAAACTATTTCTTCAATTCTGCAATAATCATTTTGCACAATCATTTGCAAATTTTTAAACTTGTTCTAGGAATAAACTCATGAATGTTGTAAGGTTATTCAATACCATAGAAACAAGTACATAGTGGATTGTAGAAAAAATAATTTTGAGCTGAAATGAAAAGATTGATAAGAAGATAACTAGGAAAAAAGTGCATTAAAATATTATTTAGGTCCTGTTGTTTCTAATAACATTTTAAGAATCATATTCTTAAAATTTTCTGATGTTGTCTGTGTGTATATTGCCATGTAATAAAGAAATACAGTACTCTCAACATAGTCACGGATTGGATTTTATACTAGAAAGGTACTAAATAATGGTCGCCATCATCTAATTTGTTCAAACAAATTGTGTACAAATGTAAGAAGAAAAAAGAAATAGTTTGTATTTGTCTTATCTTTAAATGGCACTATCAGCTGTAATTCACAGACAGGGATTTTATTTTCATTTTTATTTTTTATTTTCAAATTATATATATATATATTATTTTCAAATTTTATATATATATATATATATATTTTAATGAAGTGCCATTTTTCTCCTCTCAGGTGTAGCTCCCCACAAACACAGTACCCATTGTCTGCCATCATAGTTCATTGTGCCTTCTTCCCTCTTTTCCTGTTTTCACCACTCCCCTTTATACACCCGTCTTCATGGTTCAGATCTATAGTCAGATCTATTTTTAAAGGGCAAGCAAGTTACATTCTCTTTGAACACATATGGTATGGCATTTAAAATTTTAGTTGTCAAAAAATGGGCAGAAGAGCTAAAGGAAACTTCTCCACAGAGGAAATGCAAATGGCCAACAGGTGTATGAAAAAATGTTCAACATCACTTGTCATCAGGGAAATGCAAATCAAAACTACCATGAGATATCATCTTGCACCAGTGAGAATGGCACATATGAAAAAAACTAGCAACAACAAATGTTGGCGAGGATGTGGAGAAAAAGGAACTCTCCTGCACTGTTGGTGGGAGTGCAAACTGGTTGAAACTGGTCCACAGCTCTATTAAGAGCTGTGTGGAGATTTCTCAATCTGCTAAAAATGGAGCTTCCGTATGATCCAGCAATTCCACTCCTAGGTATTTACCCAAAGGACACAGAAACATCAATTCCAAAGAACACCTGCACCCCTATGTTGATAGCAGCACTGTTTACAAAAGCTAAGCTTTGGAAACAGCCCAAATGCCCAAAAATAGATGACTGGATCAAGAAGATGTGGTGCATATACACAATGGAATATTACTCAGCAATCAAAAAAGATAAACTCTTGCAATTTGCAGCAACATGGATGGAGCTGGAAGGGATCATGCTCAGCCAAATAAGCCAGAAAGAAAAGGAAAAATACCAGGTGGTCTCACTCATAGCAGGAATTTAGAAACCTAAATAAGGGACCAGGAAAAAGACTAATTATAACAAAGTGAAAATCAAAATCAACAAGCAACTATAAATCAGACACACTACGGGAGGAGTAGGAGAAAAGGGAGTAGGATCAAAACAAGGGGGGGTGGAGATGGTATGCAGACTATAACCAAGATGAAAATCATACATTGTGCAAAAATGAAAAATGATGTAAAAATATATATAAAATAAAACTTAAAAAAATAAAATTTTGGTTGTTAAGTTTCAATCTGCTTTCAGTATTTAGATGAGGAAAATTTACTATAAAATTAGTTATCAAATCAATATCAGTAACAAAATAATCATACTTTCTAAATAAATGATTGCAAATTATTAATGACAGTTATACCTATATTAGTTCAATTCTAGCAAATTTAACATCTGAATGGGACTTTGTCGATTTAAAATAGCCCAGGTAGTCTCTCCTATCAGAGGAATAGCTGTGTTTAATTTCAATACAGTTATTTAGGATACTAGAAAAATTATTTGGTAAGTAAGACTAAGCTCTGGTTAATAAAAATTAACTATGCCCAAATAAATATATATTTACTTTAAGGTTGATCTATGTATTTTAATAACACCATGAATAAATATTAATATGCATAACTAACAAATATTGGAAGTTCACCATAACCTTAGTATAGACTAACTACTTGAACATTATCTTTGTCATTTCTTTTTTTTTCCAGTTTTCTCTTTTATACTATATTATTTCTGCAATTTGATTATTTCACAATACTTTAAAAATACAATGAATTACATTGTATTAACTTCACATCACAGTGAGGAAATATTAAACAACACTCATATTTTTACCCTTTGTCTAAAATTCAAGGAAACCAACTAGAGTAAAGGTAGACAATTACCTTCCAAAATAATTAAATGGGAAGATCAAGGTGGTGAGACTTCTCATTCTACACTCTGCTTGTAGTCTTCTAACTGTGAAATTCATGAATTCTTTTAGCTACAAGTTACTAGATCTGATAATTCAAAAATAAATTAAAAAACATCACACTCTCAGTTAATTTTCTGAATTTTTCTTTTTTTTTTAAAGATTTGTTTATTTATTTATACAAGCACTAGATATAGTCAGAAGTGTGGGAGGGTGAGAGAATTCACCAGAGCCAGAGCAGGGAGCAGAGCAGGCAGACTGATGAAGTACACTGCTGAGGGGAGCAGCGGGCGGCAGGAGAGGTCTGCGCGCCATGTGGGACCCTCACCAGAGGCTGGGGATCGAAACAGAGCTGCAGAGGCTGCGCTCAACCACTGCACCACCAAGGGAGGCCCAATTATCTGAATTTTTCAAAAGTAGATGTGCATTAATGTGATTTCAGCAAAGCCAAGGACAGGATAACAATATCGTTGAGTGTACCTTTCAATATTTTTCCATTTACAGAAATATGTTATGCAGATCTATCAAAATAAGACATAAAGGGCATAATATCAAAAATATAAAAAATAAAAATGAATTTTTCATAAATAAATTTCATACATAAATTTTGTGTTTATGTAAATATAAAAAATAAAAAAGAAAGTATTTAACAAATACAAATAAATCTCAATAAATGTCCTTAAAAGAAATGATATTCTGAAATCCCTATGGGCAGCACTAGATACATTGAAGATCAAACTGCACGGTCACTTCCTTGCAAAAACAGACAGACTGTGGCCAGAGAGGCAAAGTGAGAACCAAGATTTCTTGAGTTCCAGATCTGTGGTCCTTTCGCCTCCACATGCTGGAAAAAGCCTAACATAAAACACAGTCAGAAACAAACAAGAAACACTTCACTTGGTAACTGACTTCTCTCATCACCTGTTTCTATCTGTTGTAATTTATCAACATGTTGGTTTGCTACTGCAGGGACTTTGGAATGTATCATTCCAATTTTAAATGTCTCCAGTGTAGAAATCAATTCTATCTTTATTCTTACAGTTTTTTTCCTCCTTTTAACAATACTGCCCTTGAACAGTGAAACAGCTTATTTGCACAACCTATTACAAACAAAAAAAACCAGATGGTTTGAGACGACTGGATTCTCAAATTGCTAATTATAAAGAGCCAAGTGGCCATAATTTTTATAGTGGCCATTGCAATATTCATTTTCCAATTTTCAGCAATAAGAGACGACTGAAGAAAATACAAAATGATGTCTCTGATGTCTTTGTTAATTAGTATTTTTCCATGTGTCTTCCAAGTGTGAGCCATGGCCCAGCTATTCAGCTGACAGACATCCAGAGGAATTCTGTCCATCTGTTTGAATCTGTTTTCAACAGGATCGTTTAAGAAAATGAACATAACATAACATATGGCGACTAAATTCAGTATGGCTTTTCCACGGCATGGATCAACTTAGAGAAATTATCTTATGCAAATACAAATGATCACAGCCCAAGGTCCCTTACAGCAGAAATATTGCTTAGAAAGTGTGAAAGGAAATCATGTTTTTCAGTAGGTGTCAGTTTTGTGCAGTAATGTCATCCTATTGCGTGACCTGGGATTGGACATATGGATGTTGCCTGGTTCAGTTGAAGAATATAAAGGATTTTGTACTGACTTTAAAAAAATATTTTTTTTACAAATTTAAATTTTAAAGTATAATGTTGACAGCAGGTATGTGCATATCACTAGTCTTGAAGAAAACAGAAAAGATTTTATGTAATCCATTCTAATCTATTCTGCTAAGTAAATAAATGAAGATAATGACAGAAAGGCAAATAAGTCTTTTTAAGCTCCCACAAACCATGTGTCACATGGTTTCCCCATAAGCTCTAATGCTATGTTCACAGCATAATTTTTCATTTTAATCATGCTTGTGTGGTTGTATTGGGATAGAACTTTGATTTTAATTTGCATTTCCCTAATAATTCATAAAAATCAATAATTTTGTGCATTTATTATTAACTTGGCTTCTCTTTTCTAGAGTGCCTTTTTAAATCCTTTTCCAGTCTTTGAAATTAGGCTTTCTTTTCTACCTATCTGGTAAATGAACCAAGGTCACCCCCCCTAATACAAAAAATGCCCTCACAAAGTAAAAGGATGGGCTAATCCAGTCATTGTTTTATTAGCTTCCTTTTTTGCCCACTTTAGGATTTTCTAAGAGTTCCTCAATAAAGCAACCAGTTGGGAGGAAGTGCTTTGAAATTTGTTATTTAAAGTTAAATTGCTTTTTCTTTTTGTGGAGGTCTTATATTTCATCTGAAATATGTTAGTGAAATATGCATCCCTATTTACATGGAATGCATGTATATAGGTATTTTTAATTTGCATAAATGAGTATATGTAGTATATCTTAGATATTGACTTAATGTAAGTATATAATTTTGGTTTTTATCAAGGTGACATTGGTTGGCAACACTATATATGATTTATTGGTATTTATTTGATTAAACATATTTAAAATAAACTTAGTGGATAGATAGAAGACCTATGTTTTCAATTTAATTGCCATATGAGGCTAAACTGTTCCTCTCTAGGTAGAAAAATGAAGACCATAAAATTCTAGCCTGGTACTATAGTGTCCAGGCTTGTTTTATTTTCCCTTTTGCTCAGTATTGACTTGAAAAACAAACAAACAAACAAACAAACCAAAACTAGACAACATGCAGTCTTAGAATATTTCACAATTCATATGGATCCTTTATCATTGAAATCTCAATAGATAGGTTTGTGTCTTCTTTTGATTTCATTTTTTCTTTCTGGGAAAGACTTTAACATTGAGAAATGATCTTGATGAGAATATTTTTTTTAATTAAAATTAAGTATTTTTTGTTTGTTTGTTTTGTTTTTAAGACAGGACCTGTTGTTCTGGATTTAAAGCATTACACAAACACTGGACTCTGTTATTCCAGCTCAAATGTTATTTAAACTCCACCTCTAAATTCTAACATTTCTGTAATCTCTGTGCTACCTGCCTTCACTGACACTTTCTCTACCTTTAAAACCAGCAAGCTACAAAAAAATCTGAGACACCTGAATGAGATCTGAGAAGATGACTGACAAAAAAAACTTAATCTGAAAAATTAAAACATGATGAATAATCTGAAGAAAGAATAAATAGAGCACAGATTCACACAGTTGATTCAGTATGGGAAATTTAGAGAAATACGGGCTTTAAAAAATTTGTGATTATTTTCATTATTTTGTAGCTTCTTCATTTTGTCTTTTTCACTGAGAATGAAAGACCATGAGAATAAGAGAATGATGTCATCACTGTCTAGGCAGTACCTGGCAAAACACAAGCTCCATTTAGTTTGCTGATGTCCCCTCACCACCACCAGTGCCTCTCCACCCCCTTTTCTCTCCCTCACTCATAGCAGGAATTTAGAAAACCTAAATAAGGGACCAGGAAAAAGACTAATTATAATAGAGTAAAAATCAAAATCAACAAGCAACTATAAGCCAGAGACACACTATGGGGGGCCAGGTAAGATCAAAACAAAGGGAGGTGGGAATTGTATGGGGACTATAACCAAGATGAAAATTCATACATTATGCAAAAATGAAAAATGATGTGAAAAATATAAAATCAAAAATTAATTAATTAATTAATTAATTGATTAAATATAATACAACATCTTTAATTTCTTTCCTTTGGTCCTACTCTCATTTGCTTGCTTTCTCTTCTTCCCTCCATCCATCCCTCCTCCTTTATTTTTAGCTGAGGTGACATTGACTTAAAACACCACATGATTCAGAAGCAGAGGCTCATAGCTCCTCTGATGCATGTCTCTCACCACACCACCACCAAGGCACCTGTAAGGCTTCACCAGCCCTTTGTGCCCTCCTTGCTGGGTATTTGTCGTCCTCCTACCATCTTCTATTCCCAGTTACACCATCAGATTCTAGTGTCCGCTATTGGATTGATTTTGTCTGACCCTTTTTTCCCTCTGTATGCCTCTAAATACACATACTATCCAGTGTTTGTCTATTTCTGACAGACAAATCTCCCCCAGTTCCAACCATGTTGTCATTGACACATTTATCTTTGACTATACATTTCCTTGACAATTTTAACTAGCATCTTTCTTAAAATGTGCTTTCCATACCCTTGCTTAAAATATTATCTATGAGGGGCCTCCCTGGTGGTGCAGGGGGTTAAGCACAGAACTGGGAAGCTCTCCGCAGCCTCTGCAGCATGAGTTCTATCCCCAGACCACCGGGAGCTACCCACATGGCGCAGCAGACCTCTCCTGTCTTGCCCGCTGCTCCCCATAGCGGTGTATTTCAGTCAGTTTGCCTGTTTTGTTCCCCACTCTGTCTCTGGTGAATCCTCTCACCCTCCCGCACCTCTGGCCTGTACCCCAGTCTTGCATGTGTAAATAAATAAATATTTAAAAAATAAAAAATATTATCTATGAGAGATATTCTCTACTCCCTCACCTAAGAAGTGATTCAACATTAAGTGTCCAAAATGGATTCAGTATAAATTTAGTGTCTCAAATGTCTTGTCAAAAATAGGCTCTGATACTCAAAAGATATTACATATGTGGAATATTTTATATTCTATAGTATATATGATAAACTTTTCCATAGTTTAACTTAGTAGAAATCCTTTACCTCATTCATGACATTTTCAATCACCAAAGCTTAAATTTGAATTAGTAAATAATGTTCTAACATGTATTATTTTTAATGGGATTAATCTAAAAGAAAGTTTAAAAAGATAATATCTATGTAAGTTTAAGGTGGGAAGTGTTCTTCAGAATGTAGTTAGGATTTCTTCTGGAGGATTATTTTTATTACCGCCAATAAATTTGAAGCTACTTGAAGGAAGAGATTTGGTAATCTTATTTGTTTTGATATTTCTAACCTAATATATAGTAGGTGCACTGTAGAGTTTAGCTGTCCAATAATATTTTACTGAATGAAAGAATCATTCTGGCTTTTGAGATAATGGCCTAGGAGTTGAGGGTTCATTAATCCAGTTGCAGTGCTGCTTCAAATGGACAGGATGAGATAGCAGGTGGTGATAAGGGGACTAATTATAAGGAAGAAAAAGGAGGCTTACTCATCGGTCAGTGCACCCATGTGGGATTGTTGCACCCGTCCTACTCAGATGGTTTTAGAGTTTACACTCTACTTCTCTGCTTCAGCTAGTCAGAACAGACAGAACCCACATAGCTGGTTGTCGTCCAGAGGGAGCATTAACACCGTATACCACATGTGCCTTACTCATCTTGAGAAATGCATGTCTGACCCATCAATTTATCTATCCTGGGACCACAGATATAAGCTACTGAAGGCATATGCTGGGAAATTGTTATCATCGTTCCGATTTCCTTTGTTCTCACCTAAGTGCAGTATAACTCCTCTAAATACACATACTAAACTCCTGTGAAGTTTAAAAATTTTGTATTGCTTGCTCAATTAGAAATATTTGAACAGTCTTTCAAAGGATTAAATTTGCATTCCATAAACATTTATTGGTTGTCGAACATATGTCAGACATGGTTCTAGCTCCTAGGGATACGTTAATAAGCAAATTATCCTTTGTATTCAAGGAATTTACATTGTCATGGAAAAGTGAAATGGACAGGTAGTGAATAAATTAAATTCAATGAGAATCTGATCAGCAATGGCATTGGATATTTGTTCATTTGTATTCTTATTAACAAAAATCCAAAAGGAAAGATATGCCCCCCAAAAGTAACCATTATTCAAATTACACTTGTCTACCATTTAAGAACTTGAAGACATTTAATTGAAATCTAAAATATGCATTGCAGTGGTGTGGTCTACTTCTTCACAGAATGTGTTTAAAAACTACATTACATATTAGTTAAATAGCATCTATTGAAGTATATATATTATATTTGTATATAAACATTAATAATTATATATATGGCTATATTTTATGTGTTATATAGATATATTAGTTTTAGAAATTGGTGAATTAAGATAAAATACCAGAGGAAATATTAACAACAAATTAATGCAATTATTTATAAAGATAACAAGTATGTTATTAGCAAGTCCTCCATCTTCAGATTGTCTTTAGTGCATAAACATAAGAATTTTAATTTAACCTGGCCTCATATTACATTGTGGTAATGTATTTATCTTTTTATATGGAATGAAAATACAAGTAGAATTTAGAGAAAATTCACATGCAAGTTGTACAAGTTGTAATAATCATCAAATTGCTATATGTAATTTGCAGAAATTTCACTCATTTGGGCTTGGGAATCTCATAAATTTTTTGCTTTTTTTTTTACAAATGTAGAATGTCCTTTAGAAAGTAAGTCTACATATGCCTCCAGTAAGTGAAAAATAAGTCAAAAGGAACAAGAGTACTCCTTATTAAAACTTATCAAAGCAGCATTTTACTTTTCTGTTTTTCCTTACAGCATGAGTAGGTGAAGTACAGCGATTTAGATGGGGTGTGTGGGATAAAAATACTTAAATGTAAAGGCAGTGGGAGAAATATTTTGAAAGCTCTTTTCATGATACAAATTGTATTTTAGTATTTTTTCAATCTCTATTAATGGCAAGGATTAAAAGATATAATACACTTTCAAGAAAAGAAATGGTGTCAAGCCAAAGAATTTTTAAAGTGTTGCAAATATTATTGAAGATAATGGCACTGAAATCAGTTGAAGGTGAGCTGGTAGGCACATACCATGAGGTTTCTTACACAGAAGTGGAGAAATGCAGTGACATCCGAGTTGAAAAGTAATAAAACTAACCAATCTTTTATTGCTTAATAGTATCCATTGTATGAATAAATTACTTAAAAAGAACTTTCACTTTCCAATAGCTTTGTCTGGGGTGGTTTTCCCGATTGATCCGATAATTTATGAAGATAGTGGATAATGGTGTCAACTCATTAATTTCCCAAGATACCGTTAACTGTGTGATTCAGTAGTCTGGAAGCTTATCTTAATAATTCATCAAAATAGCTCTGAGAATGAAAAAAATAAACAAAATACACTACAGAGCAAGAATGAGAATAAAATAAAGTGAATACTTGGACCTATTTAAATCCAAAAGCTAAAAATCCCTTGAAGTAAAAAGTAATCACAATAAGTATAATGGATAGAAGAATGAATGCCATCTAGATCTCAGAAATTACAGAGGAGTGAATGCCCAGTAGCTAGAAAGCAGATAGAATCATGATGACAAAGTGGGAGAAACCACCAGGCAATCAATAGCCTGCAGGAAAAGACCAAAGAGAACATGATGGCAGATTCAGAGAAATGCCTACCACAGCTGAACACATCTAGAAATTTAAAAAAAAAAAAAAAAAAAAAACAACAACAATGGTTACAAACTTGCATCCTCTCTGAGCAGAGTGACTCCCAAGAGGCATTTGACCAGACTGAATTCTTAAGAAAGAGGAAGCTCTTGTTACGTGTATGTGGATAGTTAAGTAAAATCAAAAGGGTTGGAGGACTTCAAAGCACACGCAGAGGGTCAGGAAGAGGCAATTGCATGGGACAAATGACCTTACAAATGACCTCAGACTGAAATCATGAGGAATAAAACAAAGAAATTGTGACCTGTCTGAATGGAAAATCATCAAGAAAGCATGGAAATAAAAAAAAAAAAAGCGCTAGTAATAATAACAGCAGCATCACCAAGACACTGTAATAACAGTAGCAATAAAACAATAGCGATATAGTTATGTCACAACTAAATAGTTTTTAATGGGCACTTATTATTCTGAGGCTTATTCTAAATACTTGATTGCTATTAAAATATTTCATGCTGCTAACTACCATAGGAACTAAGCACTGTTTTTCCCGTGTTAGATATGAGAAGCAAGGCCCAGAATATTTAAGGAAAGTGTTCTTGGTCACCTGGTTAGGAAGTAGTGGGTGCAGACCTTTTTGCTTCAAGTAAAGAAAAATAATTAGGCCATTTAACCACGTTAACCACAGTCTAAGTTAAGAAACACTGGAAATGCCATTTCAAACCCAGCATTTGATCTCCAGGAATAGAGGGAATTAAACATGTTATTATTTATTGGTAAACAATGTTACAATTATTTAAGGACAGGAAGCAAACCAGGAAAATTTTATATGGCGCCATCAGAGTTTTTTATTCTGAATATATTGTTTTCTACAAATCAGTAGGAAAAAATACAAAACTAGCCCATGACTCATCAGAGCCCCAAGAAATTAATGCTCCGAAAAGTTCAGGATAATCACTGTGTATGTCTTAAGCAACATTCCTCAAATCCCGTACCTTGATCCACACCCCTATGCATGCACAGATCTTAAACTGTGCTCTGAGTTGACAGTGTCAAGTGTTTCTTATAATAGGCAAGTTCAAAAAGATGCATTGAATAAACTTGGTTGAGGTTCATTGGCAAGTATTAACATGGAAAATTATTTCTTTCACACTTTATAGATGGCCTTATCAACATTATCTCAGTTGTCATTGTATATAATAGTGACTTTGTAGTTGATCTTCAAGGGTTAGTTAATTTCTAGTCGGTGTGGTATTTTGAAGATGGCATATTCCATTTCCTAAGTACAAATGGGTGGGGAAGACAGGATTGTTTTGTTGTTGCTATGGTTGTTGTTGTTGTTAAGGGAAAAAGCACTGGATGAGGAGCTAGATTGCTTGAATCCTGTCCCTAGTTGCACCACTTTTTAGAATTGAGAATTTAGTGACAAAGCACATAATGCTTTAATGAAATGTATGCTGATTATAGATTAAAATCTATAATAATAATGCTCTAAGTTTTACGAATCACTTTCAGACATCTGAACTTATATGATTGATACACAGTAAATTAGGAAACATTACTACCTCTCAGTCATTCATTTTGAAACCATCAATGGACAGAGCTGAAATGTTTTACTAAGGTGTTCCCTATGAGGAAAATTGAACCCAGATATAATTGCAGAATTTTGGCCTCCGATGCAATGCTTATTAGACCATGCTAGTTTTCATTCTCATGTTATGTGTGAGATTCAGATGAAATGCAAAAACTAGACAGATCAGTAAACTATTAAAAAGAAGCAGTCTCAATTTTTTTCTCAAATTATTTGTAAAGAAGCATTCTGTTGGTTTGAATTTTCAGTTGATTTTTAAATATAATATATTTATGTTATAAAAAGGAGCTAAAAATAAAATTTATTGTTTCTCTAGCATAGCTCAAAATGAAATGTGGAAGTCCCACTTCGCTGTGCTTTGGCCTGGGAGAGCTTAATGTTAACTAAGACCACAGACTCATAAAAGCACTGCTTAGTTGATGAGAACCAGCTTCAAAGATTATCTAGGAATAGCAGCTGCACATTCATATCTGTTTTAATGGAATATAGGTCAGAGATCTGAGAGCAATGTATAGCATATACAAAACATTAAGCATCAAGAGCAAATGATTGTCTATGTAATTTTTTATACAAAAAATTTTTATAAAAAATTTATACATTTCCAAAGACATGCATTGGAAATGAATTAATAGATTAAACATTTAGAAAATAACTTCCAAAGTTCTGAACTCTTTCAACTCCTGGCTCTTTTGTTGAGTCTTTCCCTTCACTCTGGCATTTTTTTTTTTTATTTTGAGTGAAGTTTTCCATTTTTAAGATAGAAGTAAAGATGAACTGTAAAGATTTATAGACTATGTCACAGCATTCTTAAAGATTGTTGTTACCTTTAGATTGCTTCTTTTATGAAAACGTTTTTCTTCCATGCCCCAATGAAGTTATTTTTCTTTACTGTGAGTTCAGATATTTTCTCTTTTTTGTATAATATTTTGTATTTTTCTCAACCTTGTTTTTGAACCTAGGAATATTAATCTCACACCCCACCCTACACACACACACACACACACACACACACACACACACACATGCCACAATACAAGAATATGACTTAGTATTACAAAACTGTCAATAGCTTTGACCATATTGTCCTGGTGATAAGCATCATTGAAATAAAATTTTATTTTATTTTTTTAAAGATTTATTTATTCATGTGTACAAGAACCAGGGTACAGTCCAGATGTGCGGGAGGGTGAGAGGATTCACCAGAGACAGAGTGGGGGACAGAACAGTCAGACCGACTGAAATACACTGCTGAGGGGAGCAGTGGGTGAGACATGAGAGGTCTGCTTCGCCATGTGGGGTTCTCGCAGGCCAGCTGGGGCCAAACCCGCACTGCAGAGGCTGTGGACAGCTTCACAGTGCTGTGCTTAACCGCCTGGGCCACCAACGAGGCCCTGAAATTTTAAACCTGAGCAGATTTTATAATTTTATAATGGGTTCTACATTTTACAGTAAAATAGTTCTAATCTCATAAACTTGAGTATTCTTTATTAATTACATTGGATTTTTGAAAACTGACCTCTATTATGACGAAACACTTGCTAAAACGAATTTAACTCTTCATGAAATCTGTGTCTGTTTCTGTGAAATGCACTGAAATGTGCTATACAAATATATTTATTAAAAATACACATTTCAAAAATGTTGTGAAAGTAGAATTATGTAGAATTTACATTGCAAGAGCCCACACATTATATTACTCAATTGTATGTATGTTCTATAATTGGAATTTTCATTATAAATCAAAAATATTGTCATGGTATTGAAAACAAAATATATGTTTGTGTGCTGGTTGTTTTAGATGTCAGGTCTGAATTATTTTTGCTAAATTGACCCTTTTATTCCTTTTCTACAGAATAAATTGGCAGTGAACTTGTTATAGGACAGGGAGAGGGTCAGCCCAAACCCCGCAAACCTGCCTATTCTAAATGGGTTCTGCCATCCACCGCATCAACACAAAACATATGAGACTTTAATGGGAAGGAACTTTAATTAAACTAGGAAACAACACAGGTAAGGCAAAGAGTCTAGTTTCTAAATGAAGCACCCAAAGTTACCCATCCCCTCGTGGGTAAAAGTCCATCCATATGGGATCAGCCCAGAACAAGGCCCCAAAGCCTGCTACAAGTCTAAAGCATCTTCCAGTGGGGACCCACAGAAAAGGGTCACAAACAACCGGATAAGCCCGGAAGGAAAAGAGCAAAATCAACATCAAGATAAAAGCTGCCATGGTCACCTCCCCACAGGTCTCACCCACATCTGTGTCACCCAGTCCACGAACAAAAGACAAGCGCAGTTTCTTCACGTGTCTCTAGGCTCCATGCGCCTCCTCCAGGTCTCCTGGCTCCATCCTGCTTCCTTCCTCCGTCTCTTCTGCAGCTTCTCCTCTTCCTGCTCAGCTCCACCCTCCCTTGGGTGGGGCAGGGAACCTCCCCCTTTCCTGGGGACCACCCTGTTGCAATCCCCCCTTTTAATTTTTATTCCACCATATCTATGGTGGCACAATCTCAGGGTGTAGTCTTAGGAGACAGTCTTTTTTAGGGTTACAATGTGTGTAAGAGAAGCAACAATTAGTCAGCAGCATTGTCCATGAATGTCCAGTATGACAGTTTTCCATTCTGAAAAATAGTCCATTATACAAGCCAAAAGAAAAAAAAATTGGAGCGTTAGCTAAAACAAGACAGCAAATATATCAAAATCACAGGGAAAAAATGTTAAAATGGTTCAACTTATGCAAAAACGAATTCTCTCAACCTTGATCCCAAACTTTAACAGCATAGCAAAAGTTTGCAAATTAATTCTACCTTTAAACCATTTTTCCCATTTTTGCATAAAATCACAGGGCAGAAACAACCAACAGCAATTTCTAGCTGGCTTTGTTGAAATACTCCATATAGGATCAGAGCGAACCGTTGGCATCCGGTCGATGCAGGCTTCAGGTACAAAGTTGGTCTCATCAGACTCCACCTGGGCTTTCCTCTTCTCGAGGGTACCAGGGCATTTTCGTTGGCCGGGTTGTCCAGTCCTGCCAATGGAGGCAAGCTTCCTCACCTTCTTTGGAGGTCTCTGGAACCCTACAAACAAGGCAAACAGGTTCTCCTCTTCTTGGTTCAGCTCTTTTTTAACTTTCTGGAAGAACTCCACACAAAGCCATACAATCAAACTCATGTCCAATTTTTTGTTAAAACAGACAAAATCCCTATGGAAGTTATGCAAAAACAGACTCTGGAATAAGTAGCAAAAATTACTACCACTATTTGTATGCTGTGTTGGTATCAAGGGGAGAGAAAATGTGACAAGTTAGCTTTGCTGGAAAAAAATTACAACCTTTCTGCAGATCCTGGTTACTCAAAACAAAACAAAACAAAACAAAAACTTCGTGGATTCAGGACAGAATGCATAAAAAATTTCCAGTATTATGTCAAAGAAACCTTAGTAAATGTCAGGTGTATTTCCAGGTCTATTCAGTCCTTTGTAGGAAAGTTTTTTTACTCTCAACAGTTCCATCAATAGGAATCTATTGAGACCTTTTTCCCTATATTTCCGGAAACAATTTCTGTAGATGTGAAACAATTGAATTATACAATATTACAAGGTGACAATCACCATTGACAATTTACATACATACCAGATACTACTGTTAACATTTTGTACATACCAAAGTTTTACCATTTTCCCAAGTGACAATGCTTCCCTTCCAGTTTTACTTCATTAGGTAAAAGCCAAATAGAACAAATTCATGTAATGCCTTCCCAGGAGGAAAAGGAGAAACTTCGTGGAGTGTCTCAGGAGCTCTACTGAGGTTCCACAAAATTTCCTTGCATCAGTCAAATGACAGGCTACCAAATTTGTACTTGAATTTAGATTTCTGGGAAGCTTTGCCATAAATATCAGAAAATTAACAGAAACAACAATATTCAATCTCTGTGAAGGCACCGGCTTAGTTCAGTAGCACAATGTTGACAATCAAACCATAACTTTTTGTTTTTCTCATGACTGGAGACTCTTTTTTTTTTTTTTTTCTTTCCAACGTCTATGGGCACCATGTATATCAATTCGTCGATCACTGGAGGTCAAGACAGTTAGACACAAGGACATACAGACATACAACGTATAGACAAAGACAGTTTTTTTTTTTTTTTTGTGCCACGTAGAATATGTTATGTAACTGCAGTTTTACTCCATAGGCTCAGAAAAAAAATGTCAAAGTCCAAAAAAAAAATGTGGAGTGTTGCTGGCAGAAAAATTTCCAGTTGTCATCCTGCAAACCTAAGACTTTGGAAATAGGAAGGAAAAGTTTTATTAATCACAAGAGTTACATGACCCTGTTTATCACCTTAGGGTTTTCAGTGTTGAAGACTTTTTATTAGAAGTCAATCCTGGGGTATTCTGTACAGCAACTGAAAGAATAAAAGTAACAGTTAACTTTCAAGCAAAAGGAGTCATCTCTTGTTAGCCACCAAGCAGGCACTACTTGGGTTTCCTGGAATAGAACCCGAAAAAGCAAAATCAAAATATCAGTAATTAACTTTCAATTAAAAGGAATCATCTCCTTACTTCTGTTAGCCACTCTGGGACAGAAGCTGAAAGAGCAGATTAAACATCTAAGCACAGATTACACCTCCCCCACACTAGGGAGGGACAACAACAACACAGGTATGAAAACCTGGTACAGTTACATGATGCACCCTAAAGAGTGCTTTCCATAACAGACCTTCCTCAGTAGGAAGCAGAAACTTAGAATCTTGTCTTACACCAGCAATTGAACAAATCCAGTATTCAAAATGGCAAACATGCCCAAAACAAATTGTGTAGACAAAATTCACAGCAGCAAATCCTTTCAGACTCAGACAAAATCTTGTTAATTTTTCTGATCCAGACTTTGCAAAAATTCAAGTTATCTCCAAGAATCCATCAAGGATACCAGCGATTACCAGTTACTGCTTAAGGCTACTCTTTCCTTAACACCCAGGCATACATTTGCTAATTAAAACACCACTGCTCCACAGTTGGCTTGCAAAACTCATCAGACACAGGACAGGAAGTAGTCAAAGACAAAGCAACATACCACTGAAGAACCATTATTGCCTTTAGAAATGCTAATGAGACAGCAGAGATTACAAAAAGAAAGAAAAAAAAAGTTCCAAGTGGCCTCAGACGCCATCTTTGATCTGGCCACATGGTCCAATGTACTGCCTAATCTTTTGAGTAAAACTGGCACAGAACAATTTCCACAAAATCAAATGTCTTAGCAAGTCACTACAAACAAATTACATACAGACACACAGATCTTCAAATCGACATATGAAACAAACACACCGGAGAAACCAAAAATCACATTTGCGCTTATGGTAGCCAGTGCCATAGGGAAGCCCAATTTCCCCATGGGGCTGACTAACCACGGATGGCTCTGTCCTAAATCACGTTGCTAACGCCTCCAGATTTTTTTTTTTTGGCTTAAACTGATGAACTATTTTTCCTGGAGTGGAGGACTTTTGCTTTCCACAATGGACAAATACCTGGAGAGACTGGTTTTCTTTCACACTGGAACCTGACAAAATGTTCATCTGAGACTGCATCCCAACCTCCATATATTCGATCTTCATCACCATGGAAATGGTGGCAAAAAGTGAAAGGGGGGAATTGTTAGGGGAAAAAGGCTGTCCCAAAGCTAATTCCATACAGGCTTTGTGGACTCCACCCCCACCCCAGTGTTAGGGGGAAAAGGCTGCCCCAAAGCAAATTCCATACAGGCTTTGTGGACTCCACCCCCACCCCAGGTCAAAGCCAAAGACACTGGGAACTCCACATCCCATCACCACCAAAGGGAAGGTGGCTGGGACCTGAGGGTGGGGTTAAGCAGCCAGGTGGATACAAAAGGCAGACATGTGGGCTTTGGGGCTCTCTCCATTTCGGGGCCCTCGGCCAGCTCGCAGCGTCCATCTAGCTCTGAGAGTGACTTTGGGTTTCCAGGTCGTCGGATCGGGTAGGACGCATTAAAGACTTTATTTCCCTATTTTCTCCCTGAGTTGTACATTTTCCTTATTTCTTTTTCTCTTGTAAATAAACCTTTTATTAACCCTTTTGCGTGTGTCTGTAGTAGAGTATTCATAAGTCCCTTTAAAGCGCGCGGGTGAGGACCCACAGCCAGGAACCCGTTCAATATTGGGGTTGCTCTATAACAAACTCATATAATTCTGGGCATAAAACATGTTAAGAACTTTTTCAAATGTGAGATATATCACTTACTTCAGTACTATGAAAACTTGTGTATGATAACTTTTGCTTCTACTTTAGAAAATATGTCTTTAATAAGTAACATGACTTGTCAGGGTAAATTATATTTCTATCCGCATTAAGTACCTTGTCTTATCTAGTTTGGTAAACTATCCAACATTTTGCAATCTCTAATTGACTTGAATGGAAGAGTCAGAATAAGTTAAACCTTTGAAGGTGGATTCATTACCATAACACAAAGTACAATTTAACACCTTTAGTCAGTGATAGACTCTATTAGGTAAGAGACTCAGGACAACTTCCTGATGCCCTCACACTAATTCATAGCATGGTTTTAAGTGAAAATTTCTTAGTGAAATGAACCATACGTTAACTGTTAGATAATCAGTTTGTGAAAACAGAATAAATGATATTTTGTACGGAAATGTGAACTTCCATTATTACCATTTAGGCAATTTGTATTTAAACATATATAAATGTTTTTAAACATATCACAAATGTAGTTTTTTTTTTTTTTTTTTTTAAATTTATTTGTTTGTATTTATACAAGCACTGGCTACAGTCAGAAGCGCGGGAGGGTGAGAGAATTCACCAGAGCCAGAGCAGGGAGCAGAGCAGGCAGAAGGACCGAAGTACACTGCTGAGGGGAGCAGCGGGCGGCAGGAGAGGTCCTTGCGCCATGTGGGACCCTCCTCCGGTGGCCGGGGAGCAGCCGGGGATCGAACTGGCGCTGCAGAGGCTGCGGGCACCTTCGCAACCCAGCGCTCAACCGCTGCGCCACCGGGGAGGCCCCTCACAAATGTAGTTTTAAAAATGTTTTCTTGACTCATATTTTCTACTCTTCAAATTATATTCTTATTTTTTTAATTGCCACAATTTTCCTTTATTTACAAATTTATTGTATCCAAATCCTGAGGTGCTTCTCTGTTCTCTCTCTACTTGTTTTCTGTCCTTTTTGGGACATGATTCTGAGAGAAGGGATGGCCACCTTGTCTGGTTGCAAATTTGTTTGTTTATTTATCTATTGATTTATTTTGCTGTATGATGAAAATATTATGTAGTCTCTGCATAGTGAAATTTACCCCAAGGTGACAGAGACATACACATTAGTTATTTAAAAACCAAAAGTTTTACATGGAAAGTAGCATAGATTTGAGAAGCTGAACTCCATGTTTTACTGTGTTTAAAAAAAAAAAAAAAAAGTCATCTCCCAAATATCTGTGTCCAATATAAAAATATAGTGGGTGATCCAATGAGTATTTAACACAGTCTGTAGTATGCACTGGAAATCTGACATAATGTTATTAACCAAACACAGCACCATTCACCTGTTTATGAGTTAAAGAGATTCATCTTTAACTCAACTTGAAGATTCTTACATCAAAGAAGTATATTGAAGTCACAAACCATCACATCTCATACAGGGATGCCACTTTCATTAATAACAATGATAAGATAGACATGTTCTTTTTACTAACTTGGATTAACAGAGATGATGTTTCTGTTTCCCTTAGCATAAAATGAGGAAATACATAAAATGATGATTTTCTTGACACTGAGCACCAGGCCATGATGGGGTGATTACTGAGTAAAGGGAAACAAAAGAAGCAAACCTATGATGTCCTAGCAATTGGGGGTATTTCTTAGCCCACCTAGCTCCACACAGTAGTGCACTAGTTAATATGAATGTGGCAAGAGTTTCAAGTTGGTTTCAAGAATGTGTCACCTTTGTCAGTATTAGTGTCCCTAAATAAATGTAATGTTTTTTCCAACAGTAGGTTTTGAACATAAAAAATGTAACACTTAGAAATAAAAATATTCAAATAACGTAAAAAATTTATGAATTTATAAAGGTCCATAGCAAGTCATGATTACATATGAGAAAGCTGATGAAACACTCTTACATGATTAGAAATATGTCTTTGTGTGAAATGAACTGAAAATGTGTGATGCAAATGTATTTATTAGAAATATACATTTCAAAGATATTGTGAAAGTGTAATTATGTAGAATTTACATTGCAAATTATGCATGCATAGAGTTTGGGCTATATATGCATATACATATACATGTGAGTATTTTGCAATGTAAATTTCATATAATTGCTCAATTTATGACATAATGTGTCAGCTATCACTTGTAAATTGGCTTTTAGCAGCAGAATTTTTTTTTTACTTTTTTGTTATATTCTGATTGTGTAGAGAAAGTGAATCGATTATATATATTATATGCACACATATATCACGTACAGAGGCATATGTGTATATATAGACATATTGATGTATGTATGTTATTTTTATCATACAGACAGAAAGAAATAAAAACATATAAAAATTGCAAGCCATACTGTACTACATATCTTTGGAAATTTATATTTGAGTTACAAAAAACTGTAAAAGCAGATATGGAGTCTGATTTATTCAAGAAATGCACTATTAAAAGCACTCATAGACTATAACAGGTGCAACAGCAATGTTAATTTTTATGAAAATAACTTTAATTCTAAGCATTTGAATCTTTGCTCTTTGACTCTTCAGGACAATCTGCATGCAAGTAAGGTCTTCTTGGGGTTGGGGAGATAAATTAGTCTGATACTTTCCACTATGCTAGACACTTCTACTTTTCTTTTTGAGGCAGACATGTACTAAATGGGAAAGACATTTCCAGAGGCAGGTGTGGTGACTGTTAGGACCAAGCCCGTCATTTATACCAGAAGCTATCCGTGTGCGATGCTAACACCACAGTCCTGCCTTTTTGCCCCTTGGGGACAAATGCCCTTCAAACTGATGGAAGTGAACAGGAAAATCAAACGCCCCTATGTGTGGACAGCAGCCACGACTGCCCCTACAGATGAATGATCCAGGCCTGGACGTGACTAAACAGTCTTGCCTGTGATAGATGAGAGAAAATCGCTGTTGTTTTCAGTTCCATACCCCTCATTCACATCCTCGTAACCAATCTAACTCATATTCGGCTAAAAACTAGTTTGTATTATTGTGTGGATAGCAGAGGCAACTACAATGTTAAAGAGTAATGGAAATGGGTCATTCCTGGTGGCTCAATGGGTAAAGTCTCAGCACTATGAAGCCACTGCAGCATGAGTTCAATCCCCGGCCAGGGAGCTGATCCACATGGCACAGCAACCTCTCCTGCCTCGCCCACTGCTCCCCTCAGCAGTGTATTTCAGTGGATCTGGCTTTTCTGCTCCCCACTCTGTCTCTGGTGAAACCTGTCACCCCCCCAACACATCTTGTATACAAAAGCTGGGGTACAGGCCAGAGATGCGGGGGGTGACAGAATTCACCAGAGACAGAGTGGGAAGCAGAACAGGCAGACTGACCGAAATACATTGCTGAGGGGAGCAGCAGACGAGACAGGCGAGGTCTGCTATGCCATGTGGGCCAGCCAGGGATCGAACTTGTGCTCCAGAGGCTGCGGATTGCCTCATAGTGAGGTGCTTAACTCCCTGTGCCACCAGGGAGGCCCTAAATAATTTTTTAAATAATTAAATAATAAAAGTACTGAAAATGGAAAAATCAAGTACACCAAAATTATTCATTTAGCAGGATCGCTTTGCTTTTTCAAAGCATTTTCCCTACATAAAATATATCCCTGTTCATTTAAAATCAGTGTACTAAGCTAAAAATTTTCAGTTAGAATTTTTTTTAAATTTAATGAAGTACCGTTGTTTGACATCATTTGTACTACTTTGACAGTATAGGATTTCTCCCCTCAGAGGTGATGACCATAGCTCTCCCACCACCAAAGCAACAGGAGTCATCGGCCACAGTCCATTGTGCCCTCTTCTCTCCCCTTCTGGGTGCCTCAGCTCTAAGGTCAACTTTTAAGGGTTAGTTTTAAGGTCTGTCTTTGTCTGACCCTTTGTTTTGTTTCTCTTTATTCCACATATAAGTGACACCATTGGTTTTTTATCTTTGTCCTTCTGGCTTATTCTACTTAGCAGAAGCCCTTCCAGCTCCATCCACGATGCCGCCAATGGCAAGAGTTTATCTTTTTTTGATCATTCAGCAGAATGTTTTGTTATAAATCCTCTCAACTAAATAAAACAGTCTTATCCTATGTTTACTAGTCAGTGATGTAGCATCTGTTTTGTGTTCAGTGTAGCTTCTGTGATTCAGCTTTGGGATCTTTTTACGAAGCAAAACTATTCTATAGCTTACTGTGTATTTATGCATAAGGAAAACCCCTGAATTAGCAATTGTTGAATCATCCTATGTTAATTTGGCAGGTTTTGATTTCCTAAATAGACATTGTAAGGCACATTAAATGGTTTGTGCAGATTGTCTTAATCTGAAATCCTGGACTCGCCTGGGTGATGTATATTCACGACCACATTTACCTTAGCAACAAAAGACAACTCACACCCCCTTCCCTGTCTGAGCCTTTCTAATAACATTGCACTTTTAGATCATTTGCAATTTGTTGTGCAAACAGTTTGCTTATTTTCAGCCACATTACTTAGAACAACTATTTGAAATAAAATGATTTTAGGAACCATCAAGCTAGTCTGAAATTCCACTTTCTAAAGTGTCAGGCATATGTGTCTCTTTATAACCTACAAGCTGAGAAGCATTTGGTTCTGAGTACTGCATACTTAGAGCAGAGAAAGATTATTGAAAAAGGATTAGTGGTATAATTAGGCATAAATGTGCATTTTTGTAGCTACCTGATTATTCTGTATTCTTGGCCACCTGAATTACAAAGATAACCCCAGCTCTGCCCTGTGCTTCATGAAGCCATTTAGAAAATCAGTCTTACTTATTTTAATGATTAGTGAAGTAAATAAGTACATGATGGCTTTATGGATTTTCCTTGCCATGACCATAAACTCAGTCTGAAAAGAATTCATTACATGTAATAGTTTAGTTTCCTCTGTGTTGTCTGTGTAACTCATTTTCTTATTGGTACATTTATTTCTAAAATAAAATATCAATCTCATTTCATGCATTGCCAATAATTCCTGAATAATTGCTGTTAAAAGTGAATGTTTTCTTTCATGAATTAGCTATATGATATTAAACTGGGTTAAGGGGGAGGATTGTGTTTTGATATATATGAAAATGGACAGAGTACAATTATTTTGCTATCCTGATGATAAATTCAGATCGAACTTTAGCTTAGCTGAGTTCTATCAATCATGAAGAAGGTTGAAATACATAAGTCAGTTTTGCCAGAAGCACAGTCGACACCAGACAAAGAAGGGGCAGCAGGGCAATTGTATCAAGAAAGTTACCCCATGTGTTTTGATTTCAAGGAATTGAAATGAACTTACTCTGCTTTTTTTTTTAATTTAAATTTTATTTTTATATCCCCCATACAATGACAACCCCCTTATTTTGAACCCAACCCTCCTTTTCTCACCCCCACCCCCCATAGAGTGTCTCTGGTTCATAGCTGTTTGTTGGTTTTGATATTTTCTTTCTTATAGTTATTCTTTTTCCTGTTTCCTTATTTAAGTTTTCTAGATTTCTGCTATGAGTGAGACCATCCGGTATTTTTCTTTTTGTTCCTGGCTTATTTTGCTGAGCATAAAACATAGAGCTTCCATAGGATCCAGCAATTCCACGCCTAGGTATTTACCCATAGGACACAGAAACATCAATTCCAAAGAGCACCTGCACCCCTATGTTTATAGCAGCACTGTTTACAATAGCTAAGCTTTGGAAACAACCCAAATGCCCAAAAATAGATGACTGGATCAAGAAGATGTGGTACATATACACCATGGAATAGTACTCAGCATTCAAAAAAAGATAATCACTCTGCTTTTATTAGTATATCCATCCAAAACAAACATAGCAAACATACTAGAACTGATTTACCTACCATTGCATAAGCTATATGTTGCACATGGTACAATTTGATGCAGAATTGTCTTGTCAATATGAACTATAAGATAAATCCTTACAATTCTGTTTGCTTCTATTTTGATGATGTCGGTTTTGTGGCATTTTTATCAGTGGGATAACACTGATGAGTCGGGTGTCTACTTGAAGCTATTTATCTGTGTGCTTGCTTGTGGAGGTTGCATATTCTCCCCATGTCTACCTGAGTTTTCTCCTGGCATTCCTGTGTTCTCCTGCCTGCCGCAGAGGGAATCTTTGGTGAGGTCAGTGCTTGCCTTGAGCTGTGAGCTACTGGGCCAACCATGTCCACATCCCCATCCCACCAACTAAAATAAGCAGATTTGTAAAAATAATCACAAAATATCATTAGATGTTATACTGATTTGGGGTCTTTATTTAGAAGTTGGTGATGTTTTTGTGACCAGAGATATGCCATAGGAACTGAACTCTTATTTCTGTCAACTAGGTCAAATGGGTTTCATTTTAGGTCATTTCACTTAAATTCAGTTTTCAAAACTCTCTCATTGGAGTTACATGATCTTAACTATATGTGTTCCTAAAAAAAAAAAATAAATAAAACAGACAGAAAAAAAATCCATAGATAGTATTCCCAAGCACAGGCTCCCCTGGCATGATTAATGTACTAGATACTTTCTGTCTTTCTTCATTTTGAAGACTTGAACTCTGTTTTCGATGGTTCCAGGATGCTGCAGTAGCCCAAAGTATGTCAGATTTCAAGATCACGAGAGGAAACCAATGTGAAGTGTATGCCAGCTGAGTCTGCCATTTTTTGAGAATTTTTATTATATTTTCTACCCAAGGGATTCAGCTCAACTATGTTGATAGTTGTGTCATGTGGCCAGCCTTGGGCAAAGACTAGATGCCGTTTTTAACTTGGGTGTGACTGTCTTAAGGAAAGGGGGGAATATGGATCTGCAGTGGGCATCTCCCAGTGTCTGACACAGAGTTTCCTCATTTAATTGGCAAATTAACTCTAAAATATAGAAGCTACCATAATCACAAATTAATTGGTATTTTTTAAAAAATGGTAGGAAGAGCTCAAACTGCATAATCAAGTTTGACAGGTAATAACTACCAGAACCCAATCCGGGTCACTTTGGTCTAATCCCAGCAGCCAGAGCATAAACTAAATTCTTGGAATTCTTTCCTGATTAAAAGTTTCCAAAGAGATTGTACTTTGTTATTAAACCATTTGGATTTTAAAATCAAAACTATTTTTTTTTTTTAAATATGGGTCTCGTTAGTTGCAATGGAGCTTTATAAACATGTTCTAAGTTCCTCTAACTTAACTGGCTTTTCAGATTTTATTGCATGAGCTAAGCAGCTTTAACCTGCTCATTGGCAGAATGGATCTGAAGGTCACTTAATAGAATGGAGACTAAATACCTTTAGAGAGAGAACAATATGACCATATAACTCTAAAGAGCGATACATATGATCGTCTTCTGTTCCTCCATAAAATAATCGTCATGCAAGGAGTCCTAGACTTCTTTATATCTTCCATGACATAAATAATCTGTAAGAAAAGTAAGCTGTTTCATGGATAATATAGTACCTGGGATGATTATAAATTTATAAAGGCTTGTAATTTTTGAGCCGAGATTCTAAGACCAAATTTCAGACAGTGAAAAAGAGATAGGGAAAAAAAAAATCTTCTCCTGAAGAGAAAACCATCAATCAAAACTATTCTAAGCTCCAAACACCTTATAAAATTTATAATATTCATAGTCTTCATGCAAGGTGTTAATTGGGTCACTTCACTCCAGCTAGGCTTAAAAAAAAAGTCCCTTAGCTTCTAGCTAGGTGATAATTGCATTCATTCTTGTAAAATGAAATGGCTATACGTGGGTAGAAATTTTTTGCACCTAGCCAGACAAAGGCTGAGTGGAAATCAGTGAAGTATAATGAGAGAACATAGAAGTAGGACAATGAAATTTATAACTACATGTAATTAGCATTATAACAACCTTTTATTTGTGCATAATTAGTAGGTGTGTAGTGGGTTGATTATTAAATTTTAATCCCAGATTTGCTTTGGCATTTTTCTCTCCTAACAGGAATTTGGATTGCTGTGTTATTTTCCTTTCCTTGAGGAAGGATTTGATTTTTTTTTCCTGACCATTAACTTTAAATCGGTTTATGAAATGAAATGCCTTGCCAAGGTTTTTAATTATTCTCTAAAAATCCTCTTTTCCGTGAATTTGCTTTCTTTTGTAGCAAGTGACTTTTCTTTATAATTCAGTCTTATTTTATTTCATTAATTCTAGTAATTCACTTTTCCCTTGGTGTCTTAGCTATCAGTCATTTTGGTAGCCATTTTCCCTTTACATTTCACACCATAACTTCCGTTTTACCGTTGGACACAAACAATTATAAATAGGGAGGGCATACTGGTTTCAACAGCATCGACTGGTACATCCACCAACCTATAAGGGTTTGACTAGGGCTTCCCCAGGGTGTTGTGAGACGTGACATCTCAGGTCAGTTCTTTAGAAATGGGGCTTTTTGGGGAACTCCACCCTGGTCCTCCTTCTGCGTCTGCCAGGCTTCTGGTGTCCACAACTATGAGGGCAAAGCTGCTGACTTTAACTTTCAGGCAGACCTGACAGAGAAGTCGGCAACAAACCTAGCTGCTCTTTTCAAATCTCAGTAGATAATTCCTGATTATTACTGCACTTATTATTGCAAACATTGGATTAGTTTCCAGTCTTTTGAAAGGTTGATTTTGACAAGATTTGCCCTTTAAAAAAAAAAAAAAAGACTTAGGCTATTTAAAGATTTATGTATTTAAGGATTTATATATTTATGCATACAAGAACTGGGTTGTAGGTTAGAGGTAGGGGGGCAGGAGTGAGAGGATTCACCAGAGACAGAGCGGGGAACAGAACAGGCAGACAGACTGAAATACACTGCTGAGGGGAGCAGCGGGTGAGACAAGAGAGGTCTGCTGCACCAGGTAGGTCGATCTCTGTCTGGGGATCGAACTCAGAGCCTCAGTGGCTGGGGATAAGTTGATAGCTCTGAGACTTTAACCTCTGTACCACCAGGGAGTCCCAAGATTTACCCATTTTTAAACCCTGCTGTGGAAGGAGAGTTTTAGGGCAGTTCTCACTTTGCCCTTTGAGAAATCCTGCCTCTAATTTACGCTTTAATGTTAGAACTATTATATATCTATGTGGAAACTAAAGAAAAAGATGATGAAATGTTCTTGAATCTGATGTTCATGGGAGTAGCAGTTCTGGAAATACAATTTTGGCATTCATCAAAGAGATCATATCTAAAATCATGAGATCATGGAGGGAGAAACTAGAGATAATTAAAAGAAGCAGTGCAGGTTTGCTATTTGCCACTTGGGATGCCACTTTGAAACACAACACTAAAAATCTGGCCCAATTATCTGACTGAATTATATTTCACTGCTTAGATTCTAATCAACCAAGCATAGTCTGTGCAGGTACAGATAGTTTTACTATTTCCATTATAATAACACATATACTTCTGCATCAACCTTACATAGTATTTAGTTCTAAAAATGTATATTTCATTTTTATAAATATACTCAGTAATTTGCCATGACTTTTTTCACTGAAACATGAGAAAAGAGAACCTGGAAAACACCAGATATTCCTTGTAAACTTTATTTTCTTTAGAGTTTTCTCTTAAAGAGTACTAATACCTTATCCTCATTTTTGACTTTTTACCTATTTAACAGATAGAATATAGTCCTGAGAAACAAAAGTTCTTGAAAAATTACCACTAGAGCCACCATTTTAAAAAGTGTATTATTTTTTCTGAGGTGACATTGGTTTACAGCACTGTATATGACTTAGAGCTGTAGAGTCACCCCTCTTCAGATACCACACCACACCTACCACCAAAGTATCCATAATCCTCCAAATAGTCTATTGTGCCCCCTTCCATGCTTTTCAAGCCATCATTTGAATCAATAGTCATCATTGTCATGGTGCTAGTCATGTGAAGGAGACAGATTCTAATTTCATCCTTCATCCAAACCTTTGACTATCAACTCAATGAGTGAACTTTTACTGCAATTATTCCAAGGTAAAAGTATTTAATCTAGGGAGTTAGCATCAAAGGCAGTCAGAAATAGGGGAGTTGAAGACTGAGAGTGTCTAAATCTAGAATTCAAACAATATCACCTTGAAGGAGGCCCAGATTCAACACTGCAAAAGCAGTTTTTTTTTTTTTTTTAGATTTATTAATTTATTTATACAAGAACCGGGGTACAGGCCAGAGGGGTGGGGGGTGAGAGGATTCACCAGAGACAGAGCGGAGAACAGAACAGGCTGACTGATGAAATACACTGCTGAGGGGAGAAGCGGGCGTGGCCCGGGATCAAACCGGAGCTGCAGAGGCTGTGGGCAGCTTCACAACCCAGTGCTCAACTTCTGCGCCATCAGGGGTGGCCCCCTGCAAGCCATTTCTTATACCTTATGTCTTTTGCCTCATGTCATTTTCTCTCGTCTCATATCATATCTTGCCCTTCAGAACTCAAGGGAAACAAACACGGGCTAGAACCTCTGGCAAATGTATTTGATGGGAAAGGGAGAAGCAGAATTCCTAGAACAGAAAAGATAAATAACACAAAGCCCTATGTTATGCAAGTGTGTGTGTTTGCTTCAAACAATCAAAGCAAAACAAAACCAAAATGTTTTATTAATAAGTGATAAAAGTATGCAAACTCTTCGCAAAAAAAAATATATTTTTCTTAAAAGACTCATAAATTTCAGCTCTCTGAAAAAAAGCTGAGCTGCCATTGGATAAACCTTTTTATCACTAAAAGTATTCAGTAGGACATTGTAGTGGATTCAAACCAACACATACCGGGCCTCCCCTGGTGGTGCAGCAGTTGAGTACTGGGCTGTGAAGCTGCCCACAGCCTCTGCAGCACCAGCACTGGTTCGATCCCCGGCCACTGGCCACCAGGTGAGAGTCCCACATGGGGCGCAGACCTCTCCTGTCTCTCCTGCTGCTCCCCTCAGCAGTGTATTTCATCAGTCTGCCTATTCTGTTCCCCTCTCTGGCTCTGGTGAATCCTCTCACCCTCCTGTACTTCTGACTGTACCCAGTGCTTGTATAAATAAATAAATAAATCTTAAAAAAAAAAACAAAAAACAAATACCCTTTCACATGGAATTTTGATCCTATGATTCCAAATAGTCAGCATGGTTCTTTCTCAATGAATGAAAATATGTTTGCTTTAAGAATCATCATCATGGATTTGTATGGGGAATATAACCAAAATGAAAATGCATACATTGTGCAAAAATGAAAAATGATGTAAGAATTATATAAAATACAATATTAAAAAAAGAATCATCCTCATGATTTTCTTCACATATCAGTCTTCTCTCATAACTTATGAAAACAAAGGCCAAACACACTTATTTTTATCATAAGACATGCCTTTGCTCTTTATAAAAATTATAATACTATTTTACTGTTAATGAAAGAGATATTAGTGTCTTTTTCCTATATTAAAATAATAACCACAATAAGAATATTGACAACGGGCCTCCCTGGTGGCACAGGGGTTAAAGACACAGCACTATCAAGCTATCAGCAGCCACTGCAACACCAGGTCCAACCTCGGCCTGCCAGGGAGATACCCTCATGGCGCAGCAGACCACTCCTGTCTCTCCTGCTGCTCCCCTCAGCAATGTGTTTCAGTAGATTCACCTGTTCTGCTCTCCTCTCTCTCTGGTGTATCATCTTAATCCCCCCAACTCACCTCTGGTCTGCACCCCAGTTCTTGTATGCATAAATAAATCTGGACCTCCCTGGTGATGCAGTGGGTTGAGCACAGCACTGTGAAGCTGCCTACAGCCTCCGCAGCACACATTCGGTTCCTGGCTGGCCAGGGAGATACCTACATGGCATGGCAGACGACCTCTCCTGTCTCATCCGCTGCTCCCCTCAGTAGTATTTTCGGTCTGTCTGCCTGTTCTGCTCCCTGCTCTGTCTCTGATGAATCCACTCTCCCTACTGAGCTTCTGTCCTGTACCCCAGTTCTTGTATAAATAAATAAATCTTAAAAAAAATAAATAAATCTTAAAAATATATATTGGCATTATTTCCTTTCCTTTGTTTTTTCTCCTCTGCTCTCATTTTCCTTCATTTTCTATTTCTGTTTCTTGCTTCCTCTTCCATTATTCTCTAATTGTATTCTCAGACTTCAGGACACATACCTTTCACTTGCTGATTAATAAATATCAGTTAAATAAATAATAGAGTCATTGATAGCAAATTACAGTTCTGTATTCTACACAAACTGAAATGTAGATGTTATAGCTCTTGAAAAGCTTAGAAAACTGTTTCCAGCTTTTATGTCAGTTCCGCGTGATTGTTCACAATCTGTTTTTCTTATTTTAAGGTATATTTCATCGCATACTTAAGAAGATGTTAATTTTGAACTTTCAACTAGTGATCTTCCTAAGGTAAGATTTCTTTATCACATACTTAAGATGATAATGATGTTGTACTTTAAATTAGTGATGTTTTAAAATTAAGGTTTCATTTCACTTTATAGATTTCATTTTCATCTCCATGTTGGTTTACAACACACCTATTATGCCTTATTGTGATTTTTAAAATATCTGTTCTTGTATTTTCAGAACTTCTTCAATCGGTATACTGCTGTTTAATTCAGTTTTGTAAACTTGCCTCTTTATCTGTTTAAATGTTTTCACCCTCTCCTTGATAAGAGTACTACAATGAGCACTGATGCACCATTATTGCTGGATTTTCCTTCTATCTCTTGCTGGTTTTGAGTGATCAGGAAATTTAAATCCTTTCTGTTCTTCAGTTTTATATTTTTATTGATCTATATTCTAATTTCCTAATCTTGTATTATTTTAATATGCATTCTTCCATTAAAATCCTCAAATACCTTAATTCAGATATTTGATTTCATAGTTCTAAAAGAAATAATTGATTCTTGATTAGAGAGTTTATTTTCATAGTGAGATGCTCCATATTTTCTTGTTTTTTCTTTTCTCTGCTTAGCCGAGTACTGGGATGATAGCTATTCAATGTTCCTGATAGCTAATTTGATATTGAATCACATATGGAATATTTTTTATTTCTTGGGCGTCTCTTGTTTTGGCAAATATTCTTGACATGTGCAATAATTGTTTTAGAATGCTGAGCAATCTATATATGATTGCTAAGGTGTGAGTATGGAGTAGTTGAATAGTCATTTAATGGAGCAGTTTACCCTATTAAAATATTTTAACTGCATTTTGGAATTCACGATAGCCTTTGATACCACAAAAATTCTATATAAAGTAAGGTGTTTCTATATAATACACACATTCGCCAGTGCACTAAGATCAATACAGTTGAATATAGTTTGTGATCACATAGAAAGTCAAATATTTTGTAATCACAGCAAAAGCAGCTCTTGCTTAGCAACTTGAGGTAATTTATTATATAACTTCTGAATAGCAGAGCTTTACAATGTTTCCCTGCTGAATTAAAAAAAAGAAATGCATACTGCCCATGTTAAATGTTAAACCAAGGCTTTCACTCATTTTTAAATATTCTAAACATTGAATCAAAAAACAATACAATGATTTCATTACGGGAAAGATGTCTGTGCTGTGAATGGTCTCCTTGGCTCTGACACCTCAGCGCGCTGAGTAGCCAGCACAAATGGACCTAGCAGCCTTGGGAGTAGGGCTCAGCCAGTGGTGCTATCACCTTGTCACTAATATAAACTGTAGTGACACATCGTGAATTTGTCATGTTATATTGACCCTCATTATACAGTGTATCTGTTAAAAACTCTCGAATAAAGTCACATAGAGTTCCAAGATGTCTTAGAGCATACAGATAGCAAGAAATTGGTAAACATGACACTTTCATTACTTTTTGAATGATTTTCAAAAGGTGGTAAGTACCATAGTTTCCTAATAACATGTTTCTGAATTTGGGATTATAACTTTCAGCATTAGCAAGGTCATTGAAGAAAGAGAATTTGAATCACTATCTTTAATAATGAAACAGGGATTGAGGTTGTAGAATTGTTGGGGGGAAAGGATGTCTTGAACAAACCCTACAAGTCGGTTTTATGGGCCCCACCCTGTCTCCAGACCAAAGAGATCAAGACACCAAGGATTACAAATCCCATAATGCCGTCACCACTGAAGGGAGGATTCCTGGGGACTCAGGGTGGAGTTTGCAGCCCAGTTTTGTGTCTTGGGGTCTCTTGGTTTTTTGCCAGCTTTCAGCATGCTATTGGGGTTCCAGCTCGGCGGAACTGGTGGGAGGCATTCATCAAGTTATCTTTCTCTTTTTTTCCCTGAGTTATAAATTTCTTCCTTTCCCCTTTTTAAATAAACCCCTTATTACCATTTTGTATATGCCTGCAGTTGAGTTGTCATAAAAGTCCCTTTTAAGTGTGCGGGTGAGGACCCACAGTCAGGCAACCTATTTCACATGCGGTTGCCCTGTAACAGATGGCATGAAATTTTAAATGACAATCCTGTGAATACTCATTTGACCATTCCCAGTAATACACATAATAAGCTTTGCTAAAATCCAAAGCAGAGATCAGCCTTCAAAATGCTCTGAGTGGACAAACCAGTTTAGTTTATTCATGTAAGCTAACTTAATTTACCTTTCTCTGTAAGACTGACTTCCACTGGGTTGTTTCTTGCTTAGGTCTCTGAAATCATAAGCAAATTTTATTTTTTAAAGATTTATTTATGCATATAAGAGCTGGGGTACAGGCCAGAGGTGTAGGGGGTGAGAGGATTCACCAGAGACAGAGTGGGGGACAGAACAGGCAGACTGACTGAAACACACTTCTGAGGGGAGCAGCGGGCCAGTCAGGAGAGGTCTGCTGCACCATGTGGGTAGCTCCCTGGCCATCAGGATATTGAACTCATGCTGCAGTGGTTGTGGATAGCTTCATAGTTTGCATCTTAACCTCTTGTGCCACCCGGGAGGCCCTCATAAGCAAAATTTAAACTGTCTCTCAAGGTTGATATAACTACTGATCAATTTCATGCCCTTTGAAATATTTCAATACCAAAACCAGTCACTGAAGATTAAGCAACCCCACCCTCTCACTGTCTAAGTATACCCCAAGTCTCATTACTTGTTGCCAACTCTCTTTTCATTGTAGACACAACAAACTTTCATGAATTACTATCTTGGAAACTTATTGGTTCTACCTCTGTTATTTCTGACCTTAGGCAGTTAAATCTATGGATCTGAAACCAAATTTCCACACATTTCCATTATGTATCGTCAATAATATTCAATTTACATGTTGTAAATGACTAAACTTTCTTTTTCATGCTTATATAGCCTCTAATATTTTCTACTTAATAGCACAATTCAGAAAGCTCCATAGAAGGGAAAAATGCATTCTATTCTGTTATAATAATAATTAACAATCACTAGAATAGGATAGTACTAATCAAAATATGTATTGATCTTATACTATAATATTAGAAAACTCTAGAAATTATTGTTCAAGGTTTGATAGATTATTTTTAGAACATGTTATGACAATGATGAATTCCTCTATAATTTAAGGAAAGTATTTTATTATAGTTCAGTTTATATGTTTTAATTTATATACAAATATAGTTAATAAGAATATGGCCATTTCTGCACCAGTAAGGGAAAATGTACTAGAGAATATGTAATGCCATTGTTATATTATTTGTTAATATAAATATCTTATGAGTGGAGAAACCTGCTGATGGTAAGCAGTTTTGATTTGGGAAACAAACAGGCCAACAAACAAATCAGGAATCTGTGAAATTAGAATAAAGATTCCAATCACGTAAATTTCTTCACTGAATTATTTATGGACAAGCTAACAGAGCATGGAAATTGTGGCCCAAATACACAAAGTGCTACATGATAGAACACATTTTCTGAAAAGCAAGAGTGTAAATATCTTAGGAGGTAAATGAGAAAAATGTCCTATAAAACCAGCAATTCATAGCTTATCTTATTTCAAAACCCTCTAAAAATATTTAGAGATGGATTGTCAGGTTTTCTCTTGCAAAGTATTGATGATTCTGTGACATTCACTGTCTTAATAAATCACTGTCAGTCAGTGCTACCTACTTTGCAGGTAGTTTAAAGCAAATTACCAACAATTAGTCTGCTCTTAATTACATTAAATGGCTTAATATACTATAGTGTGTGAGAGTCACTGCTTATCTATATCAAACTATGTTATAATTAGAGACCTTCACCTTGACTATCTGGAAACATTTCCTTACTTTTGTAACATGTTCATGGGAAACAGAAGTAGCTCTGACAAG
The DNA here is from genome assembly GCF_014898055.3 of Talpa occidentalis. Taxonomy (NCBI): domain Eukaryota; kingdom Metazoa; phylum Chordata; class Mammalia; order Eulipotyphla; family Talpidae; genus Talpa; species Talpa occidentalis. The sequence continues at coordinate 91,950,166 of NW_023601322.1, read as the reverse complement.
CTGAATTATAATTTCTAACTTGTTAAAAAATCTATGAAATAAATAGAAATCAGCAATGTTAAACTAATTTCTTGGGGTGAACAATGAAACACTTTACAATCAGGTGTTTCGATATGACTGACATTCAAAAAGATGACGATTTATCTTCCCAAGCCCTCTCCCCATAATTGTTTAACATAATTTATTTGATGGCCATTTTGGAAAGAGCTGCCAATAAATATCACTTTTAAAGTATTTAATGTTTTTAAAAAATCTAAGGCAACATATTATATAATACAACACATAGTTTAATGTAGGAAAACTATATTTTTAGTTGTTGCAATGGTCAAAATTTTACTGTACCTGAAATCTGTTTGTTAAGCAGCATCTGTTAAAGAAGTTTTACAGAGTATATAGGTTTTGTATGAGTTTCAGTTCAATACAAACTGAGAGTCTAATTATAGGTAGGTTTTAAAAGGTGCAAGTTTGAAAAAATCTCTGAGTTAAGATTGCATATTGCATATTGCATATTGCATATTGAAGGTTGAAAAGATAATAAGCTTCTCAGGCCTCCCCTGGTGGCGCAGCAGTTGAGCCCTGGGCTGCGAAGCTGCCTGCAGCCTCTGCAGTGCTGGTTCGATCCTCGGCCCCCAGCAAGGGTCCCGCATGGCGCAGACCTCTCCTGTCACCCACTGCTCCCCTCAGCAGTGTATTTCGTCAATTTGCCTTTCTGTTCATGCTCTGGCTCTGGTGAATTCTCTGACCCTCCCATGCTTCTGACTGTACCCAGTGCTTGTGTAAATAAATAAACAAATCTTAAAAAAAAAAAAAAAAGATAGCAAGCTTCTCAATTAAAGTAGGAAGTGAAATAATAAAGATATGAGCAGAATAAAATAAAATAGAAGAATGAATATATATTGAGAATGAATATATATTGAGAAAACTGTAAATCTACAGTGGGTTTCTTTCATATTAATGTCATTGATAATCCCCTATAATATAGTGAAGAAAAATTGCTTCTAATTTTCAAACCTATTTTATTCATATTACATCTATCACAATCTCAATCAAATATTTTTACCAAAATGTCTAAAATAATAAGATGGGCATGTTCAAGCCTTAGTTCGTGTGTTTATGGTGCCCTGGGGCCAGCCATGTCTGAAGCTGGACGTGCTCACCCTTTATGATACAGCCACTTTATTCTTTTTTTTTTTTTAAGATTTATTTATTTTATTTATACAAGCAGTGGATACAGTCAGAAGTGCGGGAGGGCAGCCGCTTCATTCTAAAAGGGAAACCCAGGAGTAGCATGTGCATGATTGCCATAAAGGCATAAGGATTCTAGGATAGCATATTTCATGAAAGCTAATTCATGAAATTAAATCAAATGCCATCAAGAACTCAGTAGATAAATATATTGTGATATGTTCAAGAAAGATAATGGGAATCAGTAAACAGAAAACTTCAAAATCATTTTATTGATGGATAGAAACCAACCACAAAAGAGTGGACCCTAGGAGTGGAATTGCTGGGTCATATGGTAGCTCCATTTTTGTAACTTGAGGAACCTCCGCAACATTTTCCATAGTTGTTGGACCAGTTTGAAATACCATCAGCAGTGTAGGAGAGTTCCACAAAAAAAAAAAAAAAAGTTGGGCCTCTCCGGTGGCGCAGCGGTTGAGTGCTGGGTTGCGAAGCTGCCCGCAGCCTCTGCAGTGCCAGTTCAATCCCCGGCCACTGGCGAGGGTCCCACATGGCTTGCATACCTCTCCTGCCTCCTGCTGCCCCTCTCAGCAGTGTATTTCGTCGGTCTGCCTGGTCTGGTCCCCACTCTGGCTCTGGTGAATTCTCTCACTCTCCCGTGCTTCTGACTATACCCAGTGCTTGTATAAATAAATCAATAAATCTTAAAAAAACAACAACAACATTAATTTGAAAGGAAACCTGTACCCCTATGCTTATTGCAGTATTGCAGTGCTATTTACAATAGGGAGGATATGGAAGCAACTTAAGTGCCCTGAAACAGATGACTGGATCAAGAAGATAGGGTGTATATATACAGTGGAATACTATACAGCAATAAAAAAGATAAACCCATGCTATTTGTGGCAATGTGGATGGAGCTGGAAGGGATTATGGTAGGTGAAATAAGTCAGAAAGAAAAATAAAAATATCAGATGATTTCACTATTAGGAGGAATATAGAGGAACCAAATAAGGGATCAGGGGATAAAAGAGACAAAACTAGCAAGCAACACTGATTCAGCGACATTCAATAGTGGAAGGGGAGGGAAAGGGATTAAAACACGTGGGAAGAGAACAAGAGACTGTGGTGATGGTTCGCTGGTGACTTGGTGGTGGGAATTTCAAGGGGACTATACTTGAGAGGAGTAAGAAAACTCTACAAAAATTAATAATGATGCAAAAAATACAAAAAGAAATAAAGAAAAAAAAAAGTAGGTCCTATATGATTCCATGTGAACAAACATCAGTAAATAGAAAAAGTAATTTATGATGTTCCAGTCAAGACATGGGTTCCCATTCTGAGGACTGTGTTTTGACTTGGGATGGGAGGATCACTGGCCTGCCAGTACTGTGTCATTTTTTGAGTCTTTATGGGGCTAGATCATTGTGATTTTCTATATTTATTACACTTCACTAAAATCTTATAAAATAGCAAGGTAAAAATTTGTCACATTAAACAATTTAAAAAAAAAAACATTTTGTCTGGAAATACATTCTAAAATAAAATAAAAACATGAAATAAAAATCACCTGAAGTGCATTTTAGGAAATACCTATAGTGCCATAAGCAAAAGTTGAATTGGCATCTTGGCTATTCAATAAATGAATGAAAGAATTACACCGTCCATGAATAACACCAGTGCCTTGCTTGAAGAAAAGGCAGCTTGTTAATTTCTGTAATAGATGGTGACATTGGTAAGAATAAGATTTATTATGTGAGTCAAATTAAAAATGCTATGTTAAGTACAGAATTTTAACTGTCAGTACCTGCATTAGTAGCCTTATTAAATGATTTGTCACTGAAGTTGATTTAAATGAGAAAATAATGAAGTAAATCTCTGGAAATGTGTTGAGCAAAATGAATTCTAAAGAACTGGGAAGTTCATTAAAGCTAAGAAAACAATTTTCCACTTTCATGGACATTTCAAAGTATACAATTTAAAACACTGCTTTGAAGTTCTCTAAAGTAATGGGCCACAAAATTTAAAATATTTAATATTTTCTCTTGCCATCAGGAGATAATGTATAAACATGTTCCCCTAGAAAGCATTCCATAGAATAATATCACTTCTTCTTCATTAAGTGGTAATTGCATTTTGATAATAATAATTATAATTAGTTATAATAATGTGAATCTAGAGAGTGGGAACAGTGGACATAATGATTCTGGAAGGAGACTATTACATGACTAAAATTGTTATATACCGGGTTAAAGGAACAAAACTCTGCAATTTCACACCTATTGATCATTATTTTAATTTCTTGTGTCTCGTTTTTTTTTTTTTTTTAAGATTTATTTTATTTATTTATACAAGCACTGGGTACAGTTAGAAGCGAGGGAGGGTTTGAGAATTCACCAGAGCCAGGGTGGGCAGCAGAACAGGCAGAAGGACCGAAGTACACTGCTGAGGGGAGCAGCGGGTGGCAGGAGAGGTCTGCGCGCCATGTGGGACCCTCCTCTGGTGGCCGGGGAGCAGCCGGGGATCGAACCAGCGCTGCAGAGGCTGCAGGCAGCTTCGCAACCCAGAGCTCAACCTCTGCACCACCGGGGAGGCCCTCGGTTTTCTTTTAATAGGAGGGGAAATTGTGCCTCAGCATGTAGGGATTTGTTGAAAACAATTTAGACAGTTCTCAGCTGCATGTAGATAAAATTATTTCATTTTACAATCTTTCCCTATCTCAGCTCTTCAAATTAACAGACAAATCTGACAATTCCTCATTCCATTTAAAGACTAAAACTCTGTTCTGGAATCAGACATCTTTCCTCCAGGGCAGACATGAAATCCTTTCCATTTCCCACAATGTGTACTGCATGATGGAATAAACATTGAGCAGATAAAGCATCTCACCAGAACCCTCCGGAAGGCTCCTCATTGAACAGGACAGCCACTTATCTGTAAAGTAGACCCTAAGCAGTTCTGTTGCTTCCCTTGTGTTCCCCCTCAAATGAAGAAAAATTACCCGTAGTGTATAGATAGCTAAGATGTATTTAGCTCTTCAGTACAAACTCGACATTTTTCCTGGTTTATACTTTATTTTTTTTATATATTTATTTTTATACAAGAGCTGGGTACAGGCCAGAGGCGTGAGAGGGTGAGAGGACTCACCAGAGATAGAGTGGGGAGCAGAACAGGCAGAAGGCCCGAAATACGCTGCTGAGAGGAGCTGTGGGCAAGACAAGAGAGGTTTGCTACGCCATGTGAGTAGCTCCCTGGCCAGCCAGGAATCGAACCCGTGCTTCAGAGGCTGCAGACCGCTTCACAGCACTGAGCTCAACCTGCTGCACCACCGGGGAGACCCTATACTTTACATTTAAAGATTAACTCCTAGAATTCTTAGTTATGATTATCAGAGCACTGCTATGTTTTATTTAGGTCTAGACTGTGAATTTATTTTACCCAACTTCTAATTTAGTTTTTTTGGAAAATCATGCTGGGATTATAAAAAAAAAAATTCTTTCTATTCTGTTTGAAGATTATGTATGTCCTAAAAGGCATAGGTCCTAGAAGTCAAAAAAAATTACATAAATCATTAATCAAAGTGAGTCATTCATGTGAAGTCAATTTACTGAAATGACCTGTAAATAAGAAAGCTAAAAGAAAAATATGCATGTATCTATTATCTTTCTTGAATTTTAAAAAAAAATGTTTATTTAATTTGTAGAAGATCTGGGGTATAGGCCAGAAGTGTGAGGGGTGATAGGATTCACCAGAGACAGAGTGGGGAACAGAACAGGAGGATCTGCTGGAATACACTTCTGAGGGGAGCAATGGGTGAGTCAGGAGAAATCTGCTGCACCATGTGGGTCAGCTCCCTGGCTGGGGATCGAACTCAGGCCATAGTGGTGATAGTGCTGAGACTTAACTGGTAGGCTACCAGGGAGGCCCAGTTTCCTTGAATTTAAATAATAGTTCCCAGAATGACACTTTCTTGATGTTTTGTGTATAATTGATATGTCATGAACAGAAATTATGTCATCTTCTTTTGAATTATGCCCATGTGAGATTATTTTTGTTCATGATTATTGGTTGTTCCTACCTCTGATTGAGTGTATATAATAAAGCACCATGGATACCTTTAGAGTGAATGCTAAGATATATCACCTCTAAATTTAATATAATATGTAAATACTATTAGTCTTGTTAGAGTAAAGATTTTTTTCTGGATCTCAAATATTTTCACAACAGAAAGTTAATATTAGCACCCATACTCTGGTTCATTACAATTTATCTTGAGTCATTTATGTGAAATATGTACATAAGACAATCATCTCATAATTTGGCAATAAATTGGTTGCTTTCCAGTATATGACAAAAGCCTGACTGAGATAATTACTATTTAAAAGAGACAGCCTAAAGGGCTTGCTAATTATATATTCTTTCACATCACTGGTTCTCAAGTGCTGGTAGCATAAAAATCATTTGTTAATAATCAGACCTCCTTTGCTATGATTTAATGAATGTTGACTAGATGGGTAACATTTAGACTCCTTTTATTTTTCACATGGCTTATTGTCCTCTGCCAGTCTTCTACTTCAAGTTGCTCCCTTCACCCAGCTATATTAATTCAGTGGGATCTATTTATTAGTGATTGTGGTTACTGATTTTTACACTACATCAGGTCCCGCCTTTCATTTTGTCACTTATTGCCAAGGTCAGAATTATTTTATTTCTAGCTTATGCATAACTCCAAGATCCATATCCTTATCAAGAGACTAGATCTAGTTTTCCAAGGCTGAAGTTTAGTAAGTTTCAAGAGACATTTGATGTTTTTGATTTGACCCACTAGTAAGAAAGAATAGGAGGGTTTGTCCCAGATATACAGAATTTGAGCTTGTTTTCTAAGAACTAGAGGGATTTGTAAAAATAGTAATGTAAAATAAATGACACCAACACTAGAGATTGTTTGGAATGAACTCAAAGCAGAGTTGAAGGGCCCAGGTATTCATGAAACCTTAGTGCAACCAATTTTGAGGCTGTGTGATATTCATCAGAAATCTTAGCAGCACTAAGCAGCAAAGGGGTAGGAATACTGTCCAAAGATGTTACAGAAGTCACTGGAAAAAGGAAAAATTGAGTAACAGCAACTTGACTGATGCTTGGTACTGAAATTGAAAATCATTTTAACAATGAGATTCTTGAAAGACAAGGCAGAAATTTAAGGCATTTGTTGTAAATAGTCTGGCATCAATAAACATCCTCAAATGTGTCCATCTGGTTCTAAAAACTCGCTCCTAGAATAAAAAGCTATGAGACATTCTATGGATTTTACACACACACATGCAAATTCACAGGGAAATAAGTGAAATAGAAGAGTGCACTTTGATTCCAATGGAGAAATGTTGATCTTTTGAAAATATCTGTAAATTTTAACTGAATTCTGGGCTTCCCTGGTGGCACAGCGGGTTGAATGCAGTGCTGTGAAGCTGTCTGCAGCCTCTGGAGTGCGGCCGTCCAGGGAGCTACCCACATGGCGCAGCAGACCTCTCCTGTCTCGCCCGCTGCTCCCCTCAGCAGTGTATTTCAGTCAGTCTGCCTGTTCTGTTCCCCACTCTGTCTCTGGTGAATCCTCTCACCCTCCCCCACATCTGGCCTGTACCCTGGTTCTTGTATAAATAAATACATCTTTAAAATAAATTATTCCTGAAATCACAGATACTTGTTTATGTTCAGAACGAGCAAGCAAAATGGTGTTACTTTTTCCAGTATTTAAATGTATGGATTGATTTGGGGTCCAGTGGATCTGAACTAATTAGCATCTCCCAATATTGTGCCTAATAACTCATGAACAAATCATTCTTTTCCATTTCATTGATTATGAATTTTATCACTTAGAGATTTTTATACCTAATTACTACTGAGACCATTAATTTCTCAGGGAAGTTCGTATGAGACTAGAAGCTAGAGCGCTTTCTGCCCATTTGGTAAGATAAGGTATGGCTGGATAATTTGTTATGGTGAGGTAAATCTATTTCAGACCACCAACATAATGGCTTGTATTGAAGATTTATGTTTCTTCTTGTTTAGTGTCTAAATGCTACATAAGGGGAGTTCGGGAGTTGATCCCACGTGACTCTCCAGGGGAAGTACATCCAGCCTGCAGTAAGGAAGCTGGCTGCAGGTATTCGTTTTCTTCATTTCTCTTGTAAAACAGAGTACTGACATTTAACATAGACTCTGTAAACTGATTTTGTTAAAATTAGCAGGAACATGGAGTATTCTTTCTGGAGCAGAAATTGCTCCACCCCTCGTGATGCAAAGCTGTGAGGATAGTTCAGTCTCTGGGACTGGCAAGTGCAAAAGAGGTGCCTTCACTGAATTAGTAACATTGCTTGATCTGAGGCTTTTGCCTCTGTAGCCTTAAATCTAGTTTCCTAGCTCTCATGTAAGGATGTAAGGAACATAGATGATGTAAGGAACATAGCTTCTGGAAGGGACTATGCTAAGAGAAGTAAGTCACAAGGAAAAAGACAAATATCGGATGCTTTCACTTATATGTGGAATCTGGAGAAACCGATTTGTCAAGAAACTTGTGAAGAAAAAGACAAAATTTCAAGATGACAGTAGATCTGAGGCATACAGCAGGGAGGGGGAGGGAGAAGGTTTAATACAGAAGAAGGGAGAGCACAGGAGTCTATGGCGATGCTCACAGGTGTTTTGGTGGTGGGAGAGTTATGGGGACCCCTGAGGGGAGACATTAAATACTGACCAAAAATGAACAAAACTGTAGGAAAATAAATAAATTACATATATTATATATATATATGCTATATATGTATATATACATATATGAAGTGAAAAAATAATAAATTCTTTTTTTTTTTTTTATAATTCTTACATCATTTTTCATTTTTGCACAATGTATGCATTTCCATCTTGGTTATATTCCCCATACAATTCCCACCGCCCTTGTTTTGACTCTAATCCCTCCCCCCCCCCCCCACCAGTAGTGTGTCTCTGGTCTACAGTTGCTTGTTGATTTTGATTTTTTCTTTATTGTAATTAGTCTTTTTCCTGGTCCCTTATTTAGGTTTTCTAAATTCCTGTTATGAGTGAAACCATCTGGTATTTTTCTTTTGCTTTCTGGCTTATTTGTCTGAGCATGATCCCTTCCAGCTCCATCTATGTTGCTGCAAATTGCATGGGTTCATCTTTTTTGATTGCTGAGTAATATTCCATTGTGTATATGTACCACATCTTCTTGATCCACTCATCTGTTTTTAACCAGAGTTTCTCCTACTTGAAACTAAGAAAGCTGGGGGTAACGTTTGGTTGACTAACCCTTCACCACACTTTCTGTTGTGGTGTTGGGGAACCCAATCAGAACTTCCTTCTGGATGTAAAATACCCATCCATTCTCAGGAAAAGGAAGAGGAAATGAATGACTTTAACACAAATTGCTGAGTTTTCATCTCTGGCTTTTAGAACTTGCTTCTATAGAATGTGTCTAGTCTCATGTCACAAGTTTGTAGAAGTTCAGCATTATAGGGAAGCTGGAAGTTGTCCTGATGTGTGTATTTTGGGTGGATAAGTTTGTCTAGTTCAAGTGTGAAACAATAAATCCATTTCTACACAGTGATAACCTACCAATTCATCTCCTCCGTAGATCTAAGGCAGTGAAAGTGTTGACATTTTTATATCATTTCCCCAAGCTCTCCTATTTATGAGGGATTATAAACTGTGTTGAAACAAAAAAATTTAAAAAGGGAAGAAACTACATTTTACAAATTAATAAAGTTGAGGTTGTAGTCTATTAATGATAACGCATTTATCGTAATGGTTTGGAAATTGTCTATAACTTCAGCTGTTTTAAAGTTGATTTATTAAAAAATAGAGGTAAGGGCAGGAAAACTACATCCCACGTAAATTATATGTCTTTTTATTTCCATATATTATTCAAAAAATGACTGCATTTTGCTTTCTAATAAGTTAGGAAAAATGGTAAATGAAATGGACAAAGTTCTACTTTGACAAACAAAAAACAAAGGAAAGCCTCAAGCAGATTCTCACATTTCATTGAATCCATTAATCTTCTTTATTTAATTATTTTAGTTTGTTTGCTGGCTTTACCTCATCCCTCAGCTGGATTTTATGCCTCAGGCATTATCACTATGCATATGTTTTATATTCCAGAATGCAAAACTCTGATATCTGACCAAAATATTTTTCCATCTTTATTTTAATTTATAGTTTTCTTCAATAGTAATGCCTTTAACTCCTAAATTTTATATCAGTGTTCTCTCGTGGCTCTATTTCTCTCTCTCTACTCCATCTAGACTGAGATAATAAAGTTGAACAACCCATTCACAAGTCTTTTAGAATCTCATCTCTAATTTCCTCTCAGTATCTTGTCAATGCTGGGGCCTCCCTGGTGGTTTAGGGGTTATGTCTCAGAGCTGTCACCCCAATGGCCTGAATTCTATCCCCAGCTAGGTAGCTGACCCACATAGGGTACAACAAACCTCTCCTGTCTTGCCCGCTGCTCCCCTCAGCAGTGTATGTCAGCAGATCTGCCTGTTCTGCTCCCCACTCTGTCTCTGGTGAATCCTCTTACCCCTGCACCTCTGGCCTGTACCCCAGTTCTTTTATGCAAAAATAAATAAATAAAAACTTTAAAAATTATTTTTTCAGTGTTTTTGGTCTAGAACCAAGTTCAGTGGTGTCCTCTACTCAATTACTTTTTGTCTCAGTTTGGATCATACAGAGGAATAGAGTGAGAGAAGCAGATTTGAATGTTTGCTTCCCACCCCAAAACCCACTGTGTCCTCACCTTCATTTCTTCCTTACCTTGATAAATGTGTCCACCAAGCCCACTGTCCACATCAAAAATCTGCCAGTAGTTGAAGCTGTCGCTGTCCTTGATCTTAATCCATCGGTGGTTTCTTCCAGAAATGTACTTTAGAGAGTCTATATTGTCCATTTCCATTGAGGTCAAGGCAGGACGCATTCTTCATTGAGGTGGATTTTAACTATTCTGTCTTCCGTTTTTCTTGAGTCCGCAGCTCACCCCACACTTTTCTCTTTTTTAAATATTTATTTATTTACACAAGAACTTGGGTACAGGCCAGAGGTGCGGGAGAGTGAGAGAATTCACCAGAGACAGAGCAGGGAGCAGAACAGGCAGATGGACGAAAAACACTGGTGAGGGGAGCAGTGGGTGAGACAGGGCAGGTCTGCCGTGCCATGTGAGTAGCTCCCTGGCCAGCTGGGGATCAAATGGCCCTGCAGAGGCTGCAGACAGCTTCACAGTACTGCGCCCAACCCACTGTGCCACTGGGGAGGCCCCACCCCACACTTTTCAAAGACAGTTGTCCTTGTCCCTTATCTTTCATCCTAAATGTGCCTCCCACCCCCCGCTGTCTGGTGTGTACGCATCTCACCCTGCAGACACACTACCCATCTCTGCCCCCTCCTGGCCTGTGTACTGGCCCCTTTCCTACTTCAAACACTTCACAGCTGTTGTTAGCCCTGATTGCAACTTAGCACATAATTATCCATCACTATTCCTCAAATCAAAGTTTATACCAACCTCCTGGTAGAGGTACATTAATATAACCATATACTAAGTTGCTTTGTTTTGTTTTAAACCTTCACAGCAGTTTGTTCCTCACAGTATTCTACAGAATTCATTAATACTTAATGTGTTTGTTTACTCATTTATATAGTGCCTTTACTACATTACAGTTTTCTTGAGGGAAAAACATCAGGAGTATTTTCCATCTCACACTTAAAGTCTAACACAGTCTCTGCAACATTATTTTGCAGATTTGAAAACTTTGACAATAGAAAGATAAGTGAACTCCTACAAAGCACTTCTCTTTATTTTCCTTGTAAGACATGGAGGCTGATATTTGAGTACCATAACTCTTTCTCAAAAGTATGCAGTACAGGGCCTCCCCGGTGGCACAGCGGTTGAGCACTGGGTTGCGAAGCTGCCCACAGCCTCTGCAGCTCCGGTTTGATCCCCGACCACTGGTGAGGGTCCCACATTGCGCGCAGAACTCTCCTGCCACGCCCGCTTCTCCCCTTGGCAGTGTATTTCATCAGTCTGCCTGTTCTGTTTCCCGCTCTGGCCCTGGTGAATTCTCTCACCCTCCCATGGTTCTGACTGTACCCAGTGCTTGTATAAATAAATAAAATAAATCTTAAAAAAATATAGTATGCAGTACAAGTTTAAAAAAATTCAGTATTATAGGAATACAATTGGTGTAAAAGTTAGTGGCTAAAGATGATTGGAGAGATGATCAGTGATGAGGCTTGGTAGGCTTTTCTCTGCCGAGTTAACACAACTTTGTCTTATGGGTGTTTAAGCAATAAAGATTTTACAAAGGATAATGATAAGGTCACATTTTCATTTTGAACAGATTACTCTGATTTTAGTGTGGAAAATCAATTTATTGGGGTCAAGACTAGAGAAATGGAGACAGGTTAGACAATTAATGTAATGGTCTATGACAGTGTTTTTTTGAGTATCCTCCCAAATGGCAGAGCCACAGTCTTACCTGGGAACTTGTTGGCGAAGCAGATTCCAGGGTGTCCCCCAGATCTCCCAATAAGGAAGCCTCAGCCGTGTTTTGATCAGTGTTCTTAGTCATCACTACATCTCTAAACTTGGAGAACCAAAGCTTGTAGAAAGGCTGTGAGGTCCAAAAAGGATGTATGGGGTGGGGGAAGTTGGAACAAAAAGGGAATGGTTCACGAAAGATTTAGGAGGTAAAATTGTCAGTATTTGGTGATACACTGAATGAAGGGAGAAAAAATAAAATGCACAATTCAGTGAGTTTTTTATAGTTCCAGATTATATCATTTGCAGTGATGGATGTTATACAATGATGGATTATATAAATTGAATTAATTTCAGGACATTTTCATAGAACATTCTCATCGCCTAAAAAGAAACTTTAATCTCATTAGTAGTCACCATTTCTCCTCAGCCCTAGGCAAATGCTAGTCTACTTTTATCTCTATAAATTTGCCTATTTTGAATATTTCCGGTATAATTAATTCAATATGCGGTATTTAGGACTGGCTCCTTTCACTTAGCATAATGTGATTTTTTTTTTTTTTTCCTCAAAGTACCATTAGTTTACAGCAGTGTATCTGATTCAGAAGTAGATCACACCTTCAGTTATGTTATCATACCACACCCACCACTAAGACAACTACAGTCCTCACCAACATCCCATAATGCCCCCCCCCCACTTGGCTAGTTATTTGTCAAAGCAGTATTTCCACCAGTGATGTATGGATACTCAATTATTCTGCATCCTTGGCAACTCTTGTTGATACCCATGTTTTCTGATAGAGTTATCCCAGTTGTGAGAACTGGTGTCTCATTATGGTTCTGACTTAGGTTGTGGATTACTACTGTGGAGAAATACACTTCTGCATATTGATCTTGCTTCCTGCAACTTTGATGAACTTTTTTGTTCATTTGAAAAATCTTTTTTTTAGATTTATTTATGCATACAAGAACTGGGGTACAGGCCACAGGTGTGGAGGATGAGAGGATTCACCGGAGACAGAGTGGAGAACAGAACAGGCAGACTGACTGAAATACACTGCTAAGGGGAGCAGTGGGTGAGTCAGGAGAGGTCTGCAGTGCCATGTGGGTAGCTCCCTGGCTGGGAATCGAACTCGTGCTGCAGTGGCTGCAGATAGCTTCATAGGTTGTGTTTTAATCCCTTGTACCACCAGGGACTCCCTGAAAAACTTTTTTGATGGAGATTCATAGGATTTTCAACAGATAAGGTGTAGTCTTGTTCAAATAGATATAGTTTTGCTGCTTCTTTTCTAATTTGCGTGTCTCTTATTTATTTTTCTTGCCTTAATTCCTTAACTTAAATTTCCTGTTTGACGTTGAATAGAAGTGAGAAGAGCAGATATTATTGTCTTGTTAATAGGGGGGAAATCGCTGTTGTGAGATTTTCATAGCTACCCCTACCTGATTAAAAAGTTCCTTTCAGGGCCTCCCCTGGTGGTGGCAAAGGTGGTTGAGTGTCGCGCTGTGAAACTGTCTGCAGCCTCTGCAGTGTGGGTTCGATCCTGGCCAGCCGGCAAGGGTCCCACATGGCACGACAGGCCTCTCCTGCCGTGCCCGCTGCTCCCCTCAGCAGTGTATTTCGTTAGTCTGCCTGTTCTGTTCCCCTCTCTGTCTCTGGTGAGTCCTCTAACCCTCCTGCATATCTGGCCTGCATCCCTGTTCTTGTATAAATAAATAAATAAATCTTAAAAAAAAGGTATTTAAAAAAAAGGTTCCTTTCAAATTTCAGTTTGTTGGATTTTTATCATGAAGGAATGTTGAATTTTTCATCTACTTAGTCTGTGCTTATTAAAGCAATACAAATGAATATATAATTAATGGGGAAGTAAAATGGGACTATGCAACTATAAAACAATAGCATTAAATATGAAATTAGCCATTGATCTAATGCAGGAAAGGAAAGAACTTTAAGGAAGTTTTTCTCAAATGGCCAAAATTCTCCAACTCAAGATGATTTTCACTTCTGCATTGTAAGCCTAGTTTCTTGAATCCTTAACTCCAATTGTACTGTGTGAAATGTGTGTGGGTGTGATTTAACAATTTGACCCTTTATGTCCTTACATATATAAACCAATTATTTTCTGGACATAATTTCAGTCATTCCCTTACTTTGTTAGAAATGTTACTGGCTGTATTGATAGATTCAGCAAAAAAAAAAAAAAAAAAAAAAATAGATCACTTATGATGTAAGATGTGAAAACTGAGTTTTCTGGAATATTATGAAAATGGATAATTATAACAAGAGTATGAACAAAGTGCCAATGGAAACAGGTATCAGCTCTTTTGTTACTTTTCATATCCATTCAAGTGGACAAAGAATCAATAAAACATATATTGTGAGGATCATATTTGATTTTTAACCACCTTGGATTTTGTAAAAGACGGAGCTAGCTGGACACTTTAATAAACATTAAAATTAATTGACCAAATATATGAAATGGAAACCATTGATTCAGGAAATCATTGAAGAGGGAGAGAACTGCAGTTTTCTTAATAATGCATATGCTCTCATTGTAATAATTAATTCATCCTTTAAGAGTGAGTTCAGATAGGACCTCCCTGGTGGCACAGGGGGCTGAGCACAGCACTGTGAAGCTGTCCGCAGCCTCTGCAGTGCGAGTTCAATCCCCGGGCAGGGAGATACCCTCATGACACAGGCAGACCTCTCCTGACTCCCCCGCTGCACCCCTCGGCAGTGTAATTGGGTCTATCTGCCTGTTCTGTTCCCCACTCTGTCTCTAGTGAATACTCTCACTTCCCACACCTCTGGCCTGTACCCCAGTTGTTGTATGCATAATAAATAAATCTTAAAAAAAGAGTGAGTTCAGATAGCATAATGACACTGGTTCAGTGGAAGAATATTCAGTAAAATATTGTTTTTCTCCCAAATAAGTGTAAATGTTCAGCTCCCTTGATTTATTCTAATAGTTTGATTATGTTATATATGTGCATGCATCGTCACTAACAAATACAGACAAACAGAGATTTTGTGACAGTTTAAGATATAGGCCCAACAAATTTAAACCCTCTGCCACTGCTTATCTTTAATAGAGTTAAGTGTAATTAAGTGAAATTAACTTCTTGTTTGGTGAGAGATTCTGTATGAGGATGTATCCTGGCATCATTTGAGTAAAGCTTCTTCTATGGCATTTTATTTCCTTAGAAAGACTCCTGAAAGTCTTCTGAACTTTACCAGGTTTGTTTAGAGTCCACTTGAAGGACTCTTTGTGTTTTTATGTTTTTTTTTTTTTAAAGTTTACTACTTTCATGAAGTCTTTTTTTTTTTTTTTTAAGATTTATCTTTATTTATGTATACAGACACTGGGTACAGTCAGAAGCGCGGGAGGGTGAGAGAATTCACCAGAGCCAGAGTGCGGAGCAGAGCAGGCAGAAGGACCGAAGTACACTGCTGAGGGGAGCAGCGGGCGGCAGGAGAGGTCTACGCGCCATGTGGGACCCTCCTCCGGTGGCCGGGGAGCAGCCGGGGATCGAACCGGTGCTGTAGAGGCCACAAGCAGCTTTGCAACCCAGCGCTCAACCACTTTGCCACCGGGGAGGCCCAGAACTCTTTGTTTTTAATAGCAAATGCATTGTATTTTCCACCACAAATAAATTTACATGATAAAGAGGAGCACTACAAGTTATGAGGTATGGGTGAGTGGCTGGCCCCTGGGAGTTCTGTGGTGGAAATACCAATATTTTTTAATTTAATTTAATTTATTTTTGGAGTAAAAGAAATGTTGTGCAGGCCAGATGTGCAGGAGGTGAGAGGATTCACCAGAGACAGAGTGGGGATCAAAACAGGCAGATCGACTGAAATACACTGCTGAGGGGAGCAGCGGGCAAGACAGGTGAGGTCTGCTGTGCCATGTGGGTCAGCTCCCTGGCTGGGCATTGAACTTGGTCCATAGCATGGATAGCACTGAGACTTAGCCCCTAGGTCTCCAGGGGGGCCCCATTAATCTCAGTTTTGGCAGATCTTTCCATGGACCCAGAGCAGGGAGAGGTGAAGACAGAAGATACAGCTCTAGGTATGTTACAGAAAATGATCCAACACTGGATACCAGTCAACAGTGTTGAACAAACTTCCCTTGGGCCCAAAATAATTCTTTATTTACTTTTGTATGTACTGAATAAATATATACCAGCATTGTTGTAGACTAGCATTTGTTAAACCTAAAAAGCATGAAACTTAAATGCATGTGTTTTCTCCATATTCATATAATGAATAGTCAAAGGGTGTGTCTCAGAGAGCATGTTAACAGTCCATTTGTCACATAAGCATTCATTTAAAATCACTTTTACTGTTTTGAAACTGACAAGTCAGGATCATCGATAGGCTGACAGAAAAGAAAATGGGTGGTTTGCTGATATAAAACATAGCTCTCATTTTACAGAGTTGTGTGTTATGACTATGGGCCAATGTGAAATTTTTAAATCCCCTTTTCACTGCAAGATCATGCGGCATTTCTGTTGTTCTTTTGTGCATTATCTCTCCTTAACCCAAAATATTTAGATAACAGCTGAACAATTTCAGCTATATTCTGTATTCTATCTGCCTAAAATTCTTCAAATATCTAACTCTTGTGTCTGGGTTAATTCACAATTTTGATTTTACAATATTTTCTTGCCTAGCAATTCATTCTATGAAAAATTTTAATTTTCTGTTTTTCTTTTTTTAAAGAATGTTTATGCATACAAGAACTGGGGTACGGGCCAGAGGTATGGGGGTGGGGGTGAGATGATTCACCAGAGACAGAGTGGGGAACAGAGCAGGCAAACTGACTGACTGACACTGCCAAGGGGAGCAATGGGTGAGACAGGAGAGGTCTGTTGTGCCATGTGGGTAGCTCCCTGACAGGTCAGGGATCAAACTTGTGCTGCAGAGGCTGCAGATAACTTCACAGTGCTGTGCTTAACCCCTTTGGCTACCAGGGAGGCCCCTAATTTTCAGTTTTTCTAATATTAAATATAAACCCAAACTTTCCAAATGATTAGATATTTGTGTTACTAGAATCTGATTTAATGAGATGTGTTCTACGTAGTTTGCCAGAGAAAAAAGTTATTGAAGTTTCTGTATATAAGTCATCAAAGATGTGAGAGTAACCACAAATTATTGTCTATTAAATAAATAGCAATGGTTATATGCTATTAATAACTCACTTTGGTATGGTACTAATTAAGTTAAATCAAGATGTTTAGAATTCCTAACTTTTTGTGACTTAGTGAAGCAGAAATTCATTTCTCTCTTAACTAAATTCCAAAGCGGGCACTCCTGCTCAGTGGTAGGAGTGACAGAGACTGCAGGTTCTATTTGAAATAGTTTTGGGGATTGAATATTTCAGAATTGTTTCTGTCTTCAACATGTGGCTTCTAAAATTTTCTTCAGCATCCAGTAGGCACACAAAGGCATAGAGTGACAAGATGAATCATACTTAACCATATAAGATACAAGATAGACATCACCAATATTTACTGATATAAACCTCCCTACTTGATAGCAGAGTAAAAAATGCAGTCTCATTGGTTCATACGTTTGAGCAAAACATTACAATGTGGAAAAGCACTCAGACTGTTTAAGACCTAGTTTCCTCAGCCACTTGGAGAATGTTGAGACTTAATGTATGTATGACAATTTTCACACCTAGCCTTCCTTATCCAAATGCACAATCTGTCAAAATGACATAAAGATGCTTATGATTAAAATGCACTAATTTGGTTTGATGCAATTCTTTGGCCCAAAGACAAAAACATTGGCAAAACAAAAATCTGGCAATGCAAAAGTGGAGTAAATGCTTCAGCCCAGGACCTGAAATACAAGAATTGTCCACTTTTTCCAGTGTTACAGAGCTATTTATGAGCTTCTTGTTAGAGGGGAAAAAATGAAGTAATGGTGCTCAAGAGAATTGGTTTACACTGCTCCAGCGTCCTTGGTATTTCACACACTGATCCCCAGTGACTGTGGGACTGGAAATACACATTACAAGGACCTGATGGAACTGCCAGTGTGATGGAGAAGCGAGGGTCCCAGCACTCCCAGTGACATAATGAAGGAATTCACCTTGCTCCCATCAATAATATAAATCAAATAATTAAAAATATTTTCATTCTCTAAAGCATGAGCTTCCACTGTATATCACAACTCTTGTGGAATTAGATTTTCCAAGTATTGCAAGGATTTTAAATGTCTGTTAAGCTAATTTGGAGGAAATTAAACACATACATCATTCTAACAAACATCTCCCAAATGATTGTAAGCTTTGGAAATGAGAAAGGGATTAATGGTAATGTATTTCATATTTGTGTTCTCTCTGTAATGATTCCATTATTTTCCCATGAAGAATTTATTTCTCGCCAAGAGATATCGGTCAAATTTTTAGTAGACATTGCTGAAAGTAGTATAAAAATGACTTTCAAGTAAAATAACCCAACAGCTGTTATTTTTCTCATTGTCTAAGTGACAGACCTAGTAATACATGTCAATACAACAGGAAAAAGTAGTAAATATTTTTTTTTGTTTCAAAAGTTATGATTAACTGTTACAACAAATGAAAGCAGAAAAAAAATGTTGCAACTAAAGGAGCTGTAACATCACCAGAAGCAGTTGATTAAACACAGAGCAACCATTTTATTCACAAAAAGAGTGAACCTCAAAGACAGTGTGCAATGCAAAAGACAGACATATAGCAAATATGTTCTTGCCTGCTTAGACAATTGCAATCATAGCATCCAAAAGTGAAACAGAAGACGCATCACCATTCTTTGATTTCTTCTACTGATGTATATTCAAGAAAAGATAGAAAGTCAAAAATGGGCATATTCTGTTTTCAATATGGACTGCATTGCTGCCACATAAGCATTTTATGGAATTGATGTTAGCACTTCACTTTCCCTTTCAATGGGGCTATAGAATAGTCTCATCAAACAAGAAAAGAATCTGTAAGGTTGGCACCCCATGGCAGAGAATCCTCTTGCTCACATGACTCTGAAGAAAAATAATTGACCCACGTTTGGAGGAAGAAGTCAGGAACAGCTATGACACCCTGAATGTCATTGTGGTTTAGTCCCTGGAGAAGGACATCTGGCAGGTTTCAATTTGTCCGCCCTCATTCGACTCTGCACTGAGATCTTTCCCACCATGGTTCCTGTAACCAGCTGTGTCTGGGCGCTCATTCAGAGGAGCGGATGCAAATGCACAGGAACACTGGCAACAAGAAGCGTCAGCCTTACATGGCCCACTTTTCAGCCAGCCGCATATGGCCTGCTTCCCGAACTCTGCAAACTCAAACTGACCTACTCACACCACTGGTTCAGGAAGCCTGGTGTGAGCTTTTCTCTGAATCCTCCTTTTGGGCTTCCTACTATTTAAGCTTTTCCTGCAACTGTGTAATTCCTTTTTTGAAAAGTAAAGCCACTGATTAAATTTCAGTGGATTCCAGGAATTTTGTGATTATTATTTCTCCATAGCCTCGCTGCATTCCTCAACAATATGTGGACTTTTCCTAGTACTGTGGAACCTATGATGTTACTCTAAGCACACTCCCCCAATATGACATATATGTTTATTTATTTATATCTGTTGAGTACATGTTGTGTATATTGGTGAGTATATATAATTAAAAAATAATGACTAGGTTAATATAACTTTCAGAAAGCTACAGATAGCTATTAAGATCACATAATTCACCTGGCATAATTCCAAACAGCATTAAGTGTTTAATTCCTATGTTTCTTTTTTGCAGTTCTTTCTCATCCCTTTCTTAGTTTTGATTTCACCATCTCTGAAGAGTGCATGAACACAGTCCTTAGTATAAATTCCCATATAAATCGAATGAAATTAAATTTAGAAATAAAAACTTCTAAAATGTGTTTTTGTGGTCCACCTTTATGTGTGTTAGCATTGCTTTCCCATTTCATAACACGAGATGAAAAAATTAGAATTAGTTTTTTTTTTTCTTTTGATTGGAAAGCTTTCCCTTGTGTTTAAGATATTCTTGTGTTTTTATGTCTAGCTGCACCTGATTTCTGATTTGGTTCTTCCAGATGTCTGTAAGTCTCAGAAGCTTCAGTGAATGGAAACATAACTAGTTGCTTTACCTGGTGCTTGACATTTCTGTAAGGGCAATGTTCTTCAAATATTTAAGTTTTGTTGATCAGAAACTTTTCAAATTGCAAAGGTGGGGGGGAGATGGTAGCCTGAAAAATCAGAATGTGTTGATTCAAATTCTTTTAAGAATATGGTTTTTAAGGAATTGTAATGATGTCACAGGAAGAGGTACCTTCCTAATGTATTTTAGTTTGATTCTAGCCACAATAGATTAATACACTCTACAAGGAACAAGATCTGGCAGAAGATATGGTCTGAAAATAACACATAGAAGGAAGGGGTCACCAAGTTTCTTTGAAAAATTACATACAACTCAGACAAAATTTTAAAAAATAACAATTAGTGTCTTCTTAGTTTTAAGAATTAAAATGAAACAGAATTTAGAAATTCATGATTAGGAGACAATTATTTTTCTCTCGTGGGCATTCCTCTGAAAACATGCATATGATATGTAAGGGAACAGCTGACCTTTATGAAATATCAAAACATTTCAAATATACATAGAGAAATGCTTTTGCTGGTGGTATCTATTTTTCAGTTCTTTCCTGGAATTTCTAATTTTCTTTGTGAGCACAAAACTCATAAAGATGTGTGACTCATTCTTGAAATTCTGGCACAAGGGACAATGAAAGTTCTTTAGAGTAACTGAAGGACACTGACTCAGGTATGCACAGACCTGTTCAAATTTTTTTAATGTAAGTAAGGAGGCTAAAAGTAGAGGAAATCAATATGCATATTTAAAATTAAACAACATGAAACTGTTCTAAAATTCAATATTTATCACAGTATGTTTGAAAACTGAGGTAATTAGACCCATCAGTTAAAGCATTCCCACATACCTAGTATCTTTGTTCTTATCTCAAAGAACAGACTCTTGGGACTTACATTTTCTGAGTTGTAAAGCTGAACCCTAAATTCATCATTTAGCTATTAGCATTCCACCTAACCCACATCATGGTGAAAACTGAGGCTACCATTCCATTATAAATGAATGTTCCTAAACCCACAGACTACTCACAAATGTCTTCATAATCTCCTGAGCCTCACTGAAACCTGGAATTCCTTCATTGAAAACTACTTGTCTTGGAAAATTTCCTTTGCTTTAGATCACCTTTTGATTAGGTTGACATTTTTCTTTTAAATGTCAGAATAACTCTTGTTCTGAGGAGTTCAGAGACATAAAACACTTTTATATCCCTTATAATAGTATACAATATACGGTATATATGCAGATATGTAATATATGTTTTACTTTAACCCTATGTGATCACATTTTATTCCATGTCAATAATCCCTTCCCATTGCCATCTTATATTTCTAGTTGGTTACTCAGTCTTTCTTTGAAAACTTCAATGGCTTCTTTAAGTGCTTCTATATAACCTACACATTGGAGATCATCTCTGCAATTAAAGTTTTGATCTTCTCTAGCCAGGTATCTGAGAAATGCATAAATATTGAGCACTTTAAACCCACTAACACTCTTTATTGATTATTTATTTTATCTTGCCCCATTCCTCACTAATGAGTCTCCTAGCATTCAATTTCTCCTCCTTAAAATTCTCTCCTAATCTTAACTCTCTTTCCTACCAATAGTGGTATCTGCCTAATTTCCAAAAAATGACATTTTCTCAGATGTCGTATGCACTAGATATTGCACATTGATGAATTCTCTCCATGAATGGCTCTTTTTTTTTAACAATTCTTTTGTTTTAAGATTTATCTATTTTATTTATGCATACAAAAGGGGGTACAGGCCAGATGTGTGAGAGGGTGAGAGGATTCACCAGAGACAGAGCGGGGAACACAACAGGCAGCCTGACCGAAACACATTGCTGAGGGGAGCAGCGGGCGAGACAGGAGCGGTCTGCTGTGCCGTGTGGGTATCTTTGCGGCTGGCCAGAATCAAACCTGTGCTGCAGAGGCTGCGGACAGCTTCACAGCGCTATGCTCAACCGCCTGCACTACCAGAGAGGCCCCATGAATGGCTCTTGGCTTCCAGGTCATTACTTTCTTCACAAAGTAATTTTCATATGATTTAGGCAGTGTGGACATAGCTTTCTTTTATCTGTTGCATACAGTTGGTGATCCAGTATTTCTTCTCCTAGCTATAGTCCACAGAGACATGCATGCATGTTTTTCTACCAGGATACATGATTGAGTAGGTTCACATCATCATTGCTTGTAACAGGCAATGTACAACCTCGTCTGGAGTTCATTTGTGTATCTGCAGACTGTTGGCAGTTCTTGGGAATTGCTGCACTTGGGGGTTCTCCACTGACCTTACATCCTCCTGTGGTCTTGCTCAGTGTGGTGGTCAAGACTTCTAAAGAACAACAGGAATTGGGGGAAAAAATAACAGAACTTCAGGAATTGGGCACAGCCCAAAACTCTAAGCACATTGGTTCTGCCACTTTCAATTCTTTCAAGAATGTCTCATGCTAATCCAGATTCAAGGACTTGAGAGTAGACTCCAATTCTTGAAGGAAGGGGCTGGGGAAAAAATAGTGGCCAATTTTTTAATCTACTACAATCATTAATCATGACCTCAGTATAACTGAAAGATTTTATTTTCAAAGCCAAAGCCTCTAAAATCCCCACTTGCACTATTCTATACCCCACATATTTTGACCTGTTGTTCAATTTAAATATTGCAAATTTTTTATCATGTTTGCTTTCCTATTTCATTAAAAAACAATGCCAAAGTCCAGTATTCAGTTATAAATAATAGTGTTTGTATGGCAAAAGGAAACTTATCTTTCTGCTGTTGTTACTAAATGTGGAAAATGTGCACATGAACACAAAATATTTGAAAAGTTTCAGGATCATTTTGAGAGGAGCCATGTTCACTACCTTTAAAATTTTGGAATTTCTATATCAAATAACACTTTATTTATGGCAATGCTTCAACAAATATCAATGTTATTCTGGATTAACATCTTTCTAGAATAATACATATTTTGCCAGGGGTGGGTAATGCAGAGCAATGAGCAAGACTCTCTATTGATTTGCCAGGGTTTCCCTAACAAAGTATCAGAGACTGGGTGATCTAAGTAACAGGAGTTTATTTTCTCACTTATGGAGTCTATAAGTTTAGAATCAAGATGCTGACAGTTTCGGTTTTGTCTGTGATCTCTGCCCTTGGCTTATCGGTGACCCTGGATGTTCCTGTGACTTTCCCTATGTGGTTGTGTCTGCATCCTAAGCTCTTGCTCTTACTACATCAGTCACATTGGATTAGGTTCCACCCTCAGGACCTCATTTTAGCTTAATGACCTCTTTAAAGATCTGTCACCAAATACAATCACATTTTGAGATACAGGGGTTGAGATTCAACACACGGTTATGGGGTGATAAAATTCAAACCGCAATAAACTGTCAGCAAGGAAACAGTACATTCTATAATGTCATCTATACTGATGGGGGGAGAATTAAGTAGGTTGACGGGGCTTAAGTACAAAGGAAACAATTCATTGGTTGCATAACTTAATCACAGAGGTCTTCTGGGAGGAGGGTTTTGAGTAGACATCTGGGGAATGTAAAGCACTGAGCTATGTGGCTATCTGGAGTTCAGGTATTTCAGGCAGGAGGGGCAAGTTCAACAGTGGAGGCAGGAGTTTGATTATTGTATTTAAGAAAAAGTAAGGAGTCTAATATACCAGGACTACAGTGTGAAGAAGAGAAAGTGGGTCAGATGACTGCAGACGTCCCAAGACATAGAGGTTAGAGGGACTGTGTTAAGCAAGGACATGAGGTTTTCAGGATTTTGTTTTAAAGGATCATTGGATGGAGAGTAGAATGAGTCTGGGTTTGATGATTGCAGTGGAGAGGCTGGTGGCTGCCCTGCTAGAGTAACCCTTTTCTGACAAAGTGAACTATTGAATGCACTGTTGATAGAGTTCTAGAATCAGACAAATAATCCAAGTTACTTTAAAGATTCAAAATTCAGACTTTCCTTAACAACCCAATGTAATAATGAGGCTTTCCATTTCAGTTAGTTTTATTTCCTTTTCATTTTTTAATGATGTACTTACTCCATTTCTCTCCAAAGTAGAGCTAAGAAAATACAAATGGAAAGAATTATCTGGGAAAATCATGGCGAGCCATCACTTTTTATAGACATGAAAGTAGAAATAAATTTGTACATAAATATATACTCAAATAAATATAGGGTCCCGTAACTTTTTACATCAATAAATGAAAAAAGAGAGAACATAGGAAATTTTCTCTCTTGTAGTTTGCACCATCACTTGAACTTTAGTCTTGGCAATTCAGCAGAATGCAAATCTTTTTTATCACCTATATCATCTCCAGGAATTGACAATAAGAAAGCACATAATCCTTACTGGGATGTTTGTTTGTTATTCACAACTGGAAGGCCAGTGAAGATTACGTATCTCTTCATCAGAACTTTAGTAACTATTTCTATCAGTGCTGCAGGTAGCAATATCCACTTCTTTACATTGACAATTACTGAGGGCAAAATCATTTTTTGTGTGCCTTACTGTCATTTACATGTCCTGTGAATACCCAAAAAAACAACTGTCATTATTTTCAACTTAATCATAGTTACAATGGGCTAAATTAGTCCATTACAATAGGCTGCAAAGTTATGGCCCATCTAAGAATATTAACTTCTTATAATTCAGCACATTGTGGTGGTGATGATGTGTCATACTTACCTCAGTCAGATTATTTGTGGGTTGATTTCATCATGCTCATAAAAATTATTAGCTTCAGAAATCGCTTATCAGATTGTAAAATCACTTAAAATGTAATACTTGAACTTTAAAAAAATAGTAGATCGGTTTATCACTATTCTAAAAGATAAGGAAGAGTTGTCTCATTCTCAGAATGTGATCCTAATAAGGCCTGCGGAGTGAGTTCTTCATCAGAGTGTACATAGAGAGTTCACCCACCACCCACCTCATTAAGTTTGACATGTCATCAATATGGAAAGCAGAATGCTGGACATAATATAAATGGGAAGTAAAAATTACTATATGAAGTGATTAACTCAAGACTGTATTTTCCATTCTGTTTCGCTTTTGGACAAAATGCTTGGCACAAAGTTAAAATTTAAGCAAATGTTAATTGAATGTATTCATTACACTATTTTGGCACACAGCAAACCAACTATTTTGATAAAAATTATTTAGTGCTTCTTGAAAGCACAGATAACAGAGACAATATCAGAATGCAGAAATAGAACTTATGATGTATAAGTCATTCTAGTTTTCTACATGCCTTTGCAATAATCCCACGGAACTTTTAATTTTTTTAAGCATATAAGAACTGGGGTGCAGGCCATAGGTGCGGGAGGTGAGAGGATTCACAGAGACAGAGTGGAGAGCAGAACAGGTGGATCTACTAAAATAGGGGAGCAGCGGGCAAGACAAGAGAGGTCCGCTGCACCATGTGGGTTGCTCCCTGGCCAGCCAGGATCACTCATGCTGCAGTGGCTGGCTGTAACTTGATAGCCACCATGGAGCCCTCCCCCAAGACCCCCCCCCCCGCCCCATCTTTTAACTGAGTAGGCATCTTGCTGGGAACAACTGCCAGGAGCCTGAGCCTGGCTTACTAACATTATTTAGGTACCTAAACTTCCAATATTCTCAGTCTCAGGAAGCAAGAAGGTAATAATCTAAGCAAGGTACTGTACTAGAAATCAGGCGTTTAGAATGGCGACCATCAGTGCTCACTGGTCAGGCTACACATGATTATCTATTTAGTTTTAGATCTTTACCTTAAGAAGCATGATGACAATGTGGAGAACAATGGAATGGTAGGAATATTTTTAAAATATTAGGTAAAGAAATTAAGAACATTCCTGTGTGCAAGAGAAAGTTTGCGGTTGTCTCTAATCATGTGAATAGTTGTCATGAGGAAACTGATCTGTACTCTTCACTTTCACTAAGGCAGTAATTGCACTTTGATAAACAATTTCCTTTACATATTTTTACACATAATATTAAAGGTGTGCACCCACCACTGCCAGTCACTAATGGCATTATCTCACGCCTTCATTGATGAGACTGATGTGCGTTTGTTTTCCAATGAGCACTTGCTGATGAAAAACACTGAAAAAAAAAAAGTGTTTGTTGTCACTGATTGTATTCATGATAAGCCACCCACAGTTTTACTCACCACTGAGTTTGCAACTTTAGTGCAAATATTAGCTCAGTGGGAAAAAAAGAAAACAAATAATGTCTCCTATCATTTCAGAATTAGTTGTGATTTCAAGGGCCCCCCGAAACCATCTTGGGTTCCCCAAGTAAGTGCATATATCGCACTTTGAAAACCACTGTTCTACAAGCTTATTATATTCAATTTCATTTTCTCCAGAAATACAGTCCAATAAAAAAAAATAGCTGCTGAATTTGTTTTTCCTATATGATATTGTTAATTTCTCTAACTGCAAATAACAGTTAAATTCTGTGAATACACGGAGGCTAGCAAAGGAAGATAGAGCCTTTGGCAAAAGCCAAATTGTATGGTGGATCTTGTGTTTCAGAGACTATGGTGACAGTTCAGGGGTGACATGGTGGTAGGAATTTTATGGGGAGTACACCTGAGGGGAGAAATCGAAAATTATATAAAAATGAACAACGTTTTACAAAGGTCAATATATGTGTATGTGTGTGTGTATATATATATATGTATGTGTGTATATATATATACAATATATGTGTGTGTGTGTGTGTATATATATATATATATATATATATATATATATATAAATTGTGTGTGTGTGTTGCTGTTTTAATGTGCCTGGGTGGAAGACCGTTCGCTGATCCTTCCTAAATTATGACTTAGCAGTTCAACCACTGCAGTGTTTTTTGTTTTATTTGTTTTATTTTTTGACAGCCCTACAGACAATGATAATCTAAAATGTTGGCTAAGGACATAAATGTTAACTGAGGAAGTCTCTCTCTCTCTCTGTTTCTCTTTCTCATTCAACCCCTTCATTAGCTGTTAACAATGTGACAGTGATTTCTCTGATAATTTTATTTTTCCTCACATCTTTTCTGAGTCTCTTCAGATCATGACTGATCTTTTGTTTTCTTGTTAACTAGAGCTTTACAGAGTTGTCACCTGGGGAGTTTAACCAATGGCAAATGGGTTCTACACTATAGAGGTTCTGATTTAATTATGACAATTATAACTTGGCAAATAACATTTATAAAATAGAAAAACTTCCCAAACTGTTCTAATAAGTAGTTGTTGAGGAATGTTGTATTATGATAATTTTCTGCATTTTATTTGGGATTAGTTTCTATAATTTATATTTCTTTGTAATCCATCAGAGTTTTCATGCTGATCTGAATAGGATTGAGAAAAATGTATCATTGCTCATATTTCTTTTCATCTCATTGAGGTTTATGAATATTTAATCATAATCATTTCCTTTTATAATAACCTATATATTTCCCTTGGCTGTGTTAAGTAAATGTCTCTTCTATTGTTTCATTCAAAAAGATTCAGCTCTTGCATTCACTCAAGAGATTTATCAAGTTTCTGTTTTCTATTTCATTATGTTATGCATTGTATTTATTTTTCTACTTCCTCTTAAAAATAATATTCCCTAGTCCCTACCTAAATTTTTGAGCTCAATGACTATTCAGTTTGTTTTCAGCATCTGTTTAAATAAATACATGTAATTAAGCTCGTTATTATTTCTCAAAATACACTTTAGTTGTACCCCATAGTTTTTGGTGAGCCATGACATTGGGATGGAGTCTGATCTAATATTAAAAGGTGGTGAGAATAATGGTATGCCTTTTATTCAACTTTTCCTTCCTTTGGTTATTCTTCAAGCAGCTATGAAGTGAGTAAAGTTATAAATGAGTGAACTACATAAGCAGAGATAACATTATATAAGTACCTAAGTAATATTAGACATTTCCCACCTTTGGTTTGTAATTAAAAGCTAAATTTGATTTTTTTTCCTTTCAGTGACTTTATTTTTAATGTTAGTCACTGTATATACAATAAATAACATTCTAGAATTTCACACCACATTAATAAGGAGCCCTAATTTTAACATAACTAAAACCTCTTGTATTTATTATCTCCTAATTCTCTATGAATAATTTTCCTGATGGGAGTTTTCACACATCCTCTTACCACAACAATACTTTAAAGACTTAATGAATAGAATAAATTTGCCAGAAAAACACTGGATAAAGAAATATATCTCAAACTGGATTGTAATAATAGAGTAATGCTACAAATGTAACTACCATTGCTACTTACACTTGAAAAGTGCTATTAATTAAGATGTTGAAATAATGAGTTTTTCATCTCTAGTAATTCAATATGGAGGTTGCCCATGTAGAGGAACACTTAATTCATTACAAAATTCTCTCTTAAGCTTTTGGAAACTGTTAAAGAATAAAGACTTACCATCTTTTCAGAGTCATGAAGCTGTTCAGGCAACCAGTGTTTAAGAAAGAATCAAAAGAATCATTAAAATATTATAGTTTAAATGTTTAAAAACATTTTAAATATCCTAAGTAGTCAAAAGGAAAAAATAGCCCCTGAATAGTTTATCATAATTAGTTTTGGATTTGTGTTATGGACATTAGCTTCCAATAGTCAAATTTAGGCAAAAGTTACAAAATTATTGCTTTGAAAATTTATGTTCCACTTCTTCAGGGATTTCCTTAGTTCCAGGACACTATTTGCTTTATGGAATTCTGTGTTCCTTATCAGCTTTTCCTCTTCCACAGACGCCATTTTGGTCATGCCATGGTTTCATGGAATATGGAAGAATGCAAAGAGCTTTATTACTGATAGGACAGAAGACAGCATAGATTTCATGTTTACATTTACATTAGTTCTCTATGCCACAGAGTTCCAGAAGAATGATTGATTGCAGGATGCACTAAATGCTTTGTACACAGAGTGTTTGTGGCACAGCTGAAGTACAGGTTTGGGAAACTCCAGTCTTTTAAATAGGCTGCTAGCTGATGTGCAGATACCTGAGAGACCCATTAAAAATTGTATCTCCACACTCTCGGGAGCTAACATTTAGCCAAGCACCTGAATGGCAAGAATCCAGCTACTGACCATCGGGGGGAAAGCATCGTGGGCAGTGGCTGCAGCCACTTCGAAGATTTTAAGTAAAGGGAAAAAGAAAAGGCATTATCAGAGGCCACTAGTGCAATTTAATAATTGAGTTCAGAGAGATAGACAGTAGTCAGATTATGGACCTCAATGGACATACAAAACGCGTACATATTGACCTTGCTAAGGTGCAGATTTAGATTAAGTAGGTCTGGGGCAGCCTCTGAAACTTGGCATTTCTAAGTGTCTTCCAGCAGGTACTGCCAGTGCTATCACTCTGAATATCAAGGGTATAGAATCATTTGCAATGTTCAGATGAGAAATGATGGTTGTTTGTGACAGTACAGTAGTAATTGTAGTAGAGAAAATTAGATTGATTTGGCTTGCATTACGAAATAGTGATGCACATGGAATGTCTATAGAGAGCAAAGGAAAAAGGGTATAAAGACGAATGTATATTTGCTTATGCATCGTGTAAAATACAGCATAATTCTTTGACATAGAAAATACAGGTACTGTGTATGTGGATGAAGATGTGAATTGTGTATTTTAAGGATAAAGTTTAATCTGTATCCATGTACATACATCAAGTCATCAGTGTAGTAATCTACAACTCTAATTGAGGGGGAGATATAGTTAGCCTATAAAACACACAGTTAGGTGGAATTACCTAGAGAACTGAGGAGGAACGGGAACCGAATAACGAACTTCAAGGCTTTAAAGTTTTACAAAAGAAGAATCCAGAAGAAGATTCAGAGATGAAGACAACAATGTACTGCAATGGCATTGATCAGAGCCCTTGATGAATATTTGAGGAGAACATCCAGTGGACATGGTTATAGAGAGAATGGGAGGTAGAGAAGGGGAGATAACAGTGAAGAGTTTTCAAATTTTCTTCTGAAAGTTATCTACAGAAAAGAATTGTAATTCAAGTGTGATGCCTGGCATAGGGAGAATTTCTTTGCTCTTGTTACATGGTGAAGGACAATAAAGCATATTAACATAAGAAGAGATTGGTCAGGCAACATGAGAGGCAAGATGTGTGAGAGAATTGCAGAGGGATTTACAAATAGGAAGGACCTAAAATTGCAGATACAGGGAACATGTTGGGCTTCGGCCCAAGGATTTGAAATTAGGGTTAAATTGCCCCTCCAAAGGGGAAGGAGAGCACCCAGGAGACCCTGGCTTCTTGTGATTTTCCTTCTTTTGTTGAAATATGAGGCAATATGTAGCATTGTCTGAGTAGATGAAAGAGGGAATGTGAACCAGTTGCTTGGGAAAGTGAGGAAACCAGCAGAGGTGGGATTGTCTGGCAGTGTTGTTTTCTGGTTTGACATTTCTGGTGTTTAATTTAAAATTAAATTAAACGTGACCAGCACTCCACATTGCTTTTATGTTTTCCCATGTTCTTACAAACCATACCTGGAGACCAAAGCCAGTTGAATCTCACCTGTTGGGTTTGATCAATGGAAGGAGAGAATCGGATAGGTATTAAAATGCTCCCAAGATTCACTTTTGATAACAGATAATAGACTGTAGACTCCAAATGTGATAAAGATAGAAGTTGGAGGCTTGAAGGGATTAGATTTACTGAGGAGGCAAATGGAAGAAGTTTAAATCAATGGAATTTTAGTCAGGTCACTTCTCAAGAATCCAGCTATGATAAACTGGTTCCTGAACAAGAAAAGCTGGAGCTACTTTCCACATGACTCTATCAAGATTTAAGTTAAAGACTTATTTTAACTTAAAAGTCTAGGTTTCTTGTCCACTTAGAGCTCATGAAACTCTTGAAGTTACTGTGTGGAATTAGCATAACATCCAAATAATATATGCATCTGATGGATTGCTTGCATTGACACTGCTTTTACACCCCAGCAGGAAAGAACTGGCATTTTTGAGGGTGTATTTCATAAGCACAAGCAGAAAAATCCACTTATTAAAGCACACACTGGAGCTTCCTTTGCAGAGTTCAATCCTCAGCACTTGGCTGGGCACCATCTCAATGTAAAATGAAGCCTCCACTCCAGCAGCACCACCTTTCAGGTCATAAGCAAACAGTCCACTATCCAGGACAAGAGCCTTTTGACCTCAAAATGAAATGCAACTGCATCTGAGTGCCATGGACTTTGTATATTGGATTCCTGTCAATGTTAGAGATAGATATTGATAGGGAATGGAAGTAGGATTTGAGTGATGGATGTGCTTAGATAAGAGGAAAGACAAATTAATTAACTTGTCAAATCCTTCTTCTCAGACAGCAAGAATGCAATAGATTCTTGCATAATTAGGTATTGATTCCCAGTAGTCTAAAACATCTGTTTTCTTGCTTATCTTGATGTTCCCATTTGTGATTTTGGAGGAACTCATGAATTAGAAATGATTTTCACAACAGTGGCAAATGGAAGCTGATACACACTTGTAATAAGAAACAATTCATCTTACTTTTGAAATTGTACACATAGCTGTAAACAGAGCTTTCATAAAGTGGATCACCATTCTTTGTATGATCAACAGATTACTTTGAGGCATAGAATTAGAAGCAGTTCTACTTTTATAACATCTTTAATGAGATTTAATTGAATGTATAAAATATAGTTTTATGTAAAATTGTAGGCCTTTTAATTATGCGTTTTAGTTGTAACAGGTAATCTGATTAACTTCACAGGAAAATGCCAGTTCAGAGTGAATGAAAATGGAATAATTTTAATCTATGAATGTTTTTATTTACTTTTATTTCCATGTTTATAAATGTATATTCTAAGTTGAAATACTGAATACATATTTTATTTTTAAGCTTTCATATCTCCATATTATGATGGAATATTACTCATGATAGAACAAAATGAGCATGCCATTTCAGGGAATAAAAAAGCTTACATGAAGAAATAAGGTAATCTTCAAAGAGCTAGACCAGGGCCTCCCTGGTGGTGCAGGGATTAAAGTCTCAGTGCTATCAAGCTATTACCAGCCTCTGTGGTTCTGAGTTGATCTTCAGCCAGGGACCTAACCCACATGGCGCAGCAGACCTCCCCTAACTCAAACTTCTCCCCTGAGCAGTGTATTTCAGTAGATCCACCTATTCTGGTCCCATTTCTGTCTCTGGTCAATCCTCTCATCCCCTGCACCTCTGATTGCCCCCCAGTTCTTGTGTGAGTAAATAAATAAAATAAATCCTAAAAAAAAAAATACAGATCGAGACCCACAGAAAATTCAGGAGCGAAATAATAATCAAGACGGTGGCATGTATGTGGGCTTCCACCTGACTTGTCCTGTAAGCCCTGCACATGTTAGAAGTCAGTTCAAGTTCCATTTTCCTGAGAACATTGTTGAGGTCAGTTCTCCACAGAAGCTCCACCTAACCTCATGGCCCCAGAGCTGCCTGCAGAACCAATTAAGATTCCAGAACTGAGTGCATAACAGCCATTGTGCAGTGTTTAGCATTACAAATATAAACTCAGAAAATAGCAGTCTAAATGTTTGCCGAAAGCAGTGATTGTTAGACATAAATGTAGATATTCATGTTCCAAGGAGAGGATGTGTTTGGGGAGGGGAAAGAGTAAAAGATAAGGTCCCCAAAAGAGGCTGGGTCCATAACAGAAGGCCACCAAATGTGAGGAGCATATCAGTACATGTGGGGGCCCAAACCATAGTGTTAACATTTAAGACTTTTGTTGAGATCACCAGACAATGAGAGGACAAACTACACAGGCACATATTCTTCTGTACCCGTGACTTTACTGACTAGGACAGTAAAATCTGGCCTATCCTTGAGGTTTGGGTTTGACTACTATTTCTTGGTTTGACTACTGTCACAAGGGGTGGAGCGCTGAGGCATGGGTGTGAGGATTAGTTCGCATTTCAAGGCTTATGAACAAGGAAATGATCAGAGGTGTATGCAGGAAAATCCAGGAACTCTGGAGCAATTACAAACAAGGATGAGCATTCAAATACTACAAGAACCCTTGAGGTGGTGAGGACCACAAAAGAGCCAGACAGGCGTGTGGGTGGAAAGATGTGATCAAGTTTGCAAGAAGGGACAGAATATGTTAGCTGATGTATGCAGCAGAGGAAGGAGGCAGGAAGACCATGCCAGCTTGTAAAAATGGAGTAACTGTGAACTAGTCATCTCATCAAATTTCAACAATACGAGCAATAATCAGTGACAGAAAACAATGGCTGCAGTTTGCAAGCAGGTTTTGTTTGAGATGCCATGGGTCCTTTAAGGAATGGTGCCAGCTATTATAAATGTGACTCCTGGCTACATAAAAAAGACAGACTAAAGATACAGTTTAATGGTTATTCCAATGAAGAAGGTAATTTGCAAACTAGAAAGTCAAATGCAGAAAATGATAAAGCACTCTTATAATGCATTGCCAATTTTTTAAAAAATGACATTTTTTTTTTACCTTCAGAGAAAAGACTGTGTATGTCTACACCTGTCATGCACTATTTTTCCTGAAACATTTCATACTAGTAAGAACACAGTCAAGCAGGTCTGTAATAGGTATAATTTTCCAAAAAGGCATTAGAAAAATGTGTGTCCTGCTCAATTCCTTGCTGTCAATATTTTATAAATGTATCTATTAATATTATTTAGTATTGATATTTAGTGATAAGTTACTGTTCAGTTCAGTTATAATTTTTATTATAAATATGTCTATGGTATTTATATATATCTAGACATGTGTATATGTATAATATGTATTTTATGAAATGAAATCTATATTTCCCTTTGATGTTTTAAATTGTTTTATAACTCTTTATTGTGCTTACATTGCCAATGACTTTTTGAGTTTAAAAGGAAACCTCCTAGGTAGAGATTTTAAGAACATTTCTCTTTTTTCCCATTTTTTTATTCTTTTCATGAATAATTAACCTAAATTTGGTATTGGTCTGTGGTAAGGATATAAATATTTTGTTTTCATCTACCTCAATTATATTTTTTTCATACCATAAACAGTTCTGTTAAGCATCTTCTATTATGTAAAATCTCACTCGTGGATTCTCTAAACTTTCACTTATTTATTTAATCAACAAACACTTATTACATGTAGATGATTTGTGAAGTAATATCCTAAAAGTAAAAAATAAAACAGTGAAGAAAACACACTTAAATATCTAACGATGCATCTTTTCTTTTACTGTGTAGAATTTTGCCAGAAGGAGAAAAGGGCAAGAAAAAGAACTTACATTGTGAGTCCATTATAAAATGATAGTGTTTTTAGGAGGAAAAATAAATTGGGAAAAAATAAGAAAGAATAGGCCAGTGAGAGCATAAAGAGATAGAAGTTGAAATCATTGATTATGAGTAACTCAAGACAGCTCTGTGTGTTCCAGTAGTTGAGTCTGCCCAAGATCGGTTTGAGTTTCTTCCTGGTTTCAGATCAGCAGAAGAGCAAATGGTACACGAATGACCATTAATGCAGAAACGAGAAGGAGATCACTGAAGTAGGATTCTTGCAGTGGTGAGAGAATCTCAGCTCTAAGTAGAGACTCTAGATTATCAGAGAACAAATCCAGTTACCAGTGGAAGAGGAACATAGGAAGAATGCTTGCAGAGTAGCTCTTCTGGCTAATTTTATTTTCTCAATGATACAGGCACCAAAGCCTCCAATTTTTAGAGGAATTTGTTAATCATCATGATTCTGGCAGTAATCAACCAGTACAGGGATTTAGTGGATTTTCTAATATGCAATGTAAACTAGCGATTCCTAAATAACTTTCTGATAATTATATATTAAAATTACTAATGAAATAATATTATATTTCAGAATTAATATTTGATTAGGTTAATCAGAGTTTGCATTTTTTACCCCTTAGTCAGCCAAGCCAGTCCTAGATCTGGGACCGGATCTAGAATTTTTTATGTTCCTGGTACACATTTTGGGGGTTTTATTTAGTACATGCTGTGTGACATGATGCCCTGTCAAGAAAGCTTCCTTGGAAAAATATTGTTAGTCCTCAAGACAACACAATGGATAAATTAGCATTATGGTTTCTATTTTATTAGTGTGAAATTTAAATTAAAAAAAAAGGCGTATCTTCCCAGCACCACAAAGGAGTCATTTCCCACATGGCAATTCAGCCTCTGGAGACTATTTTCTTGCTCTTTTGTTAGTGATTCTGTTGACAGCTGGTAGTTCCTACTTTCAGATAATTTCTCTTCCTCCTGAATATATATTCAATCATACCTTGTTGTGGTATTGACTTTACACCATGAGGACGCCGTGAATAATAACTAAACTCCCCTGGGTTCTGACAGTTGGTTTCAGTGTTTGGCTTTGAACTTCAGCATTGAATTTCAGTGTGTGCAAAGCACAGCAGCAGAGTGAGGAGGGCTTGTTGCCTGGAGTAAGAGGTTATGTGATCATTTGCAGATAAGGAGTATGCTGGACCCTAGATTTAAACAAGAATATATTTTCAGCTAAGTGCTAAAGTTTTCAAAGCTAAACAGGAAAAGAAAGGTTAAATACATATATTGTTGATTTCAGATATCAAAACATATATAGCTCAAAAGATACACATAATGCTAGGCTCAGTTTTTAATGTGTAAAATCTTACAAGTGAATCATCAAAGTTTATTTTAATCTGTGATAAATAACCTTAGTGTGTATATTTTTAAAATGCGTATCACAGGCACTCTTATTTTTTCTTATCACACTTTCAAAACTCAACAAAGGAATGTATGTTTAATGCATAGCCGATTGACTGTAAATTGTAAGCATTTGAAATTAGATTCCAGGGCCTCCCCTGGTGGCACAGCTGTTGAGAGCTGGACTGTGAAGCTGCCTGCAGCCTCTGCAGTGCCGGTTCCATCCCCGGCCGGCGAGGGTCCCACATGGCACGACAGACCTCTCCTGCTGTGCCTGCTGCTCCCCTCAGCAGTGTATTTTGTCAGTCTGCCTGTTCTGCTCCCCGTTCTGGCTCTGGTGAATTCTCTCACCCTCCCGCACTTCTGACTGTATCCAGTGCTTGTATAAATAAATAAATCTTTTTTTTTAAAGATCATTTTTCTTTTTAATTTATTTATTTTCTTACATCGTGTTCATTTTTTTTAAAGATTTATTTATTTATTTATACAAGCACTGGGCACAGTCAGAAGTACGGGAGGGTGAGAGAATTCACCAGAGACAGAGCAGGGAGCAGAGCATGCAGAAGGACCGAAGTACACTGCTGAGGGGAGCAGCGGGCGGCAGGAGAGGTCTGCGCGCCATGTGGAACCCTCCTCTGGTGGCCGGGGATCCAACCGGCGCTGCAGAGGCTGCGGGCAGCTTCACAGTCCAGCTCTCAACTGCTGTGCCACCAGGGGAGGCCCTAAATAAATGAATCTTTTTAAAAAAATTATGAAATTAGATTCCAAAGTAAGAATAAACAAGGGAGGATTCATTTATAATTACCTTTTTTTCATGTTGACATGACACTTCAATCCACAAACTTGAAATGACCTGCATTTTAGCCTGGTTGTTTTTGAGTTATCTCTGTCACCCACAGACTTGCAGATTTTTACGGACATATAGGAGCCCACATACAAATAAAAGCATTATGAATTTCATCAAGGAGAAAATCTTATTTCTTCTTTTTCAGGCTAACTCAGTGTCCCTGAACCCCTATTTCTTGTTTGTCCTCTGCTCTGTTTTCTTTCTGTGCCTTATTTTTGAAAGTGAGGGTGATTATAGATGGTCCTATTATTTTTCTGTTCATGAAGAATCATAGTCCTGCTCAACTGTTGCTCTGTTTTCTGAACACAGTTGTTTTCTGTGTGTTTTCTGTAAGGAGACAGTCCAATTGCAGTGTTCCATTCATGGCTGGAAGTGCAAGTCCATGCTTGAATTGCAGTCATCATCCATCCCTCAGTCATAGATCAAGTGGATGGTGGGCATATATTAAATAATCTGTTGAACTTCCTTACTGGATGAGACTCTCTTAAGTAAAACAACACTTTACCATTAAAAATATTCAAAAGACCATCAAAATATATTTAAGTTACTCTTTTTGATAAACTGACAAAAATCAAAAAGAATTAAGAACATTTCATAATAAGGATAATGTAACAGAATGTTCCCACAACTCCTTGCTAATAGTGCAGGGCTCCATGTCATACAGGACTGATGAAAGTAACCTAAAATCTAACTTTAAGAAGGCTAATTTGTGGACCTCCCTGGTGCCACCAGTATTTGAGTGCCACACTTTGAAGCTGTCTGCAGCCTCTGCAGCACAGGTTTGATCCTGGCCAGCCGGTGAGAATCCCACATGGTGCAGCAGACCTCTCCTGTCTTGCCCGCAGCACCCCTCAGCAGTGTATTTCAGTAGCTCTGCCTGTTCTGCTCCCCACTAGTCTCTGGTGAATCCTCTCACCCTCCGCAACTCTGGCCTACACCCCAGTTATTCTATGCAAAAAAAAATAAATGAATAAAAAATGACAAGTCGTAGATTCTCCATTAAGGGAGACATCTGCTTCCTTGAAGAAGCTCTGAACAGTTCCTGTGGGCACTACTGGCCTCTGCCTGCAACATCAATCCCAGGTTCCCCTGGACCACTCAACGAGTTTGACTTTTTCACTAAATCTCACTGCCCTAATTTTGAGCCTCTATTTAAACATTCATCGCTGATTTAATTAGCCTCAAAACCACTCATAATGCAGCTGTCAGAGCCAAGAACTGAGTAGCAGCTGGGAATACAAAACAAATCAAAAGAGACAGGGTAGTGGAGCATTCAGAGGAGCAGGCTGGCGAGAGGGGAATACCAGTGCCGCTAGGAATAGAGAATCACTGCAGGAGAACAGAAGCACTTTGCATGATCCAATTCCATGTGCAATTGTTTAGATGCTCTGGGGAAAGCAGGCAGCCCTGTCGGATGTTCCTAGTAAGTTGTTCAGTGTCTTAAAGGCAATTAGGCAAGTTGGACCGCATGGTGGTTCAGTGCATTCTGTGCAGAAACACAGTGATAATAAGGCAGTTTTATGAGTGATCCATCCTTTAAATCATGTACATCTTTTCTTTTCTTTTTTTTTTTCCTGAAAGGAATACCCCACACTCAGGCCCATCACTAATTATTATGGTTTCATGAGACATAGCACAATGAAAAAAATTGCCCTAGGTTCAAAGAGAAATTTGAGATGGATTTTGAATTTTAATTAACAAGGCCATTAGCATTTAAAAAACACTTTGTAATATTGAGAATCTTGAAAATAATATGCAAAACTATATTAATGAAATGTAAGCATGAGATTCTTATCTGCCAGATGGAAAGATTCAATTTTGCACCCCACAGCAAAACTCTTTAGCAACTACCAGTCAATGTAGAAAATAAAAATACTGACTACACAATAGCATTTTGGTGAGGAATTCATTTTCTACTGGGATTGTTTTATTCCAATGAAGAACTAACAGTTTGATCCTTCTTCATCTTAATAATGAATGGAAACAGTTAAAAATAATGAGTTTAATTATTAATAGAAGCATCAAGATTAATTTTACAGATGTTTATTTATATCTTCCAGATTCTCGGTGAAGCAGTTTTTTTTTTCCTTTTTTTAAAGATTTATTTATTTATTTATACAAAACCGGGGTATAGGCCAGATGTGCGGGCAGGTGAGAGGATTCACCAGACAGAGCGTAGAACAGAACAGGCAGACTGATGAAATACACTGCTGAGGGGAGCAGCAGGCATGACAGGAGAGGTCTACCTCGCTGGCTGGCTGGGATTTAACTGGCGCTGTAGAGGCTGCGGACAGCTTGTGAAGCAGTTTTAGAATTGAATCCAAACAGACTGCATATTTTACATACTTTAAAAAAATTTGCTTACTCTGATTCCAATAATGTGATATATATTATATACCCATTATTATATACCCATTTTTAATATTCAAATGAGGATTTTGAGTGAACATAATTAAATACTTGATTAAATAACATACAGAGCATTTTTTATTAATCTTTTTTTAGAGATTTATTTATTCATTCTTACAAGAACCAGGGTACAGGCCAGATGTGTGGGAGGATGAGAGGATTTTCCAGAGACAGAGTGAGGAACAGAACAGGCAGATCTACTGAAATACACTGCTGAGGGGAGCAGCAGGAGAGGCAGAAGAGGTCTGCTGTGCCATGTGGGTATCTCTCTGGCCTGCCGGGATCAAACCTGCAATGCAGAGGCTGCAAATAACTTCACAGCGCTCCACTCAACAGCCTCCGCCACCAGGGTGGCCCAACATACAGAGTCTTAACTCTAAATCTGAACATGACTTTCTGACCTCCATGTACGGGATGGTAAATCTACAGGGATACACCCAGGTTCTGGTCTTCAGCAGGAATTGACCCTAAAGGGGTCTCTTAGCAACAGAAAAAGAGAAGAAGATCAAAA
Organism: Talpa occidentalis; assembly: GCF_014898055.3. NCBI lineage: Eukaryota > Metazoa > Chordata > Mammalia > Eulipotyphla > Talpidae > Talpa > Talpa occidentalis. The sequence continues at coordinate 91,910,870 of NW_023601322.1, read as the reverse complement.
ACAAAATAGTGGAAAAGCATGCATTTTAAAAATGTCTTTTTCTTAGTTTGATTCACTGATCTTTGTTAAAGTGCCACATGTGTTTCAAAAACATTTTTTACATTTTGTTACCATTTTAACATTTTTTAATACTTGTGCTTTCAGATAGGTAAACTATCATCTGAAACATGCTAATATTCTCAGAGTGAAATGGAGAATAAAATGAGGGCTAAATAATGGTTATATATAGCTTCATACATCCAAAAATTTTTAGAGCTTTTAGATTTCTTTTTTTTTTTTTTTTTTTTATAGAGGCATGTTTTATTTATTTATTTATTTGTTTGTTCATTTGTTTTTTTTTTTTTTTGTTTATACATGCACTGGGCACAGTCAGAAGCGCGGGAGGGTGAGAGAATTCACCAGAGCCAGAGCGGGGAGCAGAACAGGCAGAAGGACCGAAGTACACTGCTGAGGGGAGCAGCGGGTGGCAGGAGAGGTCTACGCACCATGTGGGACCCTCCTCCGGTGGCCGGGGAGCAGCCGGGAATCGAACCGGCGCCGCAGAGGCTGCGGGCAGCTTCGCAACCCAGCGCTCCACCGCTGCGCCACCGGGGAGGCCCTAGAGCTTTTAGATTTCAAAATGGTAGATAAGCAATAGTTTATCTCATTGCACTGACCATATTCATTGACATGATTTTCTAATTAATAGTGCTTGTACTTTGTCTTTGTCATTCACTTAAAAGAAATTCCTACAGCTTTGTACTTTGCCTATGACATATGATCCATCTTTAATATTCCTAAATGGATAAAAACCTACTATTTTGATTTCATTACCCCAGACCCTACTAACTGGCTAACAAAGTCTGGTTAGTTTGTTATAAAAATAACAAAGGAAAATAATCACTGTCTCCTAATAATCATCTGTCTGTCTACCTATCTGTCTACTGACACATCTACCATCTCCCTAATGTCTTTTTATTTAATTTTTTATTTGGATGATGAGATTCCATATAGAATTATAAAACCTAAGTTCTTACCATTCTATCTACTTCACTGAGATGTGAACACTGTGGCATTTGCAATGTTCTCAAAGAGCATGACAGACACGTACATTTTGTTTATGAGGGAAGGCTTTCTTTGCCCAAATTCTTACCCTCAAAATGACCCATAAACCAAGTTATAAATGAAAAATTAAAAAAAAAAAAGTTACAAATTTCACAGATTTAAAGTTCCTTAAAAGATTTCTATCCCTTGGGCCTCCCCTGGTGGTGCAGGCGGTTGAGCCCCGTGCTGTGAAGCTGTCCACAGCCTCTGCAGCACCGGTTCAATTCCAGCTGGCTGGCGAGGGTCTCACATGGCGCGGCAGACCTCTCCTGCCGCCTGCTGCTCCCCTCAGCAGTGTACTTCGTCAGTCTGCCTGTTCTGCTCCCTGCTCTGTTTCTGGTGAATCCTCTCACCCTCCTGCTCATCTGGCCTGTACCCCGGTTCTTGTATAAAATAAATAAATCTTTAAAAACAAAAAAAGATTTCTATCCCACAAGTACATTAGCAGTGCACCCTTCCCCTATAGTGTTGGTAAGGCTGGAATTACGGGCAATATGCTGTGTCTGTCTAGTCCCCAGTGCCTTCTGCTGGCTTGTCCTACATGCTGCACAAGCTGTGGCAGCTCACCTGGACAGTTGCACAAGTGACTACTGCCCACTGGTCCTGACATTGAAGTTGTGTGTCCAATTGTGGTCAGTGTTCACTCGGTAGAAGTTCCTTGGTTCCCCATTTTACAGAAGTCATACTAGGACTAAAGATGGCCTTTCTTGCCAGCTTGCTTTTATATTTATGAGAGTTAATATGGAACTTTGTTTATGAACGTTGATAAGTTTTCCCACGGTAACTCTCTTTAATATATTTTGTGTACCGAGAAACAATCACGTTGCAATATAATCAAGAAAACGTTTATTTGAGAATGGGGTTCATGATTGACCCTAAATCAGCACCAAGGTGAGACCCACTGGAATTAGGGGATAGGGGAGTTTTAAAGTGTTAAGCTGGGGAGTTGTCCATGTTTTAGGTCATTTGCTTGAAACTTATGGTTTGGTTAGCAGGAGTCTTAAGGCAGGAATCTGCAGTGTGGGGTGTTTGTAATAATCAGCAGATGGATTCCTGTTTCTTTCCTAATCACTGACACGGACAGAATGGCTATTGCTTTTCTTCCCTAGTCATCAGTAAGGGGAAATCAGCAAGAGGATGTTCTCACATACTCACCAGTGAGGAGGGGAGTCAGGTTCTTTGATTTTCATGGAGAAGACTGAACTTGGCTGCTTACAGACAAGATGGAGTCTGTGTGATTCACAGGCTTCCACAGATAAAACATATCATGTCTATGAAAATAGAATGGGAAAATCCCTCTTCTGAGGATTTTATTTTGGCAATTTTATTTCAAGTATTGCACAGAATTCTTATTTAAATATGATCTAGTAGGTATTGATGTCTTAACAGTTGTCAGTTCTCATGTGGTGGGTAATTGACTGAGAACAGAGAAGAGTGAGTTACAAAGACAGTGGGCGTTCTGGATGCCAGCCAAGATTATTGAAAATGCAAAACAAAGGCTGGGCTCCTTGCACTTGTAAAGGGTGATTTTCATTCATAGGAAAAAATAATGAATCTAGCAATGCACACAAAGAAGTGGTGCTTTTTTTTTTTCCAAGTATCTATGCTAAGTATTTATAAAGAACCCGACTGTTGTACTTAACATTTCCTTGCTTTCTGTACAATGACTGGAAGACCCATGCAGGACAGATGCCCAACAGTGAATAAGTTAATAAGTTAGCTAGCTATAGCCACCATTTGAATATTCATAGGCATTTAGTTCAAGAAGGAACTATGAGATGATAGCAAAACCTTGTAATAATATCTGTAACAATTTAAATAGGATTTAAAAATACTGTTTGGATAGCTGCCTCCTTTAGGTCATATTGGGATATATTTACAAGAACCCACAGAATATAAACCATCTAGAAAGAATATGAGAAACTTCCCAAAGCTTGTCCAGATCCACGGACAAGAGCATATCGGGGTGAGAAGAGCAAGGAATGACTTTGTTCTGTGTATATGATTTACTGCTCTCTTGCCCCTGATCATCTGGTTATGGGAGTTTGTGTTTTGTTTTGTTTTGTTTTTTTTCCTGGTGTTTCCACTGCAAAGTTCCTCTTTTTTCCCTTTCCACACTGTGCTCTGGAAGGAAGTCACAGTGTGCAGCCCTCTCTTGCAGAATGGGGACTACATGGAAAGCACAGTATCTACCTCAGATACTTGGAATTTTTCCTAAAAGAGATTTCTCTCATGTCCCCTTTTTATTCATAGATTCAGGCATTTTTTATCAACATGGACGCACAAATATTTTTCTATGGTAGATTATAATCCAATATCACCTTGTTTATTTTCTGGCTCCAGTCGATCCAAGGTGGCCTCTAGGGCTTGTTCAGTTGACTCCCATATTCCTTTAAGAAATCACTCATCATTTGGAGGCTCAACTGAGGTTTTTGACTTTTTTTTTTTTTTTTAGTATTTCCTTGATTTCTGGTAGCACAATATGCTCCAGGTTAATCTTGTGAATTTCCTAACCCAGTAATTGTATATATATTAATCCCTTCAAAATAATGTATGATCTCCCATAAAACTAACTTAAAACCCATATTGCAATACAAAGACTATATATATCAAACCAAGTAATGCTGGCTGGCCATGTGTGATTAAAAAAGCTATAGCAAAGTAAAGATTTTTGTTTGTAATGACCCACTCATGTTTGACAGAGTACCACAGTGTCACCAAATCTATAATTACCTTTACAGAAAATTCATAAAAAACATATTTATGAAAATGGCAAGAAACTGAGCTTTAAGAGTTGATATAATGACATCATCATCTAATATTTGCAAGTAATTGTAGGATAATGTGCTGTTGCCTCTTACTGCCACATCCTGCAATTCGGGCTTATATATTTCCTCTTTCCCTACCTTACAACAAAGTCGGATGATGTCATGGATCTCAAAGACACAAAGTGTTTGCTGGATACTCAGTAATTTTTAGATCTTATATTTTAAAAACTTAGGTACTAGTTATCCCTCAGTTTATCTCATCATTACTACTGAGGGCATTAAGCAAAGCTAATAGCACACACACAATTTACACATCTGTAGAGACCCAGATAAACACTCACACATTCATGCACACACATACACACATATGTGTACATATAACACATTGACAAAAACCCTGAAGTTTTTTAAAGATTTATTTATGCATATAAGAACTGGGGTATAGGCCCGAGGTGTAGGGGGTGAGAGGATTCACCAGAGAGAGAGTGGGGAACAGATCAGGCAGATCTACTGAAACACACTGTCGAGGGGAGCAGCAGGCAAGTCAGGAGAGGTCTGCTGTGCCATGTGGGAAGCTCCCTGGAAGGTCAGGGATCAAACTCATGCTGCAGTGGCTGCGGATAGCTTCACAGGTTGCGTCTTAACCCCTTGCACCACCAGGGAGGCCCCCCAAAACCCAAAGTTTTCAGATGCCACAAATCATGTCAGTGACAAGTATATATGATAAAATCATGTGAAATGGAAAAGAGAGAGAAAAGGGTCTGAAAGAAGGCAGAGGAAGCTCTGGGGCACTCTGGTTGTTTTATGTGACAGAGAGAGCCCCGTCAGTGGCTCCAGGAATAATATGTGTCTGTTAACTGTAGCTGGTGTAAAGTGTTTACCTGGTGGACAGTGTGGGACCTGGTGGAAGGACTGTTGGCTAACCTCTGTACCCAAACTCTTAAAATCTCATATCTCTGTAGGTTAGTATCCACAGAAGGCCAGGAGGGCTTTGCCTACCTTTGGAAGAAAAGCTTCGGCAGACAAAATTAACTGAATTTCTAGAATATTTATTGGAAATGGCTTCTCAGCCTTTTGGCTAAGATCAAGTGTAAAATATTTATTGGGAAGTTGGTACTTTCCAGACTGTGCCAGGCAGGGGGCTGCAGTGGTAATCATGTGCCCAGCGGCGGCAGCTGTCATCAAGCGGCATCCACCCTGAGCACCAGCCGGGCGCAGTCTCCAGAAGGTGCCGGAAGGGCGCAGGGTCCTGCGATGGCAGACAGAGCAAGTGCAGGTCTCTATCCAGGTCCAGGGATAGAGCCCAGGTGAGCGGCTGTGCAGGTGCATCAGAGAGCTGGAGCAGAGCAGGAGCAGGCCTTTGGTACCATGAAGTTGACACCCTTGGAGTCTCCACCATGAGTCCCCCCAGCACAGTGGACATAAGTGGCCGAGCTGAGGGCAGTGGGGGACCAGCATCTACCCCAACCCCGGTCCAGCAGTATCCGTGGTCCCGGGAGAGGTGCGTGGTGGAATGGCACAAACTCTCGTTCCAGGGGGCGCCAGGTGCTGACCTGCAGCAGAGTGGAGATGGCATTGGACAGAACTCCGACTTACCTGCACGGATGTGAGACACTAGACAGAGAGGAAGGGAACAAAACAGTTGATAATCTTAAGTTACTCTGGTGGGAAATTAAAACATTAATGAAATTTGTGTGAATGTGGCACATTCTCAAGCTGGCGAGACTTGGCAATAAAGACAAGCAATGCTCTAGTTGTGTCTCGTGGAAACCATCTTGAAAAATGCAGATAAACGTGTTTCATAAAGCAAGATGGAGGCAGGCGTGGCTTAACCTATTGTTACCTTAGAGTAACTGTCAACCTGAAAATACAGTAAAGTAGAAATGGAATCCCAGCATCCCTCTGCATTTTATAAGAAACATCACGAAAACAGTCTGAATTAAGCCTCGAGTCCCATGATTAAACGACTTTATTATTATATTACTTTATTAACTTGTTGCAGCTATTATGTGCATAACTAAGCCTTTCCACATCTGAGTCACTTGTTGGAATTTAATATTAGTAAAGCGGCGCTATGGATCCCGGCTCTTAGTCTTGGGAGAGAAGACACTGTCCCAGGGTCAAGGAAAGGTGTTGCACAGTAATTGGTTTTGGCAGGAAACTCTGTGTCGGGGCCACCATCTGCTCCAGGGGGTGCCTGTGAGGGTTGTCAGAATGACCCTGGCTCTGCGGGCACCATTTCCAATGTGCAGCTCTGCTGGCCAGTGAGGTGCAGCTTGTGGATTCCCACTGATTGTTTTTGCTTCCTGGGAAAACACAAGTCACTTCTGTTTTCAAGGTTGTAAAGAAGGAAAGCATTTTCTTTCCCAGAGTCTACACAAGGGAAGGGGATGCGACTTTCTGTCTCAAGTGACATTAATCATTCTTGTTTTTTTTAATATTGACATTAACTGCCTAACAAGGTTTTATTCTTAATTATACCCAAAGGGGGAGAGTTGGCACAACTTGGAATTGTTTTACATAAAATGGGAACTGCCACATTGATGAAAGCAAAGTTAGAATAATTGCTCTAAGTTCAACACGCCAGAACAGCAGGGGCAAAACTTTTTTTTTTTTTTTTTTTTTTTTAGTTGGAGAAATGTGTTTGTGCTTGTAAAAATGGGAATATTATAACATCGGTTTTGGTATCATCACATTAATTTCATAATCCAAAATTTCCTGTTTACTAATTACTAATAAGTATTGCATAATTACTACATAATTATTAATTAATTATAAACTGAGGATTTAAACATCTCTGCATAATTATTAGAAGAGCCTTATATCACTAAATTTATGGCATTCACTATTTAATTTTTGGTCAATATTCACATAATAGACTGAAAATATTAGAAAAATAAAAAATACATAAAATGTAGGTGTAATGTAAGACATTACTGAAGGAGTAATCCACATCATGAATATTTATGAGATAAAATAATCCACAAATAATTAAAAAATAACTTGCACTTTGATTGCAACTTTTGATATATCTCTGCTTTATCAAAAATATGAATAATTGTATTTTTTTTAATCACACAATATATTGAGGATATAAGAGAAATCCATTCAATTTCAGTGGTATTATTATGGTTGGACATCATATTCAGTTAATGGCAGTTGCCCTGAATCATGTTATCACCCATTTTCCCCCAAATGACAGAGACTCTGGATGTTTAAGGTAGACTTGATCACCGTCAGCATTAAACTCACCTGATTACTTTAAATTATATATTTGCCGTCTCTTTCCCTCATTCAACTAAGTTGCTGTTTGTGGCTGACATTTGCACAGGACAGAGGACATAATTGATATTTTACATACATTGCCTGCCTGAATGTGAACGAATATTATTCATAAAATATTGCTTGTTTTTCACATTAGATACCTCATTCTCATTTATCATGACTATGCCACAATTGACAGCCAAAACGGTGGTTGAATTCTCATTCACACAGTGGCATTATAGAATGATTAGTCTTTTCCTCCAGTGACCTCCTGTGAAAATGATTCCCAGTATTGTGTATTCAGCAATGTAAATGGTTGATTATTTTTCAAGAGTTCACACCTTCTATGGTCAATATTACACCATAAACTACTCAAGGGCAGCAATTGGATGGTTGACTATATAATCCTATATGTATATAGCACCTGATTCAAACCAGTTCTCATGTAAAAGAGTCACTCAACTGTTCCGTAGAGTTTGAAGTCTGGGAGTATGATGCCTTCCTCTTTTTTTGTAAGGATTTACTTGACCATTTGGGGTTTTTTAAGACTCAAACTTATAGATTGTAAAAGAGAGTTCAAAATGGGTTGTTAGCTATTAAGTTTAACTACAGTCTCTTGAGTTAAGACTTATTAATTGGCATATTCACATTTCATAGTGCTATATTTAGTTGATTTGTGATATTACTAGAACATATAGACTAGAAAATAATTCTTAGGGGACTTATATCCTAATAATTCAGTGTTTGTTTCTTGAGGGACTCTTTAGGAATTAGTATGCTCTCTTACATGATTACTATATTTTCTGAAATAAATGATATGTTATATAATAATAAAATATATTAAAATAATATAAAAATAAATAATAGAGACAATTATTATACAAGTATGGTTGCTGTGGGTAGCACCTGTGTTTCTACTAGCAAAAAGCAGCTTATAATGGTGGCAACTGCCATGATTTTCTATCTGGGCTTCCTACTGGATTCAAATAGAAGATCACAGTTGACAGCTCAGCACAATCACTGTGATTGATCATGTACCTGTAGTTAAGTTGGATCCTCTGCATCATTCTCTGAAAACTCCTTGTTTACAAGAAACACCTCTAAAACAGAAAGATAGAGTCTTGTTGAAAACCCAAAATGAAGGCCTCTCTGGTGGCCTAGGGGGTAAGACTTAGTACTTTCACTGCCATGGCCTGAGTTCCATCTCTGGCCAGGGTGCTACGCACATGGCACAACAGACCTCTCCTGTCTCACCTGCTGCTCCCCTCAGCAGTGTATTTCAGTGGATCCACCTGTTCTGCTCCCTACTCTGTCTCTGGTGAATCCTTTCATGATCCACTCCTCATACCTCTGGCTTATACCCCAGTTCTTTTACATTAAATACATAAAGATAAAATAATAAAAAAAGAAAAGAAAAGCAATTTCTAACTAAAACAAATTTACATTGGTTGTAATGATGTCAGTAATATATGTAATATCTAACATATCTGAGGAAAAAGCAAAGTGATACTAATCATAGTTATTTTATGGTGGCCATAATTATTTAAGAAGGAAGATATAATAATTTTAATTTACTTTCATTAAAGACTACAGCTGCAAACTTTCTGTTTGTGCAAAAGTTCTGTCACTGTAAGTAAGAAAGTTAATCTCTCACTGGAGTACATAGAAAGGTTGGAAAGTTATAATTAGCTAATAAGACTAGCAGAGATGTTGGAAAATAAGGAAAACAGGACAAGAGTGATACTAACCTTAAAAACTGTATCCAAAATTACTAATGCCAGTCAGGTTACAGCCCCGCAGTGGACACAGCTGGAGCAGCTGGACGTTAACAGAGTGCTTGATACAGCCGCTGGCAGCATCAGATGCCCTCAAGAGAGCTGCTTGATGAATGAATCATCACCCTCCTTATCACCTGGAAATGGAGCAGAACAATTCTAATTACCAATTCTCTTTTTGTTAGAAAAAGATAGATGCTAAATAGATGCCATATAGACAAATAGACAGATAGATAGACAGATAGACGGGTAGATAGATGGATAGGTAGATCGATAGATTAAATTTTATAAATCTTCAATGAGATCATTTCAAAAATTATACAAAAATAAAAATTTGCTTTTGCAACTAACAGAACAGCTTCCAGTACTTCTACAGCACAAGGCTAAAATACACAATTTTTCATGGAAATTACTACTCAGATGGATTTCACCTTTTCTTCTCATGCCTAATGGGATTTCTGACTTAATGACTCATCAGCAAGCAAAGTGGCTAAAATATCCTTAAATAATTAAAAGTGTAAAATCCAATCTCCCAAATATTAATTAATAGGCTGTCCTACATTTTCCCCCTCTCCTGTTGAGCCACTTTTGCTAGGGAGCTCTGGGACCCTCTGCCCTAATGTAATCACACCCCGAGGTTAGCTATTGCCCAGGACAGGATGCGGGCTTGGCGTCACTCCTCAAAAGTACGCACACCGTTCCCAGTGCTAAACTGTATTTGACATTTAATTTCGGAAATATTTTAATACAGATTCACACATACTTCCATGCACATACACATGCTCACACATACATACATACATACATACATAGAAGCTGCAATTACAGAACCAATGTTGTCTTACCTGAACCAGAAACTTGTGATGTCCAAAAGGCATAATGTTTGTAAGAGATATATTTTTTTTAAATATTTATTCATTTATTTATACAAGCACTGAGTACAGTCAGAAGCGCGAGAGGGTGAGAGAATTCACCAGAGCCAGAGCGGGGAACAGAACAGGCAGACTGACGAAATACACTGTGGAGGGGCGCAGCGGGCGCAGCAGGAGAGGTCTGCGCGCCATGTGGGACCCTCGCTGGTGGCCGGGGATCAAACCGGCGCCGCAGAGGCTGCGGGCAGCTTTGCAGCCCAGTGCTCAACTGCTGCACCACCAGGGGAGGCCCTGTAAGAGATATTTTGACTCCACATCCATGATCCTAACAGGTTTAAAATCTATGCACTGTCATTAGTTTAGTATTGGCTTGTCTCAGTAATGTGGAAGGTCATAGTAACTCATTAAAATAAAAAGGAATTTGCTACAAATGCAGAATATCTATTGCCATAATTATTGACAACTTGGGAAACAGTATGTGTGACTATGTGTGCATGTTACTATGTAATAGAACACAATTATCCATAGGAATCACAAATGTCACAAAATTAGTGTACAATTCCTGCTCGTAAGAAAGAAGATCTTAATATGGTCTTGAAAATTATTTAGAGAAAAAGAATAGCATTGACTTAATTTTAGAGAATAAACACATACATATCATCATAATCACACATTTAATGTCAAATAAAATCAAATAGTGACACTGTATTAGCTACTGAAGTCATTTTAAAGTATCAAATTGATTGAAATAATTTTTCAGCATGCCACTTTTCAATACTACATTTTGTTGGGAAATTAACAAAGAGCATACAATTTGAATTTTCTTTTCTAGTTCAGATCATTAAATTATGAGAAACTGTGTCAAAGTTAGAGTTGTGGAAGAAGGAAAATCAACAAAAAGTTCAGAAAGACATCTCTACGGTGGGCAGGAAGTTCACAGTTTTTACAAGATACACTAGGGAACATCAGTAAGGTTTAGTTTTGTTTCTGAATATTGTCATTGTAGAAAGTCTTGGAAAATATGGAGAAATGGGACCCCTTTGGTGGCACAAGGGGTTAAGTCTCAGCACTATGAAGCTATCGGCAGCCACTACACATGAGTTCCATCTTTGGCCAGGGAGCTACCCACATGGCACAGCAGACCTCTCCTGTCTTGCCCGCTGCTCCCCTCAGCAGTGTATTTCAGTCAATCTGCCTGTTCTGTTCCCCACTCTGTCTCTGGTGAATTCTCTCACCCCCACCCAGAACCTCTGGCCTACACCCCAGCTTTTATATGCATAAATAATAAAATAGATCTTTAAAAATAATATGGAGAAATGAAAATTGTATTAGTCAAAGGACAGCCAACTGTAAGCATCAAATTTGATAATACATGTAGAATCACTTTACCATGTGAGAAACAGTAAATACATATTTTTCACATATAAATGAATAAATGTGAATTTATGTTATGATAATAAAGAGTGGTCTCATTTCCACTGAAAAAATGACTTTTGTCCATATGTTTTCATTACTAACTTGTGGATTGTACCTGTATTATTAATTCTGTTACTTACAATATGGATAAGAGATAGGTACTTTTTGTATAATTCTAATATTTATCTTAAGAAGCTTTCATGTTATATTCCTAACCAAATTGCCTCTTCCTTCTATGTGACTTTAAATTATATTACAGGAACCTTTTATTAGAGCAATTTTAACATTTCATTTATTACTACGTGTTTTTAGACTGTGTCTCTTACATACAGAAGATAAGCCTTGAAAATATTTATTTCAGCATAATTGGTTCATTGCATTTTGAATGAATGATGAAATGTATGTTAAATGAATGGAGGAATTATCTCTTCAGATTCAAGGTTAAAGACAATATTAACATTTAGTTGCAGAATAGGTTTGGACATCAAAAACATAGGAAAATTTAGATCAAATGTTTGAGTTTGGAAAGCAAAAATACAATTGTCTTGTTAGTTTTATGCCTGGGGTAGAAATGATTTGAGTTAAATAAAGGACTAGTGAAAAGCCTGGGGGAGGCAGCAAGGTGTCTGCTTCCTTTGTCTCAGGACGATTTAAGCTGGTAGCTTCGACTGAGCTGCTCTCAAGGTTGAATGAGGAAAATCTTAAGAACCTCCAGAAAAGTGTTCAGGTGAACACATGTGACGACATCCTGGTGAGATGCCTCCCTCCACCATCCAGAGCTCTGCTCCCTTGTGACCCTCCCAGGAGGACAAGGTCTCAGTGTGACAGAGACAGCTTAGCTGGTGGCGGCCGTCAGGCTGGCAGGTGACAGCGATACAACACCTGTTGGCACCCAGGGAAGTCGTTATGTCACAAAAGAAGCTGCAGAAAGAGCGTAACCCCGAGAATCAATGTTGGAACTTAAGTTCATAAATTCACAAATGGGGGTGAAGAGCTCCATGGAGACCCCAGATACACGTACACGACAAAACGGGGACAGCTCACACCATTACATAGGTCAGGCCATCAACTGAGACTCACTGGAGTAGACAGGGAATTGAATTGCCTGGCAATTTTGAGGACCCAACTGAAATTGGAAACCATAAATCTGCCGCAACTGGCAGAAATATGTAGCTCTCTCCTGCAGAGATCAGGAGAGGGGAAAAAAAGCTTTTGATTAGAGAGACCCAGTTTGGGACTGCGTTTAAATGAAAGCAGCAGAACAGAAGAAAAGAAACAGAAGATAAGAACAATCTGAATGGTTAGGCATGGTGATGAATTTGGTTAGAAAAATAAAGTCAGGAAGCAAATGATAATCTACATATATATGGAGGGATTTAAAGGCTGAAGTATGGGCCTCCCCTGGCGGCGCAGCAGTTGAGCTGCCCGCAGCCTCTGCAGCGCCGGTTCAATCCCCAGGCTCCGGCGAGGGTCCCACATGGCACACAGACCTCTCCTGCTGCCCACTGCTCCCCTCAGCAGTGTATTTCGTCAGTCTGCCTGTTCTGTTCTCCGCTCTGGCTCTGGTGAATCCTCTCGCCCTCCCGCGCTTCTGACTGTACCCAGTGCATGTATAAATAAATAAATAAAATCTTTAAAAAAAATAAAGGCTGAAGTAAGTGTAAAGAATATGTTTAGTGGAGATAAGTATTTGTTATCAGTTAGAGGAATTTCAAGTTAATGGTTTAGGATGCAGTTCAGTTCAGTGAGATAGTAAATCTTGACTGTGGCCTCAGGCATACATTGCTGAAGAAAAATAAAGGCAATGCTATTGCCATAGAAAAGATTAAGAATTTGTGAGGAAACAGAAGTTACTCAGAATAAAGCAAGAATGGAAGTAGAAAAAAACAAGGGAGGCCAATGCTGCGGTCTCCTTAGAAGGCAGGAGCAAGTGTGCGTTTGGAAGATGTATGGATTTTGAGACTAACCCTCACTGTTCTGAAACAATTGCAAAGCCCCATTCAGTATGAATGAAATGAAACCCTCTTTTCATTCACAGCATGGTGCAACTGGGTGTGTAGTGGACTATCTTTAGGGAGAGACAGATGTCTGGAGCCATTCAAACCTGGAGCTTGATAAAAATAGGAGAAAGAACCTAGAATGGAGTCTCTCATGCAGAGCCCAACTGAAACTGAATACCTTTAATGCAATTTCAGTCTCTCCCAATAGTGTCATCATAAACCAGAACATCTAGAGTTTTCCCGTCAGCTCGAGGAAGGTCACCTGTATAAGATCCACGTCTTGGTGTCCAGGTGTGAGCTAGTCAGCCAGGCCAAGGGCACATGATAACATGTGTAAGCAGACAGTCTGAACATGAGATTATCTTATTAGTGGCCTTCCCAAATTCAATACTATGTGTGAATATAAAAATAAAAAGTAAACATTTTTAATATGTTTCTTAGAAACACAGCAAAAATTCAAACAATTATTTTTAATTGATTAGTTCTATCAGATGCAGATGACTTTAAAGGTATGTCTCATCAGACCTCCCTGGTGGCCTAGGAGTTAAGTCTCAGTGCTAGTACTGCTAAGGCCTGAGTTCGATCCCCGCCAGGGAGCATCCCACATAGCTCAGCAGACCTCTCCTGATTCGCCCTCTGCTCCCCTCAGCAGTGTGTTTCAGTCAAACTGCCTGCTCTGCTTCCCACTTTGTCTCTGGTGAATCCGCTCACCTTCCCACCACCCCACCTCTGGTCTACACCCCAGCTCTTGTATGCAATTAATTAATTGATTAATGAAGGTATGACTCATAATTACAGGATGTTTTTCATTATATTCATATATCAAAAGTTGGCAAGTTATCTTAATCTTTTGGACACTTAAATATACCCCTTTTATTTTGTATTTATAGAATTCTGTTATTTCCAGAGAAGTAGTAAATATGTGTTTCTTTGGATCCAATCAATATGAGGTCAAAAACAACTTGATTAAAATTACAAATCAAATCTATTAAAAATGAAAAAAATAAGTCATGGCTTTCCCCACATTATTAATTTTATTCAACTGCAGGTGGTTTTGAAATAGTTGGGTATTTTTCCTCTTTTTTTAATATATTCTATTCAATATTCAGTGAATAATATTTCCACTTTTCATGTCATTTTTAGAATTTGTTTCTGCCTCTTAGAGAATTGTCTGAAACAAATAAATTGACAAAAATTGTCTGTAATGTTCTTAAAAATATTAGTGTCCGTGCAGATAGGGAAATTCAGAAATATGTCTCAAACTGTTTAAGGAATGATTTGCATCTTCTTAAGCATTTTATTTTTAAGATAAAATTTATATCCTATCAATGCTTGCATTACTATTTGAACATGCTTTCTGTATTTTATGTGCTTTTATCCTACAATTAAGGAACTACTTCAAGTGCCATTTAAATATAATTCCTAATACTGCATTTCATTATATTATTGCAATTTAAAACAATTTTTGCTTCCTAGATTGGATTGATAGAAACATGACAATGCCGTCTCCCAACAATGACATGTTTAGATGTAGAAAATTGAAGAAAATCTAAGAAGCACAAAGTTTGAAAGTGCCCTTCCCCAGAGCTTACCGAAAATCCCAAATTTGAAAGAAGAATGAATACTAGCTGCATGAAATTTTCAAAATCAATCTGTGATGCCAGAATTGTAACTGGAAAGCTGTGCTCTCGTCCTCGTTTTCGATTATAATGTTTATTTTGAACAATGTGTTTTTTAAAATATTTATTTATGCATACAAGAACTGGGACACAGGCCAGAGGTGCGGGCGGTGAGAGGCTCCACCAGAGACAGAGCGGGGAACAGATCAGGCAGACTGACCGAAGTACACTGCTGAGGGGAGTAGCAGGCGAGGCAGGAGAGGTCTGCTGTACCATGGGGGTTGCTCCCGGGCCTGGGATCAAACTCCTGCTGCGGTGGCTGCTGTTAGCTTCATAGGTTGCATCTTAGTCCCTTGCACCACCAGGAAGGCCCTGAACAATGTGTTGTTATGATCATTTTATTCAATCAGCTAGTTCTTTCACAATTATTTGACCTATGTTTAGATAAAATAGTCTGCATTTTCCAGTGTCAGTTGAATTTCAGTGACAAGAACATAAAATGATACTTTAGGTGACAACACAAAAAAAATTACTTTATTCCCCTTACTATTAATTATATGGCACAAAGGTATCTCAGACACATATCAATATAATTTACACAAACATCATTTTCAAAAGCCTAACTTCCTATAAATAAGAAATATTTAAAAAAAAAAATCACCTAACATTCACCTTCTGTATTAACAGAGGAAATGATTAAATCTCTACTTTCTTTTAGAACATTTTTTCCATCTTTAATTGTCATTTAAAAAAAAAAAACAAACATGAATTAGCTATCTGGTAGCTGCTTGTTCACCCCGTTATATAAAACCACTTTTATTATAATATTTGTTAAATACTCGTTCAGTTAATAAATTTAAAAATACAATATTTTTAATGGAACGATCTGCTAAATTTTCTTGCTAACTTCTCTCACTTTGACTTAGAGCGTTCAGGTTAATGGATCTTTCCAATTATAGACACTGAATAACCCTAATAACTACCCTTCTACTGAACCCTCCCTTATCTTCTTTTCCTTACTTCTCCAACCCCTTCCCTTTTCTCTTGCTCCTTTGATTCCACTTCCACCTCATTACTTTCTTCCTCCTTATTAATGTGAACCGCAGTAGTTGATACCAAAAATTTGTTTTTAGAAATAATAACTGCCCTAAGAACATACCTATATAGCTGAGCAAAATCTTAGTACAACGACTTAATTTCTGAGGGTTAAATTGCCGCCTCCTTGCTCAAACAATATCAACTTCAGTGGGATACACTTCATAATCACTCTGTTTACACCATTGTGTATCTAAAAACATCCTAGGTACCATCCTTGAGTGATAACAGAAAATTTATTAAAATGGGGTGCAGGGCCTCCCCTGGTGGCTCAGCAGTTGAGTGCTGGGCTGGGAAGCTGCCCCCAGTCTCTGCAACGCTGGTTCGATCCCCGGCAACCAGCGAGGGTCCCACATGGTGCACAGACCTCTCCTACCACCCGCTGCTCCCCTCAGCAGTGTACTTTGTCAGTCTGCCTGTTCTGTTCCCTGATCTGGCTCTGGTGAATTTTCTCACCCTCCTGCGCTTCTGACTGTACCCAGTGCTTGTATAAATAAATAAATAAATCTTTTAAAAAATGGGGTGCAAATAATATCTCCCATTCAGTAGGGTGTCTCTTCATTTCACTTGCTGTACAGAGGCTAGTTTGATGTAGCCCCAGGTGTTTATCTTCCAGTTTGTTTTCCTGGCTACTGGAGATGAGTCCTCAAAAAGGTTTATGTCATGGCATGTTTTGTCTATTTTTGTCAAAGATTTACTTATTTATGCATATAAGATCTGGGGTGTAAGCCAGAGGTGCAGGGTGGTGAGAGGATTCACCAGAGACAGAGTGGACAACAGAACAGGCTGATGGAATGAAATACACTGCTGAGGGGAGCAGCAGGTGGGTCAGGAGAGGTCTGCTGTGCCATGTGGGTTAGCTCCCTGGCCGGGGATCGAACTCAGGCCACAGTGGTTGGCGATAGCTTGACAGCACTGAGACTGTAACCCCCTGCTCTCCCAGGGATGCCCCCACTTGGCTATTTTGAGCTCCTCATGCCTCTGATTCAACAGGAAAAGAAGGCTGTTAGTGTGCTAAGTGGGGTGACTGATCATGTGTACCAAAAGGAAAGTGAACTACTGTAACGGGCCCCCCCAGGGAAAGAGGAAGTTCCAGGTTCCCTGCCCCACCCAGGGAAGGGTGAAGCTGAGGAGGGAGGAGGAGCAGCTGGAGAGGAGACTAGGGGAAGGAAGGAGGGAGGGTGGTGAGCAAGAAGAAGACCTGGAGGAGGTACAGGGAGCAGCGAGACATGTGAGGAAGCTGTGCCTGCTTCTTGGCCTTGGACTTGCACCAGGGACTTGGGGGACATGGAAGGAAACACTCAAAACAGGGCTTGGTGAGACACCCATAAGGAAGTTGACAATGGCAGCTTTTATCTTGATTTTGTTCTTTTCCTTCCAGACTCCTCAGCCCCCTCTGCCCCTTTCCTGTGGGACCCCACCAGAAAGAAGTTGCCTTAGATTAGTGCCAAGCTTTTGGACCTTCACAGCCCTGCTTTGGGCCAACCCTGTTTGGCTGGGCATTTCCCCAGAGGGAAGATTTGGTGCTTTGTATGACAACTATTTTATCTATCCTTCCCCTGTCTTATCTTTATTGCCTACTAATTGTATTATAATTCCTTTCCATTAAAGGGCTTGTGCACTACAGCAGGTTTGGTCTTGATGCTTCCTCTTCCCAGTTCTAGTTATTGTCCAAGATTATCTTTTTGCCCTGTGCTGGAAGAAGAGGGTTTTTTTTTCCTTTTCCTAAATGGCAGTGGATTTTCACAAGTGTCTCAGAGTGACACTGTTTATACTGCCTCTTCTCCTGGAACACTAATTCGGCAAAAGAGATTGGGAAGCTGGCCTTGGGCAGCATTCTATGTTTTCACTGCAGCCACTGCTCTCTCATCCCAGGTCATCACTCTGAGGGAATCTTCCTCAGATTTCATAATGAATTTTTATTTCAGATCACACCTTGTGTGATCTGTGGAGAGAGGCCTGCAAACTATAGGAAAATTCCCCTTGGACCCATGGCCCCCCAGACTCTATTTTCTTGCTAGCCCATCCTTGTCCTTTACCAACTCATTGATAAATTCTGCTCAGGTCTTTTTAATGGTGTGTAGAGGACCCGCCGTAGTTTAGCAAGTATTCATGGCTGTGTGCACTGCAGACAGCCCAGACATTTTCCCTCATAAGTTAAAGTTCACTTTGTTACTCTGTGACATTCAACGCCAATGGGTTAAACATTTGTAAATTTTAAAATAATCTGACTTTTTGTTGTTTTTATTATAACTGTGGGAACAATGCATTTTTGAAATTTTGCATCCTAAGCAGAAACCCAAAGTTTTTCACTTTTGAAAAACCTTTCATACTTTTTAATTTGATCAAACTGTGAATTTGGGAAGGCACATTATGGAAAGCTTTAGCTCCAGCTCCTCATTTAGTTTAGAAATATGTTTTATACAATTATCTGATTCACTAAATCATATCTTTCCAGCAACCTGAAAGAGAATTGGCATATCATAGCGAGATTATCCTAAATTTGAATTTGTTGTACAGGACCCCAAGATCATCAGGGATTTGAAAGTAGCTACTGTGTCTTAAATTTGAAGTTTCCTAAATAAAATCGCCTCCCTGGAAGCTAGATATCAGAAAAGATAACCTAAGAAAATTATATCTAAAGTCTTTTCAGTTTGGGAAAAAATGTCAGACTTTAATTCAGAGACACGACTACAATTACCAGTTTTTTACCTTAAACAAAATAGAATGTCTTCTTTGATAGTTTTGCTCTCATTTCTGCCTTTCAAAAAATTGCATCCACAAATTTATTTGTGTTTATTTTATTTTAACACAATATGTGACATCCTTCCTATTACAGTAATTTAAAAACTGGATTACCTCTACTCAAAATTATACTTTAGAAGAATACTTACATCCAGTCTAATAATCATTTGTGATTCTACTCATTTATACTTTGTATAGGTACAAATCACATTTGAATAATTCCCTCCACTGCAAAGCTAACAATTCTTTAATTTTATATTCTCAAGAGTAGCATCACATAATACTTAGTCATCCTTGCACTACTTTGTAATTCCCAGGCTGTATGAGATTCCAAAGAATTTTCTGAATGCCATTTTATACTATAGATTAAATTATGAGGACTTTCACTCTGTAATATTTACACAGAAAATTTTGAAATCGGGCCATCCATACATAGTCTATATGTGAAATCAATTATAGTATTTACCTAAACATAAAATCCTCTTCTTTAATCACATCCCTGACCATGGCTGCCTTCTGTTTCCCAGACTCTAGACCTCTGACCTGCCTTTACTTAGAACAGTTACTTTAGAAAAAATGTAAGTTCTTTCTTGTATCCCTCTTGATGTGTCTTTTAAATAGCCTCCCATCGCTTTTACTTCCCATGACTGTTTCCAACATCTGAAGCCTTTTCTTTCTTTCTTCTTCTTCTTCTTCTTTTTTTTTTTTTTTTAATAATAAATGACTGGGGGCCTCCCCTGGTGGCACAGCGATTGATCGCTGGGTTGCGAAGCTGCCCGCAGCATCTGCAGCGCCTGTTCGATCCCCGGCCACTGGTGAGGGTCCCACATGTTGAGACAGACCTCTCCTTCGGCGCCTGCTGCTCCTCTCAGCAGTGTATTGTCAGTCTGCCTGTTCTGCACCCTGCTCTGGCTCTGGTGAATTCTCTCACCCTCCCGCACTTCTGTCTGTACCCAGTGCTTGTATAAATAAATGAATAAAATCTAAAAAATAAATAAATAAAGTTAGATTAAAAAAATAAATAAAAAGTCTGTAAGAGGTAGTTCTAAATACAGTCTGTACTATGAGGATTATTTATTTTTGTCAGTGGTTCCTGATGACTGGATAAGCAGTCATTAGCCACAAAGAGCACAGCCTAACTGCCATTAATCACATTCCTCTCCAGGCCCTGGCCCTGCGGTGCCCTCCACCTCCACATCAGTAGGGTAAAGGAGCATAGCAAGACGGGAGAATGTGTGGCTAACATTTTTGAGAGGTTATTTTGATACAGAACTGACCTTTAAGAACTAATTTCAAGGGATTAAGTCTCAGCGCTATGAAGCAATCTGTAGCCACTGCAGCATGAGTTCGATCCCCGACCAGGGAGCTACCCACATGGTGTGCAGACCTCTCCTGCTGTGCCCGCTGCTCCCCTCAGCAGTGTATTTCATCGGTCTGCCTGTTCTGTTCCCCACTCTGACTCTGGTGAATTCTCTCACCCTCCTGTGCTTTTTTTTCCCTTAGATTCTTATTTACAACCACACAAACTTCCTATTCCCTTTTCCAGATTACACATTAGGTTAACCAGTGTGTCTTCTACCAAAATCATTTCACCTGTTTGCCATGATGCATCTTTTCTCACTAATATCTCATTTTATGTGGTGATTTAATCAGATCTTATTATTTATGAAAGGAAAAAAAATGTCTTAAAAACTAAGGTTGGGATGGGATTTGAAGGATCATTTTCAGCGTTCTTAAGAGCCAGGTTACCAACTCTACTCAGATCAAAGGGGATAATAAAACCCATTAAGCCTTCATATGATTTTGTGAAGTGAGCACTGCTTTTACCTGCTTAGATGGAACTTAATTCATCTTTTCCTCACAACAAAAATTGTTCTCTCTTATGTGAAGCTTGTCGCTGATGAAAAAGTATGTTTCGGGCTGTATTAATGGCAAACACAGAATTATTTTCACTGATTACTGTCTTTAAGAGTTAAAAATTAATTTGGAATTGAGGCAGAACAGTCGGCTTGCATACTCTATCCACAGATATATATATTCATTGGAAGCCATCAAAAAATCTGTAAAAATTTTCAAAGCAACCAAGCAACACTCAAAGCCCGGGTCACAGCACACTTTTCTACCTGTCTTGAAATAATGTGTCATAAATATTTATGGCTGGTCTAAGCAGCGTCACATTACAGCACTGCTGAAATTTAAAGCGTGCCCATATTGGACTCAGCTGGGCATCTCCAAGGATATTGTTTCTAATAGAACTGGCATGAGCTGAAACAAAAAAACAAAACCAAAGTTTCATCAGCAAAATTTCTTCACAGGGGAAACTTTCTTCTCACACTGTGTTATAAAATATAGCTTTTATGAAGACTTTGACTATCCTTTAATGACATCAGCAATTTGGAGGAGGCCCTCTGTCTAATGAAAAGAAAGACTTCCCCACACCCCTGCAAGCAATATATTGATCTTTGAATCAAATCCTAAACAGATGGATAAGGTCCAGCATGTGTGAGGCCTGGATCAATGCCATATGGGTCTGTCATTTTCCAGGCTCTCTCTCTCTCTCTCTCTCTATATATATATATATAGTTTACATATATATAAACATGTATATATGTATATAAATATATATGTGTAAATATATATTTATATAGAAATATAGAAATATATATACACACATTTATAATATATATATACACATTTGCATCTGATGTTTGCACCTGATGATTCTAATCTAGAATATATTTCAATTAGAAATAAACTGCAGGCCTATTAAATTCTTTTTATACAGCTCCCAAAATAGGACAATTAGATGTACTAAACTAAATCAAACAGTAACAAAAACTGGTCTGCTGCTACTAATGCACTTCCATTATATTTTTGTTTTTGGAAATAATTTTATTTTATTTATTTTTTTAAAGATTTATTTATTTATTTATTTATACAAGCACTGGTTATAGTCAGAAGCGCAGGAGGGTGAGAGAATTCACCAGATCCAGACCAGACTGACGAAGTACACTGCTGAGGGGAGCAGTGCGTGCAGCAGGAGAGGTCTGCGCGCCATGTGGGACCCTCGCAGGCGGCCGGGGATCGAACTGGTGCTGCACAGGCTGCAGGCAGCTTTGCAGCCCAGCGATCAACAGCTGCGCCACCAGGGGAGGCCCTGGAAATAATTTTAAATAAACATTCTCTCTTCCATAAAGAATTCCATCATCAGAATGCTGCGATAAAGGCTTTTGAAATTCTTTGGACAATGACATCTGGAAGTATTCAAGAAAAAACCTTATCTAATACACAATCCATAATCACTTTCCTAGACATCATTACTTCAGAGAGAACCAGAATATAACCCAGCGACCCTTCCACACAGCTGCCCAGGAACCATTTGCAAACTGCAATGTTAAGTCTGTGCTTGAGGGTGAGTTTATTCAGCTTGATTTCTGTCAACAAGGGTTACTTACGTCAATGTAAAACACTGTTTTGTTTTGTTTTTGTTATTGTTTTTTAAAGATTTATTTATCCATGCATATAAGAACTGGGGTACAGGCCCGATATATGGGAGGGTGAGAGGATTCACCAGAGACAGAGTGAGGAACAGAACAGGCAGATCTGCTGACATACACTGCTGAGGGACAGTACACAGAGAGAGAGAGAGGGGAAGTCTGCTGTGTCATGTCGGTTGTTCCCTGGCTGGCCAGAGATTGAACTCCTGCTGCAGAGGCTGAGACTGCTTCACAGTGCTGTGCTTAACCCCTGGCACCACCAGGGAGGCCCTATAACCCTGATTTTTAATTTGATGGGGAAACTATAAATCCTTTTAGCAAAATGTCCTAGAATTACTGCATATCTATGTGGAAAAATAATCCTTGCCCTTTCTTACATGATACATAAAAATTAACTTACAATTTAATGAAAAGATTAATTGAGGGCCTCCCCAGTGGCACAGCGGATTGAGTGCAGTGCAGTGAGGCTGTCTGCAGCCTCTACAGCGTGAATTCGATTCCAGGCCGGCCAGGGAGATGCCCACATGGTGATGCAGACCTCTCCTGTCCCTCCTCATGTCCCTCTCAGCAGTGTATTTCAGTCAATCTGTTTGTTCTGCCCCCTACCCTGACTCTGGTGGATCCTCTCACCCTCCCGTGCCTCTGGCCTGTACCCCAGTTCTTGTATAAATAAAAATAAATCTTTTTTTTAAAAAAAGAGATTAATTGAATAGCCAAAAAATAATGACTGAAACGATGAAACAAATAAAAATTTCAGAGAAATTCTTAGCAGTCCTAGAACAGACAATGATTCTCTATACTGGACATGTGTTTTATTTTATTTTATTTTATTTTGTTAAAGATTTATTTATTTATACATACAAGAGCTGGGGTACAGGCAAGAGATGGGGGGGTGAGAGGATTCACCAGAGACAGAGCGGGGAACAGAACAGGCAGACTGACTGAAATACACTGCTGATTGTAGCAGCGGGCGAGACAGGAGCGGTCTGCTGTGCCATGTGGGTTGCTCTCTGGCTGGCCGGAGATGGAACTCGTGCTGCAGAGGCTGCAGATTGCTTCATACTGTGGTGCTTAACCCCTTGCACCACCAGGGAGGCCCTGGACATTTATTTTAAGTCCCTAGTTTTGCCAATGAACTCAGTCATCATTTAAAATGTGTGATTTTCAAAATACTACAACAAAAAATGTACATGCAAAGGAAGATTCAGTATGAGTTAAATCTTGAATAAAAGCCTATCACTGCATTTCAGATTTCATATTGTAATCCTCATTTGCCCAACATTTATTGACTTCTTTTTAAAGGGATGCTAAAAATTTCAGTTTAGTAATATTAAAGTTTTATTTTATTGGTAAAAATAAAGTTCTATAATAAAATGCTATATACTTAGCTAATACTTCTAAATTTGAAATTTTACTTTTTGTTCTTATTTTATAAATATAAACTTTAATATTAGCAGTAGATGACATTATTAGGTTTGTATTTGTTAATGGGTGGTGTACCATCAATGAATACAGGTACTTAATGTAATAAGTTACATTTAACTTTCCACAAATTTGCTTTTAGGACACATTTTTTAATATCAAAATCTATTTGAAAGGAGAAAATTATTTTGGTTAACCTATAAATGTATATTTACAATTAATTTGAGTGGAATAATAAATCTCTGTCACTGTGGGCTATTGGGGAATTTTTTTTTTTCTATCAGAAGAACATAATAACTAATGAAATAGTTATCTAGGATTAAAATAGTCTGGATATATCATTATCACACCAGTTATTCATCTAAAATGTTATTCACAGCATCTTTTTGTGTTTATGGAATTTGATTTAAGGGATTTTATATACAAAGTTTGGTAATTAAGAATTTTAATGAATTTGATTCTTAAAATTTCCAGATTTCTGAAACTCATTCTTTATTCCCAAATTTCAATGCCTCTTCTAAACAGAATTTTGCTTGTAATAAATACTTGAATTTATTACTTTCATTAAGTACTGATTTTTAATGAATTCATTATGAATTCAAATTAATACCCTATGTTTGTGTTAGAATTTATGTGCTAGGTCTTAAGGAATCTGCTATTTTGTGTAAATAAGGCATGTTATTCTTTCTCCTAAAACATATATTTATGCTGAACCCCAGATATAAAAAACTAAATTATGCTCTTTAATCAGATCTACACATTGCCAAACAGTTTATAATCGCCCTTCCATGATCTTTCTGAAACATTTTTCACTCTGTTCATTATCGTTTTACTTTTATCAGACTTGCTTTGTATTTATTTAATAGTTCTTTCAATTTCAGTTCATGTGAGAACATTCATATATTGAATGCACAATTAATACCAATTTTGAAATTACCAACCGCTTATATTCACTCATAAGTAATAATTTTGGTTTTGAAAACACACTGACCATAATGTATATAATTTCAGAGTTTCTACAAATTGTATTTTTTCTCAAGAGAGCTAACCAGGTTGCAAAAAATATTCTTTTTGTCTCCTTTCTGTCACCTTTCCTTCTGGGATTCCCTTTATACATATGATAGTATGCCTGATGAGATCCCCCAGGACATCTGTTTGCGATTCTTCATTCCTTTTTTTTTTTCTGCTCTATAGACTCCATCATTTCACTTGACCTATATTCAGTTTTGCTCATTCTTTTCCTGCCTGTTCAAATTTCCAGTTGAAACCCTGCAGTGAACTTTTCACTTCAGTTATTATAATATTCAACTCCAGAGTTTCTGTTTGCTTCTGTATGAACACACACACACACACACACACATACACATATATAATGTCTTTCTCGTGTTTGATATTTTCTTTTGTTCATATATTTTTCTCCTAGTATTCTTTACCTCTTTGCATAATTTAAGATAGTTTACTTGAGATCTTTGTCTACTAAGGCCAAGGTTTCTCCTTCCTCAGAGACAGTTTTTGGTAATTTCTTCTGCTCGTGAGCCATGCTTCCTTATTTCTTTGTATGCATTGCAACCATTTTTGTTGTCAAAACCTGAACGTTTTGAGTATTCTGTTGGATAACTGTTATAATCATATTCTCCCCTTTATTAGAACCATCACTTAACTTAGACCCCAGGTTACTTACAAAATGCCTGAGAAAAGTGATTGTACCATCTCATCTGGTTATGTTCACATTTACTGAGTGCCTCACACTGCATCAGAATTACTACAAATTGTATTTCTTTTCCTGTAGATTACTAGACAGAGGCAAAACCTAGTTGACATCATCTTTGTAGTGATGTTAAAGATAAAAGTTGGTAGGCAGCCATTTAAGAGTTATAAAAGCAATAATATCATGAAGACAAGATTGGAAGTTTATTGATATTCTTTAGGTCAGGGTTAACATCACTGCAAAAAGATTCATATACATTTTGGGGAGTGATAACCCCAAGATATTGACCTATCACAATATTGTTTGATAGGAAATCCTGATAGGCTATGTCAGCAGTATTATATTATCAAGCTCTTTATTACTTTTCAGATTAGCTTGTTCATGTAGTCATCCATCACCCTTTGAGTCAGCGGTCAATTTTGTCTTTCTCAAAAAGGCACTCCACCAGTAAATCCACTGCAGAGTTTGTTCAAAGACAAGAGCAGGCTGACAGAGCCCATTCAAGGTGAGAACTGTGTGTACTGCTAACTTCCCACCCTGGACTCTCTACCTGTAGCACCTCAGCCAGACTTCCCACTGAGTTCCACAGGAAAAGGGAAGTGGGGAACTGTAAATATGGGGCTTTGTAGTTTGCTTGTCTGCCAATGTGCCGTGCTCCTTAGCCTCCCAACGTTCTGAATATGAACGTTGACACCTTTTTTTTTTAATTAGTTATTTGTTTTCTTACATCTTTGTATCCCCCATAGTTCTCCTGCCACCATGTAACCTGTGAACCATCACCAGGCTTCCTTGTCCTCTTCCCTCCCCGGTTTTGAGATGCCCTCTTCTCCTTCCCTGATGTATGTCAGATCTATGGTCAACTAACTACTTTTGAACTTTTCTTGACCTTTTGTTTGATTTCTCTATGTTCCACATATAAGTAAGACCATCTGATATTTATCCTTCTGACTTATTTTGGCTAGCATAAGCCCCTCCAGCAACATCCATGTTGCCACAAATGGCATGAGTTTGTCTTTTTTGATTGTTGGGTAACAGTCATTGTGTATCTATACCACAACTTTTTAATCCATTCATCTATTTTGGGGCATTTGGGTTGTTTCTATGTCTTGATGGCTGTAAATAGTGCTGCAGGAAACATAGAAGCACAGATTCCCTTTCAAATTAGTGTTTTTATGTCCTTTGGGTAGATTCCTAGGAGTAGAATTGCTGGATCATATGGTGACACGTTCTTACATAAAACAACTTGGGAACAAATCCCATAAAACCTCTGAGATTTTCAGGTCTGTGCTATGATGCGTGATGGCATATCTTCCACTAAGTACACAGTGATGGTTTAATTGAAATCACTTTTTCATTTTTTTTTATTTTAACATTTATCATTTTTTACATTTTTTTTACATTTTTAGACAATATTTAATTGAAATCACTTTTAAATTTACTTAATAGAACTTGTAAATTCCAACTCTTTGTCAAACACCCAATGAGTCCTCATGAGATAACTATGTAGTGTAGATTCCTTTACTTTCCTCATTGTATATATTCCAGGGTGCTGATATGAGAAAGAGTAAGTACCCCAATTTTGTCTCTACAAATAAGTATATATAATGTGAAGAACTGAGCTGTGAACACAGACAGATGAGCAACAAAGTAAATGTTTTTCACTGGTAGACAAGGTGCTTCCTCAGATGTGTGTAGAGGTGCCTCGTTAAACATAACAATGTGTATTCTAAAGTCTTCTTCCAGCCACTAGACACCCAAAATCTCAACTGAGTGAATCTTACTGACACAAAGAAGTTTGCTATTAAGAACTCTGAGATAGGCAATTTTTTCATCTTATTGAACAAGTAAGCACACTGGGGAGAAACAGGCAAATGAATGCATTAATTTCACTACTTACCGTAATTTAGGATTGCTTTGTAGTTCAACTTTATTACTGATTTTCTTAGACATTTAAAAAGAAAGGTGTAAAATAAAAATAAGAACAAACTATTATCCTGATTTTGATGTTCCTTATCATTTTATTTTGAAGATCAGATAAATAATTTTACCTAACATGAAACACAAATGCTGCTTTTATACCTATAAAATCACACCCGAGCTTCATCAGCAAGTGCTGAAAGATTAAACTTTCTGTTTAAATGATGAACTTTATTTTAGGCTAGTTATTGGAATAGTGTAAAGATGAACTACCTGTTCTCCCTTGTATTTTATTATTATTTTAAAATTATAATCCCATGTACAGTGAGAGGCTTTCCAGCAACTATTTAATTTGAAAACAGTAACAAATAAAAGAAATCTGAGAGAGGAAAATAAGAGAAAGCAGAGACATTGTCCCAGAAATGGTTTTTAGCCTGCATAGAAGTGTTAGCTGACGTGATGTTGTTTCTTCCTTCTCTGCTCAGTTAATCTGGCTGGACATGAAAGATTTGAGACTTTCTACTTTATATATTCAGGCCTTTTGTAGTCTTTAGGAAGTGGTGTAAGATGTTGCCAGACAGAGGAGCGTGAGGCAGATCACAAACACTGGGGTCAGAATGGCCCAGGGTGCATCTTGGACTGCTTCCTTGGACACATTGCTTATAATCCTCTGAAAAATAAGGATAATAACAGAAATTCACATGGGATATTTGTGTTGTATGTAGAATACCTAGATTTTAGAATAGTGAGCATTCCACTGACCAATTAAATCCATCATATACTGATCAGTGCTGGAGTCATTAGTAATAGGAATCCAGTAAGAGCTCTTTGTTTTCATTTCAGACTAAGATATATATTTGAAAAATCCTATAATGGACCTAAAATAAATATAAAGGGGGTGGTCATGTGTTTATTAATTTTATATGTAATTGGATTTAGAAAGTGAACAAAATTTGACCTGATTCTGCAAAACTCACATCCAAACTCATACACACACATATATTCCATAAAATAAATATAGTGAGTTATTGATACTAATTTGGTCTGAAAGTTTGTGTCATGTGTTGAAACTTTAAGCCTCAATGTGATGGTATTTGGAGGCGGAAACTTTGATTGTAATTAGAATTTTACTGAGTTGTGAAGGGAACCACCGCATAACTGTGCAACTGAGGGATACTCACAGACCCCAGTCTGTTAAGGGGTACATGTTCTAAAAGGTATGGCCATATGCACACACAGAGGCAAAAGTAGAGATTCTTGGTATGAAAGATAATAACTTGGTCTGCATAGAGAGGGAAAGAGAGAAAAGAATTTCAAGTACCACATTATCTTTGCTACATAAATCATAAAATAGTGAGAAAGCTACCTTACAATCAAAATCTATACATATGCATTGAAACTGTAATTTAAATAATATCACCTTTTTGCATTAGTGAAATACGATAAAATTTTGAAAAGCTTAAATAAATGTAAAAATGTTCATGATATTATTCATGGATATGTAGGACAGATTTATAATAATTAAAATTGAATTACAAAGTAAAAAATGTCTAGTGCGTCATTAAAAATATCTTGATAACAGATTTCATATTAAGTAAAGAACTGATGCCTTTAAGTTACACAGCAAATGAGAATTATTATTCTTTGGGCATTTTTTCCAATTTTTAGTTATTGATCAACCTTTTATTTAAAATCTTTCACTGTAGAATGTTATGATTATTACCTTAAATTTGTACATAAGTATGTTTTCCTAAATTGTATAGTAAACAGTACCTTTTGTTGTATTTCTGTTAAGGTTTTGATACTTGTTTTGGCCTAACTGCATACTGTTAAGACATGACCTTTTTATTTGATTACTTAGCTGACTTCAGTGCTAACATGGGCATGAGATGTCTAATGAGCCTTGTGTGTGGAAACAGTGATAGATGGTTTATTTGGAATTCTACAGTCCTGCCACTGTCAAGTCTGCTAAGGAATCTTCTGAACCTAACTAATTTTAGAGAGGTCTTACTGATTACACAGAGATAGGGCACATTTTAATCATTTTCAAAGCATTGTATTGCCTGAGGTAACAGAAATCCATTAAACAAGGATTATAAACTTTGTTTGAAACGTGATCCTAAATTGTTTCTTGATGTATAGTAAACAGAAGCTCTATAAGATCAATCACAGCTACTAAGGCATATTAAAATCATCTTCTTTGTTTTTAATCACACATGTGCCTGGCTCAGTGGTGCAGCTGTTCATGAAGCTAAAGTATTTTCTCCATATAAGAGTCCCCCACCACCACCTCTTAAGGCATCTTTACTGCCATATTATTTATTTTCATTCTAATATCTTCTACTAAACAAAAAACAATCTCCAGAAATATTTATTCAGTGCTTTCTATAATTTTAAAAGGGGATGAGATTTTTCCCAAAATGTATATGTAAAGGTTTAAAATATTTTTGTGATATCTATGTGCACACACCCACTTTTCACATGAGTGTATCCAAGTAGAATCCTGATTGGTTTATGCTAAAGTGCCCTCAGGAAAAATATTATTTAGTATGCTTATCAGAATATGATTTTGTTATAAATGGGTAACTGATTGGTTTGAGTCTATGAAAAACTGCTGTGTCTTTAATTTTAATATAATTGAACATATCTTAAATGAATATCCTTATTTTGCTTTTGAGGGGGGAGATGAATAGTTGGAGGACAGGGCATTTTTAGAACCATGTAAATACTCTGTAGGCTGCCATTATGGTAGCTATAGTTCACAGATTTTTCTAGCTCTAATATTCATTCACTCTCGACTGTTTTTTGTTTGTTTGTTTGTATGTTTGTGATGCGTTGATGTAGGTTCATCATTTGTGACATCAGTGGGTGGGTTATAGATGATGGAGGAGCTATTCTGTACATTTCACGTGTTTAGGGTTGGGAGTATGGGAAATCTCTGACCTTTTCTTTAACTTTGCTGTGAAAGTGGGCCTCACTGGTGGTCCAGTCTCTGCACTAGCACCACTATGGCCTGAGTTTGATCCCTGCCAGGGAACTAACCCACATGGCACAGCAGACCTCTCCTATCTCATCTGCTGCTCCCCTCAGCAGTGTATTTCATCAGTCTGCCTGTTCTGTTCCCCACTCTGTCTCTGGTGAATCCTCTCACACCACATACCTCTGGCCTACACCCTAGTTCTTGTATGCATAAATAAATAATAAATAAATAAGCAAATAAATAACTTTGTTGTGAAATAAAACTGCTCTAAAAATGTTAATTTAAAAAATGAAATAGAAAAATAATAGCTACTCTAAAACAAGATAATAAAAACTCCTTGAAGGTGAACATAGCAAAGACATTAAAAAACACTTTGACATGAGCTGTAGGCTCCATGAAATTCAGTATTTGGTAGAGTCACTCATATGAAAAATTGGCCTTACTTGTTATTGTCCCATAACTTTCTTTTAGTTTGCTTTGAACACTATTAGCTTTTTAACTTTCCTTTCCACCCACTTTTAGTTGAAAATGTTCAATTTTTGTGTATTTTGGTTTACATTTTCTCGAGAAATTAAGCTTTGTACAAACATTGCATGGCATTTGTTGAAGAAAAATAAAAGCCACTTCTAAAAAATTGCAGAAATCTTGCCAACATAATAATTTCATAGGTCACATACATTTGGTTGACCAAATTTGTTATTCACCAAAGTTGATAGAACCTAAAACTCTTTCACTATCTTAAATATCCAAGGACTAGCCTCAAGTCTAAAGTAGCGGGTATCAGATATCCAGAGAAACTGCATGAATTAGCTTAAAATTGTCAGGCAATGTTTTATAAAAATTGAGATTATCAGTAAAATAGAAAAAATTTTCTATATATTTAATGATATATAGAAAAAAAACATGAATTCCAGGGGTCTCCCCGGTGGTGCAGTGGGTTGAGTGCTGCCCTGTAAAGCTGTCCATAGCCTCTGCAGCGCGGGTTCAATTCCTGGTGGGCCAGGGAGAAACCCACATGGCGCCGCAGACCTCTCCTGCCTCGCCCGCTACTCCCCTCAGCAGTGTCTTCAGTCCATCTGCCTGTTCTGCTCTCCGCTCTGTCTCTGGTAAATCCTCTCATCTTCCCGTGCCTCTGACCTGTACCCAGTTTCTTGTATAAATAAATAAATCTTAAAAAAAAAAAAACAAGAATTCCAAAGGTACCAAATTCTAAAATTATTTAATTTAGACTTTAGTCAAAAATTTCCCTCAACATATCCTTATTAGCATAGGGAGATAATAGATACATGAAATATTTGCAACCATTTTAAATATTAGTAATTATCACCTTTAGATCACATTAAAGATCCATCTTTAAAAAAAAAATCATTTGCTGAGTATTTGTTCATTCTTTGCTGCCTGAAAGTTACTGTGATAAAAAGGTTGACAACTCCCTGTTTTCATAAGACCTACATTATAATGCAGACATTAAAAATTTATGACAGGAAGGTTTCAGTATGACAGGGGTAGCAAGAATATAATAACAAATTTATTAGTACTTTGCCTTTATAAAATTGGCAACACAAACATGTTGTTGCTCTTAAGCTCAGAGAGAACACACATTTTTCACTGAGCAGAAAGAAACCCCAGACTATTTAGATAGATCAGGCCAAATAAAATCAGTTACCAAATGACGCATGTTGTTCCGGCAGGATGCTGACATTTCTGAGTGGGTCAGGACATGTCATCAGCTTGGCAAGGAAGAAGAAAAGTATACTCAGTCTATTATGACATATTCTTTTTTTTTATATTTTATTTTATATAATGCATCATTTTTCATCTTTGTACAATGTATGCATTTTCATTTTGGTTATATTCCCCATACAATTACACCCCCCATATTTTGACTCTAGTCCTTCCTTTCCCTGCCCCTCCCTAAACACCACCCCCCCCATAGTGTGACTCTGGTTTATAGTTGCTTGTTGATTTTGATTATTACTTTGCATTGATTAGTCTTTTTCCTGGTCTCTTATTTAGGTTTTCTAGATTCCTGCTATGAGTGAGACCATCTGGTATTTTTCTTTTTCTTTCTGCCTTATTTCACTGAACATGATCCCTTCTAGCTCCCTCCAAATTGCTGCAAACTACATGTGTTTATCTTTTTTGATAGCTGAGTAATATTCCATGGTATATATATACCACATCTTCTTGATCCAGTCATCTATTTTTGGGCATTTGTGTTGTTTCCATATCTTAGCTATTGTAAACAGTGCTGCTATAAACATAGGGGTGCAGGTGTTCTTTGGAATTGATGTTTCTGTGTCCTTTGGGTAAATACCTAGGAGTGGAATTGCTGGATCATATGGAAGCTCTATGTTTAGTAGGTCAAGAAATCTCCACACAGCTCTCCACAGTGGTTGGACCAGTTTGCACTCCCACCAACAGTGCAGAAGAGTTGCTTTTTCTCCACACCCTCGCCAACATTTGTTGTTGCTAGTTTTTTTAATATGAGCCATTCTCACTGGTGTAAGATGGTATCTCATTGTAGTTTTGATTTGCATTTCCCTGATGACAAGTGATGTTGAACATTTTTTCACATGCCTGTTGGCCATTTGCATTTCCTCTTCAGAGAAGTTTCTTTTTAGCTCATCTGCCCATTTTTTGACTGCATTATTTTCTTTTTTTTTATTGAGTCACATCAGCTCTTTGCAGATTTTTGTGATCAGTCCTTTATCATTAGTGTTGTGTGCAAAAATGTTCTCCCAGTCGGTGGGGTTTCTCTTTGTTTTTGTTATTGTCTCTTTTGCTGTGCAGAAGCTCTTTAATTTGATGTAGTCCCAGCTGTTTATCTTTGCCTTCACTGTCACTGCTTTGGGTGATGTGTCTGTAAAGATGTCTTTTATGTGCATGTCATGTAGTGTTTTGCCTATATTTCCTTTATATATTTTATGGTTTCAGGTATTATGACATATTCTTAATTCAGAGTTTTATGAAGCAAATGTAAATGAAAACATCCTTGAGGGTATGGCTTGGCTGGAACAAAGCAAAGATGTCAGATTAAGTATGAACTTAGAAATCCCCACTACATACTGAAGTATCCTTGTAATTGCTGAATTCCAAAGAAAGAAAGAAAGCAGAAGAGTGGATGTTGGTAAATGATAAAATAGCAAAGGGACAGGGTTTCAGATTACATATAAAATTAATCTTCATTTTTTTATTTAGAACATATTCTATATGATTCAGAAGTGGAGGTTTATAACCCTTCAGATGTATGTTACACCACACCCACCATCAAGACTTTTTTTTTTTTTTTTTTTGCATAGAAGAACAAGGTGTAGGCCAGAGGGTGGCAGTGGGGAGTGTGGTAGGCAGGTAGAGGATCATTAGAGACAGAGTGGGGAACAGAACAGGCAGACTGACTGAAATACACTGCTGAGGGGAGCAGCGGGAGAGACAGGAGAGGTCTGCTGTGCCATGTGGGTTGCTCTTGCATCATCAGGGAGGACCCTGGGCCTACCTTTATAGTCATTTAAGGAGTGCACAGACACTAGAGTTAACATCGTCCTGGGTGAGCACTTTGTTTGATCTGTACAAGCCCAAGCATTGAGAACATGAAAGTCATTCAACCCTGACTCACCTTGAAAGAGTCAAGATATCACCAATTCAGAAGCAAATGTTTTCTGCTAAAAATGATTTGTTTTCTAAGCCATGCTTCCTGACCCATCAGGATTTTGACCAATAACTCTCACAAAACTTTTGACTACTCTTTTGTCCAGATACCCGGAGACCCACACTTTTAAACATTCCAAAGCATCAGCCTCATCAGTCATTTTGACAGCCATTGGGTTGGTTCAGAGACCCATAAAAAGTCACATTATGAATGAAAACACAACTCAGTAGAAAACGATAGAAAATGAAAACTTTCCATCATTCTTACATAGTCTACCTACTTGAATTTTTGTGCTTCAATAGAAAAGAGAAAATGAAATCAGCAAGTAATATGATAGATAAGAAGTGAAAATCTAGGGCCTCCCCGGTGGCGCAGCGGTTGAGTGCTGGGTTGTGAAGCTGCCCGCGGTCTCTGCAGCACCAGTTCAATCCCCGGCTGCTCCCCGGCCACAGGAGGAGGGTCCCACATGGTGCGCAGACCTCTCCTGCCACCCGCTGCTCCCCTCAGCAGTGTACTTCGGTCCTTCTGTCTGCTCTGCTCCCCGCTCTGGCTCTGGTGAATTCGTTCACCTTCCAGTGCTTCTGACTGTACCCAGTGCTTGCATGAATAATAAATAAATAAAATTTAAAAAAAAAAAAAAAAAAGAAGTGAAAATCTAACTTTAACGACTGATTTGTGTCCTTTCTCGAACATGTTTTGAGAACATATAATTTTTCTTCATTATTAGGATGCATAGGTAACACATATTTTAATTCCTTGCTTGAATTTTTCTAGATTAGGGATTAGCAAACAGTTGCTTCAAAACCTTATTAATTTCTTCCTAAGAAAGCCTCTCGTTAAAGTTAACAACTTTCATAGACATTTTTAAAATAATTTTAAAATTAAAAAAAAAAGGTTATAG
The DNA here is from genome assembly GCF_014898055.3 of Talpa occidentalis. Classification (NCBI taxonomy): domain Eukaryota; kingdom Metazoa; phylum Chordata; class Mammalia; order Eulipotyphla; family Talpidae; genus Talpa; species Talpa occidentalis. Next base: position 91,876,159 of record NW_023601322.1, on the reverse strand, counting down.
AAAACTGGGGAATTTTTTTAGTGATTTGTTTGTTAAAAAAAAAATTTTCCCTAAAATAATGGCATCTGAATTATTACATGTTTGAAATTTTGTTCTTCCTACCTTAAATATGAATTAGTTTATCTGTGAAATGATATTGCCAACATTTCTCTGGAGTAAGAATTAGCCAATAAGCTGAAATTAACTTTTCTATTCAGTCATATAAAATAAAACATATGTGTGCTAATAACAAAAAAAATACAAAGTATCTTTATTCTAGATACTTTTATAATCATTTACTCTTATTTACATAAATAAATATAATTATGTAATATAGTCACAAAATGATCTAGAATAGCACTTTCAACAATTATCAAATTATATGAAATAAGGCAAGAGAATGTATTTAATAGTTGTAGGTGAAGAACAAATTCCATTTTTTATTTTTATTTTAATTAAGGTTTCCTTGGCAGTTTCTGAAATGAGTCAATTGATTCTTGTTTGTGGAAGAATCACAATCTCCTGAGGTTTTCAGGCTCAGTTATTGCTCCTGGGCTTTGTCTATTAATAGAGTCACTTCAGTTACTCTCATTATGTCTTCCCAAGCTTTGGCCCTGCCAGAAATATCGATCAGAAAATGAACTGCCCAAGGACAATGGCACCATAAATTGCTAAGTGTTCTTCAAACAATTAGAGACACTTTTGCTCTCATACAGATGGATAGTTGAAGCTGTCAGCCAAATCAGATATGTCTGTGTTACCTAGAGACCGATTAGACACCTCAGAAATATCCTCTGTATCTGCCCATTCTCCACTCCTCACAATAAACACACATAATGTATTTCCTTTCCTTCTAGTTTTTCTAGGAAGTCTTTCTGTTTTAGAAAATGTGAGCAAGAATAATACTGAATCATAACACTTTGGTGAATTCTCAAGGAAAATCCAGCCTCCTAGCAAAAAAATCTAAAATTCAGGAGTATTTGAAAAGATTCGCTTCATACATTGTTTGAAAGGAACACTGTAGTTACAAAGGTAAAAAATATTCAGAAGTCACATTTGACTATAATCGTAACATGTTCATTTCTGAACAAAATGACATGAACTATTCTAAAAATCCCTGCCCATGCATAGGTCTCCACATCCGTGAAAAATCTCATCAATGTACATATAGAATGCTTTAATTAAAAATGCAAATGTCTGTGTAATGATTTATTAATTGTAAAGTACATTATATGCCTCAGTATTGAATTTATTCACATAAGTTCACCTTTTTGACTCTAAGAGTCTGCCCGAATAATTCCTTCCTTTTCATCTGTGTCATGAATTAAAATAGTTGACACTATAAATAGCAAAATGGTCTAAATCATGTGCATGATTTAAAATTTTATGTAGAGTTGTGATTTTTCAACTAATTTAGGGGCCTGCTTGGACTTGACTACCTCACTTTTTAGCCAATTATTTTAAAAAAGGGAGTTATTACTATTATTATTGTTACTTTCTTTAGCTGGGTTTATTTGATTTCTTAATGGCTATTTTATCTCATCAAATGAATGGTGTTTCTGTATATTATAGACAAAGTAGTGAATTACCCAGCAAATATGGACACGTGGTTCTACCCATTCATCTGTGGTTGTCAATTCATCCATTCATTCATTTTTATTTCACATTTATTTAAAATTAGGTATTGTGTTTGCTCTGAAGTTTGCAGTGATGAACACAAGTTATGACCAAACCTCTCAGATTCGCTTTAGCTGGATAAATGTGCAAGTGACTGTGTCAAAGAGATTTTTTTTTCTGTCTACCCAAACTGGTCCTTTGGAAACAAATGTAAATGAACATTTGCAGTATAAATGAAGCATAAATTTAGGAAACCTGGATTCTGGTCCCTGGTCCCTATTCCAGTAGTAATTTAAACTTTGGAAGTTCATTTATATATATATATATATATATATATATATATATATATATATATATATATATATATATATAAAGGCTTTCTTTATATATAAAGGTTTTGCACATCATAGGAATAATTTTTAAAGTGTAAAGTTTCACTTAAGTATGTTTGGAAATCCTGATCCTGTTCTTGTCAAATGTAGGACGTTTTACAGATCATTAAGTATATTATTTGAAAGCTACAACTTTAGGAAAAATAACTTGACCATTATGCAAGTCAAGTATTATAAAGTTTCCTCTTAATTCTACTCACTTTTTAATATATTTAATTACTTTTACCCAAAGTCATTGAGTAACCTTCTATAATACTTGTTTTCAAACAGCCAAATCATGAGAAATTTACTGATACCATATGTCATAAATATTTCCGCATGATTTCAGCTGGTGATTATAGAAGCAATTTGCTCCAATCATCTGTCTGGATATAAATAAAATATTTGCTGTTTATGCATACTTACACTGATTTCCATCTCAGCCATACAATTTCTTTTTTCCTTTGATGACAACACGCATTAATAATTTTTAAAAACTACCATTAGCCTATATTAGATTATATTTTCAAGTTTTGGGGCCTCACTGGTGGACTAGGGTTAGTTAAGTTTCAGCTCAATCACCACCACAACGTGAGTTCCATCCCTAGCCAGGGAGCTGACCCACATATGACACAGCAGACCTCTCCTGTCTCTCCCTCTGCTCCCCTTAGCAGTGTATTTCAGTTAATCCAACTGTTCTGCTGCCCACTCTGTCTCCCAGGAACCCTCTACCTCCTGAACCTCTGGCCTGCACCCCAGTTCGTCTACAAAAAAAAAAAAAAAAAGTATATATATATATTTTTTTCAAGTTTTTTTTTTTTTTAACTTAGGTAGAGCAAAGGTATTTTTTTTAACTTCTAGAACAACTTTCTTTCTTTATGGATTCATAACCCTAGGAAATAGAATTTGGGGAGATCTAAGAAAGGAAGGCAAAATGTGACGACTTTGATTTTGGCATGTACATTAAAGCATTGTGAACACTGCAGCCTCTAGAGAGACTTGGGGAAAACTTTCTCACTGATTTCATCCTTTGCATTTAACCATCATCCCTTGAAATCCAGATCCAGAATTTGCCCTGGACATAGCACATTACATAGAATAACTGTGATTATATTGGATTGGATTGGATTGGATTGGATTGGATTGGATTGGATTGGATTGGATTAACAGTGAAATGTTACTGGTTTGGCTCTATCTGATCCTAGATCTGAGGCTCTGAGAGGGGAGATGTTGGGAGAGCAGAGTGGGGGGGGTCCCCAATGGATTCTGGTGGAGGATTGTGGGTTTCTCAGTGGTAGGTGTGGTGTGGTGACAACACCCGAAGGGTGTGACCCTGTACTCCTAAATCATACATAGTATTGTATCCTATGATAGCTCAATAAAAGTTAAATTAATTATAATATATAATATAGCAGCAATCATTATACTTCCTTATGGATTGGGGAAGTAATTTAAAATGATAAAACTTCTGACCCCAAATTAAACGATGTGCTAGAATTTTTTTTTAAGATTTGTTTATTTATGCATATAAGAGCTAGGGTAGAGGCCAGAGGTGTGTGAGGACCAGTGAGAGGATTCACCAGAGACAGAGTGGGGAACAGAACAGGCAGACTGACTGAAATACACTGCTGAGGGGAGCAGCTGGGGAGTCAGGAGAGGTCTGCTGTGTCATGTGGGTATCTCCCTGGCTGGGGATCGAACTCGTGCTACAGTGGCTGCAGATCTCTTCATAGGTTGCATCTTAACTCCTTGCACCACCAGGGAGGCCCAAGTGCTAGAAATTTTATATAAAACTCAGGTGGCCAGAAGCTTGCTGACATCAAATCCAGAAAATTTCAGACATGTGGAAGAGAGAAGAGAAAAGGAGACAGACTCCTTAGGGTCAGTGCCAGCAGTGGGATCAGATTCCTGCAGAGAAATGAGGCCAGCAGGTGGAGCCCCAGCGATCACGCTGAGAATTAGCAGCAATAACAATAAAAACTCAAAACTATTTTCAAACTCCTGCTTTATTTTAGACTTCCTGATTATGCCCAAGTAATTCATCTGTTTATGGTAAATACTGAGGCATAAGCACAAAATCTCTAGAAAATGAACAGTAGCTCCCTGTCCCAGGCCATCTCATAAAAGGAACTGAAAATTATATTCTGAAAATTGGTATAATATTCGTGTTAAATACATCCAAACTCTTCAATGGACAATGACATATTTACTTAATTTTTTAGCCCTCTTCCTAACTGATATGTCATGACAGAAGGTATCTTTCCTGCCTCCACCGGAATCTGATAAAAGGGGCTGCAATGAACACAGCTATTTAGAGAAGAAAATGAGCAGCAAAACATGTCAGATTGAATCTAAATGAAATGGGGATTCTCAAAAGTGTCTTGTATTTGAAAATCAGTCAGAAGATTTAAAGTGAAGTGATAATTTACTTTCACATGAGAGATTTTAGTTGTTTCTAACTCATGGACAAACAATAGCTTAAGAAAAATGATTCTGATCTCGATAGGAGTAAGTTCTCTTGGGGAACATCACCTGGGTGTGATTTTGTTTTTCTTGCATGCCAAAGGGCATACTTAGAGTACCAGCCTCACAGTGTAGATGTTCACCTGACTGATGATGTGTTGGCACCATAGTACAGTCGAAGAAAGCGAAAGTAGAACCATCCAGGTTGGTAATGATGCGTACTTAATTAGAACCATTCCCACTTTTTATTTGGTGATTCAACAGTTCATCACCCTTGAAGTTAGCTCTTGTTTCAACAGTTAAACTTCATGTAGTTTTATGTTCCAGGACTTTCTTGCAAAGCTTTATGCTAGTTACATATTCCTCCCTGTGAGAAGAGGCTCTGAAAAGCCTGGTTACTTGCTCAAGGTCATTGCGCTGATAAATGTTGGAATCTAATGCAGACTGTCAGTTCTAAATGTGCCACAGATGATCACGACACTCTACTGCCCCTCACAGAAACAGATTATGATTCTGTTACTAAAATGAGTTTGATAGAAAAGGGAAAGATAATGTTTCCCATCAAAGGATATTTTCTTATGATAATATAATGACCCCTCTGAAGCAAAATATAAACAGCCACATGAAGCAAAATATAAACAGCCACATAGGGTTTTTGTCATGTGAATTTTGATTATGCATTCATATGAAATGGCATGGTGTAGGTTTTCAATAACCCAATTATCATGCTCATGAAATAAGAATGTAAAAACTAGGTATTCAATTTTAAGCTTACTTTTCGTTTTCAGATAAAAACTTGACTTTGTATTTTTATATTATTATTAAGCAAAATGAAATTGTGATTATTTTTAAAGTTTTGAGAAATGCAACTGTTGCTTCACGTGACATGGTTGATGATTCTATCAAGTATAATGCAATATCTTTAAACTCTATATATGCTAACTCAACATGTGTATGAAATAGAGAAATAGTTATTCCATCTAAAATAGACTTTTGGGGAAGTTTTGACAATCTATTAAATAATATCTCTGAAGATTAGAGAACAAAGGACAGATATACTATATGCCCTACCACTGGACATAATAGATATTAAAGCATAAGTCTAACCACAGGAACATGTAAAAATCTCTACTTAAGATCTGTCATCAGCAAAGTAAGCAAACCAGCAGGTTGGAAATAAACTTGTCAACACTGACACAGTCCTTTCTGTTGTAAATAACTGTCACAAATTCCACTTGAAATGTCAATCTTCGTGATAAGAAAGACAAGAAATTTCAACCTTTATCTGGATTTCTTCTACCTTTTCCTATTCAAAGCTATTTTAAAAATCCCAATATAATTACTGTGGTTTATGAAAAGTATTCACTAACTTCATGTTTGGGCGGTGGAAAAGTGGAAAATAATAATTCAAGGATAGATTACATATGACAAGACAATTTGGGGATCATGACAAAGAGTGATGAGATTTTATGAAACGATCGTATAACCACAGTCCTCTCTGACATCTTGGGAATGAAGAATAAATCCAGGGAAGGTCTGTTTGTAAGGTCTTGTAAAGAGAAAACAGTGGCCCTCTGCCAGTAGCCTCAGATGGTGAGCTGGAAGCAGGTGATTGATGGCTGGACAGAAAGGGAGAGATCAAAGCAGAAAAACAATTCACACAATAATTTTTAATAACACATGGGGTGAGGTATATCAGGCAAATAAATTTTAATTAAAATGACCTCAAATTTGGTCATTTTATGACTTTAAAAATCATAATCATTTGTTTTACTGACACATTTAAAGTTTTGTCTAAAATAGATTGGGACTATACGAATCCCCACACAGCTACACTGTCCCCTTGAAAAATCCCCTTAATAATTCTTAAGGAAAAATGCTGTCTCTAAGATAAGAGTTTGAGGAAGAAATATTTTCCTTCTAAGACAACTAGAAAAGCATATATATGTGTGTGTCTTTACATGGGGGTGAGGGTGAGAAACAGAAGGAGGAGAGGACAGAGATTAGCTAAGCTACTCAGGGGTCCCACCAGCTTGGCATCCATTTCATTTGGTCCAGTGACCGCAGTGCCCTGTCTTAGCACATGTCCTAAAGGACACTCTCCAGAGCCACAGGAAACTTAAGCTCATGATATCACTCCCCACAGTCTGTGTGATCATTAGCACCCATGCTCCCCATGACCTTCTCCTAACGTGTCCCTTAGATAAGACCCTGATGAAGTCTACCAAAGCCCCACTTGAATTAACTAATCTGGTCTTAGACCCCAAATCCCAAAGCACTGTGCCAACCAACTCTAAAAGGCACATCTACCCTAACCCTTATTGCCATGTTTCCTCTGTGCCTTTAGCTCCCCTAGAAGTGTCCCATGTGCTTCTTAAAAGACCGTGAGTAGCAAACTTCTCTATTTACACTTCTCCTGTGCACCATTTAAACAAATGTTAATTTAATAAAATCATAGTGTGTGTATAGATTTGAACAAAATCATAGTGTGTGTATAGATCTGAAGGCACTGGAAAATGACCAAGGCAAACCCAGATTTCAGATGCCAGGATTCTGGGAAAAAAAAAAAAAAAAAGCAAACGAACGAAAACACAGGATTAAGCAGAGATGGCAAAGATTAATGCTTAAAATTCTGCAGACTACAGAAATAAATAAAAGTTATGAAACAAAAACGGAAATGCAGAAAGGAATAAAGTGTACAGGGAATTACCACCTGCTAGTTCAGTTCATCTTCCTCTTCTTTTGTAGAATGATCTTATGATTCACATAACTTTATGTATTCAGTAACATTATTCAGAGACCCCGAAACCTTTTGCTAACCACCAATAATGTATCTCTACCTCTTTGTCCTTGGAATTTCAGTCATTGCTCTCCAAAATCAGATTCATAATCTTACTTCTCACACCTTCTTCTTTACCTAAGTCTTCAGAGATCTTAAAGTAGCATCACTCACGAAGTCACCTCCAAGCATATCTTACACTGCATTCAATCCTTGGCCATTAAGTTTCATTTAAGACTTGGCCAATAGTTTTATTGGTAACTTCCTGAAGAGTCACTTCCCTAGATGCTCAAAAGAACAAGACAGGTACAGACAGGACTGCTGCTCTCATTTTTTTAAAAAGATTTATTTATTTATGCATACAGGAGCTGGGGTACTGGCCAGAGGTGTGGAGTGTGAGAGGATTCACCAGAGACAGAGTGGGGAGCAGAACAGGCAGACTGACCAGAATACACTGCTGAGGGGAGCAGCGGGCAAGTCAGGAGAGGTCTGCTGCACCATGTGGGTCACCTCCCTGGCTGGACATCAAACTCATGTTGCATGGGTTGCAGACAGCTTCACAATACTGTGCTGTGCTCAACCCCCTGCACCACCAGGGAGACCCTTTTTTTTTTTTTTTCCTTAAGTAAACTGTAAGGAATATCTATTAGGTTAATTCAGGTCCTCAATTTTCTATCACATACCATAAAAAATGATTAATGCTTTTTATAAGGTAAAGAGTTTCATTATTGATTTCTCAGAAAACAATTCATATATATAAATGTATCCAATTTAATTTTTTTTTCAAAATGCTAGTTTCCAGCCTACCACACCCCTGGAATCTATACATGTCTCTTCATACAAAATCTTTCAGAAAAAGAAATAATCCCACCCCCCAAAAAACATATGTTGATGACCCTACTCCTATAGAAATGGTTTGGAAACATTACTTTTTTATCATCTGAAAGTTTGATGTGTGAAATGTAGATGTAAGGTTTGAATTTTTTTCCTAAAAATATGTATTTTTAATTTTTCAGAAAGCTTCAGAACAACAATTCTAGTATATTTTGAGAATATGAAAAGATAAAAATTAAAAAATACATAAGAGGCAGTAAACTTTAATTATTTATTTTTTGCTAAGGGAAAAAAATAGGAGCATTAACCTAGTCATTTAAATAAATCAAAGAGGTTGTAAAGAAAACTATTTATTAAACATTAAGGATGCCAAAAGGCAAAGTCTTTCTTAGAGTTGTGCAGAGGAGAAGTTATTGCTAGGCACAAAGACAATGTAAAGGCAGAAATTCAACCATTCCTTGCTAGTTTTTCCTTTGTGTCTCACATCCCCAGCTCTAATACTCCAAAGATTAAACACCCTCTGGCAAACCAAACTAAGAAGATCATCCGCTTCCTTGGGGAGCAGAGGATTCTATATTAGCTGATATGTTGTTTCAGTCTCCAAGTAAGGAAGAAAAGGTATGGCGTTTGAGATTCTAACTTAAAATGATGCTGGACATAAAGTGATCGTAAAAACCAAGGAGCTGGCAAGCGCGGAGCACAGCACAGAGCACAAGGCTCAGCCTTTCGTGCTTTATGAGAACTGACCATATACAGAAAGAAGCTAAGCCCATTCTATTCATCTGCACTATAGAATCAAATATCCTCCAGTAATATGCTGTCAATTCCTGCAAGATTCTTCCCCCAAAACAGATTTTATAGATCTTAACCGAATTTAATGTAGCCTTCTAGGGAGCATGAAATTGGTGAACCCTTATACATCATGCTGGGATCCTGGTATTAAAAGTTTATAGCAGCATATATTTTCTCATCTGTTCTTGAAAATCTGCACCAATAAGGTTGTCAACCTATAGAGGAAATTGATAGCTTATTCTATGCCAGGGAGAAAATATATACTCATAAGTGGACCAAAATATTCACAACTCTCTTGGTCTGAATTTTGCCACTTGCCGGTATAATGAAATCATCATCCTCAATTATAGCTGCTACCCTTGGGAACAAAATGGTATGTTTTCCACAGACAGTATTCAAACTGCATATTTTGGAAGTAAGTTGGACATTTTACCTGTAACGAGAAAGACAGGTTTCCTTTAGTAAAAATCATCTTCCCAGAAGGTCTACGCAAGTGCAGCCATCAAGGCAAATATGAGTGGATGTTTCAAAGCAGGGAAATTCAACTCCTTCCAGGAGCATAAAGAAAGGTGAGTCTCCAGGATTCTGGGCCAAACAGATTCATTCATTAGACTAGGTCATGGCTGCTTAGAAAAACACGAGGAGTTGGACTTCGGCTAACAAAGGCTACTGATTGTAGCTTCAGTGAAGACTTGGAGGTTGGCAGAGTAAGCACAAGGGCAGTTTATGGAAATGAATGTAAGGGACTGAAAGCATCACAAGGCTAATGCTTGGGCCAAATGTGACTGGAGTGAGTGGCTGCAAAACTTACTAAAAGTGGAGAGACAATGGGTGAGGATGAAGAACAAAGGAGTATGATAGCTAGCAGTAGTGATTTTATTTTTTAAAAGATTTATTTATTTATGCATACAAGAACTGGGGTACACACCAAAGGTGGTGCGGAAGGTGAAAGGATTCACCAGACGCAGAGCGGTGAACAGAACAGGCAGATCGCCCGAAGTACACTGCTGAGGGGAGCAGTGGGCAGGATAGGAGAGGTCTGCTGCACCATGTGGGTTGCTCCCTGGCCAGCTGGGGATCAAACTCGTGCTGCAGAGGCTTCCAGATAACTTCATAGTGCTATGCTTAACCCCTTGAGCCACCAGGAAAGCCCATAGCATTAGTGATTTTAAACTTAGGTTTTTAAAATTCTATGGGGATTACACCTGAGGGGTGGGGGAGAAAATATTTCTTAAAAATGAACAATGATGTAAAAATAAATTAAAAAAATAAAAATAAACTTAAATTTTCATCAGAAATACCACAGGAGATCTGTTTAAAAATACTAATGTTGAGGTCCACCCCAAGATCTCATAGTGCTTTGAATTTTTAAACCAATAATTTTGCTCATTTTCGTATTTAGGAATCACCAAATTAAAGAGTTCATTTCTTGCTCTAGCTGAACACATTTGTTAATTGCTCTACATGTTACTTGTTTAAAAATAATAAAGGTGATGAAACAGTCTTTATTTGGAGGGAGGTGGTTCGGGATAGGTGATCATCCCACAGAAGAAGCTGGTAGACATAAAGGAACCCATATCTCTGAGAACACTCTTCTGTAGACATACGCCCAGGTTGTAGTTCCCACAGAGAGATAAAATGATCCATGATCAGTTGCACAAAGAAACAGAGTAGATTAGTGTCATTCTCCAATGTGAGTTTAGTGACCTAATTTAATTCAATGACCTTTCTTTGTTCAACCTAATAAAAAGTAACTAGATTTTGCCATTTCTCTGCTTTTTTATGCCTTATGAAGGCTACCATGTCACATAAAACTTGCATTAAATGTTTATGTTTAATTCCTGTTGACCTGTTTTCCAAGAATTTAATTTTGTGGCCCAGTTGGATATAGCCCTAATTGCATAAAGGTAGAATTTTGCTTCTGCTGCAATTCCAATCCAAGGCTATTTCTAAATTAGGTCAAAGGAAATGTATAAGCATAAAAGTGTGCAGAAAAGAAAACCCACATTTTAAATGAAAACAGTTAGAACCCAGAATACAGATCAAGTACATAAAAGAAAGTTACAAAATTAATAACATAACAATCCATTTTTATGAATTGAATTTACATTCAATGAAGGGAAATACCAATGGAATGAAGACTGGCAAGATCGTTAAGACATTTTGCAAGAGTATTTAGCTAGACCTCGTTATGTCTTCATATAGTAAAGTCTGATCAGGAAGATTATAGTTCCTTAAACAGTATAAAGGATTGAAAAACAAAAATTACACCGTTTTGGCTACTTATTTGTTACTGATTCTACAAAGAAATATTTTTTATTTTTGTTTTTTTGTTGTTGTTTTTTTCATAGAAGAGGTACAGGGGGTGGGAGGATTCACCAGAGACATAGTGGGGAGGAGAATAGGCAGACTGACTGAAATAAGCTGCTGAGGGTAGCAGAAGGTAAGACAGGAGAGGTCTGCTGCACCATGTGGGTAGCTCCCTGGCCAGGGATTGAACTCAGGCTGTGGTAGTGTTAGCACTGACTGAACCAGTAGGATAGCAGAGAGGCCCCTTAAAATTAGAGTTATTGATATCATTAGATTACAAGTGGAGCAGGAACTCTTAAATATCTTGTGTCTCACCATCCCTATGCTCTCCAAATCTCTGTCCTGGTTCCTGTCACTTCTGTCCTCTTCTACTCCCAAGTTTAATCATTAGAATTTTATGTTGCATAATTTTGTTCTAAATTTCCTTTGATAGAACCTTTGTGTCATATTCTGTTATGTTCATAATCACTAATTAAGAGCCAAAGACATCACTAAATCATTTACTTGATTCAGAGACTCCCATATGCAATCTGTTAAAGATTTTGAAACTCTTTTAAAGAAGATAAAAGCTTCTAACAATACCTTTAAATGCCTGAGATTCTACAAATGCTTACATCTCAGCATAATGTGAAAATATTCAGTATAGGGCCTCCCTGGTGGCGCAGCGTTTGAACGCTGGGCTGTGAAGCTGCCCACAGCTTCTGCAGCGCCAGTTCAATGCCCGGCCACTGGCGAGGTTCCCATATGGCGCACAGACCTCTCCTGCTGGGCCCGCTGCTCCCCTCAGCAGTGTGTTTCGTCAGTCTGCCTATTCTGCTCCCCACTCTGGCTCTGATGAATTCTCTCACCCTCCCACGCTTCTGACTGTACCCAGTGCTTGTATAAATAAAATAAAATAAATCTTTTAAAAAAAATTCAGTATAATGTGAAAATAATAGGAAAAGTAATCATGACTCCTATATGATGGTTGAACATGGTTAAGGGCTTCCCTAATAGCACAGCAGTTGAGCACTGGGTTGTGAAGCTGCCCGCAGCCTCTGCAGCACAGGTTGGATCCCCTGCCGTCGGCGATGGTCCCACATGGCGCGCAGACCTCTCTTGCTGCGCCAGCTGCTCCCCTCAGCAGTGTACTTCATCAATCTGCCTGTTCTGCTCTCTGCTCTGGCTCTGGTCAATTTTCTCACTCTCCCGCGCTTCTGACTGTACCCAGTGCTTGTATAAATAAAACAAAATAAATCTTTAAAAAAAAGAAAAAAAATGAACACGTTTAAGATAATTTTGATGATTATATTAAGAAAGGTCCTCATGTAAAGAAAGGTAAGCTCAGACAGGCTGCCGTGATATGTCATGGTAAACACAATATTGTACGAGGGTCTGAACTTATGACAGATGTGTCATTTCAAGCTGTCAGCTTGGAGCAGGTGCACGTAAACAAGATGCAATATAGAAATGGCTTCCAATCTAGTTCCTGGAACACTAATATTGCTACCATTTACCTTTTCCATAGTTTTATCTCAGAAGCTGTCAGGAAAAATAGATTGGTTTCTGTCCTTGCAACTGAAGAGAAGCATCCATACAGCCAATAACCCCAAAACTGTAGAGCTCATAATACCCTTCAGTTCAAAGAGGAAATCCAAGTGAAACCAATATGTGATAGCCATGAGGGAAACAAAGAAAGAGGATGATAGCAGTTCTTTCTTACCCTGTGTTTACTATCTTCTGGACAACTAAAAACTTTCTAGTTTAACTTAAGGAACCCTTAGAAAAATCAGGTAGATATTATCTTCATCCCATTTTAGAATAATAAGCCCAAGGTATGTATAACTTTGTAAGCTGCCCATAATTACTCAGCTGGCGAGTGACAGAACCTGAACATATCAAGCAAAGCTATGTGACTCCAAGTATCATGTTCTGGACAGCAAGACTGCATGGTGTGTGTTCAATGACATTTATGCAAACTTTCTCATTCTCCCCATTATTGTCTTAAGGAGCGAAAAAGAAAATATATTTTCTGCAGTCATTATAGTTCCTGATACTTTTGACCAATGTGTTTAGGATTCTCCTTCAAAGATACTGTGTAAAAATATGGTATTGGCACAAAAGTAGTTACATGAACCAATGGAACAGAATCGAAAGCCCAGAAATCCATATGCACAGCAGCACCTAGTCTATGACAAAGGACTGGGGAAAAGACAGTCTCCTTAATAAATGGTGCTGAGAAAATTGGAAATCCACGTAAAAAAGAATGAAGGTGAATTATTTGCTAACACCATACACAAAATTAAACTCCAAATGGATGAAAAATTTAGATACAAGGCCCATAGCAGTAAAATATACAAAAGAAAATATTGCCTATACATTCCATGATATTAGCAATAAAGATATTTTTGGTGGCTCATCCCTTCTCGCAAAGGAATTTAAAACAAAAATAAACAATTTGGATTACCTCAAGTTGAAAGACTCTAAGTAGCATAAAAGACAATTAAATAGACACCCTACTTAATGGCAGACAATTTTATCACAGTATATATTTAGTAAGGGATTGATGTCCAAGATACATAAAAAGCTTGTACAATTCAACAACAGAATGATCTAATGAATAAATGGGCAGTAGATATGAACAGGCACTTCACCAAAAAGGATATCCAGAAGGCCAAAAGACTGGGTGATAAAATGTCCATCTTCATTTGTAATAAGAGAGACACAATTTAAAACTATAGTAAGCTACCGCCTCACAGCTTGAAAATGGCATATATTTAAAATACCTCCAACAAGAAGTGCTGAAGAGAATGCACAGAAAAGGGAATCCTATTACAGTCTTGGTGGAAATGTAAACTTGTGCAACCACTATGGCAAGCAGTCTGATTTACCTTAGAAAAATAAAAATAGAAATATCTTGTGACCTGGCATCCCCACTCTTGGGCATATATCCACAGAATATGAAACTGACAACAACAAGAAAAAGTATGTTCTATTATTGTGAATAATGCACAATAGCATTATTCTGTTATTGTGAATGATACACAACAGCATTGTTTACAATTACTAGGGCATGGAATAAGTCCATTAACTGGTAAATGGATCAAGATGATGTGATATATTTGTGCCGTGGAATATTATATAGTCGTGAGAAAGGATGAACCACAGCCATTTTCAACAAAATGGAGGGAATTTGAGAGAATCGTGTGCAGCAAATGGGGACAGCTCGTATCACCAGTAAAGTAAAAATATGATAGCGGGGCCTCCCCAGTGGCGCAGCGGTTGAGCGCTGGGTTGTGAAGCTCCCACAGCCTCTGCAGAGCCGGTTCGATCCCCGGCTGCTCCCCGGCCACCGGAGGAGGGTCCTACATGGCGCGCAGACCTCTCCTGCCGCCCGCTGCTCCCCTCAGCAGTGTCCTTCCGTCCTTCTGCCTGCTCTGCTCCCCGCTCTGGCTCTGGTGAATTCTCTCACCCTCCTGCGCTTCTGACTGTCCCCAGTGCTTGTATAAATAAATAAAAAAATCTTTAAAAAAAATAAAATAAAAATATGATAAATATAATCTTTATTTCAATTTTTTCAAATGGTTTAATACTTTAAAGTAGTATTTAAAATGCGACGTCAATAATGGCACAGGGAGAAGACACAGCCATTCTGCTGCTTTTTGTGTTCAACAAAGCTGCAGAATGAATCCCTTAAAAGTCCTAGTTTCAGAAGGACTGGGTCACAGATCAGATTTGCAAGTGACACTATTCTGTTTCCAAGAAACTTAACTGTATAAACTGAACGATAGCTTTGCACCCTTAAATTTCTGGGTTAAAAAAAAATGGTCAAACAGATTTTCCCTGAACAAGTGTAAGGTGAAAAGCTATCCTCTAATTGCAGAGGGAAAATGAAAAGAAAGAAAAAAGGAAAGATAAGTCCTTGAGGAGGTTGTGTGCTGCAAGAGAAAATAAGCAATAGCTTGATGAATGAATAACTGGACATACGGAAAGTTTTAGAAGTAAAATATTTGCTCTAATATCCACACATACATGGGCATCCTAGATCCTGTAGTCAATACTTCATATGTTGCAAATGGTTTTAATCCTCATAGAGACAGAATTCTGGTTCTTAAAATTCCAAATACATTTTTGTCAGATGCACGGGAATTCAAAGAAAACCTGATGCACATTAGTATATTTCTATTTCCTTGAAAGATCTGTGTCTTCACCACAAAGTGCATACTGCAAGTCAGATTGCCCAGAAAGTAGATCCCAAAAATAAAGATTAGTGTGAAATATATTAATTATTGACTGTTGTTAGGGTTCACATCTGTGGGTAATTTCCAAATGCAGGCAGAGTAGATATATACTGGTTTTGTTTTGTTTTGTTTTGTTTTGTTTTCCCATGGAGAAATATTCTTGTATAATAAGAATTGGAGGTTGTATACTTGTCTCTAACTTCATTACTTAATAAATCTGTGTAATTTTCCAATGTCATTTGAATTCTCACTCAGCACTTTCCCTGCAGAGTTATCTGGTAAAAAAACATCTGTCTTACCTCACAGTTGCTAGGAAGGACGGTTCTGGGGAGAAGCTACCAGATCTTTGTGTAGCCAAGGTCAATGCTGGTTCCTGCCTTCCTGGGAGGATGACCAGTTAGAGGTCAGGAAGCTCCCTGGGGAGACATGTGAGATGTGAGTGGTTGACATCGTGATTCCACAGATGTTTCCAGTTGCCCCAGACCTTCCTTCTTTTTGCTAGTTAAAATTTAAATGAACCTTTATCCATTAAGATTTTATCCAAAGATAATGTGCTCAAAAGTGACATCAAGTCTTACAAATTAGTCTCTATAAAATTTGACTAGAGTTTTGTGATTATGAAATGTCCAGATTTCAAAAGAAATTAGAAAAGTGCTCGCTTCGGCAGCACATATACCAAAAGAAATTAGAAAAAATGTTAATCGAAATGAATTTTAAATAAAAGCACTGAAACACCAAAATGCAGGCAGTTCCACAGCCTTGCTCATCTGATCCCAGCATCCCCCACCCCAAAGGAGAGTGGTGATTAGATTTGACCAGAATCACCTCTTTGGTCTGGTCCACACTTGGCAGCATTGTCAAATGGGAGAAGCAGAGCAAATGTCTTTCAGCAGCCAAAAATCATTTCCTTCCACACTTGACATAGTGTCTGGGTCATTTATTCGGAGGACATGCTGTGTTGGACACCAGATGCTCTGTCAGCATCTAGTGTCCCTTCATTTGTCAGAGTAGAACTGGGAAGACAGTAGCATCCTCCCAATTATTTCAGAGGAAACAGAAAAGGATCATTTGCTATTATCCATGTCTCTACTGTCCCCAAATGAGTCATTTAGTGTATCTTGTTTCAGTTTCTGATTTACCATTCATACTATATGTGGACAATTTTATGAAAATGTGGAAATGTTAATAAGTTGCTGTACACCTGTAATAATGCTAGTTAGCTTTGCTGGTTCCCTCACTTAGCCAGTTATTGTGGCTACAGAGTTAAGTTTGCAGTAATCCTTTGTGTGTGTGTGTGTGTGTGTGTGTGTGTGTGTGTATGATAGACAGTTACATGCATATATATGTAAGATAGTTGCTGCATAAAATCTTCATATTATGTTGATTCTAATTTTATGGTAACCTTAGAAACTGGATGCCAAGAGAAAACCACATTTCTTCTCATTGCTTTCCTGTTGACTCTCATCTCATTGAATGCCATTCAAAGTGTTTGTGCTTATGGTGTTTGTCTTTAAATTTGACTCTACCATCTCACAATTAAGACCAAACAAGGGGTATGGGTGAGCAAAATGAATCAGTGATTTTGTGAAAGCTGGAGTTGCAACACAGCCCCTGGTGAGAAGCAAAGGATTTCTTAATGTTTTATTTAATGTTTTATTTGTAATAGTCCATTGTTACAGAATGTATGGTATTTAGTAGAAAGTGCTTTCAATAGCCTTTGTGTGCATGGTTTAACAGCAAACCTACAGGCGTATTTCTCTTGACTCTTACTTGGAAGTGAAATTGGAAAAATGTATGTCATTAAACATTATTCAGTAATTTATTTATACTTTGGATGTTTCACTAAGGTCTTTAGTGGAGTCTTCTGCCTCACTCAGAAATGTTCATTAAAATAATTAGAACATCAGGGACAAATATTTCAAACTAATCAGTAGACAGGATTCCCGATAAAAGGTGTTTTGATAGAAAATATAAGTAGATCCAACAGTTCGTGAAAAATCCTTTTTGATCTTTCCCTTTATTTGTATTCTGAGCCTGCTATGGACTGTCCACCAGCAAAATCTAATATAAGAAATAGCAGCTTCTATTTTCTTACTCAAAGAAAAGAGTTCACAATTAAATGGTGATCGACAATGACCAATTGAATGACCACTACTCTGAAAAAGAGAATAAATTGTCAGTCGGCATTAACAAACCTTAAGAGATGAAGTTAACATTGTTTCTCAGGAATCATTTTGGTAGACTCTGGCTAAAAGTATTATATACAGAATTTATTAATACAGAAATGTTTAAGTCAAAAATATGTCTAAACTTACCCCACTAAATCTCTCAGCTATTGATCTTTCTGGACAAAAACAGCAAAGATTAATCACTCCCTTGTGAGGCTATTCTATATCAAACTCTCAGTAGTATTTTAAAATGACAGTCTATTAATTCTCATTCTCTCTGACGGTGCACGGGTGGGTGCATTGGTGAAGGAAACTCTATGGGGACTACACCTGAGGGGTGGTGGGAAGCAAATATTGTTTACAAATGAACAATGATGTAAAAAATAAAATATATGTATTAAAATAAATAATTCCTATTCTCTCTCTCTCTCTCTCTCTCTCTCTCTCTGTCTCTCTGTCTCTCTCTGTCTCTCTCTGTCTCTCTCTCTCTCTCTCTCTCTCTCTCTCTCTCTCTCACACACACACACACACATACTTTTTCTTCCTTGTATTCTCTTTTGATCTTCCAAATTTAATAGCACATGCCAAGGAAAAAAATACCTATTACTTTAGATGTGTTTTTATAGTAAGATGCCCAACTGTAAAATACCTAAATAGAAGTGTATGTGTGTGTGTGTATGTGAGTGTGGGTGTGTGTGTAAATGACGGATCAAGTACAGATAACACTGTGTATAAATGTGACATTCAGGCACAAGTGATTTGGAGAAGACTGTGATGATTGAAATGGATTTAGCCCTGAGGTGGGGATAGCCACCTCTTCCTTTGAAAAACTATCTATCGCATCATATCCTGCCTCTTCTTGGGCCGTTTAGTGTGCTTCATTGTCGTTTCTGTTCCCCACACATTACCTGAGCTATGGACCACGGGATGAATCAGAGCAATAGGAGCAATGCAATCCCTGAAAGTAGAAATTGGTTGTGTGATTGCTCCTTGTTTAAAAACAGCAAGGCGAGTTCCGATCAGAGCCAAGATAGTTTATTTAATTTCATGCTGTGACATATGAGTTTTCAAAGTTATAGAATGAGAAAAAATGTAGTTCTGCTATGATAAAATGCAATCATTCATATAATTGATTGGCACTGATTTGAAGAAAATAGAAGTTTGAAATTAAAACTCAAGTGCATAGAATTGATTCTAAGCTAAGGCAAAATGGAGAGTCACCAGTTCACACAGAGAGTGGAGAAAAATAATAACTAAAATTATTTCATGGAAATTCACTTGGGAGTTATAAAAATCAAGCATCACTGCTAAGTATACTATTATATAATTAGAATCACTTAAAATGACAGTTAAACCTCTTGATTTGTTTTTGGACTACTTTTAATGTAATTTTATAGACTGTAAATTAATGTGAATATTTAGAGTAGGAGGATTTTAATAAAGGATAGAACTGACAGTGTTTGAATAGTGCTCACTATGAATAATCGGTTATAAGAGCAAAATTTTCCACTTGTGCGCCTTGTGCCTGCATTCTATATATTTACACACAGAAGCAAAAACCTCCCCTTAGTGAGGCAAATTGACTTCTCAATGTGATTTCCACCTCTGCCTTTTCATACAGAAACAATAGTGCCTCATAACTATTACTTTAGAATTTATTCCTTAAGCACATTTTTTCTACTGTTTCTCAGGAGCTTCACTGCATTCAGCCTCCATGACTGTTCTAAGGTAATATGTCAGCAGTGCCACAATGAGATTTACAGATTTCTGTGTAATTTATCCATTTTGAACTTTCTATTATCCTTCATATCGAAAGTACTTTGTTCAGAAGAATCTGATCATAGATTTACTTAGATGTTAACTTAAACTGACAATAGCTGCTAATCGTGAAAACATCATTCATTACAATCAAATATTGACAGTGTTTCCAAAGATTTCTATTCTCATTATAAAATAGTTTCAATCCCATTACCAAAAACTGCAGAATATAACATTTAAATAACTGCATAATAGGGGGGATCTTCCTCAAGTTGATAAAGAATATCATCAACTACAGTGAACATGTCATCTATAATGACAAGAGATTCACATGATCCCCCACTGAGGGGGTCGGCCCAGGGAACTTCATGGCTGTCAGACCCAGCAAATGCAGTGAGAGAAGAAAAGAAAAGAAAGTAGGGATGGAAGCAATAAAGCTACCTTTGTTGGGGCTGAGATAACTGCCTGCTTAGGGCATCTTAAGCATATTATAAAGCAAAACAATCTGGGTTCAAGTTATTTGATGTTCAAAGGTTGAATGTATCCTGGTTTCATGCCCGCCCCCAACAGAGCTCTCAATTTGATGACAAAGAAATTAGGGAGAGGATCAATTTTTAAGGTGTATGCCATCAACGCCCTTCTCTAAGGCACTAGGCAAAGTTTTCTAGGAATTAGAAGTCTTCACTTCTCAATGCACATTTTGGAGCTATTTACACTATCCTTGTGATAGTCTAATGTCCTTGATTTCCTCTTTCTGGGTCAGGCGGTTTTAAGATTTTGCTCTCATGAAAGGAAATGGAAAGATTTATTCTGTCCTTTTTTATTCCCAAGTTTGGCTCTTACTGAAATGGAAAATTTTCTCACTCTCAGCAACATTACAAATGAGATGTAGCTATTTTGAAGTCAAAAGAAATGAGAGAACTATAGAAAAAGAATTATTATGAAGGTTCTGTTTAAGTTTTATCTGCCAAAGCCCAGGCAACAAGGCACCGGGAGCAGTAATTCTATTCCCTGGGAGGATTGGGCTATTGAAGAATAGCAATGCCAGATCCTTGTGGTGTTTCATAGAAACAGCATTGCGCAGAAGCACTGATGCTCCAAATATGCTGACGTCTCCACATTCTCGCCCTGTCAACAAATTCAAGATGTAATTGGTGAACAGCATGAATGAGTCTAAAGTATTATACAGAGATTTAAGGGCTACTTAGAGAATAGGATCATGTAAACCAAGGGGGAAATAAATCCAGTAAAATAGCGGATGTTTTAGGAATAGAATTGGATCAAGAAAAAATAAATCTAAAGAAGCTGATCAGACTTGGTCAATGATAACACTTGGTGGGGGGGGGGGCAGGCTGAAGGGGGATTTCCCCAAGGCAAATTTTTTTTTTTTTAGCAAGAAAATTTGAACACTGATTCCTCCTCAAATTTGAAATGACAGTAATGAATCTTAAAAATATATGAGCCCATAACTATGTAGAGTATTGGAGAGGAAGTGATGTGTGTGAGGGAGGAGCACATATTCTCAAAATGGAAAGCAAAGTGGTGAGCAGTGAATCATGTACCACATGGAGGACACTGATTGCTAAGGGCCTCCTCAGGAGGGTGAGGAGAAGTGGGTTGTGCTACAGAATCAGCCCTTGGAAATGCCCTAGAGAGGCAAGTGCAACAGTTCCTTTTAACCGTTACTGAAGGAGTAGTTAGGTTACCCAAGAATTCCCCTATCCAACGCAGGTGTTTCAGTATCTGACAAAGCAATAGATGAAAGCTCGTTGTCAGAAAAAAACTGAGTCAAAGCAGTCCTGGTCTCAGGAAAACCAGGAGTCCCAAGGCTGAAATTGTCCTGAGGATCAGAGAAGTAAATGAAATTGCAGATTACAATCTCCGCCCTCCATTTCCAGTCAGTCAACAATATGAAGACCACCAGCTGAGAGCACCAGGCAGGAGCTGTAGAAACTCATCTTTGAAGGAACTGATGGGCTTAAAAATATTCAAACAAGCAAACAGAAAAGTAAAGGCAAGCACCACAAAAAACCACATATTGACATTCCGTGATAGAAAGTGCATTATTAGACAAGTCTGTCGTTTGCCAGCCCCTTGCTGCACATGGACTCACAGACACACTCAGAACCTCAATCAGCTTTTTATTCTCACTTTAAATTTTGATTCAACAATGAAAGATCAATAGACATTTTTGAAAACCTAACAGATATCTTACTTCCCTGGGGCCTTCCCCACCGCTCCATCATCTGTCCCCTCCCTCTGCTGTGCTGTGTTCTCAGTGTCTTCAGCCTTATCTCTTCACTGGTTGTGACTTACTCTTTCTTTCTTCGGCTGCATACCTTTCAGCAGTCTCTTGAGCAAAGCTACAGTAAAATTTTTGGAAGGATTTGTCTATGAGAAAAATACTGTAATTGTGGTCTCAGTCCTCGTGGACACTTGGATTTTGGACTCCAGATTTGTAATCAAGTCTTCTCAGCCTTTTGAAGGCATAAACTGTCATATTCTGAGCCTCTGTAATAGTGTTGAGAGTACCAAAATATCTCACCAAATGCCCATCATCACAGATTAAAAAAAAAATAAATTCTATCAGAGACTAGCCTTCTAAAATTTCAGAACAGAGAGCATTAAAAAAAAATCTGAAAGTAGCAAAGGGAAGAAAAAAATAACAGAAAATGGAATAGAAATAAAGTTATCTTTAGATGACTCAAGAGAATTATTGTGTCCCCAACCCCTAAACCTGTCCATCTCCTTCACTCTCATTCCTGTTACCATATATTCCTGACCTGTATTTATTAAATTTATTAAAATTTGAGTAATACAAGATAGACTCATTTTCACTGGTTCCATTTGCTCAACCTTCTGTCTCTGGAATTCAGTCGGGATTTTGAGTATATACCTGCATTTTAAACATTTTTTGTATAAGATAATACCGTGTGCCCTTACCGTAGTTGTTTTCACAGACACTTGGGTCATTTCTAGTTTCTGTTATTATTTTTACAGCAATTGGTTTCTTTGTGCTAGTAGGAAGAAAGCCACCATGAAAATTATTCCCCATGTCTTTGATAGCCAAACACAGATTTCTTTTTGGAAGTGGAAATAGAGGTGAGGAGTGACACTAACCGTTGACGTTCACTCACTGGTGTTTTTACAGGTAGTTCCACATTTTTGGCTAAATCTAGTCTCCCAACTCAACTATGCTGACACACAAAACCTGTTTTGTAGTGTATGCTTTTTTATATCAATAGCAAAAATTGCCTCCCTTTTTTAAATAGCAGCACCTAACTTCACATGTAATCTATAGAGTTCTACTCGTAATCATTTTTGTAAGTGAGTATTTCCTATACACAAATCTCTAAAAGCTGAAATAAAAACAGTCTTATCACATTATTCATAGAAGGCCTGTTCTCTTATCATAATTTGAAGGCTATATCATTCAGCTAAAGGACAGTGCCAATATTGCCTTGCTGTCACATCATCTTGTCAATTACAAGGAGGTATTTAGAAAATGTTCAACTCTCTGTCAGGGGGTGTCAGGTGGATTGGGGTGGTAAGAAAGAGGAAGAAAAATGTCATCATTGACATTTCCGTAAATAGAAGCACCAGTCCCTATCTACGTGATCAAAAAGAGTTATTCGAGGCAGGTCCTCAGAAATCTGGAATCTGTCTATTCTCTCTGTTTCTTCCTTATCATAATAACAGTGTAGACCTATAAAATATTGTAGAGGATAAAAGATAGAAACACAAACACCATTCAGTTGGTATTCTGTTTTAACTTACCTGTCAAAGGACAGAGATTGTGCTTAATATGTGTTAACTGGAGGGCCTCCTCTAATGGCATAGTGGTTGAGCACTGGGCTGTGAAGCTGCCCACAGCTTCTGCAGCACTGGTTCAATCCCCGGCCCCTGGTGAGGGTCCCACATGATGCATGGATCTCTCCTGCCATGCCCGCTGCTCCCCTCAGCAGTGTACTTAGTCAGTCTGCCTATTCTGTTCCCCACTCTGGCTCTGGTGAATTCTCTCACCCTCCCATTAAAAAAAAAAAGTGTTAACTGGAAATGAAGTCTCAATAATTAGACAAGTTGTTTTTTGGACCATCAAAGTGAAGATTACAACTCAGGAAGCAGCAATCTGATCTATTACTCTGTGAGAACTGTTCCAATCAACATGTTTGAATTTAGTTTACACAGGTGGAAACAGTGAGTTATCGACATTAGGGATGTCATTCTTCTTGACAGGAGGGGCTTCTAAATCTGAATTGTGTAGAACTAAACACTGATGCTAGAGGAAGTCAGTGAAGGATTGCTTCTGTTCCGTTCTAAAGACTGCTCTGTAGAGATGCAAAGGTTGGGTACTCTTGTTAAATCTTCTTATCTGGCTCCTTGGTCATCAGTGGGGATGACAAGACAAGCTTTGCCTTCAGATAGCAGATTCATACCCACAGGGTAGAGAATGTGAATATAGCTTAGCTCCCTTGCCAGTCTGAGGCTGGATATGGGGGTGTGGGAAGTAAAGGGAAAGATATACCCAGAAAATTGTACATTATGTTCATATATATTATCTAATATGAAATAATGGAAGGAACATTTGGCTTTGAATTTAAATAGGCATGAGTTTGAATTCCAACTTAAACAACCTCTGAATTATGAGACTTTGGACCAGCTACACACTCTGGACAACTTGATTTTCACCTCCTATAAAAACTGACATAAAAACCTTACTATAGATTTATTTTGTAACATTAAGAAGTAAACAGCGTTAAGAAACCCTTAAACAAAGGAGGGTCTTTGGAAACTACAAATAGCATTATTATGTTTGCCATTTACTCTATTGTTAAAGATAATTGATCAGGGGCCTCCCCTCGAGGCTCAGGAGGTTGAGCACAGTGCTGTGAAGCTGTCCACGACCTGCAGTGCCGGTTCAATCCCGGCCAGGCAGCGAGGGTCCCACGTGGCACGGCAGACCTCTCCTATCTCATCTGCTGCTCCCCTCAGCAGTGTATTTCGTCAGTCTGCCGGTTCTGTTCCCCACTCTGTCTCTGGTGAATCCTCTCACCCTCCTGCACATCTGGCCTGTACCCTGGTTCTTATATAAAATAAATAAATAAATCTTTAAAAAAAATTGATTGTTTAAAAATTATTCTTCCAAAGAAGGATAATTAAGATCAGTACAATTACTTCCTAGACCTTAAGCTTTTCTGGAAGTGTTTTTAAAATATCTACCAAAGAATTTCTTATTCTAGATTATTTCTGAGTATACAGACATTTTACATGGGAAAAAATTAAATGAAATTGGTCCTCCTGAAATGTAAAATATATGAAAAACTTCAACAATGACAAAACAAATAATCCAAGTATAATAAATTATTCTTCAATTCCTACTTTAAAAATAAGGACATTTTAAGAACAATACATACTGAGCTATAAAACACACTATATTCCTACAAATGCTGTCTGGTGCCCTATAAAGACTGGAGTCACAGGTTGTCTGCTTTCAAATTAGACAAAATCAAGTCTTGCTTTTGTGGAAAAAAAACACTTGGTAATTAGTTTCAATTTCAAAATCACGTTTGAATGCGAAGGTGACATTTTAATGGAACTTTTATAACTTGCATGCATATACTTGTTTATTTGTGTTTTATGTGAAGATTTAATCAGAAATGTCTGAATAAAAGAACAGATGGAAACTTTATTTAAATTTAGAGAGAATGAATACCACAGGCTGAGCTCAATAAAACCATTTAAGTAACTTTTCAATCTTTTTTTTCTTTTATTTATACAATAGCTGGGGTACAGGCCAGAGGCACAGGAAGGTGAAAGGATTCACCAGAGACAGAGTGGGGAACAGAACGGGCAGACAGACCAAAAGCACTGCTGAGGGGAGCAGCGGGTGCTACAGGAGAGGTCTGCCGCACCATGTAGGAATCTCCCTGGCCGCCCAGGAATAGAACCCATGCTGCAGAGGCTGTGGACAGCTTCACAGCGCTGTGCTGTGCTCAACCCACTGCACTACCAGGGAGGCCCTAACTTTTCAGTCTTATATGAATTTTATTTAATGATGTATTCAACTTAGGAATTGTAAAATGGCAAAATCACTAACTATAAAACAACTGGACTCTACCATGTTTCTCAAATGTCTGAAAGCACAAAAATATGTTCTGAGAATATGAAAATTTTTAGAGAGCTGGAAAGGTTATTAAACTTCCATTATTGGTTTAGTAGATCTTCAATTTTTAAAAATGTCTAACCTGGTCCACAAAATAAAAAAAATAAACTTGGGCCTCCCTGGTGGCGCAGCGGTTGAGCGCTGGGTTGTGAAGCTGCCCGCGGCCTCTGCAGCACCGGTTCGATCCCCGGCTGCTCCCCGGCCACCGGAGGAGGGTCCCACATGGCGCGCAGACCTCTCCTGCTTCCCGCTGCTCCCCTCAGCAGTGTACTTCGGTCCTTCTGCCTGCTCTGCTCCCCGCTCTGGCTCTGGTGAATTCTCCCACCCTCCCGTGCTTCTGACTGTACCCAGTGCATGTATAAACAAAACAAACAAACAAATAAATAAATAAATAAAGCATGCCTCTATTAAAAAAAAAATAAATAAATTTTTAAAAAAATAAATAAATAAACTTGTTAAGAAGGTATCATGTTCCCTGCCCCCAGTTAAAGGCAGTCCTCCGGGATTACAGGCCCCAGTGTGCTATTGGGACTGAGGGGTATAGCTTAGCTCCTGGGTGAAGCTATGTACCTCAGAAGACAGATGGGCTGAGAGGAGAGAGCTCTTGCTTCTGTGGCCTGATGTAACCCTGGTACTGCTGGGAAGGAGACATGTAGAGATATTTGGAAGAAACATGTGGGTGAGAGACACATACAGAGGCTGGCAATGACAGCTGTTATCTTGATTTGTACCTTGTTTTTACTCCTTTGGACTTAGCTTTCTGATACATGCTTCAGAACCAAGATGTGGGCTTCTGAGGCCCAGCTATGGATCCATCTGTTTGGCTGGGAGTTGCCCATGAGGGATGGGTTATTTGGGGTGTTTTACTGGGATAACTATCCTTTCTTCTCTCTCTATGCATGCTACGTTTTCACATGAAGAGTGTGCTTCCTGTGCCCTTATGTGGCAGATGACGGGATCCTTTCAAAGCGTGCAAGTTTAGGGCTCCCTGGGTACCCCTCAGTCATGTGCTAACAAAGTCACTTATGGTTTCAGATAAGGGTAGTGAGGGTCAGGTACCCAGTGGAGTCACCATGGACTCCAGTTGGCTGGTAGATTTAAGTGTCATGTTTCTTTTGAATGACACTCCTTAGCTTTTCTTGTCTTGTTGGGTGTCTCTGTTTTGGGTTTATTTTTTGGACTTAAGCAAAAATTAGTTTTGTTTTGCCTCTCCTTTTTAACACTCCAAACATGACTTTTTCTCTTTCAACTCTTTTCTTTCTTCATCCATGTATCCCCATAGGACATAACAGGTGAAGGAATCAAATGTGCATGCACCCCATTTTTCAAGAATTCTCATGCTTTCGTTGGACTATGGCTCCTCATACCCTCCTTTTCAGCCTGTATATTTAACTCAGCTAGCACATGGAATAGACAAAGGCAATTTCAGATTTATTTATTTATTTATTTATTTATTTATTTATTTATGCAAGAACCGGGGTACAGACCAGATGAGAGGGAGGGTGAGAGGATTCACCAGAGACAGAGCAGGGAGCAGAACAGGCAGACTGACGAAATACACTGCTGAGGGGAGCAGCAGGTGAGACAGGAGAGGTCTGTCGTGCCATGTGGGTATCTCCCTGGCTGGCCCGGATCAAACCAGCACTGCAGAGGCAGCAGACAGCCTCACAGTGCTGTGCTCAACCACCTGTGCCACCAGGGGAGGCCCTATTTAAAATTTTTGAAGAAATATGATTCTTCCTGGTCAAATTTTCCATTAGTAGCCATCATTCTTGTAGGATTGGCTCTGGGAAGCTAAGGCCAGATTATTCTAAGACTAAAGGAAGGTGAAGCAGATTCTTTTTCCCAAGTTGCTTGACACTTGTGTCCATCAATGTTGAAGTAATCCATTTGAGAAGAAACACGTCCATGTAGCAATGGGAACAGGGTGTGAAGAGGGGGGGGGGCAAAGTAACAAGAAACCATGGGAGGAGCTTTCTCAAACCCATCTAACCTTAGATTCCCTCTAATTTTAATTATTGTACCCAGTCCTAAGGTATTCACATTGTTTGATCTTGAATTGTGATGCTGCAGTCCTGAAATAACTCCTCCCTTGAACTAACATGCCTGCATCTTATCCATTCTTCATATCCTTTGCAACCACCCATCTTCCTCCGAACAACCTGTCCTTATTAACCAGCTCAACATGCTCAGGTTATTTTTTTTTTTTGTCCATGCTTAGTAATTTTGTTTATGAGCATATGAGATTCTACACACTTACATTTTATTGCACACCTTACAACAATGTGTACACTAAGATGCTTTCAGAAATAATTTATTTCTTTGGGAAATATCAGTGAAGACAGAGCTATGCAATTTAATATTGTCTCCAAAGTGAAAATAATATATTTAGATTCCAAAGCATGTGCTGCCTTCACTGTTTTCTGACCTACATTGTCTCTATTCTCTGGGTCTTTGTTAATGAGTCCATCTATGGTTTCAGACATCAAATTCAAGGTAGAGAACTTGCACAATAAAACATGCCATGTGAGCACTTTCCTCTGCAATGCCAGAGTCGAATCTACAGAGGAGAAAGCAGGCTTGTAATGAGACATAAGTAGTTGTGAGAAAAGACATCACAGGCAGTTTCCTGACAGAAAGACTGAGATTTAATCACCCGAAGCTGCTCTTGCAGCCTCTGCTGAGGCACGTTAGCTTCACCGTCAGGGAGCAGGAGGCTGTCAGGACGCGTAAAGCAAAAGCAAGGGCTGCCAACTGGCTGCCTACGGACAACATATGATCCTGTGCTATTTATTTTACTTGTGCACATTTTGATCTTGTGTTGTATCATCTATAAAAATACCAAGCTTTTATATCACTAGAAAGGACAACTAGGGAGAAAGGATTGCTATTAAATCTGTGAATAGGAGGCAAATACTTCTTCAGGGTTTAAGTACTAGTCAGAATCTCACTGCTGAGTCAAGCAAAGAACCTCCATCAAAAACCCGTTAAGCTTTAGAGAGGCACAATTAAAACATTTTCATCTGAAAATGGAGAGGTGGTGCTAAGAATTAGAAGTCTGTATGAGGTTGCGGTACTTCCAAGGGTAAGCGAGGCCCTAAGCCAGGCAGAGCTCACTGCTTGTGGGTTCTGAGCTGGCTTCCTTATTTAGAACATAGCCTAATAACATTGCTACACAGCAGAATGGATAAATCAGTTCTCCTTTTATTTATTTTTTTAAGATTGATTTATTTATGCATACAAGAACTGGGGTATAGGCCAGAGGTACAGAGAGGTGAGAGGATTCACCAGAGACAGTGGGGAACAGAACAGGCAGACTGATTGAAATACACTCCTGAGGGGAGCAGTGGGCGAGTCAGGAGAGGTCTGCCGCACCATGTGGGTAGCTCCCTCGCCGGGGATCAAACTCACGCTGCAAAGTCTGCCGATAGGTTCATAGGTTGCATTTTAACCCCCTCTACCACCAGGGAGGCCCTCTCCTTTTATTTCTTAAAATAAAAGATTACCCAGGACATCTTTGTTGTTCTGTAAATATCTACAGGGTTAAGTTACTGTATGGACAGTGACATGTGCTAATGTCCATCACTGCTAGGAAGAGGTGACAGGGGAGATGTGACAACAGAGAGCCAAAACAAGACTGTGGAGAACGAGAAAGAAGCCAGTGACATTTCAGTTTTACATTAATAGCTCAGATTCATCTTAACAAATACAGTATCCTGCCTAAAGGTGCAAAGTTGTTAGTAGCTGGAATCACCAAAGAGCTTATATGGTGGCTTTTTTTACATTTATGAAATAAAAATAATATTCATAATAGCAGCTACCAGGTATGAGAATGGCAATACACTCACCTTAATAGGTACTTACATATACTATGTGTGCATTGTGTGTGTGTGTGTGCACGCATGCCCTCTGGCTCACTTACAAGCTGTGAAACAAATCCAGGAATTAGACTTGAACATGTTTACTTTAAAAGCCCATGCTATTTCTTTTTCATTATTCTGCAAACATAAATTTGATTGGGGGCTGTGACTGAAAGCAACACCCGTGCAGTAAGACGGTACTGAATTTGAGAGAATTTCAGAAATTAATTAAGCTCCTCTTGTTGGTACGTGTGAAAAACTATTACTATCTTCTCATCTGTCCTATTATATTTAGAAGCATAAGGCAAAATGCATTTCTATATTTCTAACCATTTAACTGCCCTAAAAAAAAATCTATCTCGGGCCTCCCCTGGTGGTGCAGCAGTTGAGTGCTGGGCTGCGAAGCTGCCCGCAGCCTCTGCAGCACCAGATCGATCCCCAGGCCACCCGTAAGGGTCCCACATGGCGCACAGACCTCTCCTGCTGTACCCGCTCCTGCTGCTTCCCTCAGCAGTGTATTTGGTCAGCCTGCCTGTTCTGTTCCCCGCTCTGGCTCTGGTGAATTCCCTCATCCTCCTGCACTTCTGACTGTACCCAGTGCTTATATAAATAAATAAATCTAAAAAAAAAAAAATTCTATCTCCATCGTAACATACAAAATAGGGCTCTGAAAACAGCAGATTAACCTGGGTAGATGTAGCACCTGTGGGAATCTTCTGTAATGTTCCCAATAAAGTAAAACCATTATAACACAGAAAGAAAGCTTTACGTGCCCATCACTGAGTGATTTAGTTAGATTTTATGTGTCCCAGGATAAAAGAATGTAGAGTGAGAGAACAGACTTTCTGTAGACTTTAACTGGTTCCCTACACCATGAATAGAAACTGTAAAAGTTTATCATCTGCTAAATTTTCCCTTTTCAGTGAAGTCTAATGCCTGCGTTCCAAGGCATGGTGTTCTAACCTGCTGACTCAGAGCTGTCAGGAAGCTAAGAAAGTGCATTCCGAGGCTCGGAGCTTGGCATATGGTGATGACCACTCAGTACAGGAGGCCTGTGGCAAGTGGCAGTGATAATTAAGTGCAGACTGAAAACATCTGTAACCCTGTCTTCATTCTCCCAATGATCACGTCAAGGAGGGTCCCCTGGTCAAGGAGAGGTGTGTGAAGGAAAGCTGACATCTGCAAGTCAAGCTCTGGTGAATAATAAGCAGAATAAAATGGTGCTAGGTAGGACTGCTGCTGCCCCGGCTCTGAGGAATGAACTGTAGGGGGTGACCTTTCTTTTGCACAAAACAATGTACAAACACTGGCAAAAATATTTGAGATTTCGTAGTGTGTCAGCAGGCAAGGAGGGACAGGGATCACTGGAGGAGACAAGGAGAGAGTTGGGGGGCACCTTTGCCCCACCTTTCAGCCCAGAGGCAGCTGAGCAGCCCTTGGGCAGGAAGTGGAGGCTAAGTTGAGTGTGGAGGGCTCCCTCCGTTGAGATATGGGGGTGGCGGTTTCAGCAGGCATTTTTTTTTCTCATCATGTTTTTACTCCAGTAAAATATAATTGTTCTTCTGGTTCTGAGCAAGATGGAGCACACACATTTCACCCTGGTCTTACTGCCAAGGGAAAAAAATACATAAAAAAAAATAAAAATAATAAAACAATTGACAGATGACTCTGAAAGGTAGAAAAGAAAAGGTAATTGGCTAAATATTTTGGAGCTGAGCCACCACCCAGTGGGGAGAACCTCCCCTACATGGAGGTTTTAGTACACAAAGAAAGCTGGGGTGAATTTTAGGTCACAAAAGGAAGTCCCCTATATGCTGTGGATTTCATTACATACTGGTGAGCTGCTCAAACCAGGTAGGGGCAATTGGACTGTTATTTAGAGAAGCTGAAATACCTGGTTTACTTAAACAATATTGCTTTTTAATAAGCCAATGGAGTGTATTAACTGGCTTACTGGAATCAGCAGAGTGGCCTTAAATCTTTGCTTCTTGGTATTTTGAGGTGCTAGAATTAACTGTCTTTACCATTTGTTTCCCATTCTCTGAGGTCCTGGATTGACAACCATGAGAGGACACTCTCCTAGGCTGTTAATGGGACTTAAGTCAGTGAACATAAGAATAATCTCTAGGCTTAAAGTTCATCATTTCCATTTACACCAAATACTCTCTAACTCAACAAAAGAAAGGGGTGGCTTCCCCCACTAGTGCTGTACTTTTCCTATAATACCATCCACCCATCGAACAGCCATTTTCCAGGTCAGTACTGTGGCATCCTGTATGTCCTATTTGAGCCAAGACTAGAATGTATGCCCAGGGAACATTCTATGTTTGTAAAGTCCGGTGACCCCGCTGGGCAGGTCACATAGCAGTTCACCGTAAATGGGGTGGGGGGCGGGCAAAGACCAAACTGCTCCTCTGAGGTGAAGTTAGTGGTGCTTGGTATGCTTCTGAGCCTCTTAGGGCTGACTCAGCACAGCTCCCACAGGGGTGACTGACTTGGGGGATGTCCTAAAAAATCATGAGCACTTTGCACATCACAAATCGAGCTATGTCCAGCTATGTCCAACTACCAGATCTGCTTCAAACTTGCACTGTTTCCTTTGAATTACGTTCTAGTAGGTTCCAAAAGCACTTGGACACCAAACACCAGAACAAAGGTATGTAAGTTTCTTCTATTAACTGAAAGTTTCCTGGGCTCCTTTCTGTTGGTGATTTCCCATGTCACAGTGACAGTGCTGGAAACGCTACCGACCAGAAAAACACACTGACGAGCTTGCGTGGAGAATTACTCTGGCCTTGGTGTCTGGCTTCTTACCACTGATGGACCCTCAAGTATGATCTAGTTTTCTCCTCGGTTGCTTGAGGATGACTGCAGCTCATGCAGCTTCTGGTCTACTGAAAGAAGAAACAAACATGGAGCAGCCAGGAGAGATTTGGCGCCCCTCATGCCAACCCACAGCAGTCACCATTCTCCAAATGTGCCTCTGCCGAACCCACCAATGAATTTTGTCTCCAGGAGTGTTCACTGCCTCTCCCTGTCTGCTGTCAGCGCAGTCACCTTTGTGCTTTCACACGTTGCCTTTCACCACCTTCATCTTTACTTTTGCTTATCACCTTCCCAAATTCACTTGCACTGCAATATCAAGTTTATGATTAAAAATAAGAGATGTAATTTATATTGTGAAAAATCATTATGAAGAAGTTGCACAAGGGCCTCCCCGGTTGCGCAGAGGTTGAGTGCTGGGCTGTGAAGCCGCCCGCAGCCTCTGCAGCGCTGGTTCAATCCCAGGAAGCTGGCGAGGGTCCCACATGGCACGCAGACCTCTCCTGCCACCCGCTGCTCCCCTCAGCAGTGTACTTCGTCAGTCTGCCTGTTCTGTTCCCCACTCTGGCTCTGGTGAATTCTCTCACCCTCCCTCACTTCTGACTGCACCCAGTGCTTGTATAAATAAATAAATAAATCTTAAAAAAAAAAAGAAGTTGCACAAGACTCAGAGCATGGTCAAATGATGGTGATAGGGGAGAAGGAAAAAAGGAAACTAAAGGGCCAGGCAAATTGCAAAGTTTGAAATAATTTTCTGCAGATATATCAATTAGAAACAAAGCTGTTCTTCCAAACAAGCCCAATTCCTTCTCACCTACTGTGGCATGGAGGAAGCCTGGCAGAAGGAACACACGGAAGCTAAGTGTGTGATTGATCATAGTGCCTGGATGCCTAGAGAAATGACCAGCTCACAACAGAGGTTTGTGGGCTCCAGCTACATAGATGGATGATCCAGAGGAGGGATTGAAGGAAGGTACAACATCACGGATATCTGGTGAACTTAAAAAGTTGTTTGGGTTTGTAACTGTGTTATCCATCAGGCTCTTAAAAATGCTTGGATTTCATGACAAGAACATATTAAGTTTGTTTGTCCTTAAGACTTGATTTAAGGCTTTGTAGAGTTACTCTTTGATTTCAAGCTAACTAGAAAAGAATTAAATATTTAATTCAACATCTGCATTTGCCTTGACTTAAATACGAAATATCTATCACAGGTCAAATGTTGCATGAAATTTAAATCTGATCGTTTCCCCATGAGCAAAGTTTTAGAAACTTCATGGAATCTATTCAACATTACCCTGACTGTGGAGTGATGTGAAACTGAAGAAACATTTTAGCAACATAAGGATTTTTTTTTTTTTTGCTTAAATCTGTCAATCTTTCTCCTTAGACAGATGGAAATGGCCTGTCCCATGGTCCCAGAATGAAAACTGTTGTCTTTGAAATAATGACAGCCAAATTAGGCTATCTTATTTGTCTTAGGGTTTTTTTTTTTTTATTATTTCCAGCTACACTGTAACGAAGAGTTGGAACCCCAAGCAACTGAACGTATAGAAGCAAAACATCGCTGCAAAAATATTAAGTGAGTCCCAGAGGATTTATTTGTATGTCAGACTGTAGGACACTCTGCACACTTACTCAGAGCTCCCTGCTGCTAAAGCAAACTAAACTATGAAAATTGGTAGCTGGCCAGGTCAGCTAGCAGGGCTGCTCAGCACCCCACAATGCCCCCACTCCACCTGCAACCCCCAGAATTAGAACCCAGAACCTACTATCTTCTCAGCTTATGTATCTCAGAAGAAAATTGAAACCTGCTAGGTTTGTTGAAGTCAAATTACTATGCAGGTCTCTTACAAAACTCAAGTCATAAGAGACTAAGAAAAATATCAGACAAAATATTTATATGCATGGGCAAAAGTGTGATCACCAGGAGTAAGAGTTAAATTGGAAAGAATTCAAGCTAAGTCAATATAAATAGCCTGTGTTCTAGAGGCAGTACACAATGAGGGGAAGTTTGAAGGTTACAAGAAGATATAAAACATAGGCCCTGCTTGAGAAGCAGCCTATATTTTAATAGGATATAAAAACAACAGATTGTAAATAACCACTCATGTTGGGAATTACAAATAATGTATATATTACATAAGACAGGCAGTATATGATGTATTACAAACGAGAGGAATAATCAAAACTAAAGAAAAGGAGTGATTTGAACTGTGGGTGTTTTAGAAAAGGAATTACAGTGATTCACTGAATTCAGGCTCGGAATGGCTGGTTTACTTAACCTCACACATTGGATACACACAAAAAGCATAATTATTTTACTTCTGTGTAATGTGGTCCAGTGAAGGCTATGTCTGCTGCTTGTATGTCTAGTTTGCACTTAAGACTCTTTGCTTCTGGTGGACACCTGCTAACTAAGCTCTCGCTATTTTGAGCGCATTAGGAACCAAGGTGTGGCTCTCTGCTGGGGCCCCATCCTGGCCACTACTGGGGAGAAAGCAGAGCTCCCTTCCCTGATATTCTCCCATCCAATCCTGGGCTCCATCCCCAGGCACTCCCCACCCATCCTTGCCTTCCTTCAATCCTTTATTAAGTAAAATTCCCTCAAGGTGCTTGCCTTCTGGAAAAGAGCAAGGCTAGAAACATAATTTTTATGACAAATTTCTCCTTTCTGTCCTGGAAAATTAATTCCCCCTATGTCAAGCTCTTATATGCATAGAAACCTGCTTAGAATAGTGAGGGGAGGGCCTCCCTGGTGGCGCAGCGGTTGAGCACTGGGCTGCGCAGCTGCCTGCAGCCTCTGCAGTGCCGGTTCAATCCCCGGCCACCGGCGAGGGTCCCACATGACGCGCAGACCTCTCCTGCCGCCCGCTGCTCCCCTCAGCAGTGTATTTCGTCAGTCTGCCTGTTCTGCTTCCCGCTCTGGCTCTGGTGAATTCTATCACCCTCCCATGCTTCTGATTGTACCCAGCGCTTGTATAAATAAATAAATAAATCTTTAAAAAAAATAGTGAGGGGAAAATGTAAGAAGAGCAATATGTCTATTAATATTTCAATAAATTATCATAGGGTAAAAAAATGTGATGGGGGCGGCCTCCCTCATGGCACAGGTGGTTGAGCACAGTGCTGTGAAGCTGTCCACAGTCTCTGCAGCGTGGGTTCCATCCTGGCCAGCCAAGAAGATACCCACATGGTGCGGCCGACCTCTCCTGCCTCATCCGCTGCTCCCCTCAGCAGTATATTTTGGTTGTCTGCCTGTTCTGCTCCCTGCTCTGTCTCTGGGGAATCCTCTCACCCTTCTGCACCTCTGGCCTGTACCCCAGGTCTTGTATAAAAATAAATCTTTAAAAAAAATTAAAACATTAAAAAAAGTGATGGAATTCCATGTTGGAGAACA
This sequence comes from Talpa occidentalis, assembly GCF_014898055.3. NCBI lineage: Eukaryota > Metazoa > Chordata > Mammalia > Eulipotyphla > Talpidae > Talpa > Talpa occidentalis. The sequence goes on along the minus strand of NW_023601322.1, from coordinate 91,840,622 downwards.
AATTCCCAAAGGAGCTGCTTAACCACTAAAGCCTAAGTGACAATGACTAAATCAGTCTCATGTCTACATGTGATCAATTCTAATTTTCTAAGGGAAAACACAAATAAGATATTTTTCTAAATATTCTAATATTAAAGAAGTTTGGGTAAAATTTAAAGAACACTACATACAAGTATAAAGGATTTATGTGTAACACACTGATGAGATCATTGAAGTTTTTAACCTAAGGGTTTAACCAAAACTTTTTTTTTTAAGGATTTATTTGTATATTTATACAAGCACTGGGTACAGTCAGAAGCAAGGAGGGTGAGAGAATTCACCAGAGCCAGAGCGGGGAACAGAACAGGCAGACTGACGAAGTACACTGCTGAAGGGAGCAGCGGGCTCAGCAGGAGAGGTCTGCGCGCCATGTGGGACCCTTGCCGGCAGCCGGGGATCGAACCAGCGCTGCATAGGCTGCGGGCAGCTTCACAACCCAGTGCTCAACTGCTGCGCCACCGGGGAAGGCCCCAAAACTTTTTTTTTTTTTTTTTTAATATTGAAAATTCCAAAATAGACTACACTGAAAAAAGGAAGGGAGATTAAACAGGATGACACAGATAAGGGGAGTTTATGTTTTGCTTTTTTAGCATATTTGTTTTATCATGACTGTGTGCCATGTGAAATCTTACTGTAAATTAAAAGTGCCATTGAGTTGATTGGCAAAGTTAGGGGAAGTGAGTTAATGAGAGAAGGGAGTTAGGGATGGCAAAGATGACATTGAGAAGAAACTCTGAATGCAAGTAGTGTCTTAGGATTAGGATAGCTAATGTCACCAATTATTCATAAGAAAATTTAAAATATAAATGATGTGGTAAATCTGTTATTGCTCTGAGAACTACAAGAGACACGGAGGTCAACATTTTGAAATCACACTGCTTGAAGTAGACATTTGAAAAATGAGCAGAGCAGCACTGAAAGTTCCATTTAAATAAATTATGTCTCAAATGTCAGTGCCATTGGGGTGTTGAATGATGACAACATTGTCACATTTTTATGCAAAATGCAAATCAATTGGGCAACATTAATTTCCATTTTCATTTTTAAGAAGTCCTTTCCTTTAATTTTGGCAGAATGCCTCACAATGTGTGTTGATGTTGAGTCTTTAAGGGGAAGCTGGGGTTTAGGAGATTGAATTAAAAAAAGGAGTTATAGAAGTCTGCTAGTAGAATTGACTATTATTAAGTTTATATTCTGTGTGCTCAACTGTTTGGGAATTTTAGAAGTTTTTTCTTTTTATAATAGTCAGGTAGAAATTAAAATCTGGGGCCTCCGTGGTGGTGCAAAGGATTAAGAAACAACCTATGAAGCTATCCACGCCACTACGGCACAAGTTTGATCCCCAGCCAAGTAGCTGCCCACATGATATAGTAGACCTCTCCTGACTCACCCACTGCTCCCCTAAGCAGTGTATTTCAGTCAGTCTGCCTGTTCTGTTCCCTGATCTGGCTCTGGTGAGTCCTCTCAACCCCTGCACCTCTGGCCTGTACCCCACATCTTGTATGCACAAATAAATAAATCTATTTTTTTAAAAAAAGAAAGAAATTAAAATCTCATTTGCTTCTTAAACTTTGCCTGATAAAAAAATTCTAATTAGTAGACAGATATATTGCATAGAAGTGACAATCCAGAAACCATCCTGAGCTTCGCTCCAGAAACCTTGTATCTTAGTGTCCATAATAAAAGAATTTGAACCAGGCAATTGTATCTTGAAGTACATTTGGACTGATTTTAAATTATACCATAGACTGGGTAACTTATAAGCAAAAGAAATTTATTTCTCAGAGTTCTGAAGACTGAGAACCTGAGATTGGGGTGTCAGCATGCTTAGGGGAGGTCCATCTTCTGGTTTAAAGATTTCTCTTATCCCAGCATGCAGAAGGGGTGAGGGAGTTAAGTCTCTTTTATAAGAACATAAACCCACTGATGAGGACTTCGCCCTCATGACCTAATCACCTCCCCAAATCTATATCACCCAACACCATTGCATTAGAACTTAACATGAATTTGGGGAGGATACATTCAGAGGATGAGAGATGCTAAAGGTTATTTTTTTTCTGGCACCGTGGTATTAATTTTAAGTAATCCAACATCTTCACTCGAGCCCTAAGTCTACTTCTCACTTAGTTGCTATTGTCTTATTTGGATTGGTCACAGACTCTAGGTAACACCTCATCACTTTATTGATGAGGTGTTAAGTAAATTAACATACTGCATATATATATATATATATATATATATATATATATATATATATATATATAACTAGAGATGTATATCCTAGAGATGTATATTACTAGAGATATATATACTAGAGATGTATATTACTAGATATAGATTACTATATATATGTATATATGTCTTTACACACACACATGTGTATATGTATATCTCTCCTTGGGTACTATCAAAGGATGGAAAGTTTGTGGATGTGTAAGTCTATGTATGTATTTTTTAGCTTAGTTTCACAAGTAAGTATGAATAAGAAATTTATGTGAGATAAGAAAAATGTAGTGTTTAAACTATTCTCCTTTAAGGCATAATAGTGGTTTATTGGGCAGATCACCCAACAGTGCTCGTAATGAATTTCTTGCCTGACTGATAATTACATGTCTTTTTTAAAAAAATTATTTTTATTTATTTATGCATACAAGAACTTTTTCTGGATGCAAACTAGACATCAAAGGCTTGTTGATGTTACATGCAAGACCATTGCCACTGTGATCTCAGAGACTCCTGAGAACAACATGACCTTCAATATAAAAAAATTACTGAAGCAGAAACTCAGGCACCCCAAGAAAACCAGTGGGTGAAGTGTGCGTGACTGTGGGATCCCTGACCCTCCTTGTTCTCAGCGCTATTGTCGTAGTACCCAGAGTTCTTGCTGGTCAGGTAGGCGTATAGTCAGGCAGGCCTCTCACCAAGGATGAGAGGTCCTGGAATGAGAACACATCAGGAAACCAGTATCTGCTGAAAACATCAGACAGATATTAGAATATGCTTTGACTGCCAGGAATAATGGAGCCCCCCAGGCAATAGCCCCTGGTCACTCCACCCTAGCTTACATCTCTAGTAATGCATCCTCCACGCATGTACACTCCCTACAAAATCACCAGACCTTTGTACTTGATTCTAATAAATCCGAGACTGCCTTTGGACTGAGGCTGCACATGATGGCCTGGTGTACCCCTCTAGGCTTCTTATTGCTGAGCACTCTGGAACTTTGAGTAATCTTTCCCTTGGCCCACACCGCCCCCAATGCTGCTGCTCTGCCAGGCAGGCCCTGATACTGCAACATTATAAGGATTATTCTAAATACGAGCTGCACTGCTATAATTATTGATATTAGACAGACTAATGCAGCAGCAAATCAGCTGTATGAGCAGACATTATCCTCACTGCGGGTGTCCTTTGAGTACAAATTCCAGAGCTATGGCTGAGTTTCTTCTGCTATGATCAAAGGATTATTTTTTCTTTCCCTGAATAAAACTGAACTGTGGGATTTCTTCAGAAAGCAGAAAAAAATGAGAAATTAATAAAAACTACACAGGTAGCAGTTTAAATGGCTGAGGAAAAATACCATATTTCTGGCATTAAATGTTGGTTTAGAATGTTGGTTATCTCTAAATAATACATAGAGCTCAAATCAAAATCATGGTGGAAAAGAACTTGAGAAATTATTTTAAAAAATTGTGAAGTTCCTCAGAAGAATAATAGGCAAACAGACATTTGATTTGTCTTGAAAAAGAAATGAAATAGAGAGTTTTAACTTAGAGAGCTGAGTCTGTTACAAAGCATGCAGGTTGAAACACTGTGATGGGGTATACACATCTCTCATATGAGATAAATCAGAAACAGACCTACTAGGTGTAGACAGTTAACCTATGATAGAGGAAGTATGACAAGCCCTTAGAAGAGCAGATTTTCAATTTCATCGCTACCACCTTGAAGGCCCATCACCATGGCCTGAGTTCAACCCCTAGCCAGGGAACTACCCACATGGCACAGCAGACCTCTCCTGTCTTGTCCGCTGCTCCCCTCAGCAGTGTATTTCAGTAGATCTGCCTGATCTGCTACCCGCTCTGTCTCTGGTGAACCTTCTCTCTCCTACCCCATATCTTTGGCCTGTACCCCAGTTCTTCAATGCAAAAAGAAATAATTAAAATCTTTTAAAAAATGAGATGGGCTGATAAGAGATGTAGAATTCTTGTGTAATTTGTAAGGAAAATTCCCAAAGAAATTAAAACAAATGTACAAGTGCTTCATAGAAAACAAAACATAAACTAATGATTTTAATCATCTTCCATAATAATGAAATAAATTTGATTTAAAATGGCTGCATTTTACCTTTTCCAGTCCTATTTTACATTTAAATCATTCAAGGATGGTACACATAGATAATATCAACACTCTCTCGATGTGGAAACTATTAATTGCTCTAACTCAAAAGCAGATTTAAAATTATTTGGTGAGCATTTAAAAAATATTCATATCCTTCAATACAGCCAAGCATTCTTCTTTGAGGAATTTATCAAAAAGAAAAAAATAGAAATATGAAAAGTTATTGTATAAGGAATCCATTTTGCTTATTATAGTTTCTTTATGTAGACAAAATATTAAAGGTGGTCAAAATACTGAACTATAGTAGTTCAATTATATAAAAAGAAAATAGTGTAGGGCCTACCTGGCGGTGCAGGTGGGTTGAGCACAGCACTGTGAAGCTGTCCACAGCTTTTGCAGTGCCATTCAATCCCCACCAGCCCACAGAGATACCCACATGGTGCAGCAGACCTCTCCTGTCTCACCTTCGGCTCCCCTGCAGTGTATTTCAGTCGGCCTGCCTGTTCTGTTCCCCGTTCTGTCTCTGGTGAATCCTATTACCCTTCCGCACATCTGGCTTGTACCCCAGTTCTTGTATAAATAAATAAATCTTAAAAAAAGAAAATAGTGTACAATCTACACTATTAATGGATTAGATATTAATGGATTAGATCAAAATATTCATAGGATAGTCTTTAAAGTTAATATATATTTCCATATTTCTAATATAGTTTTATAATTAGATGTGAAGATATGTGATTGAATTTATCCCATAGCAGCAATAAATCACCTAAACCAAAAAAATTTGGGTAAATTTTATTTATTCATTTTAGAAAGTATTCCTGATTAAGTAAAAACAGTTCTGAACAATGTAGAAACACATTTATAGAATATGAAATCATTGTAGATAGATTTTTTTATTCTATCAAGTATGTGCTTCATTTTGGATTTGGGGATTATTTCATATACAATTAATTTTCATATTATTTTCTTAAAATCAGAATAATTGAAGTGGTTTAATAAGTGGTCTTATTAAATCTTCAAAGTCAAATATTATATATGGATTTTAAAGATACTATAATTTCTTCCTTATTTATGATAGAGTGTTGCATTTCATCATCTGGCTATTTTATACAATTATGAATCATGGCATACATTTCTAGGAATAAAATATATATTATTAATTTCTGCAGAAGTGGCATTGCAATATAACATTAAGTTTTAGGTGTTCATTGTTGAGAATCAACATGTGCATACCACATTAAGTTCACTGCTAAAATTTTAGTTTTAATTTTTATCATTCACCATCCAATTGTCTCCCTCTTTCCTATTTACCCACTTTCCTACTTTATTTTTTCAAGATTTATTTATTTATGCATACAAGAGCTGGGCACATGCCAGAGGTGTGGGGGGTGAGAGGATTCACCAGAGACAGAGTGGGGAACAGAACAGGCAGACTGACCGAAGTACACTACTGAGGGGAGCAGCAGGAGAGTCAGGAGAGGTCTGCCACGGGCCGTTTGGGTTGCTCCCTGGCCAGCTGGGAATCAAATTCATACTGCAGAGGCTGCGGTTAGCGTCATAGCACTGTTCTTAACCCCTCGCACCACAAGGCTGGCCCAATTTACCCACTTTCCTTTACCCTTCCCTTCTGTTAACCACTAATTAATTGGTCTTATAGTCCAAAGTTTATTTTTGCTTTATTAATTAATGTGTTTGTTTTCTCTATATACAATATATGAGTGAAATCATATGGGGTTTGCCTTTTTTTCCTCTGTTGTTTTTTTTGTTTTGTTTTGTTTTGTTTTTCACTCAGCATAATTCCCTTCAGGTCCTTCCATATTGTTGCAAATGGCAGAACTTGATCTCTTTTTTATAGTTTAATACTATTCCTCTGTGTATTTATACTGTATCTTCTTTATCTGTTCATCAATGCCTGGATATATAGGATGTTTCTAGTTCATGACTCTTTTATATAGTGCTGCAATAAACATGGGGTATATGGTGTTAGTGTTTTGTATTTTGGGGATAGAACCCAGCTGTGGTATAACTGGTCTTAAATAATTTGTATTTTAAATTTTTTTTTAGGAACCTCCATATTGCCTTCCATACTGGCTGTACCAATATATATTAAGTGTTCCCTTTTTTTTTAACTTCCTCTCCAACACTTGTATTTTCTTGTATTTTGAATAATAATTATTCTCACAAGTATGAGGTGATATCTGTGCTGTTTTGATTTGCATTTCTCTAACAGTAAGAGAAGGTGAAAATGTTTTCAGATACCTGTTGGCCAATTGTATGCCTTCTTTGGAGAAGTGCCTAATTAGATGCTCTGCTCATTTTTTAAAATGGGTTATTTATTATTGCTGAATTCTATGAGTCCTTTGTATATTTTGGACATTAAACCCTTGTTGGACTATGATATGTAAGTACCCTCCCCCATTCAGTGGAATGGGGTGCTTCTTTTGCTGTGCAGAAGCTTTCTAGCTTGATGTTCCATTTATTTCATTTTGCTTTTGTTTTACTTGCCATTGGAATCAAATCCCCAAACACAGCTTGAGATAAACAAAGTCAGCATTCACATTATTAAACTTTCCTTTTATATGAACCTTAACATATCAACATGAATATAGGAGAAATTCAAAGATCTCCATAATCCTAAAGATGCTTATATGCTATATAAAATTATATATGCAAAAAGGCAATAAAAGTTTAGTGTAGTTAGCTCTCATCTAGCATAAATAAAAAATAAAACACATCACTGGAAATTTTCTGTGTGTTTATATGATAAAGTTGACGTCCGTAGTTGCTAGATTCTATTCAAAGTAAAGCTGAATGGAGAATTTTTCAGGGTCACGGAGACAGTGAATTATGTTTTGGGACATCTGTCAGTGGTTAAAACAGTGCTAATATATTAAAACAGAATTTCAAAGGATCAAGTTTGGGAATCAAGACTGTACCGGGTGTTAAATGTATAGCTACATAGCATCACAATTCTTCTTCCTTTAATAAGATACAGGACATACTGCTGACTACATACATTTTTTTGTGTCTGCTTCACTTATATTATACATACTGAATGGCAGTACCTTGAGCAGTGCTTTTGTCAAACAGAGGAAATATTATGGTGGTTAAACAGTGAAAGGGGATATTCCTTTGACAAAAGCAGAGTATTGACTTACATAAATTATAATGCATTCTGCTCAAGAACAAGCTCTAAAATGGAATTAGAAAAATCAGTGATAAAAGAGAAAATAACATTAACAAATTTATTTTCAATAAATGCTTAATGTAGCATACAATACAGGTGAGTATACATAATAAAAGAAAATTGCTTGAGATCCTCGCTGTTCTAAATGAACCAAGAGTAATATTTTGATCAGGTAATGTTAACAACACTGATAAATTCAGTCATTCACTTTCTCTGGGGGAAACATTTAAATCTTATCTCTGAGTTCCATATATAATTAACAGATTATTCAGAAATATTGCTGTTTTCTCTTTGATTATTCTTTCACTATACTTCTTTCCCTTGGTCAGTGTGATTATTAGAGATATTTTTTAAGTTATTATGAAAACTATGAAGCAAATACTGTAGAAAGGGCATTAGTAGAGTGTCACATGTGTGATAAAGCGGTCACACAGATTGATGAAATCTGAGTATTTGTAACATCCACCACAACTCTGTAGATTCTTCAGTCTGTCCTGTGCACTTACAGTACTTGACATCCTGGAATCAACCTCATGATTCTTCCCCAGACAGTTCCTCCCCGACCTGTTGACTTTGACTTGCAGTGCTGTAATAATGCTAGAATAATTTGTGTTTTTAAATGTTTGTTTCATAAGCCTATGAACAGTGAAGACACACTCTAAAATATGCTAAGACATTCTGTATTCATATTGTAAAACTTTTTTACTTTAATAAGAATTTTATTAGAAGATGATCTCTTTTACCTATTTGGAAACCAAGAATTAAAGTACTTTTCTTCAGCACCGATTTTTTTGTTCAAGGAAAATCTAATTATGTAATTATTATATATGTATTTTTGGTATAGTGTATTAAATCAGTGAATGAGATTTAATATGGTTATGTTGGTTATGTTTATTATACCCGTATTTTGGAATAGGAAGTATTAAGAGTCGGTGGACAAAACTTCTGAGAAGAACCATGTGCTCACTTGTGGAGAACAAACCTTTAGCATTTTCCAGAACAGAAGTGCTATTTCTTTTTTGGAAAAAGGCGTGCCTGGCAGCTCTGGAAGGTCTGAGGGTCAAGAGGAGATGATTTAAAAAGCCAGTGTCCTCTGCAGTGTCCATGAATTTAATTTGTAGAGGGTCCATAGCAAAACGTTCCAGGGCCAAGTCTATTTGGTCTCCGATTGACTTGATTTGGGGCATATGCATATTTCTGAAATAATCCCCGTTACCAGGGAATCTGTGCAGGAATTACCATCACCAGAAGCAAGTGGGCTGGGATTGGGGGTTGAGTCCATTTTTACAAGCAAATTTGAGATGTTTCCACGAAATGGAGTATCACACAGCAAACCTACAACTATCAGGGAGAGAGAAAAAAAAATGCCATAGGTTGATTCTTATTTAATAAATTACATGGTCAGAATCGTTTGGGACTAAAATGGGAATTAAAAAAAAAAAGTTAAAGACCCCTAATAAAACACACATTTTGGGCAGCAAAACCTTACTCCTGAGACCCAAAAATGTTCTTTCAGTTGCAGGTTATTCTTTTGTCTTCTAGAGCCTGCCCTGTGACTCTGCAGGACACTGGACAGAGGGAATGGCTGGTAGGTTGGCAGCCTCACACCAGTGTGTTTGTCCATGCGCTCAAGGGAGCCAGAGGCTTTGCGCGCAGACGGGGCGCAGGGGAGGCTGCGGGGAACTTGTCAGTGTAGACTCAAAACCTCACTCCGGTTCTGGCAGAAGTCCTGGTCCGTCCAGCCGGTGTGCATGAGGGAAATCAGTGAACTCCAGCATGCAGTGATAGGGGTGGGGGCAGTAAGTAAAGATAATTATGCCAAGAACAGGTAGGTGGCATCGCTGTACTTGGCGCATTCGTTGGTGAAGCCGAGGGGTAACTGTGCGTCTTCAGGATCACTGTCCCAGGATGGGGAGTGGGTGTAACTGTACCCAACTTTGGAGTGCGCTAAACAGCCGCTCATCCCTCGCGTGTGCGCGCACACACACAGCCCTTCCTCTATGCTCCCCGCTTCTCTGGGGCGCGATCCGGCTGCTGCTGGACACTTGCCACCATCGGCGCGAGCGGTCATCGAAGGGGTGCCCGCTTCAGGACTGGAAGCGTCCGCAAGCCCAGGCCCTGGAGGTGTGTCTCCTGGACCACCCAGCCCGGGGGATGGCTGGAGAAGCCGGGGGCTGGAACTGCGCGCGCTCCGACCGGCGCGGGTAGCCCTGAGCTTGCCCGGGGAGCGCGTGGGGGCCTCGGCGATGCAGCGGGGCGGGTCCCGGGCCACGGTGCGGGCGGAGCAAGCGCAGGAGTCCCCGCCCCCCGTGCGCCCCAAATCCGCTCTCAGCGCCCACCAGCTCCGCGGCGGGGACCGCTGGCGCGAGAAGGGATCGTCCAGTCACCCGCCAGAGCCGCTCGGAGGGCGGGGCCGCCTCGGGGAGCAGCTGAATCTCCCCCCGGGGAAGAGGATCCTGTGGCTGCTGCAGCCCGAGGTCATCACTTGGGATGCCCAGCAGGGCCGCGCAGCGCCCAGAAAGCAGACCCCGCCTGGGGATGCAGGCTCCGCGGGTGGCACACTCGAGCAGGACAAGTTTGCCAAGGTTTGAAAGGTCGTGAAACTGACATTTAACCAGCCTCTTTCCTCCTGTTTTAAGCAAGTGTGTTTAGACCAGGAGGAGACCCAGGAATATTTTGGGTTCAAAACATGTTCCTGCAAGTTTTTTTTGTATGCTGCGGTTGTTTGCATATATATTCATTTATTTTGTAACTAATTAAACACCCTTAAAATAGGCTTAAAGCGCGGATAGGATTAAAGCGCCTGGCAGGTTAACTGTGTTGCATGCGGATTTAATTTCTAGTTTTTTATCCAATAGGGATGACTCCGTTATAAGTATATTAACTTTATTTTTTAAGGTTTATTTATTTATGCATACAGGAGCTGGGGTACAGGCCAAAGATGTGGGGATGAGAGGGTTCCTCAGAGACAGAGTGGGGAACAGAACAGGCAGCTTGACTGAAATACACTGCTGAGGGGAGCAGTGGGCGAGACAGGAGAGGTCTGCTGCGCCATGTGGGTATCTCCCTGGCCGGCTGGGGATGGAACTTGTGCTGCAGAGGCTGTGGACAGCTTCACAGGTTGCATCTTGACCCCTTGCACCACCAGGGAGGTCCCCAAGTATATTAACCTTAAAAAGAGATGAAATAACTTTGCTTTTCTTAAATTTAGTTACTGAGACAACTTTAGAGTAGACCAAGTGATTAATTCTGTTCTCTTAGTTGAAATCATTGCACTTAAATAAAGCAAAAAAAAAAAAAAAATCCTTAATATTTTCACTTACTTGTTAAGTCTTCTTTGTGAAACCTTCCAGACTATGGAGAGGGACCAGCCAGTGTAATTGTTTCAGATCTGTATCACTGGCTTGTAATAATCTCTATCATGGGTCTGTTTAATAGGTTTGTTAAACTTCTGTGTTACTTAAGGGACTGACGGGAATTGTGTGGCAGATACTAGGGATTCCTACTTGTTGTGGTGTATTTGTATCCGTTACTCTACCTGGGAGCTCATGTCAACCTGAAATTACTCTCTTGATGAAGAATTGTAATATAGCATCAAATGTAACCTGGAAGGATTTTGAGAAAAACACTTTAAATTTTGAAATGTCTACATGAAAACACTTATGTAATGAAAGGCAAGTTGACCTAGTCTCTCTCATTTCTTTCTCTGCCCATCAATTGCTGTACTGGAGCACAATGGTTTGGGAGAAAACTTCTGCATATAAAATATGTGTACTTTTCTTTTTCTAGGATTCAAAAATAAAGCAAACACTCATAAAATCAGGAATATACATATTTCAAGGGGCTTCCCCTAACTGATCTAATTTGCTTCCTCACCTACCAGGTTATCAGTTATCAATGTATCTCTCTTCCCTGTGATATACTCTTTATTTTTCTTTAAATTTATTTAATGGGAAAAATAGGAGGCTATCTCCTTGAGTATGCAAAATCTTGATTCATTACTGCACTCATTACTAAAAATTTTTTCTGCAGTGTCTTTAAAATGATGGCATCTCAAAGCAATAAAATAATTCAGAACACTTGCATTTTGTATTACTTAATTTTGCATTACTTAATTTTGTTGATTGATAAATGTCATATCCTTTAGGTGTTGTTTTTGGAAAAAATAATGTTGGAAAATTACAGCAATTATCTGAGTAATTTTGATAAAATTGAAAGTTAAATTTTGATAAAATGGTGGTAGAGAAACTATTTTATTTTTTTTTTCCAGGACCATATATCATGGTGATAAAGTTTATTATAAACTGGAAATGAAATATAATAGTTGATGTGGATTTGGGGGGTAAGTATAATTTTAATATTTTTGTAATTAAAGTAATCTTTGATTATATAACTTTTTGCAGCCAAGCTGCACCTTAGCTGCTCTTTGATGCTGAGGAACAATTCACTGACAGCTACCATCCAATCCACAAGCCAACTGCAATACATTTTCAAGGTAAAGTGCCATATTTACTGTCTATTTACATACATTCATTTATCATGTGTAAGTCCATGCTGCCCATATAAACTAGATTAGTAGATTTACTTTATATGTGTCAGTGAGTGACAAAGTTTCTAGCTAATTTGCACTTAGTTCTTGTAGGCCTTGTGGTTTGTATTGAAAGATTTTGCATGATTTGATGACTTCTTTAACACTGTATATATTAGATTATGTATTTACTATATAAGAACTAGGGTACATGCCCGAGGCGTGGGAGGGTAGGGGTATTCACCAGAGACAGAGTGGGGAACAGAACAGGCAGATGTACTGATACACTGCAGAGAGGAGCAGTGGGCGAGGCAGGAGAGGTCTGCCGTGCCATGTGAGTTGCTCCCTGGTAGGTGAGTAATCGAACCAGCACTGCAGACGCTGTGGACAGCTTCACAGCACTGTGCCTAACCCGCTGAGCCACTGGGGAGGCCCCCCAAAAAACCTTTAAAATAGGGATAGATGAAACATATCCAACACTTTTCAAACTATAGATCATCATTTATCTTGATTGAAATTTCTTTGTGTATAATTTGTGAGGATTAGGCTTAATCATTTCTAAAGTGTCCATCAGGTGTAACTAAGAGATTCTCTAAAATATTACTGAGGGAGAGGCAGCACCCGTTGATGGGAACATAGTCGTTACATGCTCAAATTCAGTAGACGGAACCCTTTCATCCAGCCACCTGCTAAGCTCTGCCATGAACACCAGTGAAAATGTGTTGTTGAATCAGTGTTTTTGTGACCTTTGGGTAGATCCCTAATAGTGGAATTACTGGGTCATATGGTAGCTCTATTTTTAGTAGACTGAGGAACCTCCAGACAGCTTTCCACAGTGGTTGGAACAGTTTGCACTCCCACCAGCAGTGTAGGAGAGTTCCTTTTTCACTGCATCCTCGCCAACATTTGTTGTTGCTTGTTTTTGTGATATGTGCCATTCTCACTGGTGTAAGGCAGTATCTCAGTGTGGTTTTGATTTGCATTTCCCTGATGATAAAGGATGTTGAATATTTTTTCATATGCCTGTTGGCCATTTGCATTTTCTCCTTAGAGAAATGTCTTTTAAGTTCTTCTGCCCATTTCTTGACTGGATTGTTTATTTTGTTTTTGTTGAGTCCTGTGAGTTCTTTGTATATCTTTGTATCAGTCCCTTATCAGTTGACTGTAGTGCAAAGATTTTTTCCCAGTCAGTGGGGTGTCTGTTTTGATTAATGTCTCTTTTGCTGCACAGAAGCTTTTCAGTTTGATGTAATCCCAGGTGTTTATCTTTTCCTTGACTTTCTTTGCTTTGGGTGATGAGTCTTTAAAGATGTTATTGCGATGTTATGTTTTTAGTGTTTACACCTATGTTTATTGCAGCACTATTTACAATAGGTAAAACCTGGAAACAACCCAAATGCCCAAAAATAGATGACTGGATCAGGAAGATGTGGTACATATACACGATGGAATATTATTCAGCAATCAGAAAAGATAAACTCATGCCATTCACAGCAACGTGGATGGAAATAGAAGGAATGATGCTCAGTGAAATAAGCCAGAAGGAAAAAGAAAAATATCAGATGGTTTCACTTATAACAGGAATATAGGGGAACCAAATAAGACAGCAGTGTGAAAAAATAATACCAGTACAAAACACAACAAAACAAAAGTGGACAATTATAAATCAGACACATCCTGCAGGGGGGGAGGGAGAGGGACCAGAGGGAGGGAGGGAGCAGCACAGGGACTGAGGTGATGGTGCACAGGTGCCTTGGGGAAGGAAACTCTATGGGGACTACACCTGAGGGAGTAGGTAGAAGCAAATATTGTTTAAAAAATGAACAATGATGTAAAAAATAAAAAAATACATAAAAAATAAAAAAGATATTCTACAAAAACAAAAAGTGCTGTGAGAAGGCAGGCCTGAGGGAGTGCTGACTTCAGCCTCTTCTGGCAAAGGAGACAATTCCAAGAAACTCTGGTTTCCCTGAATAAAATATTCTCCATGTGTAGCAAAGTATGTAAATAGTTTTGTTGTGATTCACACTGTGTAGCTCCTGACATCCTGCTGGCCACAGCAAATCACTTGCCAATCCTAATATCAATAGGAAAGAGAAGAATTCACCTTACATAGTAATTGTGGGGCATGAGAAGGGATGTTATTCAACAACAATCAAATCCATAATTGTTGATGTTCTTTAGATCGATATTTCTTAAAATTATTAGGGCTATAAACTCAGATTTTTGGCATTCACATATTTGAGTGCCTCTGCACGCCAGATATGCTTCAGGATTTGGATGTAGAATGACAGACAAAGGCAAACCCGAAAAATCAATTCACAAATAAACACAACTTCGGATGTCATAAGAACCATCCAGAAAACAAAACGTTATTGGATGAGATCCGGGGGGCAGAGTGGTGTTTATGGGGTGGGGTGGGAGTTACTGTGAAAATATGAAGGGAAGACTTGACCATAACTTGGAGGGGTGATCCTTGAGGTGGAAGATTCTTCAGAGAAAGATCCAGGCTGAGACCTGACATAGAGAGAGCTTTGGAAGGCCCAGGAGGACAGAAGGCCAGTGTGACTAGAGTCGGGGAGCTTGGAGCGAGATGAGTCCGGAGAGGCAGGCAGGGGTGCCTCTGCTGTGGACTCAACCCATTGGGATGAATTGAAGCAGTGAAAGTTGGGGAGTCGAGGAGAACCCAGGAATTTGACCTGCCTCTCGGGGAGAAAAGTGCATCCCTGTGGTGCAGAGAGCCGGGCAGAGAGATATGGCAGTAGCACACAGGGTTGGCTTGAATCTTCATCACTCTTGGCCTCAGGCAAGTTTCTTTATTCTCTGTGCCTGAGTTTTTTCATGTCTTAAAAAAAACGTTTAATGTGTTGGGACTCGCTCTGAGGATAGAAAGGGATAACATGTAAAATGGGTCACAACAGAGCTTGGCAGGTGGTGAGATTAATCACTGAGAGGAGCATGAGCGATGTTGGTGCAGAGAAGGTCTAAGGAGCATGTTGGACTTGTGAGGAGAAGCACCCTGTGTGTTGGGCCTGGCAGTGAAGGTGCAGAAAGGTGGTCCAGTTGGAGATGTCTGCTGGGTAGATGTGAAGAAATAAGCTTGGTTGAATGGATTCTGAAGACAGGCTGGGTTTGTGTGATGGTTTTCCCAGTTTCTATCTAGAGATACATTGCATGTCAGGAAGACTCAACTTAAGGTATATATTGACCATTTTTTTTTTTTTTAATTGTTTTTGTTGTTTTTTTTTTTTAAGATTTATTTATGTATGCATACAAGAACTGGGGTGTAAGCCAGAGGTACAGGTATGGGGTAGGGGGTGAGAGGATTCACCAGAGACAGAGTGGGGAGCAGAACAGGCAGATCTACTGAAATACACTGATGAGGGGAGCAGTGGGCAAGTCAAGAGAGGTCTACTGGGCCACATGGTTGCTTCCTGGCTGGCCAGGATTTGAACTCTTGCTGCAGTGACTGGGGATAGCTTGACAGCGCTGTCTTTAACCCCTGCGCCGCTAGGGAGGCCCCTGTTGACCATTCTTAAGCATATCAAGTCAGGAAATGATTTGTTCATTCACAAAATTTCACATAACTGTGTATCACAACTGCAGATATAGTCTTCATCTGTTCATTGCATGCTCTACAAAAATCAACTTATTTGGGACCTCCCTGGGGGAACTAAGGATTAAGTCTCAGCACTATCACCCCTATGGCCTAATTTGGTCCCTGGCCACATAAGGCTCAGCAGACCTCTCCTGTCTCACCCGCTGCTCCCCTCAGCACCAGTGTATTTCACTAGATCACCTGTTCTGCTCCCCAGTCTGTCTCTAATGAATCCTCTCATGCCTCACTACCTGCACTCTGGCCTACACCCCAGTTCTTCTATGCAAAAAAATAAATAAAATAAAATAAAATAGACATAAAAAATCAACTTATTTTATAAAGGATGTGTGCAGCAGAAATGGTGAGTCTTGTGTGTATTTATGTGTTTGTGGCTATAAAATCACACAGTTACAGAAATAGATGGCTTACTTTTACAGGTGTAAATTGCTTCCCTTATTTCTAAGTGATTTTTCAAATGTATAGGAGGGACTTGTCATAGTTTCAGTGGTTCTGTTTTCTTGTTTGCTTTTAAGCATATTTCACAGCATTCACATTCAAGGAATGACCTGGTCTCATTATTCCCTGGGCCCCAAGAGGAGAGCTGTGCTAATTATGTACAGTTAATGGGGAAAATTAATGCCTCTTTGCCTGAGTTCTCCATAGGCTTCTGTTTTTACTTACTAGTGCTTGTTATAATTTATTAACCATGAAGTATACATCCCAGTAAATAAAACCCGCAAGCCTCTTGTGTTCTCCATACCTGGCTTGCATTGATTCTACAAATAATAAAGTTACAGATCAGTCCATTTGTTACAATAAAGTTGTTGCATTTTCATGTATGCTAGATCCCAGAAAAAAATTGTAGTTTCTGTGGATCACATGCTGAGTTTTACCTTCAAGCCAGGGGCCAACATTTAAATCATGTTCAGCACTGTGTCCCTGTGAAGCTTTTTACAGTAGTGTGTGTTCATTAGTTGTCCTTGATTGAGAGCGCCATGCTTTCTTTCCCACCGGCTGTATCAAGCAACAACTACAGATGCACATACGATTCTCTGTTGCAAACTCAGTGTGTCTTAGGACATTTTACGGTATGAATATCTTCCCACTTCTGTCCTGATACCATTGCTGCATTGGTACCTTAAATAAGCTGGTTATTTACTGTCCGTGTTTATATGTTTTTCTTCTGTTACTAAATGTTTTTTTTTTCTCTTAATATGTTATGTATCAGGTTCATAATATTATTCACACATGTATTTTAATATTTCCTGACTTACTGTATGTGCCTGAGTCGTATATATTCTATTCTGTGTATTTGGATCTATCAAATCACACTTTCTCTTCTAAGGGACACTTTCAAATTCCCTGTGTTTTCTTTTGTTAATGAAGAGTCAAATTTTTTTTCTTTTTTTTTAAGATTTATTTATTTAAGCATACAAGAGCTGGGGTGCAGACCAGAGAGGCAGGGGGTGGGGTGAGAGAATTCACCAGCGACAGAACAGGGAGCAGGACAGGCGGATCCACTGAAATACACTGCTGAGGGGAGCAGCAGGCAAATCAGGAGAGGTCTGCTGCACCTTGTGCATCACTGCCCAAGCCTGGGAACGAACTCATGCTGCTGTGGCTGTGGATAGCTTCATAGTGCTGCGAGTCAACCCCTCGCATCACCAGGGAGGCCCCAAGAGTCAGGTTTTTTTTAAGACTAACCCAATTTACTTGCATGTGCTGTGATTTTCTCATCTCCAGCGTGGACTCTGCACAACTGAGGAAAGTGATCGTTGATGGTACTCAGCACGGAGCTTAGTTGACCTCCTGTGCCTGGTTGAAGCAGTTACCTCAAAGACACAGACCATCGCCATGTCTCCTTGAGACCTGATGGGTTCTGAAGTGGCTTTTGAGAATAGCAATGATTCTGCACCAATCACCTAGCCCAGACTTGAGAGGCTATTTCTGTTCTGGTTTTCTGAGTGCTCTTACCAGAGAGGCCAAGTGCAGGCTCCCGGGTCCATGGTCAGCTAATATAGGATTCCAGCCCTTTCCATACTAACCTCAGGCATGTGAATCCATCAGTTTTGACTAATCCAGATTAAAATACCATAGAAATCTCCTTTGGTTATTCACACAATGGAAGAATTTCTTAGCCAAGTTCTGCCTGGTTTCCTGAACCGCTAAACCATGAGATTTAAGAAAATGGTTGCTGTTATATAAAGCTGCTAAGTTTGGGCTAGTTATAGAGACCAGGAACAATGTATTACTAAAATCACTTTTTAATTGATGATATGTTTCTGTGTATCTGTTTAAAATCTCAATATATGGGGTCTCCCTGGTGGCTCAAGGGCTAAGCACAGCACTATGAAGCTATCTGCAGCCAATGCAGCATGAGGTCCATTCCCGGCCAGGGAGCTGACACACATGGCACACTAGACCTCTCCTATCTCACCCACGGCTCCCCTCAGCAGTGTATTTCAGTCAGTCTGCCTGTTCTGCTCCCCACTCTGTTTCTGGTGAATCCTCTCACCCCACACTTCTGACCTACACCCCAACTCTTGCATGTGTAAATACATACATCTTTAAAAAAAGCTCTCAAAAAGATGGATGGGAAGATAAATGATGAAAAGATAGAAATATTGCAAGAGATAAAAAGTGGTAACTTTGGGCCTCCCCTGGTGCAGGCAGTTGAGTGCCATGCTGTGAAGCAGCATGGATTTGATCCTGGTCGGCTGACTAGGGTCCCATATAGTGTGGCAGACCTCTCCTGTCGTGCCCGCTGCTCCCCTCAGCAGTGTATTTCGTCAGTCTGCCTGTTCTGTTCCCCGCTCTGTCTCTGGTGAATCCTCTCACCCCTCTCGTGCATCTGGCCTGTACCCGGTTCTTGTATAAATAAATAAATAAGTCTTTAAAAAAAAAAAGTGGTAACATTAGTGCTGGAAATAGAACATAAAAATATTGAACACAGTAGAAACAATTTTATACACATATGGACGTTAGATTTGAGATCATCTTTTTTAAAAAAAGTTGTGTTTTTTTTTATTTATACAAGAACTGGGGTATAGGCGAGAGACATGGGAGGATGAGAGGGTTCACCAGAGACAGAATGGGGAGCAGAACAGGCAGACAGACCGAAGACACTGCTGAGGGAAGCAGCGGGCAAGACAGGAGAGATCTGCTGCATCATGTGGGTATCTCTATGGCTGGCCAGGAATCAAACCCACGCTGCAGGGGCTGCAGACACCTTCACAGCACTGCACCACTGGGAAGGTCCAGAGATAATCTTTTTGATTGTTGACTTTTTCATACAAAAATTATTTATGTTAAAAATATATTGATAAGGGCATATGAATCCAGATTTCCAATTTTTCTCCTTTTGTTGCCCAATGTTAGACTTGTTTTGGTGGAACCATTAATTTTCCAACAATAAGAAATTTATTTCAACTATTAGGGGAAAAAACTCTAGGATTTATATTTATTAAATATCTCCATAACATACCTGCTACTCTTTATATCTTCAGATTTAAGTTTCACTTATCAAACTTCTATTGGCTTTATTAAAAATGTGTGTATATATGAAAAGTGTGTTAGGTGTGGCCTATGAGCACATAGTTGTATTCCAGCTACAGAAATTCAAGAAACAAATTGATTCCATTTTTTCCTATTAGAATAAGCTTATGAAGCACATGATTGCCCGATAAGAGAATCTGAAATGATAATAGAGCATTAGACAATATCACTAAAACAATTATCCACAGGAATTCATACAAGTGACTATGCAAGAAGGCAGGCAGGGAAAGAGGCTATAAGGGGTCAACACCAGGAGCCTCTTCTGGCATTTCCTACTTAGGAGTTGCTGAAAAACTCACAGATCAGAACAAAGTAACAATCCCTAGGCATTACAGAAAGCCAAAATAAAATGCATTTTTACAATGCACCATTAGTTTATTTAGTGTCCAACATGCAGACTTAAGTTGATCAAACTCAGGGCCTCATGGTATACAAGTTTTATTTACTCATGATTTATCTTTGCCGATTAATCGTGCTGTCCCTACATTTCAATCCAGTACCATTTGCTTCTCAGCCTCATGGTATACGAGTTTTATTTACTCATGATTTCTCTTTGCTGATTAATCGCACTGTCCCTGCATTTCAATCCAGTACCATTTGCTTCTCAGCATGAGCAACCATTCTTATAGTCTAAATATGTTTTCTTTCAATCCACTATCTCGGTTTATTTTTTGGTGTGTATATTTATGGAATATGTAGTATTAATTTATGTTTTAGATCATCTACAAATAACGGCTGCTTCAAATCATTCTGTCTTTGCAAATTTAAGTTCATACATTTTTCATTTGGGTCTGCCTTTAGTGTACACAAATAATCCATTTTTTTTCTCATAGTATCCTGTTACACACACATAGTAAAGATGATTTTGTTTTTCCTCATGACAGACACCTAGGGTAGCCTTCTGGTACTTGCTAAAAATAGAATAATGTACTAGTTATACCTGTGCCAATCTCGCATGCACTTTTTAAGAATTTTCTAAGCGCTTTTTGCTTAATCTTACCTTTTTAAAAACATGTTAGCCTTTATAGAGTTGAACATTTCTTTACTGGAAGTTAAGATATATTTAAGCAAAGGTGAAAATAGTGAAAAACAAGCAAATAAGAAAAAAGACTGTAGCCAAGGTAATGAGAAAATAATGAGATAAGCTGACACACTAATATATTATTTTGAATAATCTAAGGAAAGGAATACGAATTAGTAAACAGTAGCTGCCTCGAAAACAAATCATGCATATTTAGGGAAAATGTTAAAGAATGTGTCTCTACATAAAATAAACAGTGAAAAAAAATGTAAGAGGAGTTTAATAATCATTCAAATACAACAAAAACTCAAAAAATAAAATAATTGCCTCTAAGGAATTTTTCCTACCTAAACTAATTGGCATCAAACAATAAAAATTACATAGGTTAAATATAATCCCCAAGAACTGGTAGTTTCTCTCAAAAACATATCTTGGTGGGAAAAGTAAAAACAAAAACAATTTAGCTGCTATAAAAGATGTTGTTAATATGTTCAGATTTGACATTTACAAGTCAAAACTGGTCAGATAAAGTTTAGTTTAGCTATAAGACTATATTTTTTAATTGACACTACTGGAGTTAGAATTTCAATATAAAAAGAAATGTTACAGTAAATATTGGCACAAGAAAAATTTCCTTATGCAAAATAAAATAGAAATTAAAATTATGTACTGTTAGTTATAATATTAAGCTTTTTAAAGTCGGGCCTCCCTGGTGGCACAAGGGGTTAAGCACCACGCTATGAAGCAATTTGCAGCCTCTGCAGCGTGAGTTTGATCCCCGGGTGTCCAGAGAAAAACCCACATGGCGCAGCAGACCACTCCTGTCTCACCCGCTGCTCCCCTCAGCAGTGTATTTCAGTCAGTCTACTTGTTCTGCTCCCCACTCTGTCTCTGGTGAATCCTCTCACCCTCCCTGCATCTCTGGCCTGTACCCCACCTCTTGTGTGCATAAATAAATAAATCTTTAAAAAAAAAAAAGCTTTTTAAAGTAAAGTTTATAAATAGTCTGATGTATAAAATTTCTGAGGCAGTTATTTTATTTTTTGAGTTTTTGAATGATTTTTATCCTCTTCTCACAATTTCCACTGTTTATTTTACTTAGAGAGACATTCTTCAACATTTTCTCTCTTGCAATAAAATTATACCAATATGGGGGGGCTATACCAATATGTATTTTATAAGGCATTATAACTCATGGTATTAAACAAACATAAGTTGATAATTTATATTTTACATTGATATTAAGATTGATGAGAAAAAATGCATTTCTCAAAAAATGAAAAAGCAAAATATAATTGTAAAAATATGAAATATGTCACTTATTTAATTTCTGTTTTCTATCCAGTGATTTATATTTCACTTGCTACTTACCAATGTAGTATAATTAAAAAGTTTATCATAGTTAAAAAAAAATTGAAGCATACAATGTTTTAAAATTTTCCTTCCAACTCAATACTTCTATACAAATGTAGAGGAGAAAGAAAATAAATATGATCCTCTATAAGGAGTAAACCAGAGACAGAGCTCAGAGAGCACGGTGGGAAACTGTAAAGACACACATGAGCTGAGTTTGAACAAAGCCCGCTGATTAGCCAGCTACATATGTGTTATCCCGATGAACTAGTCTTCAAGCAGTAGCACGTGACAACATAATAGAGTTCCACCTCAGTTCACCAGGTATTTAGATGACCATCTGTGTAAGCTAATTACCTTTAGCCAAAAGAAAAATAAAATTCTAGTATCTTTATAACAGGAGGCATTTTTGTAGCGTGACTACTCTGGAGTCATGCTTTGCTTCTTCCAAAGAAATTGGAAGACAGAGAACCCTGGTTCCCTTGATGTTGCCATTTCAAAGAAATGGTTCCCAGGTCCTAGAAACTAATTAAGGTGTTAAAATGATTCCCATCTTATCAGACAGAGAAAAACCTTACATTTACAAGTTTTCTATGTAAAAAAAAAAAAAAAAGATTTATTTATTTTTATGTAAGAACTGGGGTACAAGCCAGAGGCGCGGGAGGGTGAGAGGATTCACCAGAGACAGAGTGGGGAGCAGAACAGGCAGACTGACAAAATACACTGCTGAGGGGAGCAGTGAATATATGTATTTTTGTATTATATACTAATATAGCATACGTAATATAATTTATTTTTGAGACAACTGGTTTACAACATTGTGTGGCATGTAGTGTGTGGTAACATACACTGGGGTGATATTTCCCTATGCCTCTAAAGTCAAATGCAGTGTTCTGATTAATATTTCCTCAAAAATTAAAAATAGAAATTTCATACAATTTAGTTATCCTACTTCTGGATATTTATTCAGAGAATACAAAACACTGATTCAAAGAGATCTCTCTCACTCCCCTGTTTATTGCGGCACTATACAATAACCAAGAGTTGAGAACAACCTACATGCCCATCAAAAAATAACATAATTAAGAACTAATAGCTTATATATCCCATGGAATAGTTCTCAGCTCTAAAAAGTTAAATTCTGCTTTTTTTTTTTTTTTTGCTTTTTGTTTTTTAAAGATTTATTTATTTATTTATGCAAGCACTGGGTACAGCCAGAAGAGCAGGAAGGTGAGAGAACTCACAGAGCCAGAGCGGGGAACAGAATAGGCAGACTGACGAAATACACTGCTGAGGGAAGCAGCGGGTGGCAGGAGAGGTCTGCGTGCTACGTGGGACCCTCGCCAGCGGCGGGGGATCCAACCAGCGCTGCAGAGACTGCAGGCAGCTTTGCAGCCCAGCGCTCAACTGCTGTGCCACCAGGGAGTCCCCTAAATTCTGCTTTTTGTAACAAGATAATTGGCCTGAGATGGTATTATACTTGGTAAAATTAATCAGATGAAGATAGACAAATCCTAAATGATTTCGCTCATAGCTGATATTTAAATAAATCAAATGCACACTTTCATCATTTAATAGTTACCAGAGAAGAGAGGATAGTGTGGGGGCTAATGGCAAAATAGGGTCAATTATATGATGACAGGTAAAATGGATTTTTAGGTGACTTAATATACAGGCATTGATTTATAATGAGGGAGACCTAAAATTCATATGCTACAATTCAATGTTATATCAGTAACATTCAAATCCAGATCATCAATTAAGACTCCCTACGGCTTATTATAACAGAATTAAGGTTGATATAGACTTAGCGTAATCTTCATTCTGTTTTGCTCAGAGTGTTGTCAGGTTAAAGTTGCATATTTGCTACATATATACTACTGGTGGCTGAAAATTTTCCACTCTTTTTTGTTTCTAACGCATTACCAGTAACAACACTGTTAAAAATAGCCTCGGATTGTGATGTCTTTAGAGTTATGACAAGCACAAACCTGGCTGTGAAACCTCTTCCATTGCTGATTTACATTAATAGAGACAGACAGTTATTATTGCCTGTCAAGTCAGAATTTGACATGAAATTTTTTAAGATGCACAATCAGAAATGCTCTGAATTTCCACTGAAGTGTTTTGCAAATAACTGTTTATCTGGAACCAGAAATAACAATGTCCAAGTTGTGACACAGATTTATTAGTTTTTTTCTTTTTGAGTAACAATGACATTTTTATTAAGACATTAAAATAAAGTTGGCCCATGTGAGTATACAGTTTGATGGGATTGGGAAGCTGTAAAGATGTATTCCCTCAGCCCCATAGCACTTCAGATAGAGGCAAATTTCATTTCCTGAGTTCTGTTATGCTCTTTTGTGATGGGTAGTGCTTCCCACCCTAATGTCAGGAAACATTGCTGTCATTTCTCTCACTTTAGCTTTCCCTTTGGTAGAATGTCATATAAATGGAATTAATTTGTCTTTTCTATTTTACTACTGTCAGCATGATGTCTGAGCTGCATCTAGGCTGCAGTATGTATGTATTTTTCTTTCTTTTTCATTGTCGTGTAATACTCTATATTATGTTTATGCAACAGTTTGTTTTATTGTTCATTGGTGAGTGGATGTCTGGGTTCTTTGCAGTTTTGAGTCATATAACTAAAGCTCCTGTGGGGATCCAGCTATGCATCTGTGTGAATACTCAGAACAGGCAGATCTACTAAAATACACTGACGAGGGGTGCAGTGGACGAGGCAGGAGAAGTCTGTCGTGCCATGCAGGCAGCTCCCCGGCCAGGGATCAAACTTGTGCCCCAGTGGCTGCGGATAGCTTCATAGTGCTGAGCCTTAACCCTTTGCCCCACCAGGAAGGCCCCCTGGTTTGCTTTCATATTAGTGTTTTTTGTGTTCTTTGGGTAGATTCTTAGGATATGGAGCAGGAGTTCCCAAGGGCACCATAAGTGGTTTGTGTGAGAAAGGAGAAGCATGAGCAAGTGTAAGAAGAGGCTACACTGTCGTAAACCTGAGAACACAAAAAGAAATGTTCTTGTTAAGGGAACATGGTGTCAAAGAAAAACTCCCCATGCAGCCCAGGGAGCCAGCTGTGGGGATCTCCTGGGACTCTGTGGGCTTTCTTGATTCATCATGCTCAGCTCTGCCTGTGGCCCTAGGTGAGTTCCTAGCTGGGGTAGGTGACCTGCTCCTTCTGTTTGCAGTGGGACTGCACTGGCAGAGTCTTGGGGCTGAAAGTGTATGGCTTGGTACATCCTACCAACTCATATAAGCTGTATGAGGGTGGGAGCGTGTTTTCACTTCAGTAGACAGCGCAGTGTATGACACATTGTTAGGACAGTGGATGCTCATGGGTCCGGGCATGTGTGCTGGTTGAAGAACAAAAACCGCCAAGTCAGACATGAGAGCAAGGAAGTCTGGGTTTATTGAAGCAAGAGGACAGAACTCCTGACAGCAGGAGGGGTCCAAGAGAGGATGCCCATTTACTCCAGCTCTGTCCATGACTATATACTGTCAGACTCCTCTTGCCCAATGTGATAAACTGTTGATTAGGCCCTAGGTGGTCGGGAAGTTACTTTGTGATTGTTTTTCTGTTCCCTGGTTATAACCAGACCTTACTCTAGGCGGTGGCTAGCTCAGCAACATTTCAGGAAAACACTTCTATTTTCCTGGGAGCTGTTTTGTTCCTTCTGCTCCTATATTGTTTAAAATCACTGTCCATGGGCCTCCCCGGTGGCTCAGGTGGTTGAGCACAGCGCTGTGAAGCTGTCTGAAGCCTCTGCAGCGCGAGTTCGATTCCCAGCCGGTTGGGGAGAGACCCACATGAAGCAGCAGACCTCTCCTGTCTTGCCCGCTGCTCCCCTCATCAGGGCATTTCAGTAATTCTGCCTGTTCTGTTCCCCACTCTGTCTCTGGTGAATCCTCTCAACCCCCACACCTCTGGCCTGTATCTCGGTTCTTGTATAAATAAAATAAATCTTAAAAATAAAATAAAATAAAATCACTGTCCCATGTCTCAGCCTTTCTTTTTCCCCAAGTTCTCCTGGTCTCAATTCCTCCCAGCGTCAGCACAGGAGTTAGACATGTAGAGTGGTTTTCCTGGAAAAGTACACATGATTGGCCTCTATGGCTTGAAATCTAAGAAAGTCAGACTGACAGGGAAACACAGCAGGGAACATGGTAGAGTTTAAGGACACTCATATTATGCTACTGGCTTCAGTATCTTTTTATAGAGTGTTAATGTACAGAAGGAGCAATTGGCAGCTGCTGTTATTTTTTAAATATTTATTTATGCATACAAGACTGGGTGGGTACAGGCCAGAGGTGCAGGGGGTGAGAGGATTCACCAGAGACAGAGTGGGGAACAGAACAGGCAGACGGACTGAAATACACTGCTAAGGGGAGCAGCGGGCAAGACAGGAGAGGTCTGCTGCACCATGTGGGTATCTCCCTGGCCAGGGATCGAACTAGTGCTGCAGTGGCTGCGGATAGCTTCATAGTGCTGCATCTTAACCCCTTGCACCACCAGGGAGCCGGCTGCTGTTTTGAAACCTCAATAGATTACATCACAGTTTACCTGGAGTGGTGGGAGAGAGGTGGGGAGAGGCAGTGTGACCCCAGGGGGAGACATTGAGGTAGAGCTTCAGATCTTCATGGAAGCTTGAGTTGAGAATGTCCACAGTATTGTTGCTTTATAACATAGGCTGGCATTGAGCAGAAAATATGGGTAACATCCACAGATATTTAAGCTTCTAGTTTATGGCCACCAAGATGTACAGTCCATCTGAGAGTTCCTTTTTAGGCATTTCTTCATCCTTGTTTCTTTCATTTCTGTAATCATTCTGCTTCCACTCTTCTTTGTTTGCAGTGGAACTTAGATCTTCCTTTTGCAGCTAATGTTTTCTTTTTATTAAAAGCTTTCTTGAATTTTTCCATCCTAATTACAGCCCCAATTTGCATCCTAATGTCCTTCCTCTCCTTTTTCATCACTAATTATTTAGGTTTTAAGTTATTCTCAAATAATTCCTACATTGTGTCTCCTTTGTTGGGTTTTCTGGTAATTTCTCAGCTCTGGCCTTACATTGGCATTCCTGTTGTGTGGCACCCAACCTCACCCACAGATACACCATTTATTTAGTAGTTCTCATTTCTAGAGTTCTTAAAGCTCCACTCAGTGGTTTTAATGGGTTTTTAATGTGCAGACAGGGATGAGAATCGTTGAATTAGAATATTTTCATTTCTGAGTGTTTTTACAACCCCCGTATGAGTTTTTAATATGGATTTAATGGACAGATAGGGATAAGAATCTTACAATTCGATTATTTAAATTGGATTATTCAATTAGAATTCAGAAATTACCAGGATTGACTGCTCCTTCTTTCACTATACTTGGAATATACTGAAAAAACTACAATGGGTTTGGTCCTCACTGTGGGAAGTGTCACTGAAAGGAGGCATCAGGGGCACCCCAGCATCTGGTGATGTTTGTCAGCAACACAGAATTTCCTGCGTCAGCCGCTTGACAACAGGAGAGACTTTTGCTTGACCTCTTCACGATTTGAAAATTCTTCCAAGGGCCTCCCCAGTTGGCGCAGCAGATTGAGCGCTGTGCTATGAAGCTGTCCACAGCCTCTGCAGCACAGGTTCGATTCCTGGCATGCCAGGGAGATACCCACATGATGGGGCAGACCTCTCCTGTCTTGCCCACTGTTCTCCTCAGCAGTGCTTCTGGTCCATCTGCTTGTTCTGCTCTCCGCCGTTTCTCTGGTGAATCCTTTCACCCTCCCGTACCTCTACTTGTACCTCAGCTCTTGTATAAATAATAAATCTTTAAAAACAGAAAGAAAGAAAATTCTTCCACACAGGAGTTAGTTCATTCATATGTTTTGAGTGATGATGAGTCACAGTCATCTTCATGATCTCTCTCATTGTTAAATACAGATTCTTTTCTCAATAAAAATCACTGGGAAGAGTTAAATCTCTCAGATATTTGGGCCACCTGGTAGAGGCCTGGTGAAATCTTGATTGTTCCCAACTAAGGGTTCATTATCTAGGAACATGTCACTCCACCAAAACTTTGAATCTCATAAACTCTTTTTTAAATTTAATTTATTTTTTTAGTGTAGAAGAACTGGGGTATAGGCTAGAGGTGCAGGGGGTGAGTCACCAGAGATACAGCAGGGAACAGAACAGGCAGATCTACTGAAATACATTGCTGAGGAGAGCAGCAGGTGAGACAGGAGAGGTCTGCTGCGCCATGTTGGTTAGCTCCCTGGCTGGGAATTGAACTCAGGCCCTGGTGGTAATAGCTTGATAATACTGAGACTTAACCCCTACGCCACCAGGAAGGCCCCCATAAACTCTTGTTTGTAAAGGACAGTAAGTTCTGAAGCTTCTGTGTCAGGAAGTATGACAGTCATACCACCTGGGTTGCCATTAAGGGAAATGCACCCCAAACAAGAAAAAAAAAATGCCTAGGAGTTTCAGAGGAATCAGAAATTTTCCAGAGAGGCTTATCTAATGCTTTTACACTTTCTCCTGATCAATATCCGGAAATTGACACAGAGGAGATAGTTATTTTCTGCCTTTCTAAGACAGAAATATCAGTAATGTTCTGAGTCAGATTTTGAGGAAGCTGTTGCAAAGCTCACCAGCCACACGACTGAATAGTAGGTAGAATGCAAAGCACTTAGAATACATTGAGTAAGTCTTTGCATGGTTTTTGCCATAAAAGATGTGCCTCCATCAGCCTGTATATGCTCTGGAAAACCACGAGATAATGCAGACTAGCTTTACTAGTCAGGGGTCAGTGTGACACAAGCAGAATAGAAAACATGTCAGGAGCAGGGAGGCACCTCCAGTGGGGTCAGAGGTCTGAGGAACTCACCAGCCAGGAGCAGACAGGACAGAAAGAGCCAGCCCTGCAGTCTGACCTCCCTCACCTGGAGACAGATGTGTCCCCTCTGGCAGGAATGACACGGGCGGGTGCAGTGGTAGCCTCTGCAGCGCAGTGTCTTCACTTTGTGTTCTGATTGATGGGCACGATGAATCTAGGACCCGTGGGTCTGATGAATTGAGGGGCCGTGGCGGCTGTCCAGTGGTTTCATCTGAGGGTGACCCTACTGAGCAATCACAGTAGTGACCCAGCAGTTTAATCAGCAGCCATGATTTGTATCCACATTCCATGGTCCTCACACGCTTATCTTTGATCTGTCACGCTGTAATTTCCCAAGTGGCATTCCACACAGCTAGATTATTGATGGACCCCAAGAGTGGATAAAATCGAGTGTGGGTCATCAGGGACGATTTGGCTAAAGTTATGAGACTGGCCCAGCGTCGCACCCACTTATTGTAGCTGTCACATTGGCGTGTAGGTGCAGGTTGCTGCTGCTGAAGCTGACGGCCTTAGCCGTAGGTCACCCAGGCTCAGTTATTTGGGGAACCCTGAGTGAATCACAGGCCCCAATGAGGCAGCACTATTGAAGGAGACGGCAGAGTCAGGATCAAATTTCTTCCAGAAAGATAGATTCACTGGTTTTCTTTAAAACCTAGAGGTAGTGTGCTATAGGTCAGCTCTATTCTTCAGTGAACTATTTCCATTTGACAGGTGACACTTTAGGGGTGCCTCTGCCCTTGTTAGTTGTTGTTGAGTCTAAGTTGACTTATCACCAAAATGGGAACGCAGGTGGAAGGATCTGTTGATTTCTGTGGGTGAGACTTTAAATTTCAATGAGAGTCTATTAGCAATCTGTTTTTCAGGTGGATTTTCCTGGTGGCTGTGTCAAGGAGAATATGGGGTGTGGGGCTGCTCTGCTTCCTTTCCCAGAGCCTCCAAACATCAACTCATCAGCCACAGAGACTTTTAGCTCAAAGAGTTGTCAAGTTTGGTGGACCCAGAAGTGCTTGCATTTCTCTAGATGCGGTTCTTTCCAATCTGTGGCGTCACCCCTGGCACTTAATGCACAGATGCATACAAGCTGGTATATACGGTCTACCTGTCCTTCAGGTGGAATCTGCAGCAGCAGTACAGAGATCTAGCCCAGAAGGCCTTATCTGCTGGGTTATGTTAGTTTCCCTTTTGCCAAGTAAGCTTTGTCCAAACCCAGTCAGTTTATGACCTTTAAGAAAGAAAAAAAAGGGGCCTCCCTGATGGTCTGGAGGTTACGTCACAGCGCTATCATCACAGTGGCCCGTGGTTATGACCTGAGTTCAATCCCTGGCCAAGGAGCTGCCCCACATGGTGCAGCAGGACCTCTCCTGTCTCGCCCGCTGCTCCCCTCAGCAGTGTATTCCAGTCAGTCTGCCTGTTCTGCTCCCCACTCTGTCTCTGGTGTATCCTCTCACCCCCACATCTCTGGCCCGTACCCCAGCTATTGTATAAATAAAATATAAATCTAAAAAAAAAAATAAAAAATATAAAAATTAGTGCTGGTAGATTACAGAGACTGAAGGATAATTATAACATTAAAATCAGTTGTTGGGGAAAGTAGGAAAAAAATGTTATATATAGATATAGATATAGATATAGATATAGATATAGATATAGATATAGATATTTTAACCAATACATCCCCTGATTGTTTACAGCAGTAAAGAGTACTTAAATTTGGCACCTATCTAAGGCAGGGACTTAATATGAAGTAGTCAATATGTCTATGAATATTTTGTCAGAAAATACTTTATTTTACAGATGTACTTTGAGAACCACCTATTCATTCCACTTATAGTCTTGCTGAGGGGCCACATTCCTGCGCCTCACTCCTGAAACTCTCATTCACACAGGGAAGAAGGAGTAGAATCAAAATTTGAATTTGGAACAAGTATCTCTGAAACTGTGTTTATGATAATGGTAACCAAAGTCTTACCATTTCTTTTTTTTTTTTTTTTTTTTTTTTAAGATTTATTTATTTATTTATTTAAACATACAAGCACTGGGTACAGTCAGAAGCACGGGAGGGTGAGAGAATTCACCAGAGCCAGAGCGGGGAACAGAACAGGCAGACTGATGAAATACACTGCTGAGGGGAGCAGCGGGCGGCAGGAGAGGTCTGTTGCGCCATGTGGGACCCTCCTCTGGAGGCCGGGGAGCAGCCGGGTATCGAACAGGAGCTGCAAGAGGCCGCGGGCAGCTTTGCAACACAGCTTTGCAACCAGGGAGGTGAGGCCCCTCTTACCATTTCTTTAAGCACAAAAAAAGATTATCTCACCTGATGGTGATAGCGAAAAGTGTTATTTAAAATGCTTCATTTGCTTTTATGTAAAAAAGGTTCAACTGTGTTTTTTAGTATCTGATATATTCACTTACATGATTTGTTATCAGTGAATTCCCTTAGGATGCTGATTCACAAATCCTGGAGCACTTTGCTTTTACACAACAGGACAGTGTAATCAGTATGAATTGGACTTTTTAATAAATTATCTATTGATTTTCCTACCCCACCAACATTGACAAACCACATACCTAGGTATGATACCACTCAGGCAATATTTATAAAATATGTTCAAGGTCACTTCTTATATTTATATCTATGCAATATTCATCTAAACCCTATTCACACATTAAACAAGAGAAGCAAATGTTCAAACCAGGAATAATCAGGTTCAAAATTATTCTGTTCTCAAGAAATTGCTGCACAGAATCTCACATCGATATTCTAAGGTCCTGAGACAGGAAAGACATTATGAGTTTAAAATGAGCACAAGAAACTCAGCTCTGTACTTCGTTCTCTGTAAGCAATTTCAAGGGGATTACTATGAAAATTCAATTTTGAAATGATTCTGTTAACGTATTAATGAAAGGATTTCAATTTATCCCACCCTGCTGGGTCAGAAACAGTGGTAGAATATTAGATTCGGGAGTTGTAGTATTTAATGATGCTCTTATCTTCAAAGCACTGTGTGCCAAATTAAACCTTGGATGGAAGTTGATGTACCATTTGACTCTCTCATTATTGACTTGGCCATGGACAGGCTGCCAGTTGTAGAAAGTTATGACTGAAACTTGATTGCCCAGATGCTGCTGGCACAGTAGTGAAAGGAGTGTGTGCTTGAGTGGTGATTTCAACCCCCACCCCAGGTTGTCCATTTTCAACAGATATGGTGCTTTGATATATTTTTTGAACTTTTTATGAACAGGCCATGAAGGGCTTCCTAGATTCATATATTTAAAGATATACTTAGGGGCCTCCCTGGTGGCACACCGTTAAGTCTCAGTGCTGTCAAGCTATCGCCAACCACTGCAGCTTGAGTTCGATCCCCGGCCAGGAAGCTGACCCACATGTGGCACAGCAGACCTCTCCTGTCTTGCCCACGGCTCCCCTCAGCAGTGTATTTCAGTAGCTCCGCCTGTTCTGCTCCCACTCTGTCTCTGATGAATCCTCCTACCCCCTGTACTCTGTCCTACACCCCAGTTCTTGTATTCATAAATAAACCTTTTAAAAAATAAAGATGTACTTATATTCAAAATTAAGCAGTGTTAAATTAAAATAGAATATCTTACTCCCAAAGGAGACAGGTAAAATTAATTTTTATCTTAATCATTTATATAGCTGGAACATCAAATTAACAAAAATGTTTGAAATCTATGTCCAGGAGCTAATAAGCAATCGTGGTATACAAAATGCAGAGGTAGGGCCTCCCGTGGTGGCACAGGTGGTTGAGCGCAGCACTGTGAAGCTGTACACAGCCTCTGCAGCACCAGTTCGATTCTGGCCAGCCTGTGAGGGTCCCACATGGTGTGGCAGACCTCTCCTGTCTCGCCCGCTGCTCCCCTCAGCAGTGTATTTTGGTCAATCCACCTGTTCTGCTCCCCACTCTGTCTCTGGTGAATCCTCTCACTCTCCCACGCATTTGGCCCGTACCCCGGTTCTTGTATAAATAAATAAATAAATCTTTAAAAAAATAAGCAGAAGTACATAAACATCTAAATTATGCTCATTTTCATGAATTAAATTGTGAATGTGACAATTTTTTTTTTCTCTTACTAATATTCTTAAGTAACAATTAAACTTTAAGGAAGTTAAAGGCATTACATGGGCCTCCCCGGTGGCACAGCGGTTGAGTGCTGGGTTGCGAGGCTGCCTGCAGCCTTTGCAGCGCCAGTTTGATCCCCGGCCACCAGGTGAGTGTCCCACTTGGCGCGCAGACCTCTCCTGCTGCCCGCTGCTACCCTCAGCAGTGTATTTTGTCAGTCTGCCTATTCTGTTTCCCACACTGGCTCTGGTGAATTCTCTCATCCTTCCGCACTTCTGACTGTACCCAGTGCTTATATAAATAAATAAATAATTCTTTAAAAAAAGAAAAGGCATTACATTAAAATATTATAGTATCCAATGCATATAGCAGTTTGACACTTCTTCCACATGAATGAATTTAAGTTTATGTAGTGCTGTATTTTTTTAAAAGATTTATTGATGCATACAAGAGCTGGGGTACAGGTCAGAGGTCTGGGGAGAGGTGGTGAGAGGATTCACCAGAGACAGAGTGGGGAACAGAACAGGCAGACTGACTGAAATACACTGCTGAGGGGAGCAGCGGGCGAGACAGGAGAGGTCTGCTGCACCATGTGGGTTGCTCCCTGGCCGGCCGGGGATTGAACTCGGGCTGCAGAGGCTGTGGACCACTTCATAGTGAGGTGTTTAACCCCTTGTGCCACCAGGGAGGCCCTATGTAGTGCTGTATTACCTCTCAATGTTCATGAAGTTATTCATCTAGGTTACCTTTTACATGGGATTGTTTTAGCTAAGTTTTGCTGTGTTACACACTAATTCCAAACCTGGTGGTTCTAAACAGTTTATGTAGTTCAGATTTTGTGGGTTGGTACCGCTGAGCAGATACCGCTGAGCAGAACTTCCACTCACCTCAGCTGATTCACCCACCTATCACCTATCAGTAACTGTCATCTGGGGAGGGGCTTGGTGGCTGTGGGGGAGCCTCAGCTTTAAGCTGACTTCTGTGCCCTGTGGTGTCTCATTGGTTAGCAGGTAACTTGTTTATGTAGTGTTTTGCTTCCCAAGGTCAACAAGAAAGCTCGTCTCAAAGCACAGATGCATGTGTAAACATCTATTAGTGTTAGGTTTGCAAACTGCCCCATCCCGAAGCAAGTAACAGCCCATCCTAGAGTCATTGTGAAATCCTTAGTGACAGGCAAGGAACTAGCAGAGGAGGCTTCTGTAGCCATTTTTACAATCAACTACAGCCCTCCCTCTGGCCACAGATTATTTACTCTTTCCACATGCAAATGTCCTCCAGGCTACTCCGGGATCCCCAACACTCTCATAAAATCATGGCAGGTTAGCCTTGAGGTCTGGAATATTTGGGAAGTGTAATCATAGATGGAGGTAGCGCCTGGAAAGCAGTTACTCTTGATCCGGAAAGTGATGAAGTAAACTGTGCTATCTGAGTCTGACCCATACAGCGTCCAGTGTTAAGAGAGGATTACCTGCAATAGAAACACCTAAAATCCTAACAGCTGCTGCTTCCAAACGTTCTGCAGTCCAGATGGGCACAGATGGCAAATCAGACCTTGGTAGACTACTTTCTCTGTTGAAAAAGATCATTCCTCCATTTGGTCTAAATTTTGCTCCGTGGAAGTGTGTTTCCTGTCATTTTTCTCTGATGTTCTCTCCGAATTCCTCCCCCATTCCACTTTCTTTTGAGTTTCTTGACTCTGCCCTGTGTATATTGATTCATCTCTCTGAGATTTCCTTTATTTTCTCCATGAGATGCACCCGATCTGCAGCTAAATATGTCTGCCAGTAGATCTTCTATTTGGAGACATTTGGGGCCCAGTAGCCCTGCATGATTTGAGTATCTCATGCTCCTTTGGTCCAAGCCATTGGCCTTTTTCATTAGGTAAGTTTTTGAATTTAATAAATCAGTGTTGCCTATTTTAATGTTTTGCTAAGCAGCTTTTCAGTCTTTGCTTCATACTTAAAGATTTTTTTTTTTTATTTGTTCTCTGTGCTCATCCACCACAGAAGTAAGTAATTTAAAACAGCAGCCATTAGCTGCTTCACCAGTTATGGGGAGCAGTTTGGGCTGGGTGCAGCTGGTTGATTCTTCTGCTCATCTCAGCAGGACTCACATGTTCATCTTTTACTAGTGAACTGGTCAGCTGGCATTGGGTTGGTTCCCTGGGAGTTCTGAAAGGATATGTCCTCTAGTCTCCACATATTATATATTCTTCCATCATAAGAATCCAGGCCTGTTTTCATGGTGATGAGTCCTGTCTCAGCTTGAGTCTCCCTGAATCAAATCCAGAGGTTTGGGCTGTGGGGGGCAAGATAATTTTTTGTGGCCAACATCTAAAGAAAGAATGAAAAAGTATATTTGGGAAGAGAAAGGAGTCAAACTTGATACAACTCCAGTGAATACACACTCCAGACTACGAAGGTTCTCTAGAGGTAGTCATGACCATTAACACGGCTTTACTTCCAGCAGCATGAATCTCTGAGGCTGATGCTGCAGAAGCTGATCTCTGGAGTTTGTGTGCTACTTGCAGACTCTGGAGTTGGGCCATAGTCCTTCCTGAAAGAGTATCTGAAATACCATTCTCTAGATCTAGTACCTCTCCTAAAGCATCAGTAAACAAGTGTCAGGTTGTATATTTGCTAATGTCCTATTGGTCAAGGAAAACAGTATAGCAGAGAGAGACAGTCACCAAAGGCATGGGCACAAGGAAGAATGGGTTTGAGACAGTCTTTGCAATCTACCCTGTTGGGATTTTTGTGCAGTGATGACCTTAAATTAGCAACATCAACTAAGAACAAACAAGCATATATCCTACCTCTTCACATGCAAAATTAATTTGCATCTGCCCTAAACATTAATGTTTTTAAAATCTAAAAATAAAGAACCCAGGTTAAACAAAGTACAAGATTAAACCATAAAGAACAAGGGAACAGTTGATCATAACACTATTTTGGTGAAGGAAAAGAAAAATATAATGCTTTCTCCTAGAAATGAGAGAGTTCAGAGACTATGCCTTATGCACATATGTTTTATAATTCAAATATTTGGGATTACAAATTACGATGTTAAGATAATTTACAGCTGAATATGACCTAAAGTTATTTTTCTGATAAAAATTGACAATTTCAATTTGGCTTCTACTTAATTTTCTCTTTCCAAATGAGATAGCTTCTAATTTCTTGACAGAAGGCTCTGAAGACAGAAGCAGCTTATACTCCTGTCTGTTTATGGAACTTTTTGAAAAATGTATTCATGAGTTGGCAAAGACAGAGCCCACACAGTCTGGCGTAGCTGATTATCATGTCTTAGGAAATGAAGAAGGCCCCAAGGCACTGAGGACTCTCAGTCATTAGTTGTGGTTTTCCCACAAGGTAGTTACATAAACTGACAGTTTGGCAAAAGTAGCATATCTTGCTTATCCTTCCAGTAATTGAATGAAATTTCATTAAAAGTATAAAGTGTTCTCACTTGCTCACTGTTAGAATTAAAGTGCCAGCCTTTCATTTTATATGTAAAAATTATAAATAGCTTGGGTTGATAACATATTTTATATGATACTGCAAATTATGAAATTTTATACTTTGAATTTTAGCTGGGAAAATCTTGTGAATTGGGTGATTCTTTTTCCTGAAAGTATCAACCATTTGTATGACTGTAAGTTTGCTTGTGAAATGCCTTACAACTAATTGAAGAAAATTTAGCATTTGTCAGTAGTGTAGGAGTATTACAAGTTGCCCACAGTCTAATAGGACAGTGACTCCCAATATTTTCAGTGATTGTGGA
Organism: Talpa occidentalis; assembly: GCF_014898055.3. Lineage (NCBI taxonomy): Eukaryota > Metazoa > Chordata > Mammalia > Eulipotyphla > Talpidae > Talpa > Talpa occidentalis. Next base: position 91,804,245 of record NW_023601322.1, on the reverse strand, counting down.
TGTGATAGTTTATTATAGTAACTCAAAAATGTATTGTTTCTATTGCTCATCCGTCCTATTGCTCTAGGTTTCTTCCTGGTCTCATTCCCTTCTGTCTGAAGAATTGTCATTAACAACAATCTTAGAGCATATTTGTTGACAATGAATTACTTAGTTTGTCTTCTTTCAGGAATGTCTTCATTTCATCTACATTTCCCAAGGATATTTTCACTATCTATAGAATTTACCATTGACAGTTCTTTTCTTTCTGTCAGGTTCTTATTGGACCCCATGGGCTCTGATATGACCTGTATAATTATTTCAATTATTGTCACCCTAGAGTTAGTTGATCTTGTTTTTGCTGTCACTGTAGCTGCCAATGTCATGGAATTGTGTATGGTTGGGTACAGAGGAGAATAGATAAGGTGGAAATAAAATAAAGATAGTTTTTTTTTCCATATACTCTCTCTGGTCCCAGTAAATAGCAAAGGGACAGAAAACAACAGAAAAAACTAGTAGTCCAAGTGAATTAATAATTACATTAGTATAGATTATCTTAAAACACCAATTATACACTACATAGATTGTCAAAACATATTCAGAAAATGTGACCCAGCCATATGCTGTCTATAAGAAACTCACTTCAAAAATAATGATGTAGGTAGGTTAAGATAGAAACATGGAAAATTTATATCATGCAGAATTTAATCCATAAAACTTGAGTTGTAGTATATTAATATCAAAAGAAAGTACAACTCTCAAAGCAAAGGAAACTATCAGGGATGAAAGAGCATGTTACATATTGACAAAAGGGTTAGTTTCCAAGAATAAATAACAACTTTAAATGCTTACAAATCTGAAAATAGAACTTCAAAATACACTAAGCAAAAAAATGAAAGAACTACAAAAAGCAATCCACATAGGTGAGATCTTAGCTTTTCTTTTTCTTTTTTTTTTGAAAATATTTTTATTCATTTATGCATACCAGAGCTGGGGTGTAGGCCAGAGGCATGAAGGGTGAGAGGATTCACCAGAGACAGAGTGGGGAGTAGAACAGGTGGATCTACTGAAATGCACTGCTGAGGGGAGCAGCGGGAGAAATAGGAGAGGTCTGATGTGCCATATGTGGCTTAGCTCCCTGGCTGCGGATTGAACTTAGGCTGCAGCAAAGACAGCACTGAGACTTAACCCCTAGGACACCAGGGAGGCTCAGTAGTCACTTCTTAAAGGACACATTCAGGTGAATACCTGCACCCTACTTAAAATTATCTCTGAGTACTATAATTTTGAATACAATATCTCTTAATTAGGCTTCATACAGGAACCATGGAAAAAAACTTTATTTTCTTTTGTATATTGTCTTTCATCATCCAAATGCTCTGATATTCCCATGTTAACTTAAAATTTTTTTTTTCCTCAATCTCACATCATTCTCCATAATGCATGTCATCCCCTGCTTTTAATGCTCTCTTTGAATCATATATTAAACTCACTGTCGTCAAACTTATGTCCCCCAAATTCCATAAGAATTGCAATTCTCCACATCAGCATAGGCCTCTACATGGTCTAATCCAACAAACCTTCCTCCCTGCCCATTTTATTGTCCTGTAGGCCACACATGTGCTGACATTTTCTCCTTAATGTGTTTTGTGAAATCTGTCTTCCAACTTCAGTACCTGCTGCTGCTTTTACCTTCTTGCTTGATCTACCTCAGACAGCTCACCTCTGATTTGGTCAATTTTCTGCATTTATTAAATGGTCTCTGGCGTCCATGGAGGCAGTTGGCATATGAGCATCTTAAGATCAGGGCTAGTGTCTTTATTTGGGAGATTCCCATATGGTATAGAAAACAAGACAGTGGGCAGATGAGATTATGTAGATAAGGAGTGTAAGTCAGTGTTTGAGGCATTACTACAGATACATTTCCAAACAGCTCAGAAAACACCAATTAAAAAAAAGATAAGAAAAGGAGTAGCCAGTAGTATAAGAGTCGTAAGCCAAGCTACAAGGTAGGAGAGAATCGTGAACCAAGAGGAGCATGTAGTGGTAAAGAGACAGTAGTTAATGGCGCCAAGTATCACACAGAGTGAACAGGTTAAGGATACAGGGGCTGCTATTAGATAAGAAGTATGACATGTCATCAAGTCCATTGAATTTGTTCAGTCACTAACAGCCACAACAGTGTGACACAAAACAGCATCTCCTATTTGGAGTGACGCCAGAGTTTATCAAAGAAGACAGAGTTACAGGGATAATATTCTAGTGGTGGACACAAAGGATAAGTAATTGTGGTGTAAGGATTATAAATCATTTTACAATTATATCTCTCAAAGACACTATTATACAGTGGTAGATCTAGCAATCTTCATTCAAGGAACTGACTGTACAGACACACTTGGACATACAAAAAATAATATGTGAAGGAGTATTGATTGCATCAGCATTAATTGCACCATTGTCTCTGATAGCGAAAGAATATTGAAACAAGATGCTTTTCCATGTGAGACCTGTAAATGATATGTCAGTAACATTTCTGTGTAGCTGAAAAAATAAATAACAGATGTGTTTATGAACTGATATGAAGTTGACCACTGAGACACACAGATTAAAACATATGCAATATGTATACATAACTAAACAAGCAAAGTATCGAACACTTAAAATAACATACCACCATGAGTATTGGAAACTATGCTGATTTGAATAAATAGAATTTTTTCAAAACACTTTTTTTAACTCCACATCTAGATACATGATTAATGATTTGAGGCATAGGGATGGCAAATAGACAATTGTAAGTTTTTTTTTTTAAGATTTATATATTTATGCATACAAGAACTAGGGTGTAGGCCAGAGGTGTGGGGTGTGAGAGGATTCACCAGAAACAGAGTGGGGAACAAAACAGGCAGATTGACTGAAATACACTGCTGAGGGGAGCAGCAGGTGAGACAGAAGAGGTCTGCTGCACCATGTGGGTAGCTCCCTGGCCAGGAATCGAACTCGTGCTGCAGTAGCTGCGGACAGCTTCATAGGTTGAGTCTTAACCCCTTACGCCACCAGGGAGGCCCCAACTATTGTAACTTTTAAATTTGGAAACATGAAATATATTACTATATAAAAATTTTCAGGAGCGCAGTGAACAGTTCCTAGTGTACGTTATTTGTTGTAGTTTATTTTGTCTGTGTTTGTCATTGTCCTACGACATTGGAGAGAGCACATAGCAGGTCCCCGGAGTAGGGAGAGACACCTGTTCAAGAAAGCTCGCAATCACATCTTCCACCACCTCCTCCTGAGACTGTCGTGTGTCTCTGGTCAGTGATATCGATGCAAGTAGCATTCCCTTAGGTAAAAAAAAAAAAAAAAAAATTACAGATTACAGTTGGTTCAGAAACATCTTTAGAATAAATACCAATCATTTCTTAAAGGGAACTCAGTATCAGTAACTTTGACAAGTTGTATTTTCTGGGGATCATTACTCACATAAGTGGTAGAACTCTCCCCCTCTTGCTGACAAGCTTTTCTACTCTAGAGGGTTCGTGGAGGAGAGTGAGGGGGGCTCTGGGAGTGAAGGTGCTGGTTAGAGTGCAGAAGTGTCTTGGTCAAGCTCTTCCACCAGAAAGTTCTGAGCAGGCGCTCCTGAAAAGAGCTTCAACCCATGAGCATCCACTCTACCTGGAGGCATCTGACTGGAGGTGCCCTGGCTGGGGTCCAGTCATGCTGATGAGCCTGGCTGATGGGGAGGGAGGGAGTAGAGACCAGGTCTTTGTCTGCACCTGCCTCTAGAAACCTGTTCTGCTCTGGAAGTGACTAAGTCTGGCGTAGGGACAACACCTTTCCTTTGGCTCAGCTGGTGATCATCTGTGTTCAGGCTGGAAACAGCACAGGAAGGACTTGAGTCTGGAGCCAGACTGTTGAATAAGTTATATCAGCATACTCCTAGTGTTATAAAGCCGTATTTATATTCATGTCATTTTATTAATGCTGTGAAAGGAAGGTGATATTGTGAATGCAATGAAAAGAGTGAAGGTACAACCAATATTATCTTAGGCAGAGAAAACAATCCTGTTTTGAAATGTATGAAAAATGGGTTATTTTACCCTTCTTTTAACTGTCGTTTTTAAATGACTATTGGAAAGATTTTAGAACTATCTAGAAAAGAAATAGTTAATATGATGATGTGGAAAATTACTTGAGAAATAATAACAAATACTGATTAAAATACAGAGGAAATGCATACTGGTAGGTGAATGTAGGATTTGACATGTGGATATCCTGGGAAATTTGATGCGACTCTAAGAGCAGGTTGTACATAATGATGCCGCATGAATATATTTGGATTTTAAATATATCTAATAGAATTGGATTTGATTGATTTAATCTTCACTGTATGATGGATGTCTGTCTAGTTGGAAATAGTTTGGCCTCCTCGGGCAACAGCAGATGTAGTATTTGCATAAGTAGGGGGTTAAGTGTAGGCTTGTGTTTTTGGACGCCTCTAGATTTATGACACCAAATAATGTTTTATGCAGATGGAATCAAATCTGATGATATAATGGATGCCAGTATAAAGTAGACTTAATTTATTTCTCTTTACAAGAATAAATATTTTATAGTAACTCTACAATAATTTGAGATAAAGGGTTTCCTCATTCGTGGATGTATAAATCTTACATTTTTAAGTAAATAAATGACTTCAATGTTTAGAAATCACTTTCTTATTTCTAATTTCATTTGTGTCATGTATGATGGATGCCTGTCTAGTTGGAAACAGTCTTTGAATTTTTTACTGTATATTACCTTTCCCTAGGTTATGGCTGTTATCTGCCAACCCTAAGATTATATCTCAGTTTAAATCATTTACTCTAAAAGGCTCACTTAATAATTTTAGAGTGTATGATAATTGTAATATTTTTTTCTATGAACATACTTTGAGAGAAAAAAAGGTGGAAAGCAACTTCCTATTTAAAATAAGACCCTGACCCATTTTACCTTGTGAATGTTCAACTCATTTAATCCTAACACCTCAGGTAGAGATATGAGGGATAATAAAATGGGCATTAACTTTGATCCAGGTAATCTTGAGGAAAGACCTGTTTTCTTCTACTATTACTATATGTTAAATAGAAACAATGAGCTCAGTACCTCAGTGACATTGAAATAAAACCTCCACACAATATGGTGAAATATTTTAGTTGCATCATTATGTATCTCTATGCATTGACACATAGACACATGCATTTATGTAAGTATATGCACACTGCCTGCATAATAATTGTGTATATGTGTGCATATGTGCATGTGCCTTATATTCATCCATATGTAGTGTGTATATCCATGTATATGTGACTCTGGTACTGACTATAGAAGTAAGACTAGCTGCCTTTCTAAGAGTTTACTTAGGGAGTCTAGTAAGGGAGGCAGAAATAAGTAGGTAGGGACCTCCCCTGGTGGCGCAGCGGTTGAGAGCTGGGCTGTGAAACTGCCCGCAGCCTCTGCAGCGCTGGTTCAATCTCTGGCTGCTGGCAAGGGTCCCACATGGTGCGACAGACCTCTCCTGCCATGCCTGCTGCTCCCCCCAGCAGTGTATTTCATCATTCTGCCTGTTCTGTTTCCTGCTCTGGGGCTCTGTTGAATTCTCTCACCCTCCTGTGCTTCTGACTGTACCCAGTGCTTGTATAAATAAAGAAATAATCTTAAAAAAAAAAAAGATAGCAATAATGGGTTGGATGGAGTAAGTCTAAAAGCTGGATGATCAAGAGATCATCCTAGGTGATTATTTGCACTTTTAGAAGAAAGATGATGAAATTCTGAACAAAGTTTATAACGTTGAATGAAAAAATAGGAAAGTGTAAGAAACATTTACAAATAGGATTATTTTTGACAATGTGGCTCAGTATATGGGCATTTAATTTTATAATTTCAAATTATTTTTTAAAAGATTTTTTTATTTATGCATACAAAAGCTGGGGTATAGGTCAGAGGTGAGGGAAGTGAGAGGATTCACCAGAGTCAGAGTGAGGAGCAGGACAGGTGGATCCACTGAAACACACTGCCGAGGGGAGCAGCAGGAGAGACAGGAGAGGTCTGCTGCGCCATATGGGTCAGCTTGCTGGCTGGGGATTAAACTTGTGCTGCAGTAGCTGTGGATAGCTTCATAGTGCTGATGCTTAACCCCTTGCGCCACTAGGGAGGCCCACAATTTTAAATCTCTTTTAATTTTATTTGAAATTTCAAAATAGATGTCACCCAGCAGCGTGCATGGGTCTCAGTGTGGGCTCCATCAGCTGTGTTAGTGCAGAGCGGAGCCTGAAGCAGCAGAAAAAGAATGAAAACTTGTGTCAGAGTTACTCAGACATTTGAGTTTAATGAGGCAGCTATGGTATTCAGAGTTGTAGCATAATATAACTCCAATTTGAATTTTATGTTTTGCAAATTTCTAGGGCACGTCTCATTTATAAATTGCATAAGCCGCTTTCTGGAGAAAGTGGAGCTACTGTGTCCTAAGACAGAAACCACGTCAGGCTTTGATCTTTGGGTAGGGAGCAAAGGAGAAAAACTCATGCACAGCACTGACATTTCAGAAATATTTGAACAAGAAATACAATTTATCAGCTATCACTGTCCCTGTATGAACCGTGTTTTATTACTTCTGTGATCATTTAAAACATGTTTTTTAAATTCCATTGTGTCTATACTACTTAAAGATTGTGATATTGGGGGGTCAAAAAAATCCCACATTTTCATGGAGAGACCTTGTGTACTTTGAATGACAGGAAAAGGCAGCAGAAACATTGCTAATAGAGAACTCAGCCAAATCAGCATTATTATGCATTCAGTGGTTTATTTTGAAGTGTTTTAAACAGCTCATGAAAGAAAATACTGAAAAGAGCCTCCATAATTCCATTCATTAGTTATAACCAAGTTCAAGTTCAATGCTACATCACACTTGGTTCAGTGTCTTTCTCACTAAAAACATAAAAAGCAGTGTCCCTGTTCATTATTTTTATTTCTACCTGTTTGATTCATTTTTTGTTGAATTTCTAATTTTTAGTTCTTCATGTGAAAATTATACATATTTGTATTTTTTCCCCTTTGAATACTTTTTACTCAAAGTTGAAAGATTTACCTAAGTGCTCTGGTTCATTAGTACCTTTTAAATTTCATTTAAAGTCCTGTGTAGACTGTTATAGTGGAGTTGTATATTTTAAATATCCAGCGGACATCTGTATTGTGTGTGTGTGTGTGAGATCAGTCATCTGTGTCTCTTACCACTGTCTTTGATGGAAAATCTAAATGCAAAATGCAAAACTTCATAATTTTATTTCTCTGCAATGTATTTTGAACAATTCATCCACTTTGTATAAGTTTCATTTTTCTAAATACAAAGAGTAATACTCAGTCTTGATTGGTAGCTGTGAAAACTCTACAGCCATCACTTAGCACATAGAACTAACTAGCTTTCAACAGAATAAGCAAGTTGGAAAAATGTATTTATGAATTCATTAAAGTGTCAAATATTAACCATCAAATATATGTTTGACCTTGTGAGGGTACATGAGCGTCGCTACACTCAAAATTGCATGTTTTATAAAACCAAATTGCTCCACATTTGTGTGCTTTCATATGGCTTGAATTTTACTAGCAAGTGTCTATATGTCTGAGCCAATGCTTGTTAACTCTGACAGCGCTTCAGAGTTGCCCAAAAAGCATGTGGTTCTTTAGATTGCCTGACCTTCAAGGAACATTCTGAAGGCAATTGAGGCTTAATCCTCAAAAATTGTGACTTATTAGGTCTCTGGTGGGCCCAGACAAAGTATTTTTCTCAATATTGTACCAGAGGTTGAGAATTAGCACTCGTGGTACCTTGCCTTCCTATAAAGCATATTACCCCCAAGAATCTCTGAGCATTTACCTTTTAAATTTTTTTTAAAGATCAATTTATTTATGCATACAAGAACTGGAGTATAGGCCAGAGGTGCAGGGTTTGAGAGGATTCACCAGAGACAGAGTGGGGAACAGAACAGGCAGACGGACCAAAGACACTGCTGAGGGGAGCAGCGGGCGAGACAGGAGAGGTCTGCTGCACCATATGGGTTGCTCCCTGGCCAGGGATCGAACTCATGCTATAGTGACTAGGGATAGCTTGAGAGCACTGTGTCCTTCACCCCTGCGCCACCAAGAGGCCCTCCTTTTTTTAATTATAAAAGTATTTTGGGGTATAATGGACATAGAACAGGTTTCAATTGCACAATGAGTTGATATATTTCTCTGTTGAAGTATGATGATCACAGAAGGGTTAGCTACACAGCTATCACGTCACATGATTATAATTCATTCTGTGTTGAGAATGCTTAATATCTCTTAGGAACTTCACAGTATATACTACAGGACTGCTCTGTGACACTGCTAGTGTCACAGTGTTGGGCATGAGAGTTTCAGAACTTACATATCTATAAGTAACTACAAACTTGTCCCCACTGAACCAGCATCTCGCCAACTCCCCTAGCCCCCAGTTCCTGGCAATCACCATGCTCTGTTTCTATGAGGTCCATATTTTTAGTTTCCACACATAGAGCCTAGTTTGAATGAACCAATCAAACAAGACCCCATCTTGTCTCTGCTGCTGAGACCCCTGGGTGGAAAGCGAGCAGCCTCCCTCCGCGCCTATGTTCTAACTGTCAACAGCTACTAAAGAACAGCCTTCGCTGAACTCTTTTCATCCATGACTTCCAAAGATAAGCAACTCCTGTTCTCCTTACTGCTGATTGGGAAAAAATAAGGACCGCCTGCTAATGGATGTGAAAGTACTCACACTCGAGCTTTCTGTGTGAAGATTCCTGTCAACCAATCCAGATATTTCAGCCAATCATGTATGCCTCGTTACACCACTCCCCTTAATAACTGCCTGATGCCCTGGCCATGGAGGGTCACACCTTGGCACTTCCTCTTGTTCAAGGGCCCGGGTCCTCCCTATTCTCAAACTTTTTTTTTTTTTTTTTCCGATAATACTACAACTTGATTCTTTCTCAGGTCAACGCGTATAAGTGACTCGCATAGCATTTGTCTTTCTCTTTCTGACTTACTTCACTCAGCATAATGCCCTGAGGTCTGTCCATGTTGTTTCAAAAGCCAGGATTCCTTTTTTTTTTTCATTTTCTTTTGAACTTCTTCGTGATCTGGGGCTTGCATGTATTATGCTAAACCTGTGAAGAAGATTTGAAGATATTACAAAAATAAAAGTTTATTTTTCTGAGGTTCATTTTTAAAAAAAAAAAAAAGATTGATTTATTTATACAAGCACTGGATACAGTCAGAAGCATGGGAGGGTGAGAGAATTCACCAGAGGCAGAGCGGGGAGCAGAATAGGCAGACTGACAAAATACACTGCTGAGGGGAGCAGCGGGCGGCAGGAGAGGTCTGCGTGCCATGTGAGACCCTTGCCGAGGGCCGGGGATCGAACTGGCGCTGCGGAGGCTGCAGACAGCTTCGCAGTCCAGGGCTCAACCGCTGCACCACCAGGGGAGGCCCCTGAGGTTCATGTTTTAATATTACTGTAGTGCCAGGAAGGCACAGTGCAGGTTCCGTGATCCGGGCAGACAGGTGAAGGAGAGTTCTGGAGCCCTCAGTGGCTTTTCAGGCTTTTGTTGAGCTTTTACCAGGTACATGGCATGCAGGGGGGGTGGGGGGCCAGGAGGCTGGCAGGACTCCCAACTCCCAGCAAGTCTTCACTCTTTTTGAGCTCTCTGGGGTTCTCTCATGGTCTCTGCTTCTCCTTTGCTGCTTTGCTGGTTCTGCTGTCATTCTGCTACTCTTGTTCTCTGCTGGGTCCCTGTGATGCCACCCGTATAAGCCAGTCTCAGCCGAGGTGTGCCCACCTATGCATGCCCGCACCCTATTCCAGGTGTCCACCGTCAGGCATGCATGTAGGACCACAGGGATCCATCATCAATGCTAAAGGTGGGAGGGCAGAAAAGCCTGATAATTTTTCCCTAACCCTACACTACTTTCAAAAACTGGAAGGTTTTCTTTCAAGGTTTGGTTAAATCAGTTATTGTTTTTGTGTTTTTGGTCTGCTGAGTAATTCCAGAGGCTTTGTCTGTTCTGGGAATCAGAAATTATTTACAAGTGTTTTTCCAATACTCCATTCCTCACTGCAACATAGATGGTGAAATGGGAAATTGTATAGGAGATTACGAATATGGGCAGATAGATTTTTCAATGTGTGCAGTACTTAACTGTATACTTATATGCTGGTGGTGGCAACTCAGTCTATCGGGGTAACAATTACTTTGTGATAATTGTGAAATTTTGATGTAGCAATAATAAGAGGAAAACCACAACATGGAACTGGAATGTTCTTTTTTACATTCAGCATTTGTTTTCAAATTGTGTGGTCCTTTGAAATTCAAATCAGTGTAAAATTACTTAAGGAAAGCCATGGAGTATTTGTAACAGCAAATATGTTAAGATTCTATGTATATCATATACTTTATGCTTGGAGTACCAATGTTTTCAATTATGAAAATTGAAAAAATATTTACCATTTGGCATTTAAAATAACTTTTCACCCTAGTTATAGCCCAGAATTTTTGCTACAAATTCAATTTTTGTTAATATGAAATGTCTTATTTTTAGATATTCATATATAGATTCATTTTAGAGTTCATATTTTTACCCAACAATATTGGGGTATTTTTTTTCATCTTCTCAAACATTCCCCCCAAAGGTTAAAAATAGGATAATTTAAAACTGATTAATTTTACATCTTCACACACACACCCCCCATACACTCAAATGTTCCAAGGAAACATTCTACCCATTGACACATGCCAATCATTTCGACACAAAGAGATTTTGCTTTGTTCTTACCAACTCTAAAAGCTTCCTTCAATTATCTCAGAGCTGCTTCTATTATAGCTGTTGTATAATTGGCAAGAACAATTTTCCTATTTTTGAGACTGTAATTGTAAAAAATGCCTTGTAGTCAGCATAGGAAATGCAAAATACTCAATTTGTCAAGAAATGCAATCTATTTTACGAAATCCAGCTAGTTCTATGGATGAAGCAGTCATCAAAGGGTGAATTTGATGGTGCATATAAATACTTACATTGTTTAAATATAATATATATGTGATAATATAATGGTACAAATAAGTAAAAATGGTAGTTATGTTAACCTCCTTTTTTTTTTTTTTTAGTTTATTGGTTTTTAACGCTTTATAATTTCTGAGGTATAGTTCCATATGGCAGTTTGCTTGCATGTCTCATCACACCCAAGAGCAAAGTCCTAATGCCCCGCCCTCTTTCAAACTACTCTTCCAGCCCCCTTCCCTTATCCCATCCCCTCTGCTTAGTCACAATAATTTTCAGAGTCTAGGAGTTGTTTGTGTTGCATTAGTTCATTTGCTTTGGTAATTTATATTCCACATATGAGAGAAACAATTCTGTTCTTCTTTTACTTTGACTTATTTTGGAAAATGTAATCACTTCAAAGTCTGTTCTTGTTACCAATGACAAGATTTCTTCTTCCTTAATAACTGGAAATTATTCCACTGAATGGATATACCATATCTTCTTTATCCACATATCTGTCCATGGGATTTTAGGTTAGTTCTTGTTGATTATTGTGACTAATGCTCCTATGAAAATAGGAGTGCATACACCACATTGGTGTTTTAGCACTTTTCAGGTGAATACCAAGCAGCAGATTGCAGGATCACATAATATTTCTATTTTTATTTTGTAAGGAGTCTCCATATTGTTTTCCATAGTGTCTGCACCAATTTACATAGCCACCAATATGTGAGTCCCTTGTTCTCCATAGCCTTTCCAAGAAGTGTTGTTTTTAGTCTTTTTGATTTAAACTATTTTAACAGGTATGATGCAGTATCTCATTGTAGTTTTGATTTGCATTTCCCCATATATATGCCAGTTTAAGACAGATTTACTCTGAAAAATGCCAATAGTTGATGGGGGTAACCCAATATTATTCCGTTAAAAATAAATTTAAAAATGTGTCAAAATCAAAAATATTACAATTTTAACCTATATTCTGTTTAAATGAAGTTTTATGTATTAGAATTAATTTTAAGGGTTAAAGGACACACAATGTTTAATTTATCTTTTTTCTCAAGTGTCTATAGCAGAGATGCTGGTAGATGTTCATCCTGTAAACACAGTGACTTGAGATTGATTGCTTTTAACCTTCCCTTATTTGTTCTTACATTCATACATGGCTTCTCATTTTATTGACCCATTTAATCACTGCTGAACAGTCAATAGAATTCTTCACTGACATGTAAATATTAGAATTCATGTAAGCGTATCAATCAACAAATAGAGGGAAATTCTGAATTATTAATCTTATAGGGAAGCATTAGAATTATGTGCATACCAAGGCATACACATCTTCAATAATAAACAATTAGCAGATTTTATTTTTGTTATTACGTAGTTTAATTCTGTGTTCACACATACTACAAAAAAAACAAATCTAAGACAATTATTGCAAAAAATAGCATTGTTTTCCCAAATGCACACATTCATATGCATAAAGACCTTTAATTTTGAAGTTTTCTACGTTCTGACATGTGATTTATCTTCATCGGAAGGATGTGATTTTATCATGGGAAGGCAGTTGTAATTTCAAGGCACAGTACTGATGTTCAAGACTGTCTCTTCTTTGTTAAAGAAAAAAAAATCATGTCTAATAGTACATGATAAACTGGAAATATGAATTGGTAAATATTCCAAAAGAAAATGCAAAGAGTATTCATCCCTGTTTTAGCACAGACTACTTTTAAACCAGTCTGCATAATTGTTGTACTTCATAATTGCAATGCTAATCATAATAGTAAAAGGAGTCTCAAGATAATAAGAAATCAAATTTTCTATAGGGATTTCTACCTTAGTTTGGTGGCAAATTACATTGTTAAAGTTATTTCAAAGTCAGATTTCAACGTAATATTTTCCGCTTAATTATTTATATGATGTAAATCAAACATGAATATTTGATTCCATAAAACGACTTAAAACCTGATTACAATACATATAAAGTTAAGAGCCAAAGTTTTGAGAAAATATTTGAAACCTCCTAGAGAAATGCATTTATTTCTAATGTATATTTAAATGCTATATCATCTGCTTTGACTATTTAAATATGTTCATATTCAAGAATAAACACAATCATATAATCAATAGAAAAGAGAAAAAAATACTAAATTTTTGTGTTCTGTTTAAAATTTGAAGAATTGGCTTTCTTACTACAGTGATGAACTAAAATTGCAAGAAACTGTGGAGTCTCCATTTTCTATCCTCTACAGGAAACCCTCCTTACATTTTATTAGTCTTTTTCACTAATGAGTCAAAAATCAGTAATTAATGGTACACATTTCAGGCTGCCCAGTGGTGCAAACAAAACAGTCATTCATACCACCCAGCGTAGCTGTGGAACTAGCTAAAAAGATATTAACAAAGTTCATGTATTTTAAAAAAAAAATTGGAAAGTGGTTTCAGGATTAAAAGAATAAGCTTCAAACTAACAGAATAAATTTATCTCATATCCATTTTGGGTGATGCAATCATTTGATGCTGATATATTTTCTAAAACTTGGCCTGCATGACTATGGGACCAGTTGCAGTCAAATATTTTGTTTGTCACGTAACCTCCATTTGTCTCAGAATTCAGGAGTTTAGTACCGGTAATTCCACCTCTTACTCCACTCATCGAGTGACAAATGAAATGAATGAAACGTAATGACGTTATTAAATACTCTGAGTAGAGAACTGTTTGCTTTCCTGAGACTTGGCTTTATACATTGAAACAAAATGTAAAGTATGTAATTGTTTTTCTGAAATTACAATTAGAAATAAGTATTTTAAGAAGTATTAATAATTCTCACATACAACTAAGAACAAAGTTAAAAAGTGAGTTGTAAGATTTGCTGTACACCTTCAAAACACAGGAGGCTAGTGCTAAATTTTCTTTTTTTTTTTAATTTTTTTAAAGATTTATTTATACAAGAACTGGGGTACAATTCAGAGGCACGGGAGGGTGAGAGCATTCACCAGTAAAAGAACAGGGAGCAGAACAGGCAGATGGACTGAAATATGCTAAGGGGAGCAGCAGGCGAGACAGAAGAGGTCTGCTGCGCCATGTGGGTTGTGCCCTGGCCGGCGGGGAATCGAACCTGCGCTGCAGAGGCTGCGGACAGCTTCCCAGTGGTGGGCTCAACCCGATGCTCCACCTGGAAGCCCATAGTGCTAAACTTTCAAAGAACATTTATTCTAACAATCCACAGTTATTAAACTGGAATTCCAGAAAGACAATTTAATTTTGATCAAAGTAGATGCTACCTTTGTGCCTTGGAGGTGAAGCCTTTCCCTGAACTCATGTGAGGGGCTGCAAACACATCTTGAGGAAATGAACGCGTGTCACTCCCCTTACCACCTGCTCATCGTTAGGCAGAAATGCTTTCTAAATTACAAAGTCAGAAGCTGTGATTTCAGTTATCCGGGGTTTTATCTAATTCTTATTTGTATTTACTGAAACAATTGTTTTTGCTAATTCTACATCACACGTTTGAATGCCAGATAATTAGTTCCATAAGCAGGGGGGCCCTGTGATGGGCGGGATCCCCCAATGTTCAGATCTTCAGCAGTGGGTCCAGCCACAGAGGGTGGCCCGAGACGATGCTTAGTCATAACTGGCTCCCATTGAAAGTGCTTCTTGAGGGCGACAGAGAACCACCAGAGACTGATAGATTGCATCAGCCGAGGAAAGCTGTCGTGTAGTTTACTTAAGCACAAAACATTGTTGGAGGAGATAAGGCTGTGGGGGAAGAAGTGTAATATTGCTGCGTTCTAGAAACTACGTGTGAAGGTTCATATGCGACCGTGAGGCTGCGATGATACTGATGTCGTGTTCTTGGAGTCTGTGAGTTCGGAGTGTGGAGTCCTTGGGTTCACCCTGGAAAAGCTGTCACCAGAGCTCCCATGGCGAGTTTCGCAGGCGAGTTTTTCCACGAGACAGTTTTTCCATGAGCCTTTTTATGTAAAGGGGACAGAAGCGTGAAAGACACTTGCACAGACACCAGCGGGCAGGAAGAGCTGCCCCAAAAGGGACAGGTTTGCTGAGAGAGGCCTGCATGGTCCCAGGTGGGCGGCCTTGAGGAGAGCAGCCTCCGCTGAGGGAGGTCAGTGCAGAGAACCCCTGGTGGCACAGGTCACATGCAGGTAGGAGGCTGCTGCCCTGCAGAGGGACAGAGCGGGTGAAAAGAAGCACCTGCATAGTCAAGGGTGGGCAGAAGGACTGTGGCCCCTTTGTGGGGGCAGCATTCGGTTTTAGCATCTTCTTTGGTGGGGAGGGGCTCAGCTTTGTGGGTGGATGGTTTGTTCCTTAATCTCCATATCTTTCCCTTCAGGCCTGTGCTCCTGACACTCCCTGCAGCAGCCTGATAGTTTCTATGGCTGGGCTGGTGGCTATGCTGTCTACCCCGCCTTCTGGTGTGAGACAGTCCAGACCTGTGATGGCTCCTTTTCAGTTTTTCCATTCTTATCCTCCACCAGTATGATGATTCAAAGTGTATCTCTGAGATTCAGACAGAGATGACAACTCGTTAAAGTAAAAGGCGGGTAGTCAGAGTGGGCAGGGAAGAAAAGCTCAGAAAAGAGTGGGTGCAAACACGGGAAGGACCTGGGGGCGTGTGTGGGGATGTTTGTGGTCAAAGTCAAACTGCAGTGAGCGTGATTGATGCTTTGGGGTGACCTGGATGGAGACTTACATCTGAATCACGTCCAGTATCTTAAGCCAATCTGACCTCCCTGAGGGAGCCTCCAGCTGAGGCAGCTGATGAGGAAGCCGAGTCCCCCTTCCGCAGCTGCAAGATTTTCAGGCCACTCAAGATCTGGGTCCCGCCCAGGCCCAGGGACCGCCTTGAAGCCCGGGCCTGCTTGTCTTTCCCCTCAGCCATGTTGGACCCGCTGGAAGCTGCTCTGCCCGTCCCGGAGACCACAGTCCTGTAAGTCATCGTTCTCGTACCTTCTTGGTATGTGTTTGGCGTGAGGTGCGTCCACGTTGAAATCCAATTTTCACTGGAGCGTCCTCCTGGTTTTACAAGCGGTCTGGACACATCAGCATTGCAGATTGTTCAATTGATTATAACTTTGAGTATTGACCTGTAGGTTATGGGTGTTGTTATTTTTATTTGGCTAAAAATAATTGTGGAAGCGAGTGGGTTAATAAGTGTGCACCCACTGACTTGAAGGTGTCTGTTTACTTTTTTTGTGTTTTCTTTTGAGGCACCATTGGTTTCGAGCTCTATGATTCTCAGGTACAGAACATTTAGCTTTCGGTCCATTTTTGGCTTTTGAATATGAAAGAAGGTCATGTGAATGCAAAGAACAGTTGAAAACCTGAGAAAGTGCAAGTTCAGCCTGGAAATGGGTCTTTTGGGGTGAAAGAACAGGTATTACCCATATTTCATATAATTTCACCTTTGCTACTATGCAGTTTTCTTAGAAATAATCGTGAAAGTATGTATGTTTGCACGTTCAAATAAAAGTGCTAATCCCCATTAGATTAAAAGACCTAATTCTGGCACTGGGGAAGGGAGAGGCGTGCTGGCCACTCAGCCCAGTCCCAGCCGCTGCCCCCCGACAGGCAGTAAGCCACAACCCCCATTTACATGTAGCTCTCCCCGCCTGGAGTTGAATGCATGGACAGGGGCCTGTTCCCACCCCACAAAAGGGCTCTTGAGCCCCTCTGGACGCCACGGATACCAGTGAGGGCAGACAAGGGGTCAGCTTTTACTGATGAGCAAAAGATAAGTCTGGGGTGACCTCTCTGGGCCTGAGATACAATCGCTTGGGTGCCAGAACTGGGGGTCATGTAGGTTTTCAGACTGGGGTTTGAGAACAAAGGAGTTGAGGTTGATTGGCTGACAACAGAAGGAGACTGGGCTTGGCGGACTTCTTTTGTTAGGGCTGATTGTGGGCACCTGGGCGGCGTGCAGGGCCCGTGACCACTCAAGGTGAGCGTGTCATGGAGGCTGATGCTTGCAGCCCCCAGGTTGAATTAGCCCAATCTCAGGTCTGTGGTTCCCTTTTCTTTTGAGTCTTGAACTCGCTTCTCCCTAACAGCCAACTTGATAAGCTGTGGAAGAACTCAGGTACTCACTCCAACTGGAGGAAAAAAATGGTAAAAACAAATGGTGCCAAGAAATTATGTGGCTGCAGGAGTCTGGGCCTAAAATCATCAGGTTTTTAATGTGTTTACCAGGCCATGAGAAGTGTGAAATTTATTTACAACATTTATATATTTTTAAGATAACTTCAGGATTAAATTAACAATTTCTGTTAGCTTCACATGCTGATTTCTGCAGTGTGCGCGCTAATTATACTGTTTTACCAGTATACATTTATATAGATCTTCATTTTTTTTTTTTACAAATTCATGTAAAAATTGCACCCATTGTTGAGAACAATAAGACAAAAATAATTGTGGATGTCTCCTGGTTCAAGCCATAATTGGGTCTTATTTCTCCAAATGTGTTTACAAGCTGGAAAAAAAACATCAAAGTTATAAATAAGGGTCAACCTGTTTTCTGATATTGCAATGTGTGTAAGGCTCAATATATTTGAAATGGAAAACTCTCATCATGTTGCATGAACTTCTGTGTCATTGATTTGTTCTTTGTTTTGTTCATTTTTACCATTTCTGAATCTGAGCACATCACTGGACGCTATTATAGCCTGTTCATTAGAGTAGCCTAAAATTCTAATGTTTCGATTAACTTATTTAGATGATAGCTCATTAAGTTTCTTTGGGCAGGAAGGTCATTTCAGTAACTCCAAGAAGCACAAAATAGCCACTTAAGTTTTATTTTGTTAGATGTGATGAACATTCTTTTAAAAATGTGGAAAATGTAGAATTGATTGATTCTGGAGAGAAGTGAAGCTTAATTTTCAAATGCAGTTATTGTCAAATATCATAAAAATACTTTAGCCCTTTTGTCAGGTGTGGTAGGCAAATTTTTTTCCAATTCAGCAACTAGGAATGTTTCATTTTACTTATGGTTTCTTTCTCTAAGCAGAAGCTTTTTAGTTACATGAAGTTCTGGTTGTATTTTTTTGTTTTGTTTTCATGGTTGCTGGAATGAATCTGCAGAGATGTCCCTGAAGCCTGTGTCACAGAATGTTTTGCCCATTTTCTGTGTTTTATGGGTTCAGGTCTTACGTCCAAGTGTATACATTTGAGTTGACGTTTGTGTTTGGTGTGAGATGGTTTGGTTTCATTCTTCTACATGTGTCTAAGACTGACTGGAAGTTAAAGGTAACTATTTGACTTCGTGTGGGTCAGTACCCATAATATTCCCAAATTGTTCAAGGGTCATTTATAAGGGAATTGATTTCTTGAGTTTAAGTTCCAAATCTCCTATGGAATTGATTTACATTGGTTTATTGTGTGATTTTGCTTAAATTAGTTTAATTGAGAAATGAGAATATGAGGCCTTTCATTTTCATAGGGCCTCAGGGAGCTAACCTTTTATATCCTTTATTAATAATAATACCAGGGCCTCCCAGGTGGCGCAGCGGTTGAGCGCTGGGTTGCGAAGCTGCCCGCGGCCTCTGCGGTGCCGGTTCGATCCCCGGCTGCTCCCCGGCCACCGAAGGAGGGTCCCACATGGCGCGCAGACCTCTCCTGCCGCCCGCTGCTCCCCTCAGCAGTGTACTTCGGTCCTTCTGCCTGCTCTGCTCCCCACTCTGGCTCTGGTGAATTCTCTCGCCCTCCAGGCTTCTGACTGTACCCAGTGCATGTATAAACCAAACAAACAAACAAATAGATAAATAAGACATGCCTCTAGAAAATTAAAAAAAAAAAAAACAAAAAAAAACAAAAAACAATAATAATACCATATAACTGTATAGCTTAGTCTCTTAATGTGGTAATACTGATATCTAAAGCCCTTGTGGGAGTATAAGCATATATTGAGTGTATCTACCTATATATTCATAGTAACAGTAAAATATTGGTATCAGCCAACCTTCTTGAGCAATTGATCATATTAAGCATTTTTCTAAACATATGCACTGTATTTGTATAATATTGTATTTATGTTATAGTCACAGTTAAAATTGTGTTACATGAACTTTGGGATACTTCAAGTTGAATTATTGATACATTATTTTTAAAAATGTGTCTCAGAAACCTATTACAGTATTAAGTCTTCTACAGATATCTGGATGAAAATATGCATTGCTTAAAAAATTTCACTGATATATTTATTTTAAGTCCATATTTATGGTTCACTATAAGGTACACTTTTATCCCAGTTGTGTTTAATTATTAATGCATTAATGAAGTGAATATTGAAACTATATTTTCTATTAATTAGTAACATTATATATTCTTTAAATTTTCCGGCTCCTATATACAAACCAGGTATAGTCCCTTTTGCTCTCGACCATATTATCCATGCTCCATCACCATAGTCACTTAGACTCTTGCCTGTTTTGACCACTCCTTTTTTCCCCCTCCCCTGCTGTATGCCTCAGATCTATGGACAGCTTGCTAGCTTTGTCTTTTTCTTATTTTGGTTTAGTTTCTTCATATTCCACATATAAATGAAACATTTTGATGCTTATTTGTTTCCTACTTGTTTTGCTCAGCATGACCCTTTCTAGCTCTATGTATGTCACCACCAATGGTATGAGTTTATCTTTTTTATTGCCGAGTAATATTCCATTATGTGCATACGTCACATCTTCTTGACCCAGTCATTTGTTTGGGGGCATTTAGGTTGTTTCTATATTTGGCTATTGTAAATAGTGCTGCAATAAACATAGGAGTACAGGCTTCCTTTCAAACTATTGCTTTTGGGTTCTTTGGCTAGATACCTAGGGTGGAATCACTGGATCAAGTGGTAGATCCATCTTTAGTGTTTTGACAAGCCTTCACACAGCTTTCCATAGTCGCTGGACCAGTTTGCATTCCTACCACCAGTGTAAGAGGTTTCTCTTTTGTCTACATCCTCACCAGCATTTGTTGTATCTGGTTTTTTAGTGTAGGCCATTGTGATAGGTGTGAGGTGGTATTTCATTGTGTTTTTGAGTGGCATTTCCCTGTTATCAGTGATGATGAGCATTTGCTTCCTGTGCCATTTGCTTTTCTCCATGAGAGAAGTCTGTTTAGCTCTTAACCCCATTTTTTCATTGTTTTGTTTTTGTTGAGTTGTGCAAATATTGTGTCCCATTCAGTAGGGTGTCTCTTTGTTTCAATTGTCTCTTTCACTGTACAGAAGCTTTTTAGTTTGACATAGTCCCAAAAGCTGAATATTTTCTTTTAATAGGAATTTTATGCAGTAAACATTATTTTGTACACATCAAAGAACAAGAATTTTAATGTTAAGAATTATTTCATTTACAATAAATAGGTAATTTTAAAAAATAGGTGATTCTTTGAATATTAAGGTCATGGGACAGGATTTTGAAATACTAGGTGAGATCATGACACCTGTATCGGCAGAGCCAAATAAACCTAAAATGGAGGTGAAGTGAAAGTCAGCATAGAAGTCATAAGCAGTAAAGGTAAAAAAACGTGAAAGCAATAGCTTTCAGTAAAGCTTTAACAAAAGAATACAGCAAAAGAGTATGAGAAAATGCTGCAGCTTGAAAGTAATTTACCTTCACACAGTTTCACTTTGAGTTGATAATAGATTTTGTGTCCTTTGTTTTCCAGTAAAATATTCATTGTCCACCCCATTTAGAGCTAAGTTAGCCAAAAAATTTCTTTAAAATATAACACCATTATATTTCATAAGGTTTTTGAAACTATATAACATGACATTAGAAAGCCTGGAGGATCATAATTCAATGGTGAGAGAAAACATTTTTAGATCCCTTTTCCAGAAAAGTTATTTTAGCAATACTCACTTTATGTAGTTCCCAGTGTAGAGAGGTCATGTTTTTTTTCTTTGTATATTACTAAACAGTTGAAAATGGTTCAAAATGGAGAGAGAAATAGGGCCACTCAGATCGGGACCCAGCACATGCCTGGTGGTTATGGATCAGAACCCGGTTCCCCAGCAGTTAATGAACTGCTGGGTCAAATCTAAAACATATCAGCGGCTTGTAAAAATGGATTTGGATTTGATGAGAAATGTTTCCCTTCAGGCTGGCATGGGCTGCATGTGTTAATAGACAACTGATACCTTATTGAAGTGGAAGCTTTTGGCTTCATGGATCATGCACACGGCTGGAAAGCGGAGCCCACGTGCATACCAGAGTCCCTTGGTCCTCTTGAGCAAGGCTAGAATTCTGCTTTTTTTTTTTTTTTTTTTTTTTTTTACTGTTGATGCTAAAATTTTGGTTCACTTTCCATCAGAGTTAGTGTCTTTCCAGGAGGTTGCCCTGTTCGTAATCTATTATCCGCAACATGTTGTAAACTAACCAGCACACTCCACACTCACTGTGACGGGGACCGTCGAGAAACACTAGTGTCCCCCAACATGCATATCTGTGGGGTTTGAGAATCCAGACAGGGTGGAGGAAGCCCCTGCAGACATGGGGAGGACTTGCAGACTCCCACACACAGTGCTCTCCACCCCCAGTGGGGTGGGCCTCTGGTCTGGCTGGGACAGTGCTGGGTCTGCCTGGTTGACCCCAGGTCACGGCAGCTCAGGTGACCAACTGCCCTACAGGCACCTTCTCCAGTCTCCTCATCTGGCCTGGGGAAACTTTGGACCATCAGGCCTTCTTTCATATGTCAAGTTGTTCAGATCCAACAGGGAAGGGACATGCCAGGAAACTGACATTTGCTTCCTTTTGATTTGGAAAACCATGTCATTCTTGATTTCTCTGGAACATTTTTGCTGACTTCTCCTCGAAAATATGCAATGACATCTGGCCTCTCAGTGACATGATTCTCTCCTGCCCCACCAGCTTCCTTACACGATCGTTTCAGGATTACAGTCTGTTCTTCCTGCATCTTTGGAAGTTCCAGTTCAGATGCCACATTTGAGGTCAATTGTTTCTCATTCTGTTATTTCCACTCTTTCTCCTTTGATCTTAGTGACAAACCCAGTGCTGTCACTGTTCAGTTTTTCAGATTTAAAATAAGGGGAGCTGTTTTTCTGTCCTGTCAGCATTCCAGTAAGCTTCCGAGGAATATCATTAAATCTTTTCAAGAACGTCAGTTATTGAAATTCCTGCTTAAACTTCTCTGGAAAATCTCCATCCCTTGGAATTGGAACCTGTACCTGCTATTCATTTTCTGTGCCAAATCAGAGGTGACTGAATAGTTCCTATAAATCATAACACCTAAAAAATGTGTCCTGTGTTAGTTTACATTGTTCAACTCACTTGTGTCCATCAGCTACTAGATTCCCATCTCCTTAATACTTGGACTCTTAACTCTCAGCATACAAGCTCATAGTTTCTTCACAGAGAAGATGGAAGTCACTGATGATGGTAATGAACTGAGTTAGAAAGAATTACAGTTTCAGCTCTGTTGAGATCACTTCATAATTCAGCAAGACACAAAATTAAAATTAAAAAAAAACACATACTCTGAGCATTAAAAACTGAAACTATTGATAGGTGCTGTTTTTTAGATTTTTGTGAAGCTTGACTTTCATTTCAGAGTTCAATTTCAAAGAAATTATTTAAATTGGTGGTGAGAGTATTCAATCATATATTTTCTCTAATGTTAATGAAGGAGTTGCTTTTCTTATAAAACTCTGCTGATACTGAAAGATGTTTAAATGACTCTAATGTTATTTTTTAAAATGGCTCAAATCTGAATTAAAAGTTGAAAGGAGCTGCTAAATTGTATCTTCAGTAGCTTCCTCTGAAATTATTTATCACTTTAATTTTTATTTAGCTAGGAGTAGGGAGTTACTTGTGTGTTTGTGTTGTTTTTTTATTTTTTGTTAACTAGAATGAATGAGGGGAAATACAGAATTTTTACTTAAATTGGAATATAAATTTACTTTAACAGCCTTGCTTATAGATTTAATGTTTAATTAACTTGAATTATGAAACAGTATCACTTTAACATGCAGCTTCACTGTCAATATATATGTTGTTTTTAACTATGTTAAGTTCATGACTTGAAATGATTTCGAGGATTGGTAAATCTGAAATGATTCATGTAATTGATAAGACTGATAATGACCTACCAGGAAATATTCTAGCCATCTATGAATTTAGGGAATTTTTTAAAGATTTGCTGTTGCTTTTCACTGCACAAACTAATGGCATACTTTATTACAGTTCCTAGTCAAATCAATAAGAAGATAAATGGACCACTTCCAGCTAGGTTGCTCAAGTTAGTATTTAATCTGCAAGTATACTTAGTGTCACGCATTGGTGCTGTGAATTCAATGATACTAACCCATAAGTGTGTGAGAAAAGTATAGTTCATTTTAGTATTTAATACACACATTGTTTTCTTGAAGTGTTACATTCAAATTTATCCAAAGGAACATGCTTGGTATGCCATTATACATGGGAACAGACAGTTGAAATCTTGTTCCCCTGCATTAGCACCGAGTCAGTGATAGCAGATCATGGAAGTGAATGTTTGGGCTGTTCTTCTTATTTTCCCTTTACCTATCAGGCCATTTTTTTAGTATTTTGGATTCAAGAAATATTCATGAAATATTCCTAAGGTGTGTGTTGTGTGTCAGCCATCAGTTATGGTTAGTATTATCACAGTTAGGTAGAGGAGAATCAATTTCAATCTTACAGAACTTACATTTAGTGCCATTCTTTTAGAAGTTTAAAACCTCTTTCTAGAAGTGTAGTTGACATCCAACAAACTTCATGATATATTTATGGTAGGTCACATATTTATGGTATATATGTATAGTATATAATTTAACATTAAATTAATATAATTTAGCAGATGTACATACCTATCAAATCCCCTCCTTAACCCATTCAGTGCCCAAATAATCATTGATCTGCTTTCTACCAATGTAGGTTAGGTTTTATGTTCTAGATTTATATATATAGGTGCTATTTCTGCTTGACATAGTTAATTTGATATTCAACTATGTTAATGGATGTAACTGTAGTTCATACCTTTATCTGTGTCACCCTCCTTCTCTGTGTCACCCTCTACCTGTGGCAGCCACTATTCTGCTTTCTGTGTCCAAGTGTGTGTGTGTGTGTGTGTGTGTGTGTGTGTGTGTGTGTGTTTAGTTTTTCTGTTTGCTTTTGTAGAATAAAAGGATGTACGTACTGGTAGCCCATAGTGTTTACCTTTCATTTGTTTATTGACATTCAGTTTGTTTGCAGTTTTCAAAATAAATGACCACTTTTGAAATAGAACCTTTACCCAGGACATTTTGTTGGGTTTTAGTTGCCAAAGAGACTAATGTTGGCACTCATAAAATATTATTTTTAAATATTTATTTATTTATTTATGCAAGCACTGGGTACAGTCAGAAGCACAGGAGGGTGAGAGAATTCACCAGAGCCAGAGCAGGGAACAGAACAGGCAGACTGACGAAATACACTGCTGAGGGGAGCAGCAGGTGGCAGGAGAGGTCTGCGCACTATGTGGGACCCTCGCCAGTGGCTGGGGATTGAACCAGTGCTGCAGAGTCTGCGGGCAGCTTCACAGCCCAGCTCTCAACAGCTGTGCCACCAGGGGAGGCCCTCATAAAATATTTCTTCTGGTTATTGTTATTATAATAAAATATAAAAGTGTAATCCATACTTGTAAGTTTTGAGATCTGCTAAGGGGAGGAATGGCATCTAGTTTGACATAATTGCCAAATATTACCCTTATAGCCTTCATTTCTGTGTCCAATATATTTACATTATTTTTCTCACTGCTGGGTACCCTTGCATTTAATTTTATAATTATCCATACTGTAAAATCCCTATTTCTCTAATCTTTGTAGCATAGATATTTCTGATTAAATCATTGCTTACTATACTTCAGGTATCTGATAAATGTTAATGAGTGTGTTATTTAGAATTAAATTTTTTGCCTCCTACTGGACTTAGTTCACTATCAAAGGTATTAACCACCAGTTACAGGTAGGAAGGAACAATTTCCAAAGGCATACCTCTTTTTGAATATTTCTGACTTTATTTAATTTTTTTAATGATTTATTTATTGGGCCTCCCTGGTGGTGCAGGCAGTTGAGAACCTCACTGTGAAGCTGTCCGCAGTCTGCAGTGCAGGTTCGATACCGGCTGGCCCGCAAGAATCCCACATGGCGAAGCAGACCTCTCCTGTCTCACCCGCTGCTCCCCTCAGCAGTGTATTTCTTCAGTCTGCCTGTTCTGTTCTCTGCTCTGTTTCCAGTATATCCTCTCACCCTCCTATGCATCTGGCCTGTTACCCCAGTTCTTGTATAAAAATAAATTAAAAAAAAAAGATTAAAAAAGGATTTATGTATTCATGCATACAAGAACCGGATGCACATGGCAGATGTGTGGGAGGGTGAGAGGACTCACCAGAGGCAGAGCCGGGAACAGAACAGGCAGATTCAGTGAAACACACTGCTGAGGGGAACAGCGGGCGAGACAGGAGAGGTCTGCTGCACCATGTGGGTATCTCCCTGGCTGGCATTGAACCTGTGCTGCAGAGGCTGCAGACAGCTTCACACCACTACACTCAACTAGGGAGGCCCTCTGATTTCATTTTAAAATAATGGAATCATTTCACTGAAGTTTCCAGGAACATTAATGATGACTTGATAAATGAATGTCAAAATACATCATAGCTGTTCACCAATAATAATTAAAATATTTTTTATTGAGGTAATACTCATTGTAACACATTTCTGGTGTACACTTCTGGCGTAATTTGGCCTCTGTGTATATACTACATGATGATCACCACCAAGACAGGTTTCACCCCCCATCAGACAATTGACTCCCTTTATCCATGTCACCCTCTCCCTGTGGCAGCCACCAATCTGCTTTCTGTGTCTACATGTCTGTTTTTAGTTTAGTCTGTTTGCTGTGTTTCTTTATATCTCACATATGAATGGAATCACAGCATTGTCTTGTGGGATTTGTCTCTCTCCAACTGATGAGTTTCATGTAACATAAGGCCCTCAAGTTTCACCCCTAATTTCAGAGAAGAAAACAGTGTTGAGGACAGGATGTCAAGAAGAGAGGACCTTTGTGCATTATTCTCAGCAGTGTTAAGCCTTGCAGCTAGTGTGTGGTACCGAATGGTGATGCCTAAAGCAGCAAGCATAGAAATACCATATGATGCAGTTCTTCAACTTCCAGGTGTTTATCAGCAGAATGCAAAAACACTAACTGGAAAAAAAGTTATGCAGGTCTGCGTTCATCACTGCACTATTTACAGTAGTGAAGATAAGAAACACTTATCAATAGATTAATGGGCAAAAAAGATGCATCACACACACATTATGGAAATACCACTCTCTATAAAACATAAAACTTTGCCATTTATAGCAATAATTTTAGAAGGGAACTACTCAGTTTTACATTTAGAGCTCCTTTGCTAGGAATTAGGTAAGGCACCTAATTTATTAATGGAAGCTGCTAAGTAACTAATACTTATCAGTCATGAAATAATTACTGACTGAGTTTGTCATGTATAAATTTATTATGCAGTGCATGCAGGAAATTAAAAACTGCATCTGACATGGTTGCTACCCTCACAGATGTCTTTGAAGAGTGTGTATGTGTGTGTTAGAGTGACAGAGTTGGCATTCCTTCTTTGGTCCTTCGTGTGTACTGATCAATTCTGTGCTTGTGTACCGTGCCCCTTGTACACAATGATATGATCAGCACTATTTGAATTACATAGTCCTGAGAACAACGAAGAAGATTAATTTTGATTTTGTGCAGGTAACATAGGTAAGGCATTAGGGAAAATGTGCTTTGTCATCAAATTTCAGGGCACTGTGATGTATTTCATATCTCATAGAAAGTGGCTTCTTTGTCTTGAGACCATCGTGGGAGTGCCTTCCCTACACACCTTCAGTTCTTCACTTCCAGTTTCACCAACAAATAACAGAAAAATATCTTCCTTAAAGTTGCATGGTCTTGCTGTAGGTGTGTAAGATTTCACCAGGAAGTAACGATGTCAGGCGATAGACCCAATGAATGAATAATATGGAGGAAATACTCAGTTGAGAAAGATATTACAAGAGTCAGAAAAATAAATCATCTTAGAAACAGAGATCATCCCTGAGAACTTAAATGCTGTTAGTTTATTACGTGGCAGTAACTTTCTCTACATGAGGCAGCCTTATTTGAATCACTTATCTACCTGTCATGAATAGGGCCTCATAGGTTCAGAAAAGGTTTGACTTCTCAACAGAGACTAAGAAAGATAAATGAGTCTATGGGATAAAAATGGATGACGATATCAGAGAGGTGAATGGGAGAGAATGCTCTTGAACATCCAGCAGTATTTCTGAATATTTCATTCCTATGACGAATCTTTCCATTCAGAAGTTATTTTAAAAAGACAATGGGTAAGCATCATTCTTTTCAATTATTTCTATTCCAGTTTTTGTGCACAGATAATCAAATATAAGAGTTGCTTCAAGAATATCAAAACAAACAGAGTACAAGGTTTGTTTGGCATCAATTAGGTTATGCTCATGGCTAAATTTTACATTTCTCAATTAATAAGTTGAGTACTAAGGGCAGGGAATCCCATCCATGTCTGCATTTGCTCAATCATTTTATACTTTTTCTCTGCAAAAGTCAAGTTAGAGACTTCCTTTTCCTCTTAAAGTGATATAAAATAGTCACACTCCTTAAAAAGGGCAGTGGGAGAGCAGGGACATCATTACGAACTAAAACCTCTGTAACAAATGAGGCTCTGAGTAACAAAAATATAATATTTAATGCAGAAGCCATATTGTCTTCCAAATGGTAGACTGCTGCTGCAATCCTTCTGCCCTGAAGGGAGCTGGAGTTTTGGGAGAGCACCTGTTTACTCTGCATATGGTATTTTTGGTTTGGTTCTTTTTTTAATTTTTTTTAAATTTTATATATTTTTTAGATTTTTTTATATTTTTTTTCATTTTTGTACAATATATGCATTTTCATCTTGGTTATAGTCTCCATACAATTCCCACACCCCTTGTTTTGATCCTACTCCCTCTTCCCCCCGCACCCCACAGTGTATCTCTGGTTTGTAGTTGCTTATTGATTTTGATTTCTACTTTATTATAATTAGTCTTTTTCCTGGTCCCTTATTTAGGTTTTCTAAATTCCTGCTATGAGAGAGACCATTCGGTATTTTTCTTTTTCTTTCTGGCGTATTTCGCTGAGCATGATCCCTTCCAGCTCCATCCATGTTGCTGTAAATGGCATGAGTTTATCTTTTTTGAATGCTGAGTAATATTCCATGGTGTATATGTACCACATCTTCTTGATCCAGTCATCTATTTTTGGGCATTTGGGTTGTTTCCAAAGCTTAGCTATTGTAAATAGTGCTGCTATCAACATAGGGGTGCAGGTGCCCTTTTGAATTAATGTTCCTGTGTCCTTTGGATAAATACCTAGGGATGGATTTACTGGATCATATGGAAGCTCTATCTTTAGCAGGTTGAGGAGTCTTCACGCAGCTCTCCATAGTGGTTGGACCAGTTTGCACTGACACCAGAAGTGCAGGAGAATATCGAGTTACAGGACATTGAAAGTTCTGCAAACAGAACTTCTTCCCAGAATTGACTCCTGTTCTCTGAGGACCTGCTGGCTTGTGTGCATGTTTCCTACTAACCAAGAAAATTTGTTTCCAGAAGTAACTTATTAATCTGTATAAGCAAAAACACAATTACATGCTATTTTCTTGTTCCTTTGTCCATGTCTTTAATAAAAGCTTGGGTTGGGAGAGTGAAAGGCAGAGTTGCTCTTGATGGTTCTCACCAGTCTCCCCCCACTGCAAATTCATTTAAACTGAGTCTTCATTAGTGGCAGAGAACTTTATCGGCTGCTCTGTCCAAGCAGACTGCTTTTTCAAAACTGTATTTTCTTTGAAAAGAAACATTTCTAATGCACCTCAGATTCTTGTTTTTTAGTTTGGGGTTATCCTCCATGTTACTTATTTGTGGTAAATATCAATTGTATCATCTATTCTGATTCATACAGAATAGATTATCAGAAGCAGATGGTGTTCCACTACCAGGCTTACCAACCTCTTTTAGGAATCCGTGTGTGTGTGTGTGTGTGTGTGTGTGTGTGTGTGTGTGTAAGAAGTGGGGTGTAGGCCAGGGTGGGGAGGGCATTGAGAGGATTCATCAGAGGCAGAGTGAGGAGCAGATTTACTGAAATACACTGCTGAGAGGAGCAGA
The DNA here is from genome assembly GCF_014898055.3 of Talpa occidentalis. Classification (NCBI taxonomy): domain Eukaryota; kingdom Metazoa; phylum Chordata; class Mammalia; order Eulipotyphla; family Talpidae; genus Talpa; species Talpa occidentalis. The sequence continues at coordinate 91,774,957 of NW_023601322.1, read as the reverse complement.
AGGTGAGTCAGGCGAGGTCTGCTGCACCATATATGGGTGCTCCCTGGCAGGGGATCGAACTCAGGAAACAGAAGTGATAGTGCTGAGACTTAACCCCTAGGCCACCAGGGAGGCCTTCACATGAGATTTTATATTACTGTTTGAGATACATACATATATTTTAAAATTCAGGATTGATTTATAATTAAACCGTACAATTAAAATATTTGTTCTAAATGTCATTTATTTAATTTTTATTGAAATAACATTGGATGGATAGATATGTGTATTTATGTAGATATCTGTGTGTGTGTATATGGGTGTGTGTGTGTGTGTACCCATTTCTATTTAATTAACATAGAGGTTTTAGGTATATAGCATTACAGTTGCACATCTGTGTATGCCATGTCATGATCACCACCATAAGTCTCGTTTCCATCCTCAACCCTGTAACTGAAACTTTTGACATGATTTACCAATCCCCATTCTTCTGATAACCACCATTTGGTTCTTATATTCATAAATGTTTGTATTTGCATGTTAATTTGTTTTATTTCTTTATACAAGTATTCAATGTTTCACTTTTTCTGATTTAGTTCAAATGTCAGGATTTCATCCTTAAATATATATATATATATATATATATATATATATATATATATATATATATATATATATAGCAGAGTAGTAGTCCATTGTGGATATGCACCATACTTTCTACTTTCTTTATGCAATCATCTATTGATAGGCGATTAGGTGCATCCAAGCTTTGCCTATTGTAAATAATGTTGCTGTGAACATAGAGGTGCATAATCTCTTTAAATCACTGTTTCCATGTTATTGTAAATATCCAGAAGTTGGATAGTTGGTTTACATGGTATGCTTATTTTTTTTTTTCTATAATCACTATACCCTTGTCCCTGGTGAATGCCTCTTTACGTTTAAACCCACAGTATAGAAGGGTTTCCTTTTCTTCATGGTATGAATGCATTTAAAAAGCTTTTTTTTTAATGTGCATTTTTAAACCTGGCAATTTTTTAGGCAATGGACAGTCATCATTTCCAAAACTGCAAACTGAAAACAAATTTAGTGTGTTTCCTAATACCTGAATGTCAGTGCTGAATGTCTTTTAAAAAAATTGGAAATGCAAAAGAGAATACATACACTAATGGTATACTTATTTTCAATAGTACAGAAATATAAAGGTATCATTTTTAAAATTTTTTTAAATATTTATTTATGCATACAAGAGCTGGGGTACAGGCCAGAGATGGGGGCGGTGAGAGGATCCACCAGAGACAGAGTGGAGAGCAGAACAGGAAGACTGACTGAAATACATTGCTGAGGGGAGCAGCGGGCGAGACAGGGAGAGGTCTGCCTCGCCATGTGGGTTTCTCCCTGGCTGGCCGGGGATCGAACTCGTGCTGCAGAGGCTGAGGATTGCTTCATATTGCAGTGCTTAACCTCTTGCGTCATCAGGGAGGCCCTAAAGCTATCATTAAAAAAAAAAAAAAAAAAAAAAAAAAAAAACTTAAGAAATAAAGTATAAATTCAGGTTGATGGGAAATGTGTATATTTATTAGTACACACACACATGTCTGAAAGAAAAAGAATCATGGCCTAGCAGTTAACTCATTAATGAGGAAACTAGGCAACCATAAAAAATAGTTCAAAAAAGTGTGGAAATAGGTGAAAATTTTAGCTATTCCATAGAGATGCTAACTGGAGTGTCTCATAAAGAAACTTAGATTGTGATCCAGTCATTCCAAATGCATATGTAGTTTATGTTTGATATATTTTCATATATGAAGGCATTATAATATCCACTCATTTAATATCTGATTTCAGTTTTACTTTTTATGAAGCAGTTTGGAGTTTTGCATTCAGTTATGTAATACTTTGGAATGGCATACCTCCATGACTGTGAAAGGAACTACATTTTGAAGATGTATTGATGAACTGTTAGAAGCAAAGATAATTTTTTAAAGGGGGGGGGGGCGCTCCCTGGTGGCGCAGCAGGTTAAGCGCTGCACTGTGAAGCTGTCCGCAGCCTCTGCAGTGCTGGTTCGATCCCCGCCGGCCACAGAGCAGCCCACATGGTACAGCAGACCTCTCCTGCCTCGTCTGCTGCTCCCCTCAGTGGTGTCTTTGGTCCGTCTGCCTGTTCTGCTCCCTGCTCTGTCGAATCCTCTCACCCTCCCCTGCATCTGGCCTGTACCCCAGCTCTTGTATAAATAAATAAAGCTTAAAAAAAACATTTTTTTTTTAAAGGGCAGGCCTCCTTCATGCTGTCAAATGGGATCTGAGGAAGGCAAGATCAGGTAGCTAAATTGTCACCAAACAGTATTGAGAACCAGGTCTGACCTAGGCAATCTTAGCAATAATGTGAGTAAGGACTCCTCAGATACAGTTGCCAGAAGAAAGCATTTTGATTATATACTGTATTTCAATTCATGTGGCAACTGCAAATTCAGAAGGAATGTATTGCCTTGACTTCACCCAGTTTGCGTGCTATCATAAAGATGAATGCATTTGATTTTCTGGAAACTAAAGTGTACACCAGCTCCAGCATAACTACATGACAAACTTGGTAAGAAAATAATTGGCCCAAAGTCAGAAGTCAGAGATAAATTTGCATCAGCTCAAATAACGTCAGACAGGGTTTATCTTAAGTCCTTACCATGCTATTTTTAGTGTTTTCCTTCCTAAAGTCACTGCTCCATTTTTGCACCAACAAATATTCTAGGAATACTGTGATCTAAGTGCCAGAAAAAGCTTCGCCTGTAGGAAAAGTAACTTCCTTTTAGATAAATAAACTACATAGGATTATATCTAGGCGAAAACAGGGAAGGAGGTTGAGGGGCAACTAAATAAAAATGGAAAAGCAAATTTGATGGTCTAGTTTGCAGGAGGGGAATCTTCCCTTGGAGTGCATCAGGGAGTCAGCCAGACCAAATTAAACAGATATATTAATAGCTGTGTATATGAAGCAGTCTTGGGGGTCCACTTCCATTTTCCTTCTAATTAGATATCTGACAGTGTCAACACTTAATTTGAAATAAACCATTTACTTTTCCCCTCAATTGAACATAAGTCTCTGTGATATTTAACTTCTCATATATTTCTGCCCCCTTATGTACCCCTGCTTTATTTGTGTTTTCTTATGTCATATCAATGACACTGACTTTATTGTATGTTCTGCTACCTGCTAAGGTAAGGCCCACCCTTAATCAAGAACAAGACAAACTAAAAAATAAAGTAGAAATGTCATTAGGGCCTCCCCAGTGGCACAGCGGGTTGAGCCAAGCACTGTGAAGCATTTTGCAGCTTATGCAGCACAGGTTCGATTCCCGGCCGGCCAGGTAGATACCCACATGGCATGGCAGACCTCTCCTGTCTCGCCTGCTGCTCCCCTCAGCAGTGTTTTCAGTCGTCTGCCTGTTGTGCTGCCTGCTCTGTCTCTGGTGAATTCTCTCACCCTCCTGTGCCTCTGGTCTGTACCCCAGTTCTTGCATAAATAAATAAATCTTTAAAACAAAATCTCATTCGGATCAATTAATTGATAAAACATTTGGAAAGACATATACACAAAATACAAGAAAATGCATATCTTCTTGCTAAGATCTTGCTTTGTATTTCAACATCATTTTATTCTCTTTATATAGCTCCTGATATTTTCTATATATAATTCTCAGTATTTTAAGTTCACATTTTCATTTTGAAGTATTATTTGCTCAAATACAGACTGTTTCTATATTGTTCCTATATCCAAAATTTACCACATATTAAAAATTGCCCTGATTCATAAAATTTGGTTGCATTTATCAGGTATAGAACAGATGAGCAAAAAATGATGTGATGCATTTTTTCACTTTTTTATTTAGCATTCTATGGCAGATGTTCACCAATGCAATTACATGAGAAATTTTTATGGAAAATTATCCCTATTTTCAGACAATACAAGATAAATCTAGAGAATCCAAGACAAACTACTTTAAAATTATTGCAAACAATAAGTGATTCATTATTGGGATTATTTTTGAGAGCGGGCATGAAGCTTTTTTATCCTCAAGCTTATATTGTTTAAAATGTTGCATGTGATTTAGGTATTATTATCATACCATAGACCATAGTCTGGTTTCTTTTTGTTTTTACCCCTCTTCTTCCTATTTTGGTCGCCTTACCTCTTTAGTCATATTTCTAGGTTTTGGAATTGGTCTGGCTTTATCTCATTCATATATTTTTTGTTTCTCTATATTCCACATATAAATGAGACCATCTGGTATTTGTCTTTTCTCTCTCTGAATGAATACTTTTAGCAAAATTTTCTGCAGTTCCAACAATGTTTTTGCAAATGGCAAGAGGCTATTTTTTTAAAGATTTATTTATTTATGCATACAGGAACTGGGGTACAGGCCAGAGGTGTGAGGAGTGAGAGGACCCACCAGAGACAGAGTGGGGAACAGAACAGGCAGATCTACTGAAATACACTGCTGAGGGGAGCAGCAGGCGAGACTGGAGAAGTCTGCTGCACCATGGGGCTATCTCCCTGGCCAGCCGGGATCAAACCCACACTGCAGAGGCTGCGGGCAGCTTCACAGTGCTGTGCTCAACCACCTTTGCCACCAGGGAGGCCCACCATTGTTAAGATCTTGAGAAAGGTCCATATTGTTTACCTAGAGTCTGGGCCTGTCTACAATCCCACCAACAGGTTTGCGAGGGTTCCTTTTTCTCCATGTCCCCACCAACATTTGTTATTTCTGGTCTTTGTGTTGTGGGCATTCTGAGAGGTGTGAAGTATCTTATTGTTTTAGTTTGCATTTCCCTCATAATAAGTAATTAATATTATATCAAAATATCTGCTCTAACTGGAAGGTTTATAGTGAACAATGAACATCAGCGGTCATGATACTTAAAATTCAGAAAGGGAAGATATAAATGCATAAATACATCATTGAAATGCCAAAATTTCAGATAGGGATAAAAACAATAAGGAAAGAAAAACAGAGAAAAGAGAGATAGTGACCACAGGAAGTCCTTAGTTGGTCCAATTGAGGTTGGCCTTTCATTGGCACAGGGGGAAAATTTCCTGTGCCTTTGCATTCTTTGTGGGCAGGTTGAGCAAAAATACTATTAGCAGGCACATTCACTTACAAACATAAGGATATTTCACATGGCTGTGAATTATAAATGAGGTGGTCTGAGGATTTTTCTTTCAGAGCTAATGAATGGGATCAGAACCTGGGGTGACACGAACAGGAGAGGGTGACATTGGATGAAGCTGGATGCTCTACTTATTTGCCCTGCCATGGGGTAGATTTCTCTGATGAGCAGACTGTATCTGAAAGGGACCTTAAGAATGGATGGTTTGCATTCTTCAAGGTACCGGAAACAGTTTCTCTTAAAGCCAGGTGATATATACCTGAAAAAGCCTGCTCTGGACATATTTGGGAAGGACCATACTTTAGTCTCTTCAGACCGCAGAGGTGGTTTCTGACAAGAAGCCAATAAACTTAGATACAATAGCAAAGGGTTTTAGAAAGAGGGATATTTAAGTTTATAAGGAATTGGGCCTCCCTGGTGGCTCAAGTGATTAAGACCCAGCTCTATGAAGCTATCCACGGCCACTGCAACTTGAGTTTGATCTCTGGCCAGGGAGCTACCCACATGGTGCAGCAGACCTCTCTGGACTCGCCCGCTGCTCCCCTCAGCAGTGTATTTCATTGGATCTGACTGTTCTGCTCCCCACTGTGTCTCTGGTGAATCCTCTCACACCCAGCATCTCTGGCCGGCACCCCAGCTCTTGCATATATAAATAAATATTAAAAAAAAGTTTCTAAGATATTTAGTAAACTTGTAGGCTCATATTTGAAAAACAGAAGGAAAGGCAGTGGTTGGAGTGTTGGACTGGGTGAGAGAGGCAGTGATGGGAGAAAAGGAAAAAAAATAAGCCTGTGGTTTAAAACTAGGTTATTTATCTTCTGATATAAAACAATTCTCACTGCTATGTTGGGCATTTTCCTGTGCCTTACAGACAGAAATTTAAAATACAGACATTGTCCTCAGAAAACCTCATTCCTTAGGCAGGGAAGCACTGTATTTTTTTTGAAACAATAGTGTACTCTTCGATTTCCAGAACATACCATTTTTCTTTGGTAAACACACCTCACTACTACTAGGGATTCCCAAGGAGTGGGTTGACCTCCTCCTTCACCTTTTTAAATATAGCTTGTATTCCCTTAGGCAGTAAGTGCATTGCATATTATGGATGGTGGTGATGGGTGATTAAAAAACACACCTGTGAAATAAGTCGATCCTATTGACTACATACAGGTAGAGATCTTTCAGTGTAACAGCAGGTACAGCTCCCGCCTCCCCTCTGGGCTTGTAAAATTGAACTGCTGTAGGTCTGAAAGGAGGGTGTGTGACTGCTGAGAAAGCAGCAGAGTGCCAGCTCCCAGGATACGGAGCTCTTGGGGGGTGTGATATTCTAGGGGAACCTCACTTGGCTCCCTGAAGATATCCATCTTCCCCTATAACGTTCACCCCAAAACAAATGAATTTTCTTTTTTTCCACGTTGAACTGATGAGTTTTCATCATGCAAGTCTAAAAGCATCTGGCTGATACAGTAACTAAACTTTGTCACCTGCTACATTGCAGAAGTTACACATGCATGAAATAAGCAAATTAGTCACCCCATCAATAGCAAAAAGTAGGGAGAGGATCAGTGAATGAATAGAAAAAAATATGCTGTTACCTAATAAACTAAATATTTATTTGCATAGCAAGAAAGTACTATGTGAAAGGCACTGTCTAATGGTAACCTTTTTTTTTTTTTTCTGTAAGCTCTGATGGGCTTACAGGGGAGAAAAAGAATTGTCTGTCTACACTACCCATTCTAGATTCTTCGGCTGAGAACCACTGTTCCTCACCCACTCCCTATAATAATAAAACAATTAACAGGGGCATAACACGCAGAAGTTTCATCTTGCACTATATATTTAAGACTCAGGAGAACTGAGTGGGGCAGAGGGATGGCTTGATGGAGCAACAGAAAACAAAGGAGCAACAGAAAACATAGCTGTGGCTGATACTTAGCAGCCATAACTGTGCCTTCTGCATGATGAGAGCTCATGGAGTTTGTCCTCCTTCTTTCTTCTTGGTGCGTGAATGTCCCTTACAAAGGGTAACTGACATAGTGTTTCACAGTTGTCTGTTTTCTTAAAATAATCAACTTAAAATCATTGGCAGAGACCGAATTTGGGGGAGAATATTATCCTTTATATATTTGGAATCTCCAACTAAAATAGGGGACAGGGCCTCCCTGGTGGCTCAGCCGGTTAAGTGCTGTGAGGCTGTCCACAGCCTCTGCAGCACAGGTTTAATTCCCGGCTGGCCAGCCAGGGAGCTACCCACATGGCATGGCAGACCACTCCTGTCTCACCCATTGCTCCCCTCAGAAGTGTATTTCAGTCAGTCTGCCTCTTCTGCTCCCTGCTCTGTCTCTGGTGAAGTCTCTCAACTCTTGCGCCTCAGACCTCTACCCCAGTTCTTGTATAAATAAATGCATCTTTAAAAATAAATAAATAAAATAGGGGATAATTAATGATTGCATGTATTAGGAGTCCACATGCTACACAGGAATTTGGTGAAAATTATATATACACTACAATTATTTAGCAAAGGAGGGGCCTGCGGAGTGATTTTCTGTAAAAATTATATGGCTTTTGATTTGCTTGTAGAATCTTGAACCAAAAATTGAGTTTTCTGGACCATTGACTGGGGAGACAGATGTAGTGTGTGTGCATGTGGTTGAGTGAGAGAGTGAGGATCAGGAGGAAGAGATTTGATAGGATTTGCTTTAAATCTGGAGATTACTTTGCACAGATTGGCATTTTAGCAATATTGTCTTCTTGTGCATTAGCATGATTTTTCCTATTTCTTGGTACCATCTTTAATCTTGATCATTGATACTTGTTTTGAGTGTACAGGTTTTTTTGCCTTCTTATATTTCTTTAGAATATTCCATTCTTCTTTTAATATTTATTTTATTTCCACATACAAGAACTGGGGTACAGGCCAGAGGTGTGGGGGGGTGAGAGAAAACAGAGTGGGGAGCAGCAAGCAAGGCAGGAGAGGTCTGCAGCACCATGTGGGTAGCCCCTGGCTGGGGATCGAACTCATGCTGCAGTGGCTATGGATATCTTCATAGGTTACGTCTTAACCCCTTGTGCCTTCAGGGTGGCCCAATATTCCATTCATTTTGATATCATCAAAAATAGCATGGGTGTCTTAATTCCCTTTCAGATTGTTCATTATCAGTTTATAGAAATGAAACAGGGTTTTTGGTGTGACTTTAGTATCTTGTGTCTTTGCTGAATACATTTATTAGGGCTGACTTGTGTGTGTATAAAATTGTTAATGTTTGCCACATACAATATCATATTTGTGAAGAGATTATTTTACTTTACCCTCTGATATTTCAATAATTTTTATATGTAGTTCTAGCCTAATTTTCAAGCTAGGACTTCACATGATAGGTTGAATACAGGTGGCAAGAGAGGACATCCTGGCTTTTCCATGAACTTATGAGAAAACGTTTCAGATTTTCACAATTGAGTATGATGTTAGCAGTGGGGTATTCATATGTGACCTTTATTAGGTTGGGTTAATTTTTTTCAACTCCTACTTTGCTGAATTTTTTTGTAATGAAAGAATGTTGAAATCTTCTAAGTGTGTTTTTCATTTCCCCGCAGCAGTAGAAAGGACCATGTGATTTTTGTCCTTCATTCTGGCATGTGTTAGATTATCAATTTCATGTATACTTAATCACCTCATAGCCCAGGGATAAATTCCTTTCGGTCATGGTGTCTAACCCTTGTAATATACTGTTGAATTTGATTTGCTATTATTTTGTGGAAGATATTTGCACCAGCGTTCATTAAGAATATGGATATGTATTCTGCCAGTGTCTTTGTCTAGTTTTGGTATCAAAGCAATAATAGGGTCTCCCCAGTGGTGCAGCAGGTTGAGCACAGTGCTGTGAAGCTGTCTGTAGCCTCTGCAGAACAGGTTTAATTCCTGGCCAGCCAGCCAAGGAGATACCCACATGGCACAGCAGACCTCTCCTGTCTCACCCACTGCTCCCCTCAGCAGTGTATTTCAGCCAGTCTGCCTGTTCTGCTCCCCACTTGATCTCTGGTGAATTCACCCACCCTCCTGTGCCTCTGCCCTGTACCCCAGTTCTTGTATAAATGAATCAACCTTTTTTTTTTAAAAAAAGCAATAATGGTCTCATGAACATGAATTGAGAAATGTTCTTCAGGATTTTGGAAAAGTTTGAGAAGGAATAGTCTTGTCTTAAATATATTTAGGAATATTCTTAATTCTTTAGTAAAATTCTTAGAAACCATTTGCTGTTAGACTTCTCTTTATTGGGAGGTTTTGACTACTGATTCAGTCTCCTTACATGTGATGTCTGTTCATGGTTTCTATTTCATCATCATTTAATATTAGTAGATTAATAGTAAGTTTCTAGGAATTTCTCTATTTTAGGTTATTAATTTCTTGGCATAAAGTTAATAGTCTCGTGCAATTTCTAAGGCATCCTAAGAAAGTAGTCTCAGTGATAGATGGAGCTTGTTAGATCACTCAAGTAAGTTTGAACCTACAGATTTTTCTCTGAGAACTTTTCCAGTAAACAAAAGTTTGAATTCAGTTTTTATCAGTTGATACAGTGAGTCATGGGCATTAAGAATGCAATTCTTCCTAAGAAGGGCTTCTGTTTTTCTAAATTTTCATTAGTTGGCATTGTTACAGAGGGATCTCTATACAAAGAAGAGGGTGGGGCCTCCCTGGTGGTACAGGTGGTTGAGCGCAGCACCGTGCAACTGTCCGCAGCTTCTGCAGCGCAGGTTCGATCCCAGCCCGGCCGGCAAGATTCCAACATGGCTCCGCAGACCTCTCCTGTCTCGCCCGCTGCACCCCTCAGAAGTGCATTTTGTTAGTCTGCCTGTTCTGTTCCCTGCTCTGTCTCTGGTGAGTCCTTTCACCTTCCTGCACATCTAGCCTGTACTTGTATAAATAAAATAAATCTTAAAAAAAAAAGAGGGTGGTGTGGAGGGTGAGCGCAAACTAGAGATGACTTGGGAGAGTGCTGGAATGAGGCACAGGAAGTATAGATACATGGGTAGCTAGCACCATGATAAACACTATACTTATGAGTCATTTTTGTAATATTACAAAAACTTAGGTAATAGGTTTTGTTGTCATTTCAACAATGTTCACAGTATCTTAACCAGGAATAGTTTCAACTCCTTAAGGAAATCATTCCCTCATGCATGCTAAGTTTTATCCTGACATTGCAGCAAATTTCTTATCCTTAGGCATCCCTTCCAATTCTAGTTCTCTTGCTATTTCCACCACTTCTGCAGTTACTTGCTCCACTGAAGTTTGGAGCCCTTCAAAGTAATCCATAGGGACTGGAGTTAACATCTTCAAAAATTGCAGACATATAAGAATGAACATACACTGCTGGAAAATGGTGCTGACAGACTGACTTAAGACAAATGAAAATAAAAATACAACATACAAGATTTATGGGAGGCAGTAAAAGCATTTCATGAGGGGCACCTTTAAAGTGGTAAGTGCTTACTTTAAGAAAGGAAAGATCCACAAATCAACACTCTTGCTTTACACCTCAAAGACTTAAAGAAGAAGAATAAGCTAGACTCATAGGTAGCAGAAGAAAGGAAATAAATAGAGCACAAATAACTAAAATAAATGGACAAACAATAGGAAAAATGAAAAATCAAAGTTGTGTTTTGGAGGAAAAATCAGAATTGCCCAACCCTCATATATCTGTAGATCATTTAATACAGTGCAGCCTAGCACTCATGAGAGCAAATCAATCCTCAGTCTTAACGTGTTTACAGGTGCGACTGCCTGCACGTAAAGCAAATCTTTGCACACCCACTGGTGACTTACGGACCTGATAAAGAAAATTTAACATTGGGTACCGAGCCCTGGGTCTCGGCAGTGCGTTCCTTAGAAAGGGAGAGATGACTCCCGTATAGCCTTCCTTTACTTTCAGCATATCCTTCGGTCTTGCTATAACCTGTTAAAATGAAGAATAACGGGCACCCCATAGCCCCCGGACGTGCATGCTCTAAAGGGGTTCTGGCATCCACCACATAAAGACAAAAGTTATTCTTAGCATAAAAGAACTGTTACAGGATTTGTGTACATAGAGGGAATGTTGCTTGAAATGAATCTAGCTGACCTCAGTAGATAGCTACTTAAGTAATGAAAGACAGATGCCTTTCTGCAAGAGTAAATAAAAATACCCTTAGATTAAATTATGTCCATAGATAAGGAATTAAAGTTTATGTAATGAATATGCAAAAGGAAAGAAAGTTTTCAATTAACTTTCGACAAAGTTGCTAAATTTAAGTTTCAAATGAAGACAAGTAATGGAATTATTTATTTATTTTTTTTGGGAACAAACTCATAGGCTAGAGTGAATGGTGTATAATTTTTTTTTTTTTTGTATAGAGAAAAAGTCATAGCTGGTAAATAAACATTGTAATTTAAAAAAAAAAAAAAACAAAGTCAGACATTAAAATCAAACAGTAAAAGCACTTACTGCCTAAGAGTAAAGATCAGGTCAATAGAGATTGCTGGCAGAGACTTTGATACACTTATATTTGCCTGTGACCAAGGCATTAAGCCAGTGTCTGATTTGCTGGTGTAATTTGGAGTCCGAGTCTTGGCTATTTGCCTAACCATGGCAGACCTACCAGAAGGCACCGATTATATTCTCCATGTGCAGAAGGAATGTCACTTGAGTCCAAGTGATTTAACATTTAATAGGTCATAAAGATAGAAAATTTTAATGGAGTACTTCAATAAAGGGAAATTTAGGAATATGTAAGAAGTGTACTGGTTTTCAATAAGCATGCCATTTATGAATACACTAAATGAACATAGAAGTAGAATCTAGCAATGGGAATGACTTATGTCAAGCAAAAGGCACCATGTTCACATTTCTAAATCTGAAAGAATAACATGTTGAGCATAAACCAAAAATCAAAGGTGGGTGAGGCTCAATAATACTCGGTCCTTCTGCATGTTACTCATCCTGGCCACCCACTCCTATCCAACAAACATGCCAATGTCGCTGCTGCAAGCCATGATGAAATTGAGGCAAGAACAGAAAACAGGAATTTGCCCAGTACCAGGTGATTAACAGAGTTGTGTTGTGTATGAATCTGGGCATTTTGCCTCCAGAATCCACTGCAGAAATCTACATCATTTGTTGGACTGGAAACTATCTGCAGTCTCTGATTTCTCTCACTGAGCACCTATCTGTTTGAGGAGAGACAGTGGTATTTTGTATTCAATAGATGTGAGAAATGTGCAGTTCTACTAGAATTGACCATTTCTCCCTGATGTGTTCTAGTCAGAATCTTTTCTGGAAGACTAATGATGTTTTATTACACAGAATCTGAGTATTTGAAATTTAGTTTGAGATAATAGGAAAACTTTCAAAGTTAGGAAGGAATCATTCTCTTTCACCCACACACATCTAAATGACCAGAGCACATGTGAAAATGGAAATTGAAATGACTTTTCTCTTAGATTAGTGAAGGTGAAAAGAGAATGTAGAGGATGTTTTCCCCAGACTCATCTAGTATTTCCTTCCTGCCATCTCTCTTCATTAAAACATAGATAGGTGTGTGTGTTTATGTGTGTGTATGTGTGTGTGTGTATATATATATATATATGAACTAATATATATTGTCTATATATAATTGCAAAGAAAAATCCCATGAAACTATGAGAAAAATAGGTCTATGCCTACAGACCATCAGCCTAGATGTTTTCTTAAGATTTCATTCAAGTTGGACATTGATATTGATTACTGCAAAGAGAATAAACTTCAGGTATTTCCAGCGCCCCTCAGAGAAGGAGCGATTGAAATCAGAATGAGAGTTGGGTACAACCCATTCCTTGGATCACCTGTATAAAAGTGCCTAAAGGAATATTTATAAGTTGCTCTAAGAAAGAAGGAAAGAGAGGTGGACAAGATTTTCATGGCAAGGATTAATTCTTGCCCCTCTAGAGTACGGATTATATTGACTGTAATTAAGAAGAAAGTAGTTGTGATTATACTTCACCTAAAGTTTTGGGGTTTTTTTTGTTTGTTTGTTTGGTTTTTTTTCAAAAAGGCAAGCTGAATTCTGATTTCCCAGCAAATATTGCACAGGTCTCCTGGGATAATTTCCTGTAGAACGTCCAACATCTTTACTTATGGACAAGCATCTCACTAACCGTCTTTCTAACTCGAGGCTTTGTAGCTTGCTCATCTATTTTATCATAGATAATGAAAGCCTTTCCTGTGAGGTCTAGATGTTAGATTAAGGTTTTCACCAAATCTCTTGATTTCAGTGATTTTATTTTAATAAATTAGTGGCATAATTTGTATGCTTCTCATCAATGTCATAAAGTAAGTTGAAAATGTTGAACATTACCTGTGTGTGTGTATCTATTGTATAAAAGTACTTAATATCTAACATTGTTTGACCTCATGAATTTCTTTGTAGAAGTTGTTTTTATTAATTATGAATTTTATACATTCTGAATTATTAGAAAAATGCTTTAGTAAATAAGTTTGTATTATTTTCAACCAACAAATACACCTAGAAGTTATGTGAAGTTACATACCTATATCAGTGACTGAATTATTTTTATAAGTCAGTGAAATGGTATTTTTTTTTGGGGGGGTATGGGTTAGCTCAGGCAAAATTAGGTCTAAAGTAGTCAAAGAAAAAAAAAATCTTATTCCTCTGCACTTTTAATATTGTGGCAGGTTATAGGTCATTTAATTTCAAATCCCTGTATTAAATAAGAAAAATAAGTTATTACAAAGAGAAGAAAAAGCATTATTGGTTGAAGGAGTTTAGTTGAAGAGAGTAAGAAACAAAGATTTGTATTTTGGAATCTGGAATAGTAGATGTCACTTTGCAGCGCAGGGCAGTAAATACTGGGAACCCCGAGTTTAAGTGTGCCAAGTCAGCACCAGCCACACTGCCTGCGATCATCATCGAGCCTAGAAAAGAGAAACCATTCTTTGTTTCTGGTGAGGACCAGGTAATTCCAAAACAAGGAATAATATGTATTCCCTTAACATTTTTTATTGAACATATGTATGAGCCAATCTAGAAAATTTGGGAAGCACATGACCTTCATTTGAAATAGGTGCATTTTTTTTAATAAAAAAAGATGATTGAATACCTACTATGTGCTAGACACCAGACAGACAGGGTTGAAATGAAAAGGACTTAGTTTTTCCTTCAAGGAGTTCTCAGTCTGGCAGTATCATTCTCAATGAAATTCTATGTGCTGGTGCAGGTAGACTTAAAAGTCTTCCATACCGCTGGAATACAATGTTTCAGGTAATCTGGTAATCAGGTAATCTTTTTATTTTTTTTAAATGAATAGTGTAACATTTTGCCTTGGCTACTGTTCAGCATAATTGGCCAATCCATAATATTCAAAAAAGTCTCTTGAGTGGTACAAAAAGATTGCTGTAGTTATTGGGCTTGTTGTGATTGATTCCACTGTGGTAAAATGAACGTCTCTGCTGCATCATACCATCCCGCAAGTGACAGACACGTGGGCACCTCAGTACCCGGAGAAACAATTTACAATATGAAAATGCATTTGGATGGCTGGTCTGATCTCCTTACAACAGAATATTTTTAAATACACTGAGGTGGGAACATTCCCAAACTATTCAACTGTGCTTTCTTTAAAAACAAATGACAATATTCTCTAGAAAGACTGCATGTCACATAAGTTAGATGAAATCCTGTTGGAACGTGCCAGTGCACACGGACACTGTGTGTCCATCTAATTGCTTTCCTCCTAATGCACAGCTCCCAGCATTTTTCATTTGTGTTCCAAACATCTCTTTGGCGTGACTTTGTTAATATTCTCATCACTTAAACACTCCTGGGTCATCATTACAGAGTTTTGTCTGTCTCCTCCATTTTGATTCTACGCTCCATCCAGTCGGCCAGCAGCTCCTAAGAGGTCTTCTTCTGCAATGCATGATTTTAAAACTGGCTCCTACTCATGAGCTGCATGACCCTCCTCCAAGATCCCGGCACATCACCTGCCTTGCGTTGACTCACAGCCCGGAATGCAGGGAGGCGAGGCCTACGTTGCTTCTGCTCTGTATTCTCCCGTGAGTGTCAAAGCCACTCGGAGAAGGGAGAAGCCCCTCGGTGATCATGGCCGCCTCCAGCTCTGTCTCCCTTGGCCATCTGGCCTCGCCGCCTTATTCCGTATCCCTCACCATCCCTGAAACATACTCGACCGCGCACCTGCCTCCGCATCCCGCACTTGCCAGTTCCTGCCTGATCTGTCCCCATGCAGGTGCCACGTGACTTCCAACTTCTACTCTTCCTCAGTCTCTGATCAAAGGTTCAGCTCTTCCTTTATGACTCTCTTCAATTGTGTCCCTATAAATCCAGTCCTGCCTTTTCTTCCTCTTCCAACATTTACCTGAAAAATTGGTTTTGCTTCTTGGCTTCCTGTCTCTCTTACTCTTCTAGAACTGACGTTTCTTCAGGGCAAAGATGCTGTCCCCAGCTATATGCACAGTGTCTGTCTAGACCACCGTTGACAATAGAAGGAGCATGTAATTGATGGAGGAAGGAAGCTTAGTAGTTACCCACAGCGCCACGCCTCAGAAGCCACTGAAATGACTCCAGGCCTCTACGTTATGATCACATCACACCTTTCTATAGGCTTACACTCGTGTCCACACGTGTCCAGCCTGCCCCTCATCCTCATAAATTAGCAACTAAAACTATAGAAAATACACATTTTACAAATCTTTTTGTGGATGGAGGATGGATTTAGTGTTAAACATAATAAGTTTGAATTCCAGCCCCACCCTTTATCGAACATAGGATCCAACTATTCATGTAAATCTGACTCGTTTTTACAGTGAAAATGATCCTCTTAGTGCTGAACTGTTTTTTACCTTCAACATGGCAATTTCCTAGGACTCTGCTCAACAATAATACAGCCTGTTGACTACAGATACTGGTTGGTAAATGCCTGCTTAGGGCAGTTACTCAGGAAAATTCTTTTTCCAGCTATGTTTTCCCACAAGTAGATGGGATAAGCCCAGAGGTTCACAACGACCAGAGCCTGCAAGTCCAAAGAGACCTGGGTTTTTCCGTCCGCATCAGTGGTCTTATGTCCTGAGTCATTTGTGAATAAATGCGAACATCTACATCTGGGTCTCAGAGTCCAGCCTGCTGAAAACCAGAAGCTGTCCACGTACAGGGAGTACATTGTTTTAAAATTTAATATTTTTATGGACTTAACAGCATTCTTTTAAATTGTGGATTTTAAAAGATTATTTTAACTCACTGCTTTTTGCCCGCATGGTGACATTAAATAGGTATTCAAGTCATTCATAAATTAGGAGGTTTCTACCGTGAGTCATATTTGGTCTTGTTTCTAGTTAAATAGACCATCTAGGAGTGACCCGCTCTCCTCGTGTGGGTGGATCCTTTCCCCTGCTGGGTTCCAAGCACTTGGAAAACCGGGCTCACCTGGGACTGTCTTGGTTCTCTCAGGTTTTTCTCTACAAACGCGAAATGCATACTTTACCAAGAGCCTATAGTGTCAAATTAAACGCTCAAGGAAAATGTCTCAAGAACTAGGTCACTCTTCAGGACGGTGATGACCCAACTCATGGTTGCTCAAAGCAACACTCTCTTGACAGGCGTGACATGTTGAGTGAGACTTGTGTGCTCCTGCTGCTTCATGACAGCGCTGCAGGGGACTGTCTACAGTGTGGGCAGCGAGGGGTGTGTTTAGTATTAAATACAGTCTTGAGGGACCCTTGGGTGACAGTGTATACATTTTAGGGTTCTAGGGTCACCCCTCCTCACCTGTGCGTTATCCCGCCAAGGCGTCAGTCGCTCTTCGCCAGAGTTCACGCGGCCCATCCTCGCTTTGCTCTCCGCACGCTTTGCAGGTACACAGAGAGGAGCATGAATCTTCAGTTCACAAAAGCGACAGTGTTTTAAAGTGGCATCTCAGATTCGTTCAAAAGGAATTGGTGGGACTAGCACTTGCATTTTCCAAGCTAAGCCTACATGGAGTCATTAAAAGTGAGAAGCACCCGTTTGTGATTTATAACCCGAAAGTTAGAAGTAAACAGTGAGAGGCTTCCTTAGTGAATTTGGCTGATTCGGTGCATCTGGCCCTGGAGAGGCTCTTTAGGCCCCGGTGAGCCGTATTTCCATCAGGTTCTCTCTCCAGCCTCTGAAGAGGGAATCCTGATGCTGCAGTTTAGCGGCTTCCCGGGTGCCCTAGGGGTTAAGCTTCAGCGCTATCACCACCACGGCCTGAGTTCGATCCCCGGGCAGGGAGCTAACCTCATAGGGCGTAGCAGGCCTCCCCTGCCTGCTGCCCCCTCCGAGGTGTTTGAGAGTGAGCGTGTGAGTGAGCGTGTGAGTGAGCGTGTGAGTGAGCGTGTGAGTGAGCGTGTGAGTGAGCGTGTGAGTGAGCGTGTGAGTGAGCGTGTGAGTGAGCGTGTGAGTGAGCGTGTGAGTGAGCGTGTGAGTGAGCGTGTGAGTGAGCGTGTGAGTGAGCGTGTGAGTGAGCGTGTGAGTGAGCGTGTCTCCCCATTGACCTCAGGATCAAGCCCAGTTTCATAGCATGGTCTTGGCCTCTGGCAACTCAAATATGAAATAACAATGTGGCTTATTACTCTAAAGTTTGCGGCAGCTGGTTGACCTCCCTGGAGGTGCAACATTCTCACACAGTCCCCTTCGCAGCGGAGACAGGCAGTGAGGGACCACGTGTTGCAAGATGGATCGAGTTTTCTTAGAAAGTGTTTAAAACGTGCTTTACTGAGTTCTCCACTACAAAAAGCACCTTTATGAGGTATTCTTTGAGCTTCGCTCTTTGACCTCTAGTCTGGTGCTGTCGTTTCTTCCTTGGCGCTTCCTGTGCGGGTTTGCTTTTCTCCCTCTGTTTCCTTCCTTGTCTTCTCTCCGTGAAGCTCTGCTGGAAATGCTCCTGGCGAAGCTGCCGCTGTGATTGGGGGGAGGGCCCCATGCTCCCTCTTCTTAGTCCCACGTCACAGCCCATATCAGATAATGAGTCTCCTGAATTTTTGCTGCCGTTAAATAAATATATGTTCTGTTGAAGCGGGGATTTTGTGGAGAAATTTTCCATCCCTGTTCATCAGGTGTAGTGACCTGCAACTTTCTTCCCTTCTCATGTCCTTTCTGGCTTTGGTACGGGTGCAGTGCTAACCTCAGAAAATGAGTTTGGAAGTGTTGCCTCTCATTGATTTTTGTTAGAGGTGTTAATTCCTCTTTAAATGTTTGGTAGAATCCATTAGAGTGAAGTCACCTCGTCTTGGAATTTTCTTTATTGGGACTTTTTTTTTTTTTTATATACCCCATGCAATTGTAGCCCCCTTATTTTGACCCTAAATCCCTCCCCGCCCCATCCCCCCATAGAGTGTCTCTGGTTCATAGTTTTTTGTTGATTTTGATTTTCACTTTCTTATAGTTATTCTTTTTCCTGGTCCCTTATTTAGGTTTTCTAGATTCCTGCTATGAGTGAGACCATCAGTATTTTTCTTTTTCTTTCTGGCTTATTTCGCTGAGCATGATCCCTTCCAGCTCCATCCATGTTGCTGCAAACTGCATGTGTTTATCTTTTTTGAATGCTGAGTAATATTCCATGGTGTATATGTCCCACATCTTCTTGATCCAGTCATCTATTTTTGGACATTTGGTTTGTTTCCAAAGCTTAGCTATTGTAAACAGTGCTGCTATAAACATAGGAGTGCAGGTGCTCTTTGGAATGGATGTTTCTGTGTCCTTTGGGTAAATACCTAGGAGTGGAATTGCTGGATCATATGGAAGCTCTATGTTTAGTAGGTCAAGAAATCTCCACACAGCTCTCCATATTGGGACATTCTTGATTCGTGATACTGTCTCCTTTCTAGCCTTGGTATATTCAGATTTTCCATTTGTTCAGGAGTCAGTTTTGGTAGGTTATTTCTTTCTAGGAATTTGTCAGTTTCTTCCAGATTACCCAGTTTGTTGCTATATAATTGTTTGTATCAGTGTCTTAGAATCCTTTGTATTCCTAGTGTCATGTATAATGTCTCCTCTCTGCTGATTTGGGGGCTTCTCTCTTTTTTAAAGAATTATTTATACAAGAACCAGGGTACAGGCCAGATGCGTGGGAGGTGAGAGGATTCACCAAAGTGGGGAACGGAACAGGCAGACTGATGAAATATATTGCTGAGGGGAGCAGCGGGTGGCAGGAGAGGTCTCTACACCATGTGGGACCCTCTCCAGGGGCCGGGGATCAAACCGGCGCTGCAGAGGCTGCGGGCAGCTTCGCAACCCAGCGCCCAACCACTGTGCCACCAGGGAGGCCCCACAGCAGGCTTTTTCAGGTATATGTATCACCTGGCTTCAAGAGAAGATCCCAGAAGTGAAGTGGGTAATATAGCACTTTAGTAAAAAGTTACTGTTATGCACAGAGACATTTCAAGGGTTAAAGGACTTCAGAGTGAGGGTGTGTGTGATGTGTATGTTCGTTCCCAATTGTTTTCCAATCCTGCTCTCCTTAAACTTTCCTGGGTTTCCACTGATATGTAGTCAGCTGTCGGAAGCAATTGGGAGAGAATGAAGAACAGTAACTGCAGTGGAGACCTGGAGACCTGCACAGACAGTAAATAAGACTCCTTCCACTTTGGTCGTCAGCAGGGAACATAGCAGCCTTAAATTAATGACAGATTGTTTCTGATTATTGCTTTCTTGCCATAGAATGGGATGCGTTTCCATCAGATACAAAATAGGATGTAGTCATAGTAAACATTAAATTGAAAATTCCATTCCTGGGCACATAGTATGGTATCACTTTAGTCATTTTGTTGATGTGTTTTAATTCACTATATACTTTAGCTCTTTGTCTAATAAACATAAACTTGAAATAAGCCCTTATGCAGCTGTTCGAGAGTAGTGCCAGTTCTGGATGTCACCCTGGGGGTTCCCATATATAAGGAAATTCATGATTACATATTGTGCAGAATACAAAGCTTTTTTTTTACACAAGGATATCAAAAAATCCCCCAAAAAACTTTGAGAAAATTGATGATTTTCAGGAAATGTCAAATATTAAAGTTTTGGAGTTTTCATTTGACTTTATTTTCATCAGAACACCTACCTACTAATACAGTTGAATATTGGTCCCGGGCCACTAAAGCTTCGGACATTTGATCACCTCCAACTGTGCTACTGATTCAGAATCCTCTCTTCAGTTGGCGCTTCTCCCAGCTGCTTATTTGTGTATCTTCTACTTAAAAAAAAAGTTTAAAAAAATAAGTACATAATAACTTATTTTTTCTAATGATAGTTTCAGGCATTTTTCATGAAATATACTGTGAATATTTATCTGTATCTTTTAAATTAACATGTCAAAAGTGATAGTCATTTATTGAACAAAAAAAATAATGAAGGTCAAGATTAATGAAGAAAGGGCATGCTAAATTAGGAAAGGAATTTCTGTGACTGTCACTGTCCTGAATAACAAGTTAAATTTGTAGCATTGTAACTATAGGTTTATTCAAAGTAGCTTCATTTATGTAGTAGTCACTTAATCAAATAAAAAGCATGGTTGAAATGCAGAGCTATTTCCGTATGAACTGATCTGAATTGATATAGTAGGCCTTGTGTTCTTTGCTTTTTCTTACCAAATTCATAACTTTTCCCACAATTCCCCAAGAATAAAGTTCTCAGAACTTTGAGTGGGAAATATATTTTCATATTACCTACACATAATATGCCACTGAATATTATTTACTGGCGTTTATATAATTTCATGTAAAAATTCATTTTATCTTAATAGCTGTTTAGGAAAAAAACAGTGTAGGATTCTCCAGTCAGATGATCCTTGTCAAGAAATTTAGAAGTCTTTATTTCTAAATATTTTTCCACAATTCACTACTGAAAGGCTGCAACATTCCTTCTGCATTGCAATTGCATGTGTTACTCATGATGTCTTTACAAAAAAAAAAAGATTTATTTATGCATACAAGAGCTGGGGTACAGGCCAGAGATGCAGGGGGTAAGAGGATCACACCAGAGACAGAGTGGGGAACAGAACAGGCAGACTGATGAAATACACTGCAGAGGGGAGCAGCTAGGCGAGACAGGAGAGGTCTGCCGCACCATGTGGGTTTCTCCCTGTCTGGCATGCCGCAGAGGCTGTGGATTGCTTCATGATGCGGTGCACCGCCAGGGAGGCCCACTCAGGATGTCTTATGGTGACTCTTTATTTGCAGAAATCTTTAGGGAAATGTAAAATAGTTCAGACAGTTTTGTATCACCTCTCTTTGGCAAATTAATGCACTTCTGCTATAAAGCTCTCATTATGATATTTGACTGGCTCTTCATATTCTTCATTGTTAAGTTGTACAACTCTCACAGCTGCTGTGTCCAGACAAGTGAGGAGCAACACAGGACCCTAACATGTTGCATCTGTGGCATAGGGCATTTCTGCAGAAATACTCCATGACCATATTCATGGGGATGGGTGCTGTATCTCACATATGTCACAGGGTCAGGCTGAGGGTGATGAACTTGTAGACAGAGTTTCCCTTACCACCTTCTTCTTGTGTTTTCAAGGTAATGGCAGGAAGGAAGGCCCTAGTTATCCCTGATCTTTCATACTTCAGCCTTTTGCTTTCTCCATTCACTCAGTTGATCTCAACTGGCCCATATCTTTAATACATGTGCTGACAATCTCAAATTTATATCCTCTGTCAAGATGTCTCTCTAGAACTGCATACACATTTGTCAAACTGACTACTTGACATCTCTTCTAGAATGTGCGATGACATTCAAATTTATCATATTCAAACCTAACCCCATTCTCTCCTCTGTGCACATTCCACATGCCGTCACCCATCTCAGTCGGGATCCACAGTTTGAAAATCACCCACACAAGCACAGCCTTCTTGACTCTCCTCTCATGCCACTCACTAGATACGTGAAAAGGTCCTGTGGTCTCTGACTTCAGAATCTGTGCAGCACCTAATCTGCTGCCGCCCAAATCTGCTCTGTTTGGGATTCTAGAACTAGCTTTATTTTTCCTCATTGAGGTGATGTGGGTTTAGACGGTATATGTGAGATTTAAAAGTGTGGGCTCAATCCTTTTCAGATGTATGTTACCACCAAGGTCTACACCTAGCTTTTCCACAGGTTTTTGGTACTACCTACTGGTTTGTTACTGTTGTTTGATGAACAGCGTCAGTGTGATGCAGAATGTCAGTTTGAGTCTGTCCATCCCCAGTTTAAAGCTCTCCAAGGATTATTGTCACTAAAACTAAAAGCTGAAGTACTTTCCTGCTTATGCCTCCATCCCAAATCCTTCTAGCTGCCTCCTTTCATTGACTTAGTTCTAGACTCAGGGGCACCTTATCTTTTTTGGAACCCATTAGGCAGGTGCCCACCTTACAACATTGTGTTGGCTAGTTATTTATATACATACATAGAGAGAGATTTATAAGTTATATAAATATATAATATGAAATGTATAATTTCTAGAGGTTTCCAATAGAATGTATAATATATCTCTGAAAAAAAGGTGTATGGGCCAGGACATCTCTTTTCCTACAAAACATGTAAGGGGCAGTGTGGATGGCCTTACTTTCTCTTAATTTGTTGTAAGAAAGATAGTTAGTTCAAATATTTAACGTTATGAGGCTAAAGTTGTGTCATACGTGTGATATAATAAGCACAGCTCTGCCAGGTCTCCCCAGCTCCCCACAGAGCTCTCTTTGTACCTGAGTAGTTATGTTTTAAAAAGGTAAAATGGGGACAAAACAGACAAAGTGGCAGAATTTCAAGGTCAAGGTGGAGTGCTGAGACCCAAGGGCAAAGTCAATGGCATGGTCCCAAAGGAAAGAGCAGAGCCAGCCCTAATCTCACAGAATGAAAAGAAAGTGTCTCTGTATTTTTGTTTGCTCAAAGGGGTGTGGAAGAGAAGGCAAAAGCAGAGAGGCCAAGTGTGCTGAAATGGGTGATGAAACTGTGGGGACTGCACCCAGGGGGTTGGGGGAAGCAAATACTGTTTAAAAATGAACAATGATGTAAAAAAATGAAAAAAAAAATATTTTATTATTGTGAAGCTTAATAAATAAAAAAGTGCCCACTAAATGACACCTAGCGGGCACTTCAAAAGTCAAAACAAAAAACAAAACAAAACAACAACAGACTGTTAGAAAGGCTGCTGTTGACCAAGGATTTGGATCCCTTGCAAGGGATTCTCAAGAGCCTCACTAGTATTGTGATATTCTGGAATCAATTCTGGTTGTCAGACTTGGTTGATTTTGTAACTTTATCATCTTCTTTTAGTACAGGACCCTACTTAGGTTTTAGTATACACTTATCATGGGTTGATTTTAACTATCAATTATTTTACTCACAGTGGTAGCTAGAAATCCTACTTTCGCCATGTGTGTATCTGCTTAAATGAAGGAACAGATTTTTAAGGTGTGATGCAAAAGTGATTTTGTGTGAATATTAAATGGCCAAAAGGTACAGTGTGATCATAGAATTTCTTATAATATAAAAAGTGGAAGTATATACTGATGTGGACAACATACGGCGCATGTAAATTACATTAGGTTGGCACACCATTCTAATCATTTCTACTTTTGAATTTCTTAAAAAACATGCAGTGATGTTCTGCAAATACATTTTAAGTAATATAAACTCCATAGGCTTCTCAGTCTGTGGTAATGATTATCTCCCCCAAACATAATGTCGATGGATACACTGTCAGGTAAAAACTAAATTATAAGAAAAAATAAAGGTGCAAAAAGGACAGTCTCCTATTCCCTAGGAGAGGCAAGAAATCACATTTGATAATTTGCATGTAGCAAAAGGAAAACACTATTTTTACATTGTGCTTGCTGTTGATTGAATATGAAACTGAAGGGAATCTTAATTTTCCATGGAAGATGCTGGTAGTGGCTCTTTGAGTGGACAGCCTGCATATAACTTAGTAAGTGACATGGGGATGGAGGAAAACAAAGGTTTTTTTTAATCTGTTCTAGTATTTTTTATTTCTAAGGTGAGTTGTTTGTTTTCTGTTTTTTTTTTTTTCCCCCCTGCACTTGATGCATTTTTCATTTTTGTCTTTAGGCTTTAAATTTCTTGTTCTAGATGTTTCCATTAAGTGAAATTACTTGCATAATTTGTTGTTGCCTTAGATTAGTGTGGAGATTAGCCTTAGAGAACAGGGAAAAGCAGCCTTTCATGGTCAAGTGTCTCCTTGTCCACTGTAGTGCAGGAATTCCCTGGCAGCCCTTCACTGGGCAGGAGAAGAGGGGATGGATTCTTTGAGACACACGCAGGACGTTTTCTGTGGGGTTGTTCCCCAGAATCAGTTTGGTTTGGCTTCCCCTTTCATTCCAGTGAACTTGCCTTTCAAGTCACATTGTCCTCATGTAACAAGGACATTTTCTTTCGGGATGTGGGTTCCCTTATTGTATTGTCAAACTTTTAACGGTTCCTCCTGTGATTTTTTGGGGAAAAAAAATCAAACGGCGCCTCCTGACCCTCTCTTCCCTGACTACACTGTAGAGTCGCGGCTTTGTTGGAATTTGGACTTATTTCTCCACATACGTACTGGTCTTTGGAGTGTTTGAGGTTGACTCCTAGTAATAGTGGAGTCTTGAGTCATGTGTGGACTTACTCGCCTTGCTGGTGAATTCAGATGTTAAGAGGCATGTGTGTGCTGAAAAAAACTATAATCAGTAAAGTATTCAGGGCCTCCCTGGTGGTGCAGCGGGTTGAGCGCAGCGATGTGAAGATGTCTGCAGCCTCTGCAGCACCGGTTCCATCCTGATTGGCCGGCTAGGGTCTCACATGGCACAGCAGACCTCTCCTGTCGTGCCCACTGCTCCCCTCAACAGTGTATTTCATTAGTCTGCCTGTTCTGTTCCCCACTCTGGTGAATCCTCTTGCCCTCCTGCACCTCTGGCCTGTACCCCAGTGCTTGTACAAATCTTTTTTTAAATTAAGTATTCGAGAATAAGAAGCCACACTCACAGGGCAGTGCCAAGGTGTGACCCACCAGAGTCAGAGCCCAGTGTCTTGTAAAGGATTAAGCAGGTCGTGGTCTAATGCCACTTTTTAAAGAAATGACCTAGTTTATTTCACTGGAATCTTCCATGTTGTGGTGTGGGGGTCTTCATCTAGTACTCAACAGATGGCCTTGGGATGTCTGCCTAAGACACTGATGAGAAATCAGTGTGGGTTCCTTCATAGGGGGTGACAAGGAATGGAGTCATCCTGTTTGTTTTTTATTTCAAGTTTCAAGACTGCTGCTTAGCAGTAAAATGGAGTCTGTTAGGTTCAAATGGGTTCCACAGATGCAGTACATTTAAGCATCTGACTTCAACCCCCAAAATTTCTTTCCAGTAGTATACATGTCATTTTTGTAAGGGCACACATGTGCTTGCTTGTTAAATGATGAAACCCAGGCTTGATTAATGAAAGCATGACTCAGGATTGTATCTGTTAGAGTAAGTGAGTGTGTCCCTCTAAATTGTTGTTTCTGAGCCTTAATCCCCAATTAAGGATAAAAGTTCTTAAGGCCATGATCTATCAGGATTAGTTGCTGTAGACACCAGAGCTTTTTTTTTTTTTTTTTTTTTTTTGTTTCTACCTCTTCCTATATCAAGAGGGTCAGTAAGAAGTCCAAAGAGAGCTTTCACAGAATGTTCTAGACCGTGACACTCAGCTTGGACTCCTACGGACTCCACAACTGTGAGACGGTAAGTTTCTGTTTAACCAACAGAATTTTGTTGATAGTCCTCACAATTTGTTTTATTTTAATAACACTTTTGAGAAAGCATCTCAGACTTATACTGATGTGCACAAGAGGTTTTAAGGGTAAGCAAGATCAGGTTATTACTTCTGATCAGAATAAAGCATGTCCAATTTGTAGTATTCATCTGTAATTATCACTTGTACTGCATACATTTTCAGTGTGTGGATCTTCAGATAGACATAGTATTTTTTTTTTTTTTAAAGATTTATTTATTTATTTATTTATACATGCACTGGGTACAGTCAGAAGCGCGGGAGGGTGAGAGAATTCACCAGAGCGGGGAGCAGAGCAGGCAGAAGGACCGAAGTACACTGCTGAGGGGAGCAGCGGGCGGCAGGAGAGGTCTGCGCGCCATGTGGGACCCTCCTCTGGTGACCGGGGAGCAGCCGGGGATCGAACCGGCACCGCGGAGGCTGCGGGCAGCTTCGCACCCCAGCGCTCAACCGCTGCGCCACCGGGGAGGCCCTAGACATAGTATTTTTTATAAGTAATTTGCTACTTAATATTTTTGTAAATGAGCAGCATCAAGATTATCACCTCTCACAATGACACCTGTTGCTAAATTGTAGACTGTCAAAACAAACTGGAATCAGTTCTTCATAGTTTTCTTTCTGTCCTTCAGAATTGTCACACTTCTTTTCATATACTTTTCATATACTTTTCATATGACTTTTCTGATAACTTTGAAATCATGAATTTTAACTGTCATTCTAATTTTTAAAAGTTGAAGAGCAAAATGTTTTCTAGTAGATACACCTTAACTGTATCACGATTTATAATGACAACACTGAAATCAATTATATTTTGGTTGATTAGTTATATAGAATAGATGCAATGTATTTTTATAAACTGTCATCATTTGAAACATAATTTATGCTGACAAACCAAAAAAGTGATGGTCATGCTGCTCGGTGCACATTCAATCAATATTTAATTAAGTAATCTAAGTCAAAAATAAAGTTTAACTATCGCGGGCCTCAATAATCCAGTATCATTTGAAAAACAAATCTCTTTAATTATATAATACTGTACTCATCACAATTCATGCATTCTTAGTGTGTGTATATATGTTTATATCTTTTGTATATAGACTTTTGCACATCCAGGCATATTTCCATAAATCAGATCTTTTTTAAAGATTTATTTATTTAGGCATAGAAGAGCTGGGGTACAGGTCAGAGATGTGAGAAGATTCACCAGAGCGGGGAACAGAACAGGCAAACTGACTGAAGTACACTGCTGAGGGGAGCAGCGGGCGAGTCAGGAGAGGTCTGCTGCACCATGTGGGTGACTCTCTGGCCGGGGATCGAACTCGTGCTGCAGTAGCTGCAGACAGCTTCATAGGTTGTGTCTTACCCCTTGTACCACCAGGGAGACTCTACATCCGATTTTTAATGTTATTTTGAATCTGTCCTCAAAAGTTCAGAAATCACTTAGGTAGGTTGAAATAAAAAAAAAAGAAAAATGGACAGGTGTTACTTGAATTGTAAAAGGCTGCTGTTGGAGCAATAATATTCTGTACATTTCATTACTGTCAGAGGTGGATTTAGGCATCTTCATTAGTACCCTAAGCTTTTTGGTCTTGGGGAGAACAATACATGCAGCTTAAGTGAGAAAAGTTTCTGAAATATTTACATTTACACTTCAATATAGTCATTTGAAACTTGTTTTTCAAAATCCAAAATTTGCTCTAATCAATGCCTTGAGGAAACAAGGAAGTGGTTTTATTTTAAAACAAATCTGTTAACAGTGACTGCTGGGCATGTGGGGCACCTGTATTTGACTAGGCCAAAGTTTAGATTGTGCTTAAGGGCTCTCTCCCCTTTGTGTGCCCATGTGATAAATTGACATATTTAGCTTATGACTAGATGATAATGGTATTCACCTCACACCATTTTGTGTGAGTCCTTTCTTGGGTGAGTGAGCACAATGGGTCAGGATGACTTAGCATTGCTGGGTTTCTCTATTATAATTGATTATTCCTTTGCTATGCAGACTATTAGATGGGCTTGCTTTATTCCCAGGGTGAAGGGCAGTTTGAAATGTATAGAGATAGATAGGAAAACCTAGCTGGGACAAATATCCAGAGAAAAGTGTTCTATATTGGTATTGTTCCGTGTGTCAGAACAAAGTGCTCTTTATCTTCCTTTCTCAGGTAAAATAAAATACAGGACAACTCTGAGGAAAAATTTCTCTGATAAAATTGAAGTTTGGATAGATTCTTTCAGGAAGTTCTGTTTTTCCTACTATAACCTAAGCCTTCTCTTGCTATATTTGAGGGAAAGAAGGTTATTACTAAGGATGTTGAAATATAATTGGCATTCTATTTTAAAAGAACACTTAAGACTTAAGTGTTAGAAAAGTACATTTTGTCTTTCATTGCTCAAAAAATGAGTGTCGGAAACATTTTGAGGCACTTTTGGATTTGACAGAGTAATAAATAAAATTACTGCATTACAGACAGAGACCACAGACAGTCTACTGGGAAATACACTTCTAAAATTTAGTCTATTGGAATACTGTCATTGAGGCCTCTATAGTATATGTGGCAAATTATTATAGAGGGATCCAAAACTACCTTGATGCGCGTTAATAGGAACATTACTATTACAGCTCAAGTATCACATCCTCAACTGCTAGCTGACGTAAAACTGCATCCCACTTCAGCTACCACCCCCAACCCCCGAGAAACTCTCCAAGCCTTGCCAACACTGGAAATGACTACTTTTATTCCTTGGTGAGCTTGTTAGCCCTCATCTTTGCGACCTCGTCCCTGTGTTCAGTTGGCCTTCAACAGGAAATGTCTTAAACAGTTATAAGTAGAACACCCCTCCCTCCCTTGGACAGCTTCTCTTAGTCACTTGCCCCCAGTCTTGCCCTCATTCTGCTCATCCAATGTAAATTCCCACCTGTCTTGGAGTTGAACCCACTCTCTTGCCCTATTGAAATGCACTTGACGCCATAAGCTTGAGTTAAGTTTTCTGTAGCAATTTAATGTCATTTGTCTACCAATCTTGTTCATCAATTTACAGTCAGCATCTGTAACTGTCGGGGCTATGGAAAGCACAGGAGTCAAATTGACAAATCACATATG
Organism: Talpa occidentalis; assembly: GCF_014898055.3. Taxonomy (NCBI): domain Eukaryota; kingdom Metazoa; phylum Chordata; class Mammalia; order Eulipotyphla; family Talpidae; genus Talpa; species Talpa occidentalis. The sequence goes on along the minus strand of NW_023601322.1, from coordinate 91,745,921 downwards.
ACAGAGGCTTTGGTAAGGATCAGGTACCAGAATGGTGGAATTATGGAGGCAACGATCAGACAATAACTGAGATAAAATATGTAATCAATAGAGAAGCAGTCATCGTTAGTAGCAGCATTGATACTGAGACTGAAGACATTTTACATAATAAATTGAAGGATTCATGTCCATTTTAAAGAATTTTTCTGTGAAAAATAAGGCTATTATACAAATCTTGGTATTTCAGGTTGCCTTTTATTCTACTTCCTCTTGCTGTTTTCCATCTTATGTTACCCGCATTTATAGACACCCTAATTCTGAAAGACCAAACCTCAGGGATTTATCATCGTTCTACTGAGTCATGTTTGACAATGTGGTCACTAATCAGATCGTTCCATGGAGTGTTTTGACAGATAAGACAATGTGCCAGCCTGTTCTGCCTGCATTTATCAGTATGGATAATGGGGACCTGCAGCACCTAAGGTAGCATTAAAGAAATACAAAAAGAGCAGTGGCGTTGGAGCAAGGTGAACAAGAATGCAATTCGGAAAAGCTAACCTTGAGATATAGTATATGAAATGGCGGTATCAGACCAGATTTCCATTCAAGAAGTCTGCAGTTGCAGGGCAACCCAGAGAGAGATCAGGAGAGTTTCTAGCCCAGTGTCCATAGTGGAGGTGTCACTGAGATTAAAGAAGAAATGTCATGTAGGGAAAGTGAAACCAAGTGTAGATCGTGGGATGAACTGTATTGACAAAAAGATTAACCAAAAAGGTTAAGTCAAGGAATTCAGAAACTTGACATAACTTGAATGTTTTGGTTTAAAGTAATTATTCATTTGGTAGATCATTGTTTGTTGTGGGGGGCGCAGAGGCAAGGATTTTTATTTCCACATGGGTTCACTGAGAAAGTCAAGGCAAGTATGATTTATGATTGATAGTTCTGCTGCCACTTAGGTATTTTAGCATTAGTTCTGACCACGACGATTATTTTTAAATAGCTTTCCCAAATATTTGACAATGCAAAGATAATTTTCTTCTTTATAGTCAATTTGAGCACTTTGTAACTGGTGCATACAATAACCAAACATCCAGTGAGTTGTGGTTGTCTGTAGATCTTACAGAAGGAACGGAGAAACGAAAGAGGTAAGTGGAAGGTACATTCTATGATGGTTTGGAGCAATTACTGCTAATCAAAGAAAATATAGCACACTCTAAACAAAAGAGAAAGTATAAAAGGACAGAGAGTGTCAGTTGAATAAACATACATTACACTTAAAAATGCATCATTGATTATAATTGAAAATCTTAAAAAAAGATGAGCATAAAAATGCTAAAAGCCCCCAAAACAAAGTAGTAGGTGACCTAGACCTAAGTATGTGTGTCTCTGACATATCATAATGACAGTATACATGTTGGAAACTATATAATTCTTAGTAACTAAACACTTATTGTGCACACACGTCTTACCCTTCAGTATGTTTGAAATGGTGAAGGCTTTTAATAGAAAACTTAAATTTAATGTAGTGGATCTTTTTTTTTTTTCTTCTTGTAACTAATAACAATTAAGGAATGTGTTCAGCCAAAGAATTAAACTTTGATTTTAACCCAAGGCCAACATTTTCTTTCAGTCTTTGAATATGAAATTTTAAGTCCCAATTCCAACCAGTTTTCCCCTATGAAACAGCTACGTAAAACAGAAACTTCTCCTGAACTGTACAGTGTTGAACATTTTTTTTATGACTTGAAGAACTTACTTTGAACCAAATGTAAACACGGCTTAGCAAATATTAAAGTACATAATAAATGACAATATTTTTTAATGGATCACATCTAAGATAGGGAAATGTCCCATAAGCAATAAAGTGCGATTTTGGGCATATATAATGACTTCTAATCTCTCTCTTTCCATTACATTATTTTCAGACAGAAGCAATTTCATACTTTACATTTATGATTTCTAAAGTTGGTACTATTTTATAAAATTGCTGTGCCATCATCATCTGATAGTTTAACTGCAGACTGAAATGAATGGATAGCAGTTAGCAAGGAGAAAATCAATGAAGTAGAAAAAAACAGGAAGAATTTTAATCATGGGCAAACAGATTTTCATTACAGGAAGTCATTAGAGTAGAAGGCGTCCTTTTAATTTCCCTCTAAGCTTTGCAAAGCACATTGAAGGTCATATAAAAATGTAGGCTGCATTCTTTTATCTGCTTAATAAAACCTCATGCAAAGGACTTCTATGATCTGCTAGGTTTTGTCCTGTTATGCTATAATCTGTTGCCACTTCAGGAAAATACATGGTATTTCCACTGAGAATGTCTTGGATCTACTGTGTTTTCATTAATGAATGCAACAGCAATAGCTCTTTATTTTGGCAGAGGTGTGTATGGCAGGACTCATGTCACTGTCAAGAGTAATGTTTCCTTCATTTAACTCCAAAGAGCACCTGCACCATATGTTGATAGCAGCACTGTTTACAATAGCTAAGCTTTGGAAACAACCCAGAGGCTCAAAAATAGATGACTGGATCAAGAAGATGTGGTACATACACACCATGGAATATTACTCAGCATTCAAAAAAAGATAAACACATGCCATTTGCAGCAACATGGATGGCGCTGGAAGGGATCATGCTCAGCGAAATAAGCCAGAAAGAAAAAGAAAAATACCGGATGGTCTCACTCATAGCAGGAATCTAGAAAACTTAAATAAGGGACCAGGAAAAAGAATAACTATAAGAAAGAAAATATCAAAATCAACAAAGAATATGAACCAGATGACACAGTATGGGCGGGGTTGGGGTCAAAATCAATGGTGTGCAATTGTATGGGGAATATAAAAATAAAATAATGTTTCCTTCATGAGTTTCCTAGTGGCATGTTTGTCCCAACCCCTTCTCGCTACTTCCATAGACGAGGACTGATCTGTGTCTCATGGTTCACGTTTCAGTCTTTTTAGTTTCTTACCAGTCTGTGTCTTATTTTTCACTTTCTTTGCACCTTCGAGAGGGAGGAAAAGTGGGAAGGACGCAGGTGGCCCTTTGCTCTTCCCTCTCCCTTGTTCCTTCTCCTCTTCCCTCTCATCCCCCACACCTTCCTACGTGCTCTTATGTAATAAAATGTTACAATTAAAATCTATACATATTTTCAGGCCTCCCCAGTGGCGCAGTGGTTGAGTGCTGGGTTGCGAAGCTGCCCGCGTCCTCGGCGGCGCCGGTTCAATCCCCGGCTGCTCCCGGCCACCGGAGGCGGGTCCCACATGGCGCGCAGACCTCTCCTGCTGCCCGCTGCTCCCCTCAGCAGTGTACTTCGGTCCTTCTGCCTGCTCTGCTCCCCGCTCTGGCTCTGGTGAATTCTCTCACCCTCCCGCGCTTCTGACTGTACCCAGTGCTTGTATGAATAAATAAATAAATCTTTAAAAAAAGTTTAAAAAAAAATCTATACAGATTTTCAGGAAGGAGGAGAGGAGAACCTAGAAAGGCGAGCGGAGAACGGGGAGTGATGAGAAAGGCGTGGAGACTAGAGAAGAGAGGGGAGCGCAGGGGGAGAGAAGAAAGAGGGGAGAGAACAGACAGAGGGGAAGAGGGGAGAGGACAGAGAACAGAAGAGACAAGACGAGAGAGGAGGGGAGAGGATGCAGGTGGAGAGCACAGAGAGGAGACTTGAGGGAGGAGACAAAGAGGAGAGAGGAGGAGGGAGGTGAGAAAGGACAGGAGAAAGGGGAGAGATGAGAGAGCAGAGGAGAAAGAAGGGAGAGGGGAAAGGAGGAGAGACAGAAGGGGAGGGGTGGGAGGCAAGGAGAAGAGACAGGCAGGGAGGACAGAAGTAAGAGGGGAGAGGTGAGGAGATGAGGTGAGCCATGAAGGGGGGAGGGGGATGAGGGGAGACATGAGGGAGCAGAGACAAACGGAGGAGAATGGAGAGGAGAAAGGACAGAGAAAGCAGGGAGAGGGGAGGGGAGCAGAGCAGAGGAGAGAGGGAGAGAGGAGAAAGCAGGGGTGAGGGGAGGAGAGAGGGAGGAGAAAGGACAGGAGCAAGGGGGGAGCCGAGGCGGGGGGAGAGATCATAACCCCTGGAGAGAAGGCAGGAGAGAGGAGAGCTCTCTGGCCTGCACCCTGGTTCTTGCATAAATACATGAAATCTTTAAAAAAATAAATCTTAAAAAAGGGTTATTTTCACACCGTGAGCAACAGCGTTCTCTCTCTCTCACGGCAAATGAGTCAGTTTCCAAAAGTGTCTCCCATCATGGTCAGCTTTTACCCATCGCTATCATTCAGCTGATTATACTTTAATTCATCGTTAGAAACTTAGATGTTTTCTATGGTTTTTCTGAAATCCTAAAACATGATGCCTACTTTGTGGCACACCATCTGCATGCACTTTTTCCCATTTTGCAATTTTTTTAATAGTTTTTTTTTTTTTAAGATGTATTTATTTATTTATACAAGCACTGGGTACAGTCAGAAGCGCGGGAGGGTGAGAGAATTCACCAGAGCCAGAGCGGGGAGCAGAGCAGGCAGAAGGACCGAAGTACACTGCTGAGGGGAGCAGCGGGCGGCAGGAGAGGTCTGTGCACCATGTGGGACCCTCCTCCGGTGGCCGGGGAGCAGCCGGGGATCGAACCGGTGCTGCAGAGGCTGCGGGCAGCCTCGCAGCCCAACACTCAACCACTGCACCACCAGGGGAGGCCCCCATTTTTTAATTTATTTATCCCAGTTTTGATTTGAAAAACTATTTCTGCTTTGGGGTGCACACCTGTAGTCATAAAGCTAGTGAACAATGTCACCTTCCTTTTCCCCTTGCTGAGGGGCACGCGGTGCCAGGCGAGGGCGTTCACACCAGCGCGCTAAGGCCTAACATTGTGCTCTGGGGTTTACAGTGACCACCACGATAGCATTGCTGTGAGGCATCATGTAACTGGATTTTTTTTTTCCTTTGTCTAAAATACATGATGCCAAAACCTATAGTCAATTTTACTGAGAAAAAGATTAGAGAAAATAGAGTTAATTTTTAAAATGGCCAACATTTTCACATTGCGAGTATGAGACAAATTATACGCTGGCTTTATTTCCCCTATAATTAGAAAAGACTCAAGTGAGTTATATGGCATCTTTTTCTTCAGGAAGAGAAGCATTTTAAATATGCTCTGTTTTAATATTTATTGTGAAACAGCAGTCTGTTTGTTAGACCACATCTTGAAATACTCACGGTTCTTTTGAACAATAGGTCCTGAATCATCTGACAAAATGCAGACCCTTTCTAATTCATTGTCTCCCTTAATGAAGGTGCATTTACACTGAAGCCAATTCTCACTTTGTTTGTTTTGTAGCAGAAAACTACCCCGACTCCTGGGCCTCCCCGGTGGCGCAGCGGTTGAGCGCTGGGATGCGAAGCTGCCCGCAGCCTCTGCAGCGCCGGTTCAATTCCCGGCTGCTCCCCGGCCACCAGAGGAGGGTCCCACCAGGCGTGCAGACCTCTCCTGCCACCCGCTGCTCCCCTCAGCAGTGTACTTCGGTCCTTCTGCCTGCTCTGCTCCCCGCTCTGGCTCTGGTGAATTCTCTCACCCTCCCGCGCTTCTGACTGTACCCAGTGCATGTATAAACGAAACAAACGAACAAACAAACAAATAAATAAATAAAACATGCCTCTATAAAAAAAAAAAAAAAAAAAAAAAGAAAACTACCCCGACTCCTATGGGAAAGATCAACGGCCTTACCTGGAAAAATTTGTCTTCTAAAGAGATGACCTGGGAAGTTCAGCAAGTCAAGGTGTCACCCACTTTTCCAGCAACTCTCAACTCTGCCCCCAACCTTCATATGTATTTTCATTCTTAGATGGGGTACGGTTCCCCACATACATGTCACATCCAGGGAAAACCTACCATCTCAGGCACTGCTCAGCAACAGTCTCTCAACAGAACAGATTACCTAGACGTAGCACATGTTTGCGGTGAAGCATGACCTCTCCGCCCCAAAAACAGAGCTCTACAGTGTTTACCGCCACACTGTTGACAGTAGCTGGAAAGTGGAAACCACCTAAGTGCCTACTCCTACATGACTGGATCAAGATGTGGTAAATCCATGGAGTAGAACACTTTTCAGCCACAAATAAAGACCAAAGGCCGCTACTTTTAACAAACCACGTCAAGTTCAAGTGATTAGTGTGCAGTAAAGCAACTCATAATGGCAAAGACAAATATTGGGTATTTACATAGCAGTTAGTTTAACAAAATAAAAGAAACCCCAAATTGACAATAAATGACTTGAGTTTTTTGCGTTTGAGAAGAAAGGACTGCATTACAAGGGAAAGGGGTAGGGGGAAAAATGTAAACCAAAATTTGTTTTAGTCTTCAAAGCACATTTTCAGACACATTACGTAAGCAATAAGGTGATGTTCAGAACCAAATATGAAACATGAAATAACATTAGTTCTCATCGGGTACGACAACTTACCTGCTACTTAATTGAAAGAAGCATCTAACTATGCACACATTAATTAAGGTAAATTTATGAGTATGTGTATAATATACATATATATGAATCTGAGAAACACGGGGCTACAATAATTTAGGGAAATATATAAAAGCTAAACTAAAAATATTGACTGAAAGTTAAAAGCTGTTTATGAGTAAGTTCATATTAGATCAAAATAGCAATCAACATGCATCTGACTCATGAAAATAATAAATCTTTGGGAAACTAAGAAAGGTCCAATAGAGGCATTCAATAAAATGGAAAGAATATAATCAGCACTATTGAGCGTTATAATACCAAATAGTGTAACATACTGTTATTTATAAATGTACAAAATTTTGTAAAGAGATATAACCACTAATCTGAGCAAACTAAACTTACCATGAGAAAAATAACATTTAAAAATACTTGAAAATTCAAGACTGGATAATTCTCTAAGAAACACAATTGTAATATATATGCCAAAAAAATGTTTAGTTTTTGAGTAAGAAAACCTACATTAGTATTTCCCCAATTTTCTGAAGAATAAGAATCTTCTCACATGCTTGTTAGAAATCTTCCTGGTCCCGGAGATTCTGACCTACTAAGGGAACTGTGACTTTACAATCACTCTTCAAAAATCACCAAGTGAAATTCAGGTCAAGTATACACTGGACTGTGGTGGAGGATTATGGGTGCTTGGGTGGCAGGTGTGGTGGGGTAGGGTACCATTTCCAGAGGTCAGAACCTGCATCCCTTAATGCTATGCATTATTTTAAACCAATGTTACTTTAATAAAGAATGCAATTTAAAAAATGTAAGAATGTGAATCCTTACTGAAATGTTGCCAGATCCGCCATTTCATTACATAGTGATATCTGTATTTTACAGATTACATAAAGTTTTCAGAGGCTGCAAAAAGGAAAACTGACACTTTTTTTTTAGAAATTGTAATTATGTCCTCAAAATTCATGCAAAAAAAATGAAACAGATTTACTGACCTTTGCTAGTAACTTGTGCCTGGAAAGAGCTTCTGACATTATTAAAACCAGAAATATTAGAATAGGTTTTTTGATATGACCCCAAAAGTGAAGAACAAGGAATGAAGGGGAAGGGATTCATGAAATAAGACACCCCTTAAAAAAAAACAAACAAACTGGAATTGCATTTCTTAAGAAAGTTGGGGGAAAGAATTAGATACTACAAAGGCATGCAGTTCCTATAGCACCAGACACTAAAGTCAAGACAGATTAAACCACTTTTTCTGTTACTTTTTAAATACCAACAAAGAATTCAAAGTTTGCATCAAGAACACAGATATATCCCTCAACCTACAAGTATTCTTTTAGTATTAAGTTTTCATAAGATAGTGAAACAAATGCAATTGGAGTAAATTTTAAAGTTATTTTAGCACCTATTATGCAAGATAGAAATCCTTTATAAAATTAGATCAGTACTAGTCCACAGATCATTATTGTGCCTCCAGTATTAAAACTATTTCCCTCAGTTGGTTACATAAACACATACACAAATGCGTACAGCAAATACCTGGCTTGCCTAATTGGTTACCCTGACAGATCTCTCCAGCTTATAAATAAGTTAAACATTTCAATAATTGCTTTTTGATCCCTCCCCACGATGGATATTTCAGACTGACTATTCACTTTCCACTTCTTTCCATAATTTCTGAGGCTCAGCTACTGCAACACAACAGAAGAATCCCTGGGACAATTATGAAGCAGCTGCATGCTGTGATGGATGTGGCATACCTGTGTTTGTGGATCCGTAAGCCATGACTTGCTTAAAAGAAACATGTGTTCAGAATTCAGTGAATAACGGCTGTTACAGATGGTGTTTCAAGTATTATACCACCCAATAAAGCTGAAATTTTAAGTAACGTGATATACTACAGAGAACAATATTATAAATCTAAAACTGCATTATATAGAACATTTTATGTAACATGCACACAGACAGACATTCAATAGATATTTAAGAAATGAAACCATATTAGAAATGACTTGGGAACTTAATTCCTTTAAAATTGAAAGCATATTGTTTATATTCCTATTTTCATAGATTGGTCTGCTGATAATACAATGATTGCCATCAAAGGACTATTTGTGGAATGGGCAAAGCTTGTGGGGATACATTTCTAGCCTAGCCATGCATTAGATACTTACTCATATTTATGTAGGTGACAGCAAGCCCATCTTCATCAGTTGTTAATTTTTCTTCTTTTCCATTGTCATATTAGCCTGGACAAAATTAAATACCAAGTCGCTTATGAGCTAGATCTTCAAAAACAATCATGTTGCTTGCTTTCGATTTATTCAAAGTTATTAAAGCTTACATTCTTTTCTCATAATAAATAGCTTGGCTAATTCAACATTTTCTTTATTGCATAAGAGCCAAAAAAAAAAAAAAAAGACTAACTATAGAAAGATACTCAAGCCTCATTATCTTATCTAAATAGCATATATAATTATATTTTACACTTATGTGATTATAACCCATTTTATGACCACCCCTAATATCTACGTTGACTGAAATGCATCAACAGAGAAAACCCTTTTGGCCTTTGTGACCGGAGTAACAAAAACCTCTGTTACAAGTCTTCCTTGGGATTTATGCATAGTCTAATTTGAAAAGCCTGATGTAGTTAATGAAAATGCTCTCATTAGCAAAAGAATGAAGCTTGACCACTACCTCACACCAACACAAAAATCAACTCAAAAGGGATTAAAGAACTAGACATAAGACCTGAAACCATAAAATACATAGAAGGAAATATAGGCGAAACACTACGGGATTTGCACATCAAAGACATCTTTACAGACACATCACCCAAAGCAGTGATAGTGAAGAGAAAGATAAACAGCTGGGACTACATCAAATTAAAGAGCTTCTGCACAGCAAAAGAGACAATAACAAAAACAAAGAGAAACCCCACCAACTGGGAGAACATTTTTGCACCCAACACTAATGATAAAGGACTGATCACAAAAATCTGCAAAGAGCTGATGAGACTCAGCAACAACAAAGAAAATAATCCAGTCAAAAAATGGGCAGAAGAGCTAAAAAGAAACTTCTCTGAAGAGAAATGCAAATGGCCAACAGACATATGAAAAAATGTTCAACATCACTTGTAATCAGGGAAATGCAAATCAAAACTACCATGAGATACCATCTCACACCAGTGAGAATGGCACATATTAAAAAAACTAGCAACAACAAATGTTGGCGAGGATGTGGAGAAAAAGGAACTCTTGTGCACTGTTGGTGGGAGTGCAACTGGTCCAACCACTATGGAGAGCTGTGTGGAGATTTCTGGACCTACTAAACATAGAGCTTCCATATGATCCAGCAATTCCACTCCTAGGTATTTACCCAAAGGACACAGAAACATCAATTCCAAAGAGCACCTGCACCCCTATGTTTATAGCAGCACTGTTTACAATAGCTAAGCTTTGGAAACAGCCCAATGCCCAAAAATAGATGACTGGATCAAGAAGATGTGCTACATATTCAATGGAATCATTACTCAGCATTCAAAAAAGATAAACACATGCAATTTGCAGCAACATGGATGGCACTGGAACATCATGCTCAGCAAATAAGCCAAAAAAAAAAGAAAAATACCGGATGGTCTCACTCATAGCAGGAATCTAGAAAACTTAAATAAGGGACCAGGAAAATGAATATAAGAAAGTGAAAATCAAAATCAACAAAAATGCTATGAACCAGAGACACTTTTTGGGGGGTGGGGGCGGGAGGGGAAGGATGGGGTCAGAATGGGGCGTTACAATTGTATGGGGATTTATGCATAGTCTAATTTGAAAAAAAAAAAAAAAAAAAGAAAATGCTCTCATTAACCTTCAAGAGATATTATGTAAACACATTTATAAACCAAAAAACCAGTATCTGACAGTGTTCTAACAAGCCTGTTCTAGTTTTATACATCATAAAATCAAGTGAAGGAAAGCTAATTAACATTTCTCCCCGTTTGTTTAGTTTGACAAACTTGTCACCATTGCCCTGTCACCGCCTCACCTGCTGTTCCTGACAAGTCAGTGACACTAATTCATAATTGCTTGGGAAAAATTAGCATTTGGCCTTTGGCAGCCAAACTTGACTTAAAATGGGAGTGAACGCTGGAAGGGAGACATTTTTTCTAGCTGTAGATAAGCAAGACACAGGAACATTTAGATTATAAGTAGGATGCGTAAACACACTCCCTTTGGGGCCAAATAGCATAAAAGCGGCATGTCAAACAAGAGCCGCCTCCTAGTTTACACAATGAATCAAGCCTGGTGGGTTACTTATAAGTTTACTATAATAGATAAATTGACACTTATCAACCGCCATTTGGAAATTCAGCATTCAATTGCTACCTTAAAACTCCATTTCCCATTGTGAACATTTTTTTTTAAATGATAAACACCTATAATGCAGAATTTTCTCTTTTAAAAATTTTTATCTTTTCATGGAGATAACACTGCTTTGCAACACTGATTTAGGGGGCTCTAAGATATTTCTCTGAAACATGAAATTCACATTTTTAGCTTCTGCTTCCATATGGGTAAACCTATCAATCTAATCCTATGACAATTAAAATCAACACAAATATGTCCTATTCAATTACATTTAGTAAGATAAAACTTTAGACACATGTAGAGGAAGAAATTTGACAGGATCAAAAAAAAAAATACTGGTGAAGTATTTCACCCTAGAAATAAATTTAGCAACAATTTTGAACTGATCATGACAAAAATCAGGGCAACAAATTGCATTTGCATAGTTCGTACTCTCTACAGTGCTAATTAAACCCTTATCATTTAATATAGTGGCCTAAAATATGTACCGTGAATTTTTCTATCAAAGATTAATAAAATTTACCTGAAATTTTACTTAGCATATATTTATGTCAAAGAGTTTTTAAATTTGCAATGCTGAAACCTTTTCTTTTTCCTTTCTTGTACTGGTTAGTACTGTGCAGGCTAATGTTGGAGACAAGAAACCATTAGTGGGCACTTTGTCTTTCTGATATAAAAGATAATTTATACAACATTTTATCAATTACTACATTCATTGATTTTTGATTTTTATATTTATAAAACAGCCTCTATACCTTAAATAAACTTAAAGTGGCCATAATGTATTTTCCTTTTATTCTATTTTCAGTCAGACTAGTTAAGTGGTATTTTCTCACTAACACGTTATTTAACTAAACTCTCCAGTAGGTTAACAAAATCCTATACATAAGATATGTGATCATGGTTTAAACCCACCAGCATCAATGGCTATTTTTTTTTCTTACACCCAATAATGTCTATTAATATTTTATTGTATCATATTGCCAGATGTTTGTTTTTTCACTTCCTAAAAGGAGACATTAAAAAATTATCTAGTTTGCTTCTCATTCATTTTCTTTTAATTTTCCTTTTTTTCTCCCATGGATTTCCTAAAAAGATTTATTTATTTATGACCTGGGGGTGTATGACAGAGGTGTGGGGGTGAGAGGATTCACCAGAGACAGAGTGGGGAGCAGAACAGGCAGATCTACTGAACTACACTGCTGAGGGGAGCAGCAGGAGAGTCAGGAGAGGTCTGCTGCGCCATGTGGGTCACTCCCTGGCTGCAGATCGAACTCAGACCATCCAGGTGATAGAGCTGAGACTTACCCTGTAGGCCACCAGGGAAGCCCCACCTATGGATTTGGTTTTAACTTTTCAAGTTGTATGGTGACAGCCTTGACCATACTTCAGTGATGTATTCATGCTCTAGTATCTACTCACTTTAGCTACAGTCTAATTTTTGATGTGAACTATTCCACCAAGGGTTATTAAGGTGTGACTTTTTCCTTATATTTCTAGGAGTGCTTTCACATAGTGGGGATGTGACATTTATCGTTGTCTGACGTATCATTCCTGCTCAGAAAAAGTGGTATATGGCCCAGTAATTTTCCCTTTGACTGGAACTGGCTGCTTTCACCTGGCACATGGCCCAATTTCACAAATGTGACATTTATCTGGAAGAGAACGGCATCTGACCATTTCTAAGGAAGACGATGTGCATGCCAAACTTGAAAATAAATGAACCATCTACCTTTGCTCTGGTTGCTATGGAAACATGCCTCTCTGCTGTCCTGTTCCAGAAGACCAGGTGACTGACAGCCCCTGGCGCTGCAGGTCCGGTGCCAAGGTCACACTTCCCCAGTGGCTCCCTGGCAGGGTCTGTGCGAGGCGGAGGCCTGCAGGATCCCGTGTCCTGGGGACGACTCTGCCATTTCGCGTGGGCTGGAGAAACATTTCCTGGGACTGTGAACAAGTGTGGGAAACATGAAGGCTCATAACTGCTGCCATTTCATTCTCCTTCACTTCCCGATGCCAGCTTTGAAATCAGTCATGTTAGCCTGAAATCCAAGGGTCAGTAGGGACACGTTTCCCCCCCAAGCTCCAGGGCAGAATTGGTCCCTTGCTTTCCCCAACTTCAGCGGACCCCGCCATGGCTGCCTCAGTCCCCGCTGACCTCCATAGCCACAGGCTGCTGCCCCTGCTATGTGTCTTCTTCACCGTGTAAGTCTCCCTCTCCTTTGTCTTGCGAGGAGCTATCCCATAGCACCTCAGGATGACCCACTTATCTCAGGATCTTCTATTCTATCCTACATTTCAGCATAAGAAATAATCACAGATCCTAGGGATTTGTTTTAGATTTTTTATTTATGCATGCAACTACTGGGGTATAGGCCAGAGGTGCGGTGGTGAGAGTAATCACCAGAGACAGAGTGGGGAGCAGACCAGGCAGATCGACTAAAATACACCACTGAGAGGAGCAGCGGGCAAGTCACAAGAGGTCTGCTGTGCCATGTGGGTAGCTCCCTGGTTAGGGATCAAACTCAGGCCACAGTGGCTGGTGATAGCTTCACAGCGCTTAGACTTGGACCTCTGTGTCACAAGGGAGGCCCCTAGGGATATATTCAGGTGAAAAAATTCTCAAGTGCTTTTGAGCTTCTTCCCCATAGTCAGTGCTGATATCCTAGCAACTCTGCTAAGTCTTTGCACATTTAGACTAGGCTAATGTGTGTGTATGTTCATGTGTATGTTTGTGTGTGTTTTCGTGTGTGTGTTCATTTGTGTGTGTGTTCATGTGTGTGTGTGTGTGTGTTTACATTTACTGACATGTTTTAGGGGTACATGTTTTAGGGGTACAATTCATACCTGCACAATTGTATGTCACCACAGCACACCCATCACCAGAGCACCCATTCCTAGACTGCCCCCTCACCCCCATGCCACTGCCCCCTCACCCCTCTGCTTTCTCCCTGTCCCCAATGGTAGCCTCAGACTTATACTTAATTTTCAAGGTATTTTTTTCTTTTATACTCCACACAGGAGTGAAACCATCAGGCAATGGTCTGTCTTCTGACTTATTTTGCTGAGCACCATCCCCTCAAGTTCCACCCATGAGGTCATAAATGCCTGACAGGCTTTTGGGAGCAATTCTGGCAGTCTTATTATCCCTTCTCCTCAGATTTTGGTTTAATACTAGGAGAAATTGTGTGTGTGGTAATACTGGTGTGTAACCTCGTTTATAATTTGGTGCTACAGAATCTCCCCTTCAGCTGTGGTCACTACAACACACCTGCCCTCTAACACGTCCCTCCTCCCACAACCCCACTCTGCTGACTTCTGAGTCTGAGGCTTGGTAGGGGTCTTCCCAGTTTATGTCTTTTTTTTTAAAAAGATTTATTTATTTATTTGTTTGTTTGTTTATTTATTTAATTATTTATTTATACAAGCACTGGGTACAGTCAGAAGCACTGGAGGGTGAGAGAATTCACCAGAGCCAGAGTGGGAACAGAGCAGGCAGACTGACAAAGTACACTGCTGAGGGGAGTAGCGGACACGGCAGGAGAGGTCTGCACGCCATGTGGGACCCTTGCCTGTGGCTGGGGATTGAACCGGCACTGCAGAGGCTGCAGGCAGCTTCGCAGCCCAGCGCTCAACAGCTGTGCCACCAGGGGAGGCCCTATGTCTTTATTTTTCATTGACTAACCTAGATAGAGCTTCTGCCTCTGCATCTGTTATCCATGTGGGCCTCAGATTTTTGTTTATCTCTTTGTGTAACCAGTTCTCTCTCATTTTGTAGTTTAATGAGTCCTTACCTTTAGTTTTTGATGTTTTCCATCCCGCTGCTGTGATTTCTGTCTGTTGTCTGGACACAAACACAAAATGGAATATAATTATTCAAAGGTAAAGATTTCTTCATTAATTGCATTTCTCAGAGTAGTATTTATTTTATTTTATATATATATTTACATTATTTTTCATTTTTGCACAATGTATGGATTTTCATCTTGGTTATAGTCCCCATACAATTCCCCTCCTTATTTTGACCCAAATCATTCTTAGATCACACCAGAAAAAATATATACAAGAACCTATCATTTTAAAATTAGGAAACTAATAATTTACCTCTTGTGGTTGTTGTGGAGATTAAATGAGTAGTTGTAGTTGTACTGTCTGATAAAAATGAAAACTGCAATACATGCTAGTTATTATTATTATTTATTATTTTCAATGGAATTAAATCTTAAGTTATGAGAGATCAGGTGAAGTAACAGCCCTTAGCCTTTGTAAACAGTGAATGCTAAGGTTGATAGGGTTAGAGGGATATTAATTATACCATTAATCAATTAATCAATGCTTAGTGGGATATTAATGCTACTAATTCCATTGAGGATGAAATATAACTGGTTGAGTTGTAACCTTCCATTACTGTGCACAAATGTTTGCACATGAATACTCATATGTAAACAAACCACAGTATTTATATACATAAATCTTAATAGCAGGGGGAGTTCAAAAATCAAGTTTTCTAGTCTCAATTTTTTTAAATAATTTCTCAGTATATTAGGGAAAAAATCTGCTTTTATCATTAGGGAAACTTACATCAAGATTTACATTGCCTACTTCCAGAATGAAAAAACTCTATATTGCATTCGCTGAATAATAATCATCATGAGCTAAAGGAAGATAGTGGAAAAATAACTTTGAAAAAGATGCTTTAGGAATATTATGGAATACACCAAAATAAACTGCTACAGAACATTTAATAGACTATAAGAATAAAAATGAAGTAAATATAATACACAGTCATAATTTTGATAACATTTTTTTCTACTTAGACCTCTATGTGATATTTTGTCTAGGTGGAGTTTAACATTGTGATCCTTGTATCATTAATATTTCATAATAAATATATAATTTTGCTATTCTTTAAAACTGTATGAATAAAATTGAATTTTTTTTTTTTTATAAAACTACCACATTAATAACACATTGTGATAGAACACTTAAACTCTTCTTTTAAAAGACATTTTATTTTGGGTTTCTATTAAAGCCCATTTGACCTAAACTAAATCATAGTACAGATTTACTCATTATTTATATGAACTAAAATATTTATGAAAAATATTAATTAACCAAATAACTTATCAAAGTAGCCAACTGCTATTATGCTTACAATCTATTAAATACAATCATTAAATGGTTAATAGGAAAATTGAGACTTCAGATTTACTTAGGTTAGAGTGTGATGCCTGAAAGTTTTGAAAATGGATTCCCACATTACTTTTAAGACAGAACTTTCATTCATTTACATGAGACTTAATTTCCAAATAAATGAATATACTGATAAGATTCTAATGTCTTCATGAAACTGAAAAATGTAATGCAATGATTTACATGAAATGCAATGAATCTACACAATATTAATAACATTTAACTTAGTTTGGTAGTTGCAAAAAGTATGTTCTATAGTATAAGCTATTTGGAAAAGTTATTCGGCATGGAAACTAAGTAAAGAAATGAACTGAAGCAATAAGCCAAACAAAATCACATACACACAGACTAAAAGAATGCAATTGCTTCATGTTAAAACTTGCATCAAATTACCCATCTTCAATGCTTTCAGTCCTCATTTCAGTGACATTTTATACAGTGTCAACCATCACCATCCTTTTACAGAACTTCGTCATCCCACACTGAAACTCTGTGCCTAAGAAGCAACAAATCCTCAGCAACTTCCCCACTATGCCCAGTACCTGCACATCACTGTTCTGTCTATGAATTTCATGATCCCAAGGCATTCATCTTGAGAGTCATACAATATCTGGGCTTTTCTGCCTGGTACCTTTATTTCACTTAGCACTGAGCAGTCCGGGTTCATTCATGTTGTCCATGTATTAGAACCTCTTTCATTTTTAAACTGAATAATGTTTCATTATATACATATATATCTTGTTTATCAACTTATCTGTCAATATTTGAGTGGTTTCCATCTTTTGCCTATTGTGGATAATACCGTCAAGTGGCAGGAGAGTACAAAGATCTGGTACTTGCTTTCAATCCTGTTAGCTACATACCTAGAACTTCTGGATCCTAAAATGAACAACGTGATGCCACTTCACACCAGCGAGAACGGTCATTTTCCAAAAGACACATAACACTTGTTGAAGAGGATATGGAGAGAGGGAAACCTTGCACACTGCTGGCGGGGATGTGAATTGGAGCAGCCATTACAGAAAGCAGTGTGGACAGTCTTCGGAAAGTTAACAACAGACATTATATACAATCCAGTCATCCCACTTCTGGATATTAAACCAAAAAATGCAAACACACTAATTGCAACAGAGACATAGGCACCCCCATGATCACCACATTATACTCAATAGCCAAGAGCTTGTAAGAATGTAAGTGCCCACAGACATATGGTTTAATAAAAAAGCATGATGAATACCATGGAAAACCACAGTTGCTGGGGAAAAAAAAAAAAAAAAAGGCTGAAATCCTGCCATCTGACGCACCATAAATGGACCTAGGGGATATTATGCAAAGTGAAATAAACCAGACGGAGAAAGACAAACATCATATGCTCTCACTCATTTGTGGCATATACATAAACGAAGTTAAATACACTAACAACACAAAAACAAACTTATAGATTGAGAGCAGATTAGTGGTTGCCAGAGGGAAGTGGGATGAGGGGCACGGAGACCAAATACAAGGGATCGGTTATACAGTGAAGGCCAGAATTGGCTTTTTAGTGGTGGGCGTACTGGTGTCTATAGGTGTTGATTTGTAATGAAGCACACCTTAAACTTTTATGCTATTATATAGTGTTATCTCAATGTTAGAAATGGGAAAAAATGAAATTTGGGTTAAAGGTCTTTTTCCTAGAAAAATGTGTTACATTGACTGAGCTTAAATATTAAAGAGAAGTATTTTCTTACATGTAAAGAATTATTTAAAAGCTGGCATTTCAGAGTACATTGGAAGATGACTTAATTTGATATGAATAAAATCTCACTGTCCTTATAATTTATTAAAACTTCAGATATTACCTGAGACTATTTTTAATTATCTTAAAGGTTCATTATATGCTATAGATATCATATATTTTACATAATCTATAAAAGAGCATAGCATATAAGTATAAAACAAAAATGACATTACACTTAATATTTCCTTTCCATGTTTCAGGTAATTTTTAAAAATAGTTCATAAATTAATAATTCAGCACTGCTTAATATTAAAAAAACCTAAATTATCAGTTAATTTCCTTCTCAAGGGAATGTATTTTCTAAGACAAATATCACATTGGCTATCATGTGTATTCATTGACTTAAAGCCTTATTCTTATAAAGGGATGAGAATTTTTTCTTATTAATTAATGTCACATCAGTAGCCAATATTTCAAATGTGAATATAAATTAATCTTGCTTCTGAATTTCATTTATTGGACATTCTTTTTTGCTAACTACTACTTTAACTTAATGGTTGTCAGATATACTGCTCAATAAAATGAGCATTATTACAATATTCTCCAAATATAATTTTTATTAGTGCTAGCAAAATGTAAAGAATTAGAATTTTTATACTTAAATGATAAGTATTTTCCTTCTGTGAACTTGGTGGTCATTTATGAGTAGAGGAAAGATCTCTATATTGTTTGGGGTGCTACTGTATGGAGGGGAGACAAAGTCTTGGCAAGAATGATCCATTATATACTTCACTTTAATGATGGGAATTTACCCAAGGATAATTATCTTTACTGCTGTTGTGATAAAATTAAGCACTGCCATATATTTACGCTATTTCAACATATGTGAAAAAATACAACAGTTTTGAATGAAATGGTTGAGGTATTTTAATCCTTTCACTTCAAATCTAAAAATCATTTCACTTGCATGAAATATAAAATTATGTCACAGATGAATGGATTAGGGCTATGTCTGAGTATTAGTCAGCTATAACAAAGAAATTTGTCATTTGCAACAAATGATTAGAACATGAGAGAATTTTGCTAACTGAATTAAGTCAATAGACTCATGCAGATGGTGTCACTTGTAATTGGAATACAGAGAAACAAAACAGAGGGTCACATGAAGCCAGACCGAAGTAAGAGCTTAGAAATGTGATTACAGAGGTGACCTTGGGAGGGGCAGCGAGCCAGGGCAGCACAGTGGGGACTGAGCACAATGGACAAGAGTGGGCGGCTCTGGGTGTCTCCGGGGTCAGTGTGTGTGATAACATACACCTCGAGGGTGATCCTGTACCTCCAAATCCTACAACACTGTAAACCAATGTTACCTCTATAAAAACAAAAAATTTCAAACTGACATTTGATTTCTAAAACGGTGGTTCCCATAAAAGAAGGGGTACGGGGACATTTAGAGGTGAACTTAGTGTAATATACACACAAGCTGATTTTCAGTGATCCACTCCCAAAACTTACACAACTTAATACAATGCTATCTCAATAAAAAATCTACTCGTTAAATGTGTATATATATTTTTAAATGCCAATTAGTTAATATGCAGCATTTGGGCAAGTGCTCAGTCACCTATAAGCAGGTCTTAAATTTCACTGAAAGAAAACAATTTGTTTCAATTCCTGGTTGTCCTCCCTAAAGGAAGGGACATCTTTGCTTTATATTAAAAAGCAACTAACATGACGGACATTGTGACAGGCACTTCATATAAGAGAAAGCAAATGCTACGTGCCTTAGATTATTAAATGCCAAACACGTTGCAACATTGAATATTTTGAGTGAACAACCCCAAAGAAGGAATATCAGATATGAAACTTACCTTTTAAATTTATTATCATGAAAGTTATTCACTTACTGAGCAATTATACTACTTCCTTCGCTTTTCCTGGACATACACGTCACACCTTCTTTCTACTCAAATCCCCACCCTTTCTCTGTCCCCCTTCTTATTTTGCAGACTTTCTGCATGTTCATCTAAAAACATGTAGTATAATGAGAACTGGGACTCCATATTAACTCTCCTGTTGCACCTTCAGTTTCTGCTTCCTCCCTTGTCACAACAGGCTTGCTGTGATGTTACCATTTGCCAGGTCCTTCTGGGGACTAAAGACACTAAAGTCTTTTTTTTTTTTTCATTTACTTAAGACCATCAGCCTCACAGTTCTTTCTACATAACTTACTTCCTTTCCATTACATTCTTTCCATCCTTATGTGTGTGAGATAAGAACACCCATATGTTCTGCTATTTTAACAGAAAACTTAAACCAAATTGCTATTTTCTAGTCCCTTCTCTTTTCTCATCCCTCTCCCTAACAACTTCTTGTAAGAACTGGCTCTTTCCTCTGTGTCCAGTGCTCCCTTCCCCGTTCTGTGCTAATCCTGTGTCATCCAGCCTCACCAAGTTTGTTCCATGTCACCCAACTCTTTATAGGCTCTGTCCACTTGCCGGACCCCACACTCTTTTGTCTCCTCATTCCTGTTTCTCCACAAATGCTGACAGGAAAATCCCAGCGTTCAGTCTCCACTCTTCCTCTACTATTTCTTTTAAGACTTATTTAGTTATACAATAGCTGGGGTACAGGTCAGAGGCACAGGAGGGTGAGAGGATTCACCAGAGACAAAGTGGGGAGCAGAACAAGCAGATGGACCGAAAGCACTGCTGAGGGGAGCAGAGGGCCAGGCAAGAGAGGTCTGCTGCACCATGTGGGTATCTCCCTGGCCAGCCAGGAATTGAACCCGCGCTGCAGAGCATGCGGACAGCTTCACAGTGCTGTGCTCAACCCGCTGTGCCACCGGGGAGCCCCTCTGCTATTTCTTTACCCTCTGCCCTAGGATTTCATTCTGTCTCTACAATTAAAATATAATTTATGTGTTGATTTTCCCACACTTTTATCTGCAAGTCCTGACTTAATGCCTCCCTTCTGAAATTTTATCAGCAAATATGCTCAGTGTAGGAATTTTGGAAAACAATTCTTTAAAAAAAAAAAAAGATTTATTTTAAGTATACAAGAGCTGGGGTACAGGCCAGATTCACGGGAGGGTGAGAGGATTCACCAGAGACAGAGCAGGGAGCAGAACAGGCAGACTGACAAAATACACTGCTGAGGGGAGCAGCGGGAGAAACAGGAGAGGTCTGTTCGCCATGTGGGTTGCTCCAAGGCTGGCGGGGACTGAATCGGCACTGCAGAGGCTGTGGACAGCTTCACAGTGCTGTGTTCAACCGCCTACACTATCAGGGAGACCCCTGGAGAACAATTCTTAACACGACCCACTAGAAAGCTCAGTTCCCAATGATGCACCACCCAGACCTCAAGTTCCTTTCACTTGCAGTTTCCCCTTCACACTAGTTGGTCAACTTCACCTTTCTCGTCACTTATGTTAAAACTTGGAATCATTCCAGATACCCTTCTTTCTCCTAAGGCATCTATTTTTTTTTTTTTCATGGTTCACAATTAAATTATTTCCACTATAATATGTAAGTCTCGGCTATATGAATTTATCAATAGCCTTTCAGCCTGTGCTCCAGATTCCACTCTCTTCTCCTTCAACTGGCCACCTGATTTATCCTTTTAAAATACAGATTATGGGCCTCCCCAGCGGTGCAGCGGTTGAGCGCTGGGTTGTGAAGCTGCCTGCAGCCTCTGCAGCCCTGGTTCGAATCCCAGCTGCTCCCCGGCCACCAGAGGGTCCCACATGGTGCACAGGCCTCTCCTGCCGCCCGCTGCTCCCCTCAGCAGTGTACTTCATCAGTCGGCCTGCTCTGCTCCCCGCTCTGGCTCTGGTGAATTCTCTTACCCTCCCGCGCTTCTGACTGTACCCAGTGCTTGTATAAATAAATAAATAAATAAATCTTTAAATAAATAAATCTTTAAATAAATAAATAAAATACAGATTATTCCTTTTCGCCACTCCCAATTTCCCAGGGTTTGCCATTTCAGGCAGAACAAAGATGCGATCTCTAAGACCGAGTGTTACCAACTTCTAATCCCTTTCGGACCACTTCTTCCTACTCAAAACGCATTACAACTAAGCTTCAGTGCCTTCTTTGTGGATACATCTCCAACAGCAAGAAAAACAGATTATCAACCACTCAGACTACATCAAACTAAAAATCTTCAGTGCAATGAAAGAAACTGTCAATAAAACAAAAAGACGCCCGCTAAATGGGAGAAAATATGTGCACAACATCCACCTGACAAGGGCTGATATTAAAGACATACAAAGAATTCATTCCACGCAATCAAAAAGAAAATTGCACAATCAAAATAATGAGCAGAAGTGCTATATAGGTAGTTCTCTGAACAAGACATACAGAGACCAACAGGCACATGAAGACAAGTTCACTCACTTATTGCCAGGGAAGCTTCAATGCTATAGTCAGATTTCTAGGGTTTGTTATTTGTATGGTTTTATCTGACCCCTTGTTTTGTTTTATATTCCACTTATGTGACACTAATGGTATCAGTTCCTGGTATGTTGTCGCAAATGGCAAGAATCCATATATATATATTCTTCTCTGGGGTTATTGCAGAGGGATTATTAAATATGTCTTAGGAATTTGGTACCAACAGATGATTATCAATGGCCACTTTATATTCCTTCTCAAATCATTCCTCTCACTTATAACATTCACTAACACCATGTTATTATCTTAGAGAAATTAATTCTCAAGAAAAGAATTTTAGTGTCAATAGACATACATGCCTAATATTCACTTTATATTACTTTTAATTTATAAGTATATAGGCCTCCCCGGTGGCACAGCAGTTGAGCGCTGGGTTGCAAAACTGCCCGCAGCCTCTGCAGCGCTGGTTCGATCCCCGGCTGCCAGGCGAGGTTCTCACATGGCGCGCAGACCTCTCCTGCAGCGTGCGCCTGCTCCCCTCAGCAGTGTACTTCCACAGTCTGCCTGTTCTGCTCTCCGCTCTGGCTCTGGTGAATTCTCTCATGCTCCCGCACTTCTGACTGTACCCAGTGCTTGTATAAATAAATAAATATTTTTTTTCCCTAAAGGAAAGCATTCAAAAATTTTTATAAGTATATATATATAGTAGTTTTAAGCTATGTGTATAATCACCAATACTTAGTACACTATATATATATATATATATATATATATATATATATATATACAACACTGAACTAGACACATTTTAGTCCTTTCTAGATAAATCCTCACTACAATAGGGGGAACTGTGATGATTCCCATTTCACAATGAGGAGTCAGTGTTAGGGGATTCAATGAATTGCCTAAACTCAAACTTTTGTTGAAATGTTTTCTACTGTACACACAAATTCTCATGGTCATTGTACACAAATGGGTATCTATTCAAATGCTTCTTCCCTGGGGTTATTGCAGAGGGATTATTAAGTATGTCTTAGGAATTTGGTACCAATAGATGATTATCAACAGCCACTTTATATTCCTTCTCAAATCATTCCTCTCACTTATAACATTCTGGTCACTCACACTATGTTATTATCTCAGAGAAATTAATTCTGTTAAAAAAAGAAGTAATTTTAGTGTCAACGGACATACAACATGCCTAATATTCACTTTATATTACTTTTAATTTATAAGTAAAATTATTTTCCCACCAGGATGTGTCACTTCCTATACTAAGTTTTACATTTAGATGATTTACTGAGATTTTAACATAGAAATGGTGATATTAAACAATACTTTCAATAGCTCTAAAAGTGCATTGGGAGTCATGATTTCATAAGAAGAAAATTAGTTATGTTGGTAAGATTAGTGCATAATTTCCCACAGGATCTCTGTAGCAGGATTTGTTTTATTATATCTGAGAACAAGTTTCCTCTGTTTACTTTAGATATAAAGTAATACTGAATGCAAAAGCATCATAAGGCGGCTCACAATACAAGTTACGCATCTATTAATGGCACCATGAATAGTTATGAACTGAGATGCTCAAATGACTTTGCAGCAAAGCACTGCCTCCCCATTTGTTTTTGCAACAAATAGAAGCCTCGTTTTTCATGGTCGTTGTAATCAGACTGACCAATAATTTCAAAGGCAATAGCTTCTCTACGGTACATTTTATTTTAGTACATAAGGGTGAATGGCTTAATGTTTCCTTGACGAGTAGACAATTTAATCAACAATTTTGTCTCACTCTTTTCTAGATGTTTTAAATTTCATTTTAAAATAGTATTTCTTTCAGTAAAAATTCAGGACATTTGACTATGTAAGAATTTAAAATGGTTCCAAATACATAAAACTGAAAATTTATAAATGTTCTCACAAAGCCCTGGGACAGTGTCATTTATGCTCTGTATTTCCAGTAGCTGAAAGGATTTTACAAAGGAAAATGGAATCCCTCTAATTAAAATATTTTCCAATTTACAATATATCAAAATGAACTTCATATAAATAAAAAATACCTAGAGATACTGGGAGACTAATGTACTACCATGTGGCAATTTTAACATTTTATGAATAATTTAGTTCATTTACCACTTTCAAATCACATATTCAAAAGTCATGATGGAAATTTCACAGGTATTCCTATTTATCCCTCAATCAGAAAATATGAAATAAAAATAAATTTAACCTTAAATATGAAATTCATTGTTTCCTAGCCAAATTGTTTATGTCTCCTTTTCATCTTTTAGAGATAATCACTTGCAGACCTGCCTCAGTAAAGTGAAATGCTCCTGCTGTGGTATTTGAGAAGTCTTTGCAAGGTGTGTAATACTAAAAACGCAAGGTTTTATTGTTAATTTTCCAGTCTTTCTAGTTACTGGAATTCATTGCCTGCAACAGCCGATCTAACATTAGTGCTCACTAGAAAATTTCACTGATACTGTGTTGGTCTCTTGCTACAGGGTGACTTTTTTTAATTTTTTTTCTTTTTGGCTACAGTTGTTGGATCACTTTGTAATCTTATACTGTACATAAATTTTGTCCACAGCTGTGAGGTAGAATGGGTAGAGAAAGAAGGGGAGGTATTTATTTAATGAGAAACTCTGTACATCTCACAAAATGTATTGAATTTTATCACTGGTCCTTCAAGAAACAATTGAGATTCCATTATCTACTGTCCGTCCTGGAACTTAAGGATACTGATGAAATGAAGACTGAATATTTCAGTGGAAATTGTGCATGTTTTAAAGAAATAAGAGAAGCAGGTTTTCACTGATGACTATAAAGATGGTTGGAATCATTTTGTGAGGACACGGATATGTGAGGAACTAGTGACTAATTAGATTAATCTGTATGTATAAACATTAAATCCTTTTTATTTTCAAAAAGCAAGAACTGTTATACTTGTTCACTTTTTATACCCACATTTCTAAGTCTTTAGCTTCTGTCTGTTTTCTTTGGTGTTTCTAAACAATCAGTTTTATTTTTAATCTAAATTAAATAATGAAGTAATTAACATAAAACAACATATTAAGTACAATAAAAACTTATGTTGAGCAGAGATGGATAGATTGCTGTGTGACCATCAGATGCTAACACATCCGCTTCCACTTACATTACAGGACATGTCAGTGTTTAGTAGAAAAAATTTGGTAAATATTTATATGATTTAAATTATTAATATTCAATTATTTTTATATTTGATTTTTTTAATTTTGTACATTTTTACATCATTTTTCATTTTTGCACAATGTATGCATTTTCATCTTGGTTATAGTCCCCACACAATTCCCACCCCCTTTGTTTTGATCCTACTCCCTCTTCCTCCCGCCCCCATAGTGTGTCTCTGGTTTATAGTTCCTTGTTGATTTTGATTTTATACACAATGGAATATTACTCAGCAATCAAAAAAAAAAGATAAACTCATTCAGTATTCAACAACATGGATGGAGCTGGAAGGGATCATGCTAAGCGAAATAAGCCAGAAAGAAAAAGAAAAATACTGGATGGCCTCACTCATAGCAGGAATTTAGAAAACCTCAATAAAGGACCAGGAAAAAACTTAATTATAATAAAGTGAAATATTTAAATGTTTGAGTTGAATAGAAGCAGCACACACGCACAAACACACACATGCACTCACACACACTTGCTTGGGAGTTCAATTATTAAATCCATAGCAAGAATTACTTTGTTACTTTTGTAAAATTAGATGAATGTTTATCAGATCTTGTTTTACAACACCCCAAATTAATCATTTTGTTATTTTTTTTTCTTTTTCTTTGTTTCAAATGGTATTTATTAAGGTCCTATTGCTTGACAGCACCCCACGTGATAGAGTAGGGGTTCACACCTGCTCTGATATACGGGACCCTAGCCACACAAAGGCCTGAAAAGCCTCCAAAAAAAAAAAATAAAAAAACATTTGCTTTGCTTTAAGAAAAATTAGATTCATAGACTGTCCTACCTATTATCAAAGAAGTGCTTTTAAATGAAGACATTAAAGTCTCAAAAGCCCCAATGACAGAAGCTGACAAAAGCATGTGAGGTGGAGCATAAGCTAAAGTCTGTCCTATTTAAATGGCTCCTAAAAGAATCCTTGATTTACGTGTTACTGAAGCCAATGCACACCTCCTGGTTTTTCATGCATTATGGTAGACTAAGCCTGAGTGTGAGCTACTTCCTTACTGAGAAAAGATGGACTGCTGATGCCAAAAGGGTCTCTAAAATATTAGAAGTTCTGAAAATCCCAACATCACAGCATTACATTTGGCTTCAACATACTAATACACCCGTCAACCATCATCTTTACCTTGCACTTGATGTTTTACTTTTTTTTTATAATAAATTTTATTTTTATATTCCCCATACAATTTAAACCCCCCCCATTTTGACCCCAATCCCTCCCCTCCCTCCACCTACCTCCCCAAAAGTGTCTCTGGTTTATAGATTTTTGTTGATTTTGATTTTCACTTTCTTATAGTTATTCATTTTCCTGGTCCCTTATTTAAGTTTTCTAGATTCCTGCTATGAGTGAGACCATCCGGTATTTTTCTTTTTCTTTCTGGCTTATTTCGCTGAGCATGATGCCTTCCAGCGCCATCCATGTTGCTGCAAATTGCATGTGTTTATCTTTTTTGAATGCTGAGTAATATTCCATGGTATATATGTACCACATCTTCTTGATCCAGTCATCTATTTTTGGGCATTTGGGCTGTTTCCAAAGCTTAGCTATTGTAAATAGTGCTGCTGTAAACATAGGGGTGCAGGTGTTGTTTGGAATGGATGTGTCTGTGTCCTTTGGGTAAATACCTAGGAGTGGAATTGCTGGATCCTATGGAAGCTCTATGTTTAGTAGGTCCAGAAATCTCCACACAGCTTTCCATAGTGGTTGGACCAGTTTGCACTCCCACCAACAGTGCAGAAGAGTTCCTTTTTCTCCACACCCTCGCCAACATTTGTTGTTGCTAGTTTTTTTTAATATGTGCCATTCTCACTGGTGTAAGATGGTATCTCATGGTAGTTTTGATTTGCATTTCCCTGATGACAAGTGATGTTGAACATTTTTTCATATGCCTGTTGGCCATTTGCATTTCCTCTTCAGAGAAGTTTCTTTTTAGCTCTTCTGCCCATTTTTTGACTGGATTATTTTCTTTGTTGTTGTTGAGTCTCATCAGCTCTTTGCAGATTTTTGTGATCAATCCTTTATCATTAGTGTTGTGTGCAAAAATGTTCTCCCAGTTGGTGGGGTTTCTCTTTGTTTTTGTTATTGTCTCTTTTGCTGTGCAGAAGCTCTTTAATTTGATGTAGTCCCAGCTGTTTATCTTTGCCTTCACTATCACTGCTTTGGGTGATGTGTCTGTAAAGATGTCTTTGATGTGCAAATCACATAGTGTTTCGCCTATATTTCCTTCTATGTATTTTATGGTTTCAGGTTTTATGTCTAGTTCTTTAATCCATTTTGAGTTGGTTTTTGTGTACGGTGTGAGGTAGTAGTCAAGCTTCATTCTTTTGCATGTAGCGGCCCAGTTTTCCCAGCACCATTTATTGAACAGACTTTCTTTGCTCCAATGCATATTCTTTGCTCCTTTGTCAAATATTAGTGGACCATAAATCTGTGGGTTTATTTCTGGATTTTCTATTCGATTCCATTGGTCTGTGTGTCTGTTCTTGTTCCAATACCATGCAGTTTTGATGATTATGGCTTTGTAGTATAGCCTGAAATCTGGGAGTGTGATGCCTCCATTCCCTTCTTTTTTTTTTTCAGGAGAGCTTTGGCTATTCGGGGTTTTTGGTGATTCCATATGAATTTCATCAATAATTGTTCTATTTCTTTGAAGAATAACATTGATATTTTTATTGGAATAGCATTGAATCAGTATATTGCTTTTGGTAGGACGGCCATTTTAATAATGTTTATTCTTCTAATCCATGAGCAGGGGATGTCTTTCCATTTCTTTGTATCTTCTTCTATTTCTTTTAACAGTGTTTTATAGTTTTCTTTGTAAAGGTCCTTTACCTCTTTTGTTAGATTTATTCCCAAGTATTTGATTTTTTTTTGTTTTGATAATAAAGGGGATGGTTTACTTATACTTCTGCTGATGGTTTCTGAAAGGTAAAATATACTTGAAACAAATGAGGGACATTTTTCAAATTTCCCTATTATCCCTACGAAAATTATATCAGTGTTAGTAATGGAGCACAAACAGAGTGAAATGCTCACCTAGACAATACTGCCTGTATTTTCCAGAGTATTTATGCAAAGCTATCTTAAACCCTTTTAAACTGTTCCCTAAGTACACACCTTATAGTCATACCAAGTGAAACAAAATTTAAAGGTAACAGATTTTTTTTTTTTTAAATCTGACTTTGATTTGATCCATCCTGGGATGAGTCTTGGGCACAGATCGTGATTATCTTCAAAAATTGTTAATGAATGGGATATTTACAGTGAGTGTGTCCTGTAGAAAATACTGAACTTTGGGGCCTTGCTGGTGGCACAAGGGGTTAAGTCACAGCACTGTGAAGCTATCCATAGCCACTGCAGCACAAGTTCGATCCCCTACCAGGGAGATGACCCACATGATGCAGCAGACCTCTCCTGACTCACCCATTGCTCCCCTCAGCAGTGTATTTCAGTCAGTTTGCCTGTTCTGTTCCCCAATCTGTCTCTGGTGAATCCTCTCTCTCACACACACCCCTAACCCTGCACCTCTGGCCTGTACCCCAGCTCTTGTATGCATAAATAAATAAATCTTGAAAAGAAAATAAGAAAATACTGAACTTGGATCCACAGCTTCTTTTTCAAAGGTAAGACAACTGAAAAATACCCAGCTCTGAATAAGTCAGATAATCTATTTTCCTGTTTAATATGTGGCCCATCAAAATATGCCAGGTCACCAAAACACAGTGACAAGATGTACCACATTGATCCTTCAGTATTTTGGCTTCCTGAAGAATTATTATGTAGGAAAGCCTGAATTATGTGACATGGTGGAAAAAAACACATTTTAGTGTCAGTGTTTTGATTGGTACAGCAATGCTACTGGGTATAATTCCTCTTCACCTTTCTATTATTTTGTATTCCTAAAGCAAAAAAGCTAGAAGTCCAAAATGTATAGAATTGACAATACTATAAATAAGAAAGCTTGTTTCTTTTCTATATTAAAAATCACGGTAACAAACTGAACCAGTCATGTGTCTCTCACGTAATAGAATTTTTACGTATGTGAAAATAAATAAAAGTTCCAATGACATTGCAATTTAATTAGAAAACTTCACAATATGCACTGAAAAATCTTATCTGGTCACTAGATATTATAAATGCTTCAGTTATCTTAAAAGTCTGTGTGAATTAAGTGTTAACTTTGGAGTTTTTAAGTTTTAAAATGTACTAGAATATGGGACGTAAGTGTCTAAAAAAGTTAATGTTTATTTTTTCCCTATAGGACACTTATAAATCACACTAGGCCAGACTTGAGGATGCCTTGCTTTCATTATCACGTAACAATAAAGTGGTTAATTTGAAAGAAAAAGGAAAGGAACTTAGAATTTTCAACATGATTTGACCACTTCCTTACTACTTCTGGAACTTTACTTTCTTCCTAGCTTACTTTCAAATTTTCAGCTCCTCCATTTGGTAATAATTCCCTGCTCCAGCAAAAGCCCTTCATTGTCAACTTTTTGCAATGTGTCATGTGGTTAGGATTGATTCATCATATCAACATCTTCCACAAAAAGTCTATGGTGATGGTCACGGGTGCTATGGTGGGGCCTACACTTGAGGGGAGAAATCAAATACTGTATAACAGTGAACAATGGGAGAAAATAAATTTAAATTTTACCTTCTGAGATTTATACTGTACAACTGCTGGCAGTTCTACCTACAGTGTCCTTGTGGAAGCACCTGGTAGAGCAGGTGACCTGTGCTGCCAGAGAAATGGTCCTAATTGGCTAGGTAGACCTGACCTGCATTTTTGTAGCTGCCAGAGTGGACAATGCAGTCACGCAGCATTAGCTTTGCTGCATCTGCAGTTTATTTTTTCTATGGATTCTATGCTTTTGTTTCTGGTTTACAGAGAACTGAAATGTTATTGGTGGCCATGTCTGGGGAATCGCTTTTGTGTCCTGAACTTCATAATTTGTTAGATGAATCCATCCTTTATTAGGTAGATGACCAGAAAACTGACTTACTAGAGGTTCATTTTTGTTTGTAAGTGTTGATATATTTAAAATTGCACAGACACTGGAAGAGAAGCTTAATGTCTGCACATATAGGAAGTTTGGCTTTCTGTGTGTTTTGGATGATGGACAGATTTGTAGAACTGAGGCAAGAGGAATTCCAGTGTCTGTGTCCATAACTCAGAAAAGCCTTAACTACTCATGTTGCCGGAGTGAAATGTAATCCTGTCCTGATATGACACATATAAATTAGTACCTACAGTCTCCTGGATTCAGAAAGGTCAGTTCTAACTAGGTTATACTGATAATTAAGTGCTTATGGGATACAATATTCAACAAATTCAAAGAACGTAAGAAAACCAAAGTCCAATACTTGAAAAGACTAAAATTATTCTTCTTGAGGTTTCTAACTTAAAAGTTTTTTCAGAACCTACCTTAACAGAGTTAAAGTGAATCTCTGAACAAGTTAGATTACCTTCACAGTTTGGATTCAAGAAAGAATGAAAAGCTATGTAAAAGTAACCGGATGGTCTCACTCATAGCAGGAATTTAGAAAACCTAAATAAGGGACCAGGAAAAAAATTAAAGATTTAGTTTATTTATTTATTTATACAAGCACTGGGTACAGTCAGAAGCACGGAGGGCGAGAGAATTCACCAGAGCCAGAGCAGGGCGCAGAACAGGCAGACAGACAAAGTACACTGCTGAGGGGAGCAGCGGGCAGGGCAGGAGAGATCTGTGCGCCATGTGGGACCCTCGCTCTGCGGTCGGCCGGTAGAGGCTGCGGGCACTTTGACCGCGGAGGCCCTCTTTCTTTTTTTAAAGAAACAAAAGAATCTTAGGCTACCAGATTGAGCTAGAGTCTTTGTGTCTAATTAAATACTTTCTTAAATGTTTATAACAAAGCAACTGATTGGGAGCAGTTCTAAAATCTCCCTCAGCACAGAAATCCTGAAAGCATGTTATATTCAGCAAGTGAGTTCAAGTGCATGTGATATACTTGCCAACAGCTCAAATCAGATTCAGAGAATGCGTTTGGATTGATGTAAAATGTCAGCTCACCAATTGAGAAATCACTGCTCATTTGTCTTCAACATTATCTGGATTCTTACAACACAATTCTTAGCACAGATTCATTTTCATATTATTGGAAAAAAGAAAAAGTGGACACCCAGAGAGTGCTCATCAGTTGATTTGATTACAATAAAATTTGAATCTTAAATCATGAGTCTTGATATAATCAAGGGAATAAATTTGAATAATGGTTAACCTGTGTTTATTTACATCCGCGTTGCATTACCTAATGCTTCTGAACTTCCCTGTATTAATGAACCAAATACCACAAACATGCTTCAGATAATCTCCACCCAACCATTTTTCAGACTTTGTTTATAATTCATAATTTTAAAACATGATACATTTGTGTTAAAGATAGTACATTATGATTACACTTTGAAGTTTACAATCATAAACTTTGTAAGTTTCAAGCTACTTCAAATTGTAATAATAATGGCATGTTCTTTGAGAAGAAACACATTTTAAAATTATTTTTATTAAACATGCTAGGGCTTAGGATTTTAATGTCTGAGTATATGCACACTAGTATATTTAAATATTTTGGACTTCGTTTCAGTCACTGGAATTGACACCACTGACAACAATGCATTTCCCAAAGTTGTTCAGATCTACAGCACAAGCTTCTCCTACATACCCACAATAACTTTTTGTTCTATTTTCCCATGAAGAATTTTGCCTATAACAGGATCCATCAAGACCTTTAAATGAGTCTATTGCTTATTTCATAAAGCAGCAACAGTAACATTAGCAATGATCACACAACTAATGCTATCTAATAGCTACTGGCATGCTCACTGTTGGGGTACTGTACAAACTGTTTTACATGTATCAGTTAATTATTTAAACTTTTTTTGTTGCATCTACTAAAGCTAATGCTCCCATTTCGCCAATGAGAAACAGTGACATCTACAAATATAATTTTCCATTGTTATTGGCAGAAAATTATTAACTCAGCAGGTCTGGGGTTCTCAAGTCCTACCTATTCCCAAGATGGCACATCTCGGTCACTTTCTAGGAGGTAACCGTAAGCCTCCACAACCATCTGCCTAATAACAGTGTTTGTTTGTTTCTTTTTTGGTAAGTCAGAGGCCATGGACCATGTTGTTGTAAATGACAAGTTGAATGTTATCCTAAGGTTGTGACTGATCTGGGAGCGTAACTGAGGTCAATCTTGAAGATACTGTAAACCCCTGTGGCTCTCTCAAGCAGAATCCAGGACAAATGTGCATCACTGCTGGGAATAAGTTCCTCTCTATGCAGTGAGAAGGGACATTTGGAAGCCTGTCCTGGATTTTCCTAGACTTCTTGCATGACTCCCCTTGGTTTATTGTCACTATAATAAACCATGTTCAAGAATATGCAAGTTTTATGAGTGCTGTGAGTCCATTTAGTGCATAAGAGCAATTCTGGGGACCACCAATGCAGTTGTATAAACAGAAAAAGTCAAAGCAAGACTTTTCAGACTCCAAACTCTCTGCTCACAATAAATTCTAGAGCATTCTATCTATACACTGTACTACATGTAAAATTATAACAAGAAGCAATTCATACACAGAATATGCATCTCTCCGGTACTTCTTCAAAGACATTATGGTAAAGTCAGAATTCTTATGACTTTAAGACTTCTTTTTTATAAAGTACTTTTCTGTTGACAGCAAAATGGGGTGGAAGGAAGACACATTTCCCATATAGACCCACTGACCTCATGCACACATAGCTCCCCCATCGTCAACATCACCTATCTGAGTGCAACATCTGCTACAGGCGATGAAACTACACTAACCCAGAGATACCTAAATCACCCAGAGCTTTCGTCTCCATGAGGGTTCACCCCAGGTGCTGAGGTTTCTGTGGGTCTGGGCAAATGTACGTTAGCCAGCTAGCTTCATAATAGCATCATGCAGGATAATTTCAATGCCTCCAAAATCCATTGATTGGATTGATGTAAAATGTCAGCTCACCAATTGAGAAATCACTGCTCATTTGTCTTCCTGCAATTTAAGCCTCCCTGCAACTACTGATAATTTTACTCTCTAGTCTCACCTCTTCCAGAATTCAACTATTTGAAATCATAGTGTGTCTCCTGTCCATACTAGCTGCTAGCACTCATCTCTGCTCTTAATCCATCTCCTTTCTTTTTATTAGGGTAATTGTTGGTTTACAATACTGACTAGGTTTCACCTATACAGTTTCTCATTTCCATGAATATATATATATATATATATATCTCACACCAATGCACCACTGAATGGCTCATCTCCATCCACTGCCCAAATACCTCCCCGAACTCCTTGGTATGCCTTGTAATCTAGGCAGCCATGATGAATTGAATAAAAGGAACTATTGAAAATATGTCTTTAGTGGTATCCTGGCGAGTGTGGGTGTAGGTGACGGGAAAGGTTGTGTTTTCCTTGGTTTTGTCTCAGCCTGTTAGCCTGAGCTCCTGGACTGTGAACTGTGTAAGTATTTCTCATTCCTTTCTCTCTTCTTAGGTGGGGATGATTCAGTTCCCTTGTATTTTTCTTTTGTGTATTATTCTGTTATGGATATTGACCTTTAAAAAAATACTGTAATAAAGAATGTTACTTGAGCATACCTGGTGGCATAAGGGGTTAAAGCACAGCCTGTGAAGCTGTTCGTGGCCAGCCAGGGAGCTACCCACGTGGCTCAGAAGACGTCTCCTGACTCGCCCGCTGCTCCCCTCAGCATTGTATTTCAGTAAATCTGCCTGTTCTGCTCCCCACTCTGTTTATGGTGAATCCTCTCACCCCTCAACACCTCTGGCCTGTACCCCAGCTCTTGTATGCATAAATAAAAACTAAATCTTTAAAAAAAAAGAATGTTACTTGATTACATATAAATAAAATCAGGAATATAAATATTAATTTGAGCCTATTAAAATATCAAACACATTTTTAAGATAAGCATCATTGAATTAAAAAATAAAAGTTTGCCTTAGGCTTTTCAGTGACAATGACCCTAGATTTTTGAGGTTTTGACCCTCATTTAATTTTGTTTCTTGAAAGTATTTTGACTAATGGGCTTTAGAAAACTGATCCATATGTGACAGTACAGAAGGCAGCTTACTTTTTCTGTCATGTGTGTGAATATTGCATGAAATACAATATTGTATGAAATACATTTTGTCAAAGCTTAGATAACAATTCCATATCCAGGTGTCATGCAACATAAAAATCACATTATTTCATATATGGCACAAACAAGCAGAGGCCCACACATATACTTTACTAGATGACCAGCTAGTCCAAAAGTACATGAGGACTTACCATTTATCACTACAGGGATCCTCACCATTCGGTCCAATCTGACCCAGTTTGTCTCTTCAACTCTGATTCTGACTGTGTCTGTCCGTCTGTCTGGCTGTGTGTCTGGCTGTCTCTAACTAGATGACTTTCTCTGGCCCTTCCTCCTCCTTTCTCTCCCTCCCCCACCATCTTTAACCAAGCAAATCTCTTGTCAGGCATAATTTGTGGACATAAAATTATTTGTCCTTTCCTCAAATTGAGCATGTACTTGATTAATGCATAACCTTGCGCTAATTCTGTTGGCAACTAGTTTGGATAACAAGTTCCTTAAATAGGTAATAGGATCAGTCAGGACAAGTTACATTTCTGCTCAGCTTGAAGTACCCTTGTCTTTTCTAGTTTGGTGAACTGCCCAACACTCTGACGACTAAACAAACTCTAATTAACTTGATGTTAAAGTCAGAATCAGTTAGACCTTTTTGAATCCAGATTTGAACTGCTACAACCTGAAGGTATAATTGCTACAACATCAAGGTCCTCTTGAGCAGAACCAAGCTCCAGAGGACTTAAAGCCTTGCAAAACCAAGATCTGAAAATACATTCACAGGTTACCATTTCAATTGAGATATCTCATCAAATGAAGCACTGCATTAATGGCTGATGATCAAGAATGTAAAACAAATAATCTAAGTATGATTAAAAAAAGTAAATTGTGAGCATGGATTTAATTTCCTCTTATGTTGACTCCAAGAAATTCTTTCATATAATTGATAGTTCATTTTAATTTTATGAATGTATCTTTCTTACCTCTTCATGTGATGCTTATATTATGAATTATTGTTTGGTTATAATTCCAAGATAATTATCTTGTTTTTAATCTAATAGGTGCAATATTTGTACCTACTTCTTGATTCTCTTTCCCAAAATCTTTCCATGTTTATTAATTGTCCATTCAAGGAAAAATCAGCTTCTCTGAGGAGAAGACACACTGCTTTTGCCTTTGATTCAGCCTGAGAACTGAACTAAGGTGTGGGGTGTGCATGCAGTGGTCACGACACCGACCCCTGGGGGTTAAGCGAGTTACCTGCAGAATGCTGTCATTTCTTGTGGATAGTAACCTTGAGGAGTTTTGAATTTCTCATTTGAGGAGTCACACCTACTGTCCACCAGTGAAACTGAAATTGAATATGCACAGGGATTCAATAAGTGTAATCATCAGCCACATTTGGAACTAATGGCAAGAGAGTTAGCTCTTTATTTCCTACACTATTTCCAACTAAAGGGAGATGTGAGAACCACAGCAGAAGTCCTTGAACTGCTCCATAGTAATAAATACAAAAGGAAAAGCGATCTCAGAATATTGATTTCTAGTCCCAGCAGGGTATTGTGAGCTTCCCCAAGTCTCTTATTTTCCACTTTCCTTCCACACCAAGCACAAAAAGCCTAATGATGCTCATATAGGAAATAACGGAACCATTTCATACTTACAGTTTACGTAATTTTTGCTTGTAAATATATGATTTAAAAGATTATGCTAATTCTATTCTTCCCGCATTATTTATGCATGGATTCATGAATCATCTTGAGCACTCATAATATTGCATATTTTTTGCATCAATTAGCTCTTCAATGCTCAAAACAAATGCAGATACTATTAATTCTCTAATTCTAGACTTTTGCAAAGGCCATGACAATGGATAATATTGCAGGTTTCTATAGAGTTATTTCATGATGCATGGCTTAGTGAAATGTCTATGAAAGAAATCAGTGTATATAACATATTACAATGTATCTTAGGAGGAAGAAATACAATATGGGAACACATTGGCTTAAATTTATAGAAATGGAAAAAAAGAATAAATATTGTTGTATGCATCAGGGAAGCAGAAAAGAGAGGATATGATAAAAACAGAACCTCCATGATGCAACTCTTACAAGTTTTACTATAAAATTGATAAATGATTTAATAATTACAAAACTACATTAAATAAGCAGCAAATATTTAAATGCAAAAAAAAAAAACCTGTTAGTGGGAACACAAATTCCCTCAAAAACAAAAACAAAAACAAAAACAAAAAACAAAACTGTATCATACACCTGAAGGCTATGACCGTATACCTCTAATTTAGATATAGTGTTGTCAACCAGATTGTTAGTGTTTTACCTAATAAAAAAATTAAAAGCTAAGGTTTAAATATATTTGACAGGGCTTCCTTGTCAAATATTTAACCTCTGTGACAGGGCACAAGGAGTTAAGCACTGCCCTAGGAAGCAATCCACAGTCTGCAGCACAAGTTCGATTCCTGGCCGGCCAGGGGGCAGCCCACATGGTGCAGCAGACCTCTCCTGTCTCACCCGCTGCTCCCCTCAGCAGTGTATTTCAGTCAATCTGCCTGTTCTGTTCCCCACTCTGTCTCCGGTGAATCCTCTCACCCCCCTCATCTCTGGCCTGTACCCCAGCTCTTGTATGCATAAATAAATCTTTAAAAAAATATATTTGACATAAAATATTTGAATATGTATTGCATGTGTGTGTTGCTGTAGCAATATGCATGGAGTTGGAAGGGCTTATAGTAAGTGAAATAAGCCAGAAGAAGAACATAAATCCTGGACAGTGTCGCTTATACATGGAAGACAGAAAAACCAAAGAAAAGGTGAGACAAAGACAAATTTCAGAAACAATCCCTGAAAACTGACAAGGGATCCTCTGCTTTCAGAGGAGAGAGGGAGAGAAAAGGGTAAAATGGGAGTGAGGAGAAAACCAGGTGGACATTGGTGGAGGACTATGGGTACTTCGGCATTGGGAGTGCTATGGTGACTATGCTGGAGGAGGGGGATCCAATATCATTTGTAATTATTAAGAGATTATATCCATTCTAATATTTAGGAACCAAGTGTGAGAATTAGAGCCTTGCATATGTTAATCATCGAATTATTATTATGTAGATATTAGTATTTACTAAAGGTATGTTAAAAAGCAAAGTTTATTCAAAAGTGCATTTAAGTTCTTGGGGTACCACAGACACAATAGCCTTAAAGGAATTGTTTTGCCTGTTTTTGTTTTTTGTTTTTTTTTAGTCAAATCAATAAGCACCAGAACTTTCTATTATCTTGAATGTCCAGATGTCCATCCATAGTGCCAATGTACCACAATTAAACATTCTATCAAATATTTTTAGTATTTCAAAATACAATCAAGTCATAAAAGGTTTAATTTATATCTCCACTTCATTTTGTTAGCGAATCTTTTCTGCACACAGTGCGAAACATGAGCACACCTAGTTCTTGCCAGTGACCGTCTCAGGAGTGACTGACTTGCGGTTCCTGGACACAAGCAAACCTCAGTTCTCACTTTCTTACATTTCAGCAGGGGGTGAAGGTGGGGGAGGCTGGCGACAGTCCACCCACTGTGGACTGTCAGCCGGGCATGGTAGTGTGAAGTGTGCTGTGCAGAACTCTGCCCACTCTCTGAGAAAGACTAACAATCTAGAAGGATCTTGGATGCCCAAACCACCATGAAGAAAAAAGTCCCTCCGAGCCACCTGACACTCCTCAGACTGCAGTGTGTGCAAAATTTAAAACTTCATTGTGTTAATTTACTGACCTGTGGAGCTATTGGTTATCAACAAAACACCCCAACACACTGAATGAGTCAAATTTCACGAAACTCAGTGATTACTTTACATATATTTGTATTTCAAAAGCAAGTTTGAAAACCAGTCGTTATATTTATAGGGGAAACCAGTGTGACCAGCAACGACAATGTTTACAATAAATGTTTGCTATCTTTGAGATCACAGTGGCATCAAAAACCTGAGCTCTCTGTGTGTGTGTGTGTTTATGTAATACAGTTATATCCTGTGACAGTTTGCATCCAGAGCTATTATTTAATGTATAATTCATAATACATAATGCATTGCCAGTACATAAAAGGTGCTTTTAAACATCTGAGTAAACTAATGAATTAAATTACGGTCATCTTTTGCATTATTCATGTTTTGCCTGCTATAATGGATAACCACCATTCAGCTGGGTTTACAAACAAATGTAATTTACTACAATAGGTAATAATCTCCCCACACTGAGAACAGAGAATGAAAATAATCTAGTAAAATGAAGCTTTTCAGGGATTAAAAACAAAACAAACCAAAACCAAGTATTTCTTATTTTCATTATGTAAAAATACTTAATTTGGGGGAATAATGGTCTTTACCTAAATCTCTAATAAGCTATAAAATTTTTAGTGAAAACGATGCTCAATTACCAAATTTTCATACTAATTAGATATTTTCATTTCGTTATGATGAATCAACAACTTAACACCTGCTTTGTTTTCAGCTTAGCATCGGTGATTAAAACCTGAGGGTTTTTTGGATGAAATGATGATTCCACAGATATTTTATGCTTTTGGGGGGAAAACATCTCTTATATGCACTATTGGAATCTTGCCCTTTTAGGTGTTTCTGTTTTGGGGAGAATTTACTTTTGATGATATTGTATAAAAAAACAAATGCTTTGCACAGAGCCCGCCTCTTGATGCAGCCTGTACTCATGCAGTCAAGCCACTCCATTGCAGCCACAAAAGCTATTTATGTTCACATATCAGCTTATAAAACTTAAATAAACTTTTTCCCTGAAAAAAAATTGACCTTAAGTATTTTCTGTTTACTACATAACCTAAGTCTTTGATGCTTTATCACCTATAATCCATAGTTCAAATGTGGTGGGGAATGAGTTTAAGGCACCCGAAAGCAAATCTCAGGCAGCAATTTCATTTTTTATCTGAAGTTTCGGGCATCTTTGTGTGTTTATAGTGTTCAAGCTGAGAAGCTACTGGCTCCTAAGTCCTCATAGCAGCATAAATGAAGGGAATTATTCAGGAGATTATTGAAAAAGGATTAGTGGTTAAATTAGGTGAAACTGTCTCTGTACTTGATTGCAACGCACTGTCGCTGCCTGAATGACAAAGATAACTCCTCTGTGCTGTGCCCCAGGGACCCACAGAGGAATCGGGGTTCTCTCCAGTGAGCTCACAGAGCCAAGTAACCAGGAGTGAAGTAACAGACTATGATGTTTTGGTGAGTTTCTAACCTGCACAGAAGTAACTATCAAAAATCTGGGCATATAGCCACAGCTTAGCATTGTCAGTGAGTT
The DNA here is from genome assembly GCF_014898055.3 of Talpa occidentalis. Classification (NCBI taxonomy): domain Eukaryota; kingdom Metazoa; phylum Chordata; class Mammalia; order Eulipotyphla; family Talpidae; genus Talpa; species Talpa occidentalis. Next base: position 91,706,083 of record NW_023601322.1, on the reverse strand, counting down.
TACACAGATAATTATGCAATAGTTTTTTTTTGTTGTTGTTGTTGTTGTTGTTTTGTTTTTTGTTTTTACACCCTTGAAAGAGCAACACCATTTCACAGAACTGCCATTAAACCCAGTTTCTGGAAATAGTTCATTATTCTATTTTCTATAGTCTATAAAAGAAGACTAACATATCTGTTCAAAGGCAAAACAATGAATAGAGGACCCCACCTCTTGATTCAGAAAAGATGTTTCTGAAAGATCGGAAGGAAAACAATACAATTAGACTAAGTGTCATCACAGAAAGAAAAAGGAGCGAGCGCACGCTGCTGTCTTAGTGACCCATTCTGTCTGCCCTGTGAGTGGGTTTTGTTATAACCCTCATTTTACAAAGGAAGCAGCTGTGGGAGGCAGATCAAGGAACAAAGTCACAGAATCTACTTGTCATTTTCCTTCCACCAATTTCCTTACATTTTTCTCTCCTTGTATTTTTCCTTTTGTCTCTGTATTAATGACTTCTTTTCGTTTGGGGAAACTTCTGGCGAGTTTTCTTTACATTTATGGGACGTCTTGTAAAATAATATTCATCCTCTCATCCATCCACCCACCTGTCCTTCCTTCCTTCCAACCAGAGCAAAGAGGAGTATGGTGAGAAGCTATGGGTGGTTTAGTGACAGGAGAACTTGTGGAGATCGCACCTGAGGGAGAAATGCTGTACTGTCAAAAATTAACAAGGGTGTAAAAAAAGAATTTTTTTTTTAAATTAAGTAAAATAAATTAAAAACTTAAATAATTCTGTTACAGTAAACAAGCGGAATGGATATGTTAACACGTGCCGTGTGTTCACACGGCTGTTTTCCATGGAACAATCGTGTCACGTGGGAAAGAGTGGCTCCTTTAAAATCCACAAGGGGAGCCTGGAAACACCAACACTGAGAAAGGGTGTGTCAGTGTAGACAGAGAGGTCATCTGAGGACAATGCTCTGGAAAGATCTTGCAGGGGCTCCAGAGAACCGACAGAAGCAATAAGCATTTTTACAATCTTTATCAATCACCAGTCAGGACCTCCCTGGTGGCACAAGGGTTAAGTCTCAGCACTATGAAACTATTGCCACTGTGGCCAGAGTTCGATCCCCACCCACATTGCTGACCCACATGGTGCAGCAGACCTCTCCTGTCTCGCCCGCTGCTCCCCTCAGCAGTGTATTTCGTCAGTCTGCCTGTTCTGTTGCCCGCTCTGTCTCTGGTGAGTCCTCTCACCCCTGCATCTCTGGCCTGCACCTCAGCTCTTGTATGCATAAATAAATAAAATAAATCTTTAAAAAGAAAATCACCAGTGAAATCAGAGTTTTTTGGTTCTACTCGTTTTGTTTCCATCTGGACTTTAGTTGGGTCAGTGAGGCAAGAGGAGAGTGCAGAAAGACAGGGACTACCCACCCCATCTCCATAAGGAGGGGTCAGCTACCATCTACAGTTGAAGGGCATCAAGCATAGATGTGAGAACTGTCACAAAAATATAGGATTTAATTAACATGTTAGATTAGACACTTAATTTCTGAGCTGAAGCTGTGTTTTAGGAGTTAAATTATATATAAGAATAAACAGTAGTACAGCAATAGCATTCCCACTGAATCAATTCTTAATTGTGCAGTAATAGAAAAAAAGTTATTGTACCTCTCATATTATCCATCAAGTTACATGTGTATTTACTTAAATTTTAATTGAATACAGTCTTTATAATTGGTAATTTTATTTTCTTTTGGCAGATGCAGATTATCTTAATGTCTACATTGAATATTTTTGTTATACCATGCATGGTAGCACTTGAATTTAGTTATCCTAATATTTAATAGCCATTCTATTTTCTTTGGAGAGTTTTTCTATTGCAATCAAGTTTAAAAAATCTATTACACTTTATGTCAAAAAATATATAATCATCTCCAAAGATCCCAAAAATAATTTGAGAAGAATCACCATCCATTTAAGACAAAAATCCTCAACAAAGCAGGCATAAAAGGAACATACCTCCACAAAATAAAGGCCACATATGACAAACTCCCAGCCCATCTCACACAAAATACTAGAAGTCTGAAACTTTTCCTCTAAAATTAGGAACAAGACCAGGATGACAACTTTCACTAATATTCTTCAACATAGTGTTGGAAGTACTGGGATTAGGCTAGAAAAAGAGACAAAAGTGTCCAAATTGGAAAAGAAGATATAATTTTCAGATGACTTACTAATATATGTAGAAAATCCCTAAGAGCTTAACTTAAGAAAGAAATATTAGAATACTGTAAAGCAACAGGCTACAAAATTAATGTACAAAAATCTATTGTATTTGTATTTCTACACGCAAATAACTAGTAGAAGAAATCAGGAAACTTCTCATTCACAATCACATCAAAAAGAAACAAATCCCTTGGATTAAATTTAACCAAGAAGTGAAAGACCTTTACACTGAAAATTAAAGACCTGGTTGAAAGAAACAGAGCACATCAAAGGAAGGGAAGGCTAGTCTTCACTCAGGGATGGAAGAATTATTGCCACTGAAATCATAATAATATCTGATGCAATGTACATACTCAGTGCAATCCCTATCAAAGTTCCAGTGACATTCTTCACAGAAACGTAACTCAAAAATCCTAAAATTAGGATGTACAAAGACTGTAGGCAGTCAAAAAATACCCGGAAAAAAAGTTATCATATTGGCTTGACACTACACTACAAAGCAATATTAATGAAGAGATTGTGACTGGGAATAAAAAGAGACAGAAAAAGCAGTGGAAAGACTGGAAATAAACTCATCACATATAAACAACTACTTTATGACAAAATGAATGCAAAACAGATAACAGGGCACAGAATGTCTCCTAATCAATAGAGTTGGGAAGACTGCAGTACCACACCCCAAAGAATGAAACTAGACCACTATCTAACGACACAAGCAGCGTTAATTCAAAATGAATTATAAAGACGTGGATATGAAGCTGAGCACCATAAAATGCGTAGAAGGAAAATATGTTCCTGGACATTGACCTTAGAGATGTCTTAGGGAACTCAACGCAATGGTAAGGAAAACAAAAGCCAAAATAAACAAATGGGTCTAGGTCAATTTGAAAAGCTTGTTAACTTGAAAAGCTTGTTAACTTGAAAAGTAAAAAAAGTAGTATCAAAAAATTAAAAAACAAAAATAAAATCTGGAGATTTTTTATTCCTAGATAATATATAAAACATTTTAAAAATATAAATATAATGATTAAACTTATGTTAAATTTAATGTTTATAAAAATAAGGTAACATTTGTATTGAAATTAAAATAGTTTAGCTTTTTCCCTGGAAAATAAAAGGCAACTTACTACACAGCTGCAAAATATATCAAGAACTCATACAACTCAATTACCATAAAAGAGCCTACAGCAACAAAAGCAAACAACTTGATTAAGAAATGGGTAGAAGATCTGAATAGTCACTTCCCCAAAGTAGACATCCAGATTGCCAACAGGCACAGGAAAATACGTTCATCATTTGTTGTTAAGCAAATGCAAATGAAAACTATAATATGCGATCACCTCATTCATCTGAGAAAGTCAGTTATCCAAATGACAAGGAACAATTATTGAATAGGATTGAAGGGAATCCTTTGACGTTGTTGGTAGGAATGTAAATTTTTGCAGCCAATATGCACAACAGTATGGAGATTCCTCAAAAAATTGAAAATAGAAGTCCTATACAATTTAGTTACCTGTTTTAGAGGTATTCTCTTGAAGAATAAACTAACTCTAAGAGATACACACCCCATATTCACTGCAGCATTGTGTTCAACAGCCAAGAGCTGGAAACTACCTAAGTGCTCGCCGACAGATGAATGATTCCAGAAGACAGGATGTATGCACACAATGGAATACTACTCAGCCGTGAAATAAACTGGAGGGTATTATGCATATGAAATAAATCAGATGGAGAATGACAAACCTTGCATGACTTCACTCATAGGTGGTAACCAAACAAAATGATTGCATCAAATAAACAAAAAAATAAATAAACTTTAAAAGACTAAATCAGTAGTTACCATAAGGGAAGGGAGTTACCATAAGGCACGGAGAGAGTCGAGCTAGCCTTTGGCAGCCTAACTTACTATCGTTTCACTTTTGTATTTACTGTCTGGCTCTTAAAAGAGACAATATTTAGCTGGAATTACTACAATTAATTTAGAGAGAGCTTCTGATACAGATGAGTCTGTTTGTTTTGTATTTCACCTGCCTGTTGTGTTTATCTCTCTCCTTGCAGTCTCATCAATCAAACAGTTCTTATTCATTTTTTCTCTAGCTTTGCATTCTTTTTAGTGGTTTCCTTCAGATTACCACAGCCATCCATGACTTAAGGTTTAACAGAATGTGATTATTTCTGCAAAGAATACCTTCTCCATTTATCAGTCTACCCATCCATCTCTTCAGTCCTTTAATCTTACCTATCCCACTTGTCCCAGGTTTGTCTTTACATTATGCAGCCATGTCATTGCTTCATATCATCACTATTTCATCAATATTTATTCAAAACTCCCCAACTATTTCCTTTTTGGTCTTTATTCCACCCTGCAATACAATGTTCCTTTGGAATCATTTATAATCTGTTGGAAAAATTACCTTTATTGTTTACTTACATCTACTTTGCTCATGACAAGTTATCCAATTATAATTTTATTTTCTGAAGTTTATGTCCCTTAAATTCGAAGTATTGACACATGTATAAGTCTAAGATAAAAATTATTTTCTTCCTGCACACCCCAGAGGTCACTAAATTTTCTTCTGGCCTCCAACCTTAGTTGTCAGTTGCTTCTTACAATCCCAGCAGTTCTTATTTATTTATTTTACAGTGCTAATCCTACAGTCCTCATCCTGAAAGTTTGGTCCCCAGAGGTCTGTCAGTAATGTCTATAGATTTTTGGTTGTCACAGCAAGAGGACAGCACTGCCCTCTAGTGGACAGAGTCCAGGCCTGCTGCTGAATGTGCCATCACAGCGCACTAGAGCCTCCAACCCTTCAAAGGTCTCCCACACCAAAATGTCAAAACAAGAAACCCAGTTCAGTACTTACACCTAAACTACATATATATGTGTGTATACACAGACACACAGACACATTTACATGTGTGTATATATAAAACAAAGAGACAAATGCATATTTGTGTGTACTGTCTAAATCATCTGGAAGCCAGAAAAGGATAATGTGTATACCATGGTACAGTTCTAATATATTAAGATTTATTTGTTCAAAAAAAGTTCTTGAAAATATAGAAAGTTAAGCAATTTTGATTGGGTCATGGATAGACAAGTTAATGAATTTGCCATTGGAAATTACTATTTCTTACAGTAATTACACTGCTTTTATAGATACTGGTATCAATGTTCAGAAGTCCTCTCTCTCTACACACACATTCACCCTTATAGCTTAAAATTGAAAGTACACACAAAAATAATAAACATGTAACCCGCTTTCATGACAAGGGTCATTTTTGACAATAAGAGAAAGTCACCACTTTTCAAAACATCTAGTTTTGACATACATCGCAATAACATCTTTAAAGACTCATCACCCAAAGCAAAGACAGTCAAGGAAAAGATAAGCACCTGGGATTACATCAAACTGAAAAGCCTTTGCACAGCAAAAGAGACATTAACCAAAACAGTGAGACACCCCACTGATTGGGAAAAAAAAAATTTGCACTCCATTCAACTGATAAGGGACTGATCACAAAGATATACAAAAAAACTCACAGACTCAACAAAAACAATACAAACAATCCAGTCAAGAAATGGGCAGGAGAACTTAAAAAAACATTTCTCCAAAGAGGTAATGCAAATGGCCAACAGGCATCTGAAAAAAAAAATGTTCCACATCGCTTATCAGGGAAACGCAAATCAAAACCACACTGAGATACCTCTTTACACCAGTGAGAATGGCACATATTAAAAAAAATAAATAAATAAAACTAGCAACAACAAATGTTGGTGAGGATGCAGTGAAAAAAGAACTCTCCTACATTGCTGGTGGGAGTGCAAACTGGTCCAACCACTGTGGAAAGCTGTCTGGAGGTTCCTCAGTCTACAAAAATGGAGCTACCATAGGACCCGGCAATTCCACTTTTAGGGATTCACCCAATGGACACAAAAACAGTGATTCAAAAGAGCACCTGTACCCTGGTGTTTATCATGGCACTATTTACAATGGGTAAAACCTGGAAACAATCCAAATATCCAAAAATAGATGACTGGATCAGGAAGATGTGGCACATATACAACATGGAATATTATTCAGCTATCAAAAAAGATAAACTCGTGCCATTCGCAGCAACATGGATGGAGCTAGAAGGAATGATGCTCAGTGAAATAAGCCAGAAGGAAAAAGAAAAATATCGGATGGTTTCACTTATAGCAGGGATATAGGGGAACCCAATAAGACATCAGTGTAAAAAAAATAATAACAGCACAAAACAAAGCAAAAACAGACAGTGATAAATCAGAGACCTCCTGCAGGGTAGGAAGAGGGAGAGGGATCAGAGGGAGGGAGGGAGGAGCACAGGGGACTGAGGTGATGGTGCACGGGTGCACTGGGGAAGGAAACGGGTGGGGGAAGTAAATATTGTTTAAAAATGAACAATGGGCCTCCCCTGGTGGCACAGGTGGTTGAGAGCCTCATTATGAAGCTGACCACAGCCTCTATAGTGCCAGTTCCATTGGGCTGGCTGGCCGGGCGAGGGTCCCACATGGTGTGCAGACCTCTCCTGTTGCTCCTGCTGCTCCCCTCAGCAGTGTATTTCAGTACATCTGCCTGTTCTGCTCCCCACTCTGTCTCTAGTGAATCCTCTCACCCTCCCGCGAATCTGGCCTATACCCCAGTTCTCGTATAAATAAATAAATAAATATTTAAAAAAAATAAAAATGAACAATGATATAAAAATAATTTTAAAAAATCTAGTTTACACAAGATATTTCAGAAATTTTGAATTAGAATACTTTTTTTTAAATGATGGATATAATACAGATAAAATGGTATGACTTATTTTAATTCTTGTGAAATGTTTGATACTTTTTGATGTGTGCTTGTCTATAGTAACACCTTAAATTTACAGAGGTGTGTGTCATTTGAACACTAAACTATAACATTACATTTTTCTCAGAGAGAGATGTAAGCATGCCAGATAAAGTGAGGTTGGTGACATAGGTTTCAGCCTGTTACACTGTGGGAAATATCTTGAAGATCAGACACTCAACTCACTTTTAAGTCAGAAATAAACAAGATAAATTTGAAATAAAAAAAAAACTATCATTTATATTAGCATTCAAAAAGACAACAGACATGCAAATGTAACCAAATATGATCAAGATCTCTGTTAGGAAAAGGAAAAATCTCTAATAAAAATATCAAAGGAAAACTAATGCAAGGGAGACCTATTCCATGCTAGTCAACAGGAAGACTCATTAGTGTTAAGATGTTGGTTCTTTACAAACTGATCTAGAGATTCAAGACAATACCAAACAAAACCCCAGCAAATTTAGTGGATACAGACAGACAAATTGATGCTAAAATTTGTATCAAGTGACAAAAAAAAAAAAAAATTAGCCAAGATGTTGAAAGAGAATAGCAGTTGGAGCACAAACACCTGACAATACTTGCTATGAAACTATAGTAATTGAGGCGGTGTGGTATTGGCAAAAGGACAAACAACAATAGAACAAAACAGCCCAGAATCAGACCCTCATAGGCACTCCATGGTGGTGCAGTCAGTTGAACGCAGCACTGTGAAGTTGTCCTCAGCCTCTGCAGCACAGGTTTGATTCCCAGCCAGCCAGGGAGATACCCACATGGCACGGCAGACTTCTCCTGTCTCACCCGCTGTTCCCTTCAGCAATGCTTTCGGTCAGTCTGTTCTGCTCGCCACTCTGTCTCTGGTGAATCCTCTCACCCTCCTGCACATCTGGCCTATACCCCAGCTCTTGTATAAATACATAAAATCTTTTAAAAAAAATAATCAGATCCTCATAAATAGATTAACAGTAGATAAAACATAAAAATATGCTAATTCAAGAGTCAGAGAAATATAGGTTATAATCACCATCAAATGCTACCCATCGACCTACCAGATTAGTCTCAATGAAAAGGTATTCAACACCAAGTTTTAGGAAGTATGTAAAACAAAAGAACTTAATTCACGGTTGGCAAGAAGACTGGTAGTCTGTTCAGTTCAATAGAGCAAACAGACTGTTCAACTCAGATATGCACTCCACCATATTTTGTCCATCCAACACCCTTCAGGTATTTTTACCACAACACACCCACCACTGAGGCAGTCACAGTCCAGGGTCTAATTTAAACAGAAGCTGCCAATCTCTGATAGCAAACACTGCCATGAGAGATCAGGATTCCCCTCAGTCTTTATTGTATGGACTACTGAAACATGGTACCCCTAAAAATACACAAGGATTTTGAGAATCTTAGTATGTTGAAAGGCCAGTTAACACCTCATAGGGATCTTTCAATTTGCAACAACAACAGTAAAAACTCAGCATTCCAAAGTCTATTATCAGGTCCATTTAAAAAACTGACAAATGGTCCTCCCTGGTGGCACAGGGGTTAAAAACACAGTGCTATCAAGCTATTGGCAGCCACTGCAGCACAAGTTCGATCCCCCGGCCAGGAAGCTAACCCACATGGCACAGCAGACCTCTCCTGCCTCACTCACTGCTCCCCTCAGCAGTGTATTTCAGTAGATCTGCCTGTTCTCCCCCTTCTAGTGAACCCTCTCACCTCCCATACCTCTAGCCTACACCCCAGTTCTTGTATGCATAAATTTTAAAAAATAAAAAAAGTGACATAAGCCAAGAGGACTATATCAGGAACACTTGACATAACTCATTGTAAATTAATAGAAGATTGACACAAATCCTTCTAGCTTTACTAATTTCACCACTTTTAAAATAATTTGTTATATGTTTCTGTTGATCTTACCATAAATATCCACACACTGTATCAGCATCATTCCAGAATGATTAGGTTAGGTACACTGAGTGATCGCTACATGTATCATTTTTGTAAGGCATAATGAAATACATGTATTTAGTTTGCAAACTCTTGATACAGGGTGAAGTATCTCATTCTCCTCATTGTTAGCTTGGTTCTTAGTGATCCCATCAAACTGACCATTTCTCCATTTTTCCTACCTAATCTCCTTTATTTCTGTAGCATATTACTTGCCTGGGGGTTCTCTGTAGATCTTATTTCAGTCACTCCCTGTTGGCAATCTCCTATTGCCCTATCTCAGAGAGATATGGCAGTTTCTGATTGCTATGCAGGGTGTGTGTACACGCGCATAAACAGAAATGAATACACAGAATATACAACTGAAATAAGCCAAAACCTAGGGTTAACAATTTTGAATCACAATATCCCATTTGATCTGGGTTGCAACCAAAGTCTATTTTCCCACTGGTAACTAACAATTTATCATCACAATGTCCGACTTTTGCCAAGATAGTCACAAATTGTTCACTTCAGTCTTTGCAGAAAGAATAAATTCTGTTTTTCAAAAGGGTTAATTTTTTTTTCTAGGTACAGAGAAGTAAAATAGCATGCTGGGCTGCCTCCTTGGCAAATTGCTCAGTGAAACCTAAGGGTGGTCACCGTAATGTTTGCATGCATGCTCACTCATTCCTGAGCAGCCACCCCACACTGCTTGCTAGAACACACTCCTCATCTTCCTGTGAATCCAGAGAGCACATGTCTATGGCAGAATGCGCAATGTTAGTGTCATTTTTTGAGGACAGAGCGACATGACTAATGTCTTCCCCAGAAAAAATGAAACGTCTGTGCATTGTAGGGCAGTATACAATGTCCTATTTTGTTCTTAATTTAGGTTTCACGATCCAAATGCATTCCTCATTTTTTCAAGCAATATAAAATGTTTTTTTTTTAAGATTTATTTATTTATGCATACAAGAGCTGGGGTACAGGCCAGAGATGCGGTGGGTGACAGGATTCACCAGAGACAGAGCACGGAACAGAACAGGCAGACAGACCAAAGACACTGCTGAGGGGAGCAGTGGATGAGACAGGAGAGGTCTGCCATGCCATGTGGGTATCTTCCTGGCCAGCCAGGGATTGAACTTGTGGTGCAGAGGCTGCAGACAGCTGCACAGTATGGTGCTTAACCCCTTGCGCCACCAGGGAGTCCCAAGCAATATAAAATCTTATCTAATCCTTATATTTGTGGCATATGTCCTGACAATTAATCCTGGTAAACTGGTTTTAGAAATAACACAAAATGAGAAGAAATGATCCATCAGCTGCAGTGTTTCAGCAATATGTTCTTTGACAAGAAGAAATCAGTGTCCTTCAGTATAGAGCTATGACTATACTGCTAACATTTAAAAAATTATTTTATATATATTTTTGCATCATTTTTCATTTTTGTACAATGTATACGTTTTCATCTTGGTTATAGTCCCCATAAAATTCCCACTACCCTTCACCCGTGAACTATCACCATGGTCCCTTGTGCTCAAACTTTTTTGTGGCACTAAGTTACTTTGAAGAGAAATGCAATGCAACATGGTTTATAGCAAAGTTTGTTTCTCAATAAAAGATTCTCAAAATATTACTGAGAGGCATTTTACCATACAGTACTGTTTTTCAAGATTGACTTATTTGGATACATTGGCTATTTTTGTCTTATTGTATTTCTTTGGCACAGAGCTGTAGTAGGCATTGAACAGTAATTGGGGCAGAGATGATGGATGGAAAAGAAAACTATCTGCTTAGAATGATTATTCCACTTTCTCTCATTCCTCTAGGTTCTGTTTCTGCTCTTCTCCCCCAAGTTCAAGGGGAAGTTTGCAGCAGGTATGTACTGAACAAATATATTTACCATATGAATTTTTGAGCAGATTGCTGATAATGCAATTATTAAATCTCCTGGTCATAGTTTTAAGCACATGACTAAGTTTGTTTTCCCAAAAAAAAAAAAAATACCATTTTTCACTAATGTGATGTGTTAACAATTAGTTTAGTGGCACAGGCATTTGAGTACAGCACTGTGAAGCTGTCTGCAGCCTTTGCAGTGCTGGTTCAATCCCGGCTGGCCATGGAGCTACCCACATGGTACGGCAGACCTCTTCTGTCTTGCCCGCTATTCCCATCAGCAATGTACTTTGGTCTGTCTGCCTATTCTGCTCCCCACTCTGTCTCTGGTGAATCCTCTCACTCTCCTGCACCTGTGGCCTGTACCCCAGTTCTTTTATGCATGGATAAATCTTAAAAAAAAAAGAAAGTTTAAAAAACAAATAAAAATTAATGCTTGTTTTGGTTTATATACAAGCAAAAATATCTTCAAGGGTGAAGGGCAAAAGCTCAGAGATTCAAAAGACACCATCAGGTGAAAGAATTTCCAGGGTCTGAATTTACTAATATCTAGGAAAAGAATAAAAGAATTTCTGGCAAATATACATATGTATATATATTAAGGCTTTTTGGAGACTCCAAATAAATTAAAATGTGTGAGATATTTAAAATATAATAAAGCTTTGAGATTTAGTTAACATGTTTGGAATGTGTTGCTTAAACTGTTTCCTTAAACTATTTTTTTCAGTCTTTTCCTTTGCATATATTTTATTAGATAAATGATATATAAAGCCATCCTATGAAACTTTCATTTGTATTGCATTCCATGTAATTTTTAAGTGCTAATCTTTGTACAATGACTCAAATCACCATTTTATAAGTATTAAAAGATAATTGTCAAAAATGCCTGAAAGAGAAATTTCTCCTATCCAAGGAATTTTGTTTCCATGGAAACTAGGGGCACCCAGGAGTTATGTGAGGCAGCTCCCACTGATATCATGGATGTCTTGCATTAGAAAATTAGGATAAAATATAATTTTATTTAATTTACCACTTATCTGCTATTTTAAACAATGAAGACAACTGAAAAAGAGGTTTCATTCAGTTGGAGGGTTTGTCATCACAAGAATAGGGAAAGAGAAAATAAGTTGCAAAGAGGCCAAAGATAAATAAAAGAGAAAACAAGTATTTCTATTAATCACACCTCACACCAATTATATTAGATATTCATTTTAGTGACGAGTCATCTTCCCTTTTATAAACTAGACAAATTTGGCAATAAAGTACATGAAACTGTTTTCTTCCCTAAACCTTCATTTTTGTTGGCTTTTTCCCATCAAAATGACATTTGGAGGATTACATGAGACATAAAATCTACTATATATTCTGTTAAAATACTCCATATCATCTTCATGAAAATTTAAACATAATTCCAAATGACAAATGGTAGCTGATTTGGGTTACAACATTATTATTGGGCTATAAATTAACTGGGTTATAAATTAATATAGGGCCTCCCTAGTGGCACAGGTGGTTGAGAGCAGTGCTGTGAAGCTGTCTGCAGCCTCTGCAGTGCGGGTTCGATCCCCAGCTAGCTGACAAGATACCCACATGGCGCGGCAGACCTCTCCTGTTGCACCCGGTGCTCCCCTCAGCAGTGTATTTCATCAGTCTGCCTGTTCTGTTCCCTGCTCTGTCTCTGGTAAATCCTCTCACCCTCCTGCACATCTGGCCTGTACCCCAGTTCTTATATGCATGAATAAATATTTAAAAAATTAATATAGTATCTAGTATTTCTCTTATTACTGCTCAATGACAATACAATATAAATGATCCACAATGCCTTTCAATACATATACTTTTCCCTATTTGAGGGGGAGCAATATTGTGTCCTCAAAGGCAGTTTAAGAAGCTTAAGTGACAAAAGTCAGGACTTCTGGCTAATCTGCTGATGAAAATAAAGGCCAACATCACTGAAAGCTCTGCTTACTTCCTACATCTGTGTTCTCACATAATGAATGCTTTTATAGCTTTGTGGCTGGTAAAAAAATTTACTTTCTATTGCCAATCACAATACTGTGGTTTTAGTTTATTTCTTGCCCAAATGATTGTTACTGCCAAGAAAAGTCCTTGATGTGACCTGAGTGTTTTTAAGAGGAAGAGTGAGAACAGTCAAGTGAAATGTATAATTAACTTATAAAAGATTAAGTAAATCAAAAATACATTCCTATTTTGACCTTTATTGCTTTTTTCAAGTTTGAGATCTGAGACAGAGATAAGACTACACAGATCCAAGTGAATAGTCAGAGGAAGATGGAAATAATTCTATGGGAATTATGGAAATGAATTGGCCACTTGAGAAACTTAAGACCTCTTTAAAAAGCAAAAACGGGGTCTCCCTGGTGGTGTGAGGGGTTCAGTCTCAGCGCTATGAAACTACTGGCAGCCACTGCAGCATGAATTCTATGCCCAGTCAGGGAGCCAAGCCACATGGCACAGCAAACCTCTCCTGTCTCGTCCACTGCTCCCCTCAGCAGTGAACCCTTAACCCTGAATAGGGGTGAGTTGGTGGTGGGTACATTATAGTGGTATTATCTGATAAGGGCAACCTGATGTTATCCCAATTAAAAATAAATAAAAAGAAATTTTTCTAAAAAGTGATTTGATATTCACTAATTCTTATAATTAGTGAATTATAAGATCACAGTGACTTTATAAAACATAATTGCTTAGGGCCTCCCCTGGTGGCGCAGCGGTTGAGCACTGGGCTGCAAGGCTGCCCGCAGCCTCTGCAGCGCAGGTTCGTTCCCAGGCCACCGGGGAGGGTTCCACAAAAATAAATAAATAAATAAAGCAATTGCTTATACTGTCTTATAAATTGTCTTATAAAATATAATTGCTCTGAATATGGAGAATCAATAGTCTTATGAATATTATATTTTGTATACATACTACACTCATACACACATACCATGTAATGCATCTACTTAAGTAAAAGACGTAATAATGGATGGTCCTAAGTGTCAGACTGAGAACAAGGATAGGAGGTGGTATTTTTCACTGAGAAGGAGTATGCCAGGTTAGGGCAGAAGTTTGACTTTGAAAGTGGAAAAATTGGAGAGTTGAAAATTCTACTCTTCCCTTGAGCAGAATGTCACATGCTAAACATCTAAATATTTCTTTATTCTCTCCAGAAAGGGCATGGCCACAAGGCATACAGCTCCCTTGCTCCCTCTTCCAGTGATTAGCTTCCCTGGAACTGTGTTTAATAAATAAAAGATCCTTAACTTTATTTTAAATCTAACTGCGGGCCTCCCTGGTGGTGCAAGGAGTTAAGTCTCAGCACTATGAAGCTGTTGGCAGTCACTGCATTCTGAGGTCAATCCCCGGCCAGGGAGGTGACCCACATGGCACAGCAAACCTCTCCTGTCTTGCCCTCTGCTCCCCTCAGCAGTGTGTTTCAGCAGACCCGCTCCCCACTCTGTCTCTGGTGAATTCTCTCCCCCGCCTGCCCAACTTACAGCCTGTCTCTTGTATGCATAAGTAAATAAATCTGTAAAAAAAAAAAAGAAAAAATCTAACCTAAATACAGCCCTGCCCACCCACCCCTGCCAATCCAATGTATTGTTTTCCGAAACTTTTGCTATGAGGCTGGATTTCCAAGTTCAGTTGTCATGCAGCAGTTTTGTCATGAGCAGCAATGGGGAAATCCAGATTTGTGACTGCAGACTTGAGTCGGGGTGACACTCTTCAACAACTTGGAGATACTGTATTGTACATCCAAGTGGAGACAGAGTTTAGGCAACTGGCTGTGCATCTGGCATGCAGCATACAATACCAATTTGCATCACAGTAAGTCCTGCTGGCATCTCCTGAAAACCAGAGCAGTAGTTCACTACCAAGGAAATTTCTATAAATAGTTCAGGCTACAGGGATGACTTCCAGTTATTTTAAAAATTCTAAGTGGAGGCCATCAAAAGAAATATAATGAGAGCTAAGTAATGTATCGGTCAAAGTAGATCATGGTTTCCTTATTCGGAGAAGAAAATGAGGAAGAAATAAGTACCCCACCCTGGATGCTGCTAATAAGCCACTAAAGAGTTGATGTGATGTAGAGATGGCGGGTGACCTTGGTCATTAGAATCCAAGTGTAGTGAAGGTTACAGGGAACAGGAGCTGCAATCCAACGCAACAGAAGGAACAGCAGAGTCCACACGTGGGGACACAGATGGGCTAACGGCGTACGCGTGGAAATGACTAGTTTTCTCCTGATTTCTATTTCCTTGGTCATAAGCAGCACAGTCATTTGCTTAGGAGAAGTGGGAACAGGGATTTTGATATTTTAGGAAAAAAAGCAGCTAAAATGGTATCACAGTCCTGTGGCAATGGGAAAGTCAGCAGACGACCAGAGCAGAAATCACGAGGCGATGTCAATGTCCAATTAGAGGTTTCACACCCTGAGTTGAAAGGAACACACAGCTAAGTCCCAGACAAGAGGTGATTAAAACAAAACAAAACAAACAAACAAACAAACAAACAAAACCGAGAGAGAGAGAAGCAGTAGAAATTGTTTTTCCCCCAAGTTAAGAAGGTGGAGAGAGTTGGGGCCTCCGTGGTGGTGCAAGGGGTTGAGAAGCAAACTGTGAGGCTGTTTGCCACCACTGCAGTGCGAGATCAATCCCCCACAAGCCAGGGAGCTACCCACATGGCGCAGCAGACCTCTCCTGCCTTGCCCGCTGCTCCCCTCAGCAGTGTATTTCGTCAATCTGCCTGTTCTCTTCCCCACTCTGTCTCTGGTGAACCCTCTCACCTCCCCGTACCTCTAGCCTGTACCCTAGTTCTTAAAAAAAAAAAAAAAAAAAGGTGGACAGAGTTGCAAGCAGGTTGATTCCAGTTACTTTGGAATCTAAAACAAGTAAACTGGGAAAGACAGAGAGAATGAAAATTGGATTGAAAATTTTGATGATTGTGTGGTTCTAGATTAAG
Organism: Talpa occidentalis; assembly: GCF_014898055.3. Taxonomy (NCBI): domain Eukaryota; kingdom Metazoa; phylum Chordata; class Mammalia; order Eulipotyphla; family Talpidae; genus Talpa; species Talpa occidentalis. Next base: position 91,690,223 of record NW_023601322.1, on the reverse strand, counting down.
TATTCTTGAATAAGAGTGGTGGCAAGATGGAAAGTCATATTTAGAGAACCGGAGGCTTAAAATCAACACTGGAAGGGCAGGCAGTTCCTGCTCCTGATGAAGCCTTGGGCTGACAACAGGTGGACAGAAGAGCCTGAAGGAACAGACCAGTGGGAACTGGAACTCAGAATCCAAGACCACAAATTGAGGATGTGATTTTGCATTTCCTTACATGTGATGTTTGTATTTCATTCTGACTTACGTCAAATATTGCTGAAAGTGTTGGTCATTCAACTTTATATCATCAATTAAAGCAAATGAGGAAACAACTCATTAAACTATTCAACTTTCCTGGGGAATTTTTGGGTGAGCCCTTTGGTTCATCCTAATTTCTTTCCACATAATTATACTTTAGCAGACCTGAGTTTTAGTTAATTATTTTGTGGTTGCAAATAAAACTTAACTATTCAAAGCTAGAATAAGATACAACAACGGACAGGTATTCCTGAAAGCTCATAGGAATTCTAAAGTTCTTGTTTCTTGTTTAAATGTCAAAGCTGGATTCTTTTTGCACAATATAAGCAGTAAAATTTCTTTGTCTTGCCTTTGTTGATAAGTAATTAACATTTGTCACGCCACGCTGGCAGGTGCTCTCTGAGCAAACAATTAATCTTACAGGTTTTACCCTCCTCTGCTCATCAGCATATGGACTGCTTTGTCACCAGCACTTGGTGGTCCAGATGTGAAAAGTTTATGGTGGCTGTTCCTCATAAACGTCTACTAAATCTCTTGAATTTGCAAGAATTTGCAATGATGTCAAGTCGAAGTTCATGAATTCATAAATAATTAATGATGAAGTTAAAATCCTGCAAAGCATTTTAAAAGTGTGGATAAAATAAGGCTTGCTCTGTTATCGTCACCATTTACAAATATGTTAGATTTTTAAGACTTAATCCACCCACTCTGAAAACCTCTTATTTTGATCTAATATGTTTTTAAAACCTTGTTTGGAAAAAAAAAAGAACTCTTGAATGTATGGTAAGCATTGAACTGAAAAGTTCAGAGACTTTTTTCTTTATGTTATTCTGGTTATTATACCATTAAAATGCCAAACAATTTTTGATTTTAGAAACACTACACTTCAAAGTGTGTTAACTATTGAAACTCACTTGTATGGGCCAAGAAGGTTAACAATTGACAGTGAAATGGAAGTGCATTAATGCTGAGAAATCTAACAGTGTTTCTTCAAAAGGTTTAAAAGATTATCTATATCATTCACTAACAAATTTTGAAGTTATAGTTTGAGAGAATTTGTTTAGGAAAAAAAAAAAAACACATGCATTCAACAAATAGTTACTTACATATAGAGCTTGTTTATGTGCCAGGCAGAAGCGTGCCTGATTGGAGAATACAAAATGTTAAATAAGACACTGTTTTCAAGGACCTGAAGTGTAATTTGGGGTTTTAATTGTTCTCTGTAAGTCAGAAAACCCAGTGTTACAGACTTTTCAAAGGTGACACCATTTTCCTCAGCAACAAAGGTCGGTTAGTGGAATTTAGCGCATGTATAACATTGTTTCAGAAACAATCTAGGTAACTTGTTTTCTCTGAAAAAGTCTATCTTTCTAATGAAGGTGGAATATTTTTTAAAGGCTTTTTTTTTGTCCAGATAATGGTAAAATTCATACTGTTATTAGACTGTAACAGCAAAGCCTGTGGGTGGCAGGGTAGGATAAAATCTAGGCGAGCAGATAACAAAGACTTCAACTGAAGTACTAAATCTTGATCTGAAGTGATCTGAGGACCCTGGAGGTACATACTGAGAAGAGAGCAGGGGTGAATCTAACATTAGAGTTTCTGTCACAGCGGCCCTCACTGGAGCAGCGCCTGTGGCCTGAGGCTGGACTGTGCTTGAAGGGATGGTCCTAGAACTCAAATCTATGTCTAGAAATAGAAAAAAAAAAAAAAAGAAAGAAAGAAAGAAAGGATACATTTTGAAAGACTTTATGAGATGGGATCATGCAAAAGGTATATTGTTGACTAAAAATATTACATATCCAATTCCACTATTACAAAATAATGATAAAACATTAATGATTAAAGAAATAAAGTCTGAATTTGAAGTGGGGAAAATATTGCAGACATTATAAAAAAGGACAAATGGTAAATCTGTGTACTTCTCTGTTTTATTGCAAAAATAAATCTGCTCTACAAACAATAGTTTTTTAAAAAAGCAGTTTGTAAAGCTCAATATACTCTTAACCCCATGATCTAGCAACACTGTTCCCCCTTATGCACAGAGGAGTTGAAAACTGTGTCCAAGCTAAAACATGCACATTAAGTTACAAAAATGTTTTCACTAATTGTCAAAGAAGCAACCTAGGTGTCCTTCAGCAGATAAACAAACAATGGTCTGTTCAAGTAATATTATTTATTGATCAAAAGAAATGAGTTAGCAAGCTGTGGAAAGATATAGTGGGAATTTATATGCATATTACTCCGTGAAATATTATTATCTGAAAAGGTTACATACTGTATAAATCTAAGTCTCAGACATTCCGGGAAAGGAAATATGGAGATAAAAATATAATGGTTGCCAGGGCTAGAGAGAGAGAGATGACTAGGCAGAGCACAGAGGATTTTTAGGGCAGTGAACATGTTTGCTATAAGGATGGAGATGTCATGTTTGTTCAAACCCATTAAAAGTGAACCCTAAGGTAGATTCTGAACTCTGGTTGATTATGATGTGTTAATATAAGTGTATTCTTGGTAAAAGATATACTGGTCTGGTGAGTATTGCTGGTCAAGGGAGGGTTTAGCAAGGGTCTACGAAAGCCTGGGTAAAGTTGCACATGGGAAATCTCTTACCTTCCCCTTCATTTTATCCTAAATCTAGAACTGCTCTAAAAATTAGTTTATTTTCTGAATCATAAAGTTGGCACAAAACTTACACTTGTTCTCTTTTAAATATGATTTTCTTGGTATTTCCTAATCCTTCACAATTCTATGTGACCTTATAAACTCATTACCAAATCCTAGGATCCTGGCAATATAGGCAACGGAACATCTGGTATATGTTTTCTTGCTTTTCAAGTTATCCATAAGATCATTTGTTATGAACCTCAGTTAATTTGCATAATGCAATTGCATTGCTTGAAATAAATGATCCAAATTAATCTAAAATACAGAGCAGCATATTAACATTAAATTAGTTGTCATAAATCTGAACAAATGTGTCTTACATCTTCCAGATTAAAGCTAAAACCAGAGAAATAGTTGCATCAATAAAAATATTATGTATCCAAAATTAAATAGACTTACAGCTGAAACTTTTTAAATAGTCAAAGCAACAATATTAAGATTATGAATACTAATAAGAAAAATCTCAAGGTATTTGTTTGCAAAGTAGTGTAAACAGCATGCCATAGAAGACCTTTTTTGCTAATGGCCATTATTCTAATAAAAAGTTAAGGGCATAAATGCTTTATTGCCAATGGATTGCAACTACTATAGAACAAATGCAAAAAAGAAACTGTACTTGTGACTAAGTAAATGAAGGGCAAGAAGAAAATACAAAAATCAATGATTTCTTCCATTGTAGTGAAAGGAAAGTGAAAAATCTTTATAGCAGCCCATTTTCCTGTGATTTTTAATTTACAAAATACTTTTAAAAGTGTTATTTTTAATTACAAAATTGCTACATCTTTTTACCAAGGTCTGAATCAACACAGGTTCTTATTTCAAATATTTTTATTACTTAAGGGTCACACACACTTGTTTTTTTCTTTTTCTTTTTTAATTCCTCACTTCAGATCTGTATTAGGTAGGACCAAATTTATCAGTACAGTTAATATAAATGTGAAGCCTCTGTGAAAAATATCAGTATGGCATGGGAACTTGCACTCTGTAACAATAACTGATGAAGTCATATGTGGTCCCTAGTTGCTCATTGCTTTCCTCAGTGTTGCAAACTGAAATGGACCATGTCCAGTTGTACATGTAAGGAGCAACAAGTGAAAAGCTGCAAAATCTAAACATATCCAGTATCCTTAAGCCAGGGGGACACATGACAACCTAGTGCCCACGACTGAGAAGATGGTGAATGCAGGGAGCCACATCTTAGAGCACATAACCAGGAGAGCGAACCACTGGAGGATGAAACCTAAACTGGTATTGACATGTGGGAGTTTCAGGCAGATAATTCTGGGCACTCAAATGCAGTCAGAGAAGCTCTCACAGTATTGGAAGGTTTACTTCCAGAACTAAATCCCCACTACTAATACCAGAGAAAAATCCCCTACAATGTCTAGTAGGAGAAGGGAAAAAAGGAAACATTTTTTTTTTAAATTAATAAATTTTATTTTTATATTCCCCATACAATTTTTGAAATACCCCAGAACACTCTCTTCTTAACAAGACCTCCTCTCAGGAAAATTTGCTAACCAGCTAATGGGGGTTTTACCAGAATCTAACTGAGCTGGGGCTAAGACATACCCCACTCTAGCCCAATCTAGGTGTCCAATCTAGGTGTCAAATGAGGGAGACAAAAAACTTACAAACTCTTGCAAGTGTAAGACACCAAAGAAACAGACTCACTCATCCTCACCTTGGTAAAATATTTACAAAAAACCTCCAGCTAGGGCCTCCCTGGTGGGTCAAGGGGTTAAGCACCACACTGTGAAGCAATCCACAGCCTCTGCAGCATAAGTTCAATCCCCTGCTGGCCAGAGAGGAACCCACATGGTACAGCAGACCTCTCCTGACTCGCCCACTGCTCCCCTCAGCAGCGTATTTCGCCAGTCTGCCTGTTCTGTTCCCCACTCTGTCTCTGGTGAATCCTCTCACCCTCCGCATCTCTGGCCTGTACCCCAGCTCTTGTATGCATGCATAAATAAATCTTAAAAAAGAACTCCAGCTAATATTTCATGTTATGATAAGAAACTCAAAGCATTCCCAGTAAATTAAAATAAGAGTCAAGATATCCATCCTCTCTTGAAACTGCTTTTTCAACAGTATAGGGATAAGCACTGAAATACGAATGCAATAAGATACAAAAGCGGGACCAGTATAAAAGTAGAAAATGAAGACATGAAACCATCTATTTTTGCAGATGAATTGTCAATTTAGAAATGTGAACGAATCCGTAAACTCTTGGAGCCAAAAAGCTTTAACATGGCTGCAAGATTGCTTTGGAAGTGCTATCAATTGCTTTTCATATCCTAGCAATGCCAAGAGCAACTTGAAAGAATATGGTGTCATTTACCTTAGAATCCTCCAAAACGAAATACTTCAATTTAAATCTAACAAAATATGTACAAGATATCAATCAGGAAAACAAAACTGTGATGAATGAAAACAAAGATAAAGTAAATAATGGAAAAGATACTCCTTTTTCATGAATAGGAAGCCTCGATATTGTGAGCTTCAATATTGTGGGGCTGTTCGCCCCAATTCAATCTATAGAATCAATGTATCCCCAATCAAAATCCCTAACAGTTATTGTTTGAATATGGACAAACCCATACTAGAGTTCATATACAGAGGCAAAAGACCCAAAATAGCTGACACAAGAATGGGGAAATACAACTATGCAAGTGGCACTATTTGACCAGAAAACTTAATCAGAAATTACACAAATCAACTAAGTATAGTATTGTTGAGAACAACTGAATAGTACAATGAAACACAATACAAAGTTCTTTACAAATAGACATACACAGCCAACTGATATTTGACTAGAACAAATAAAATGGAAAGACTGTTCAACAAATGTTACTGGTAATACAATTAAGCAAAAATCATCTTTCAACAAATAACCTGGACAAATTGAAGATGCAAGTGTCCCCCTCCAAAAAAAATGAAGGTAGACATAGAATTTAGATCATTGAAGAAATCACACACCTAAATACAAAATCTAAGACTATAAAACTGATAGAATGAAACACAAGAGAAAACTTAGGTATGGCAATGATATTTTAGGTACACCATTAAAAATATGCTTCCTAAAAAAATAAAAAAAAAAGATAGGCTGGACTTCATTAAAAATTAAAAAATCCTACACCAAAGACAAAAATAAGACATACAACAGATGGGAAAACATATTTCCAAAATATATCAGTTAATGTGAAAATTTAATTAAACCTCAACAATAAGGAAAACAAGTGGATTGAAAAGAAATGGACAAGACTTTAATGGCACCTGACAAGGAAGACATGGGGCATATAAGCATACAAAATGACATCCCACATGCTATGTTATCAGGTAAGTGCAAATTCAAATAACTTATCACTACATACCTATTAGAATGGACCAAATGTGGAAAAATGACAACATCAAATTCTGTGGAAAATATGCAGCGACAGTACTCTGGTGGGAAGACAAAATACAGCCATTCTGCAAGAGGGTTTGATAATTTCTTATAAAAGTAAGAACAGGCTCCCCCTACCCTGTGGTCCAGCAAATGTGCTTCTGGACATTTCCCAAGAGAGCTGAAAATATATGTCTAAACAAAAACCTGCAGGTACTAATGTGTCTAACAGTTTTATTTCTAGTTACCAAAACTTGGAATTGGCCATTTTGGTAGGTGAATGGATTAACTGGCCCGAGCTCACAGCAGGACCCTCGGACACTGTCCATAGTGACGTAACAGTACAGCTTTTATGGAAAATGGTATCGAGAGTCCTTAAAAAATAAAAATGGAGGGGGCCTCCTTGGTGGCTTAGGGGTTGAGTCTCAGCACTATCACCCATCACTGTGGCCTGAGTTCCAACCCCAGCCAGGGAGCTGCCCCACATGTCAAAGCAGACCTCTCCTGTCTCGCCTGCTGCTCCCCTCAGCAGTGTGTTTCGGTCCTTCTGCCTGTTCTGCTCCCTGCTCTGTCTCTGGTGGATTCTCTCACTCCCTGCACTTCTAGCCTACACCCCACTTCTTGTATGAAAGAATAATTTAAAAAAAATAGAAATACCATATGACACAGCGGTACCACTTCTAAGTATTCATGCAAAGAATATGAAAACACTAATACAGAAAGATACATGCACCCTGATGTTCACAGACACATTATTCCCAATAGGCAAGACATGGAAACAACCATTGACAGGCAGCTAGATGAAGAAATTGTGTCATTTATATTCAATAGAATAATAGCCAGCTAAACAAATGTTGAAAGTTTTCCTTCTGAGACAATATGGATGGAACTTGCGGTGATTAGGCTACCAGGTCAGAAAATAAGATAGTTATCAGATGATTCCATTCCACTGTGGAAAATAAATAAGAAAAGGGAAAAAAAAAGTAGCTAAAAGAACTTAGCTTCAGTGTGTTACTGAAGAGGAGAGTAATGAGATCAGGTAGTGACTCTGCAGCTCTGGAGGTGGGCGGGTGAAGCAGTTACGCCTGTTGAAAAGGGAAGTTGTTATGAAATTATATAGCTTTGCACACTAGTAACAAAGCAATAAAATGTAATTTAAAAATGTGTTTACTTCCCTCACCCTCTCTACATGGGAATCTATGTGGCCACTGCATTCTTGACAGAAGGAGAGTTAACGTGCACTGATTTAAGGCTGTTTAGCATGTGGATTATATCAGCTTTCAGAAGCCAAGGCTTTCTTGGTCTCATGTTTTTCTGTGCCCAAGAGGATGGCCTGTGCTCACTAAGCACATCTAAAGGGGAAACACATGACCCCAAGTTACCGCTGGTAATGTTTAGCCTCTGTTGTATTTATGCTTGTTGCAATTTATTAACCATGAATTATATCTCTGGTATAATATATATCATTCCTTTCTACCATCCTGCACTTGTGTCCAGTACCAGGTACACATTTTTCATCAATTTGTAAAGCAACCCGTTGTAATCAAGTTACAGAGCAGTTACCTGCAGGGCTAGCCATAGAATAATGCAAACGCTTCTGTGCATTCAGTGCTGATTTTCAAAGCAGGAACAAGCTCCCTAAATCACATCTTCTGAAAGCAGCTTACAATTAAGTCTATTTTCCCTGGCTACAAATATTTGTTTCCTTCATCTCTTTATCACCCTCATACACACGTACCCACTCATATCACAAAGTCACTGTGGCAAAACATCAAAGTGCCAATTATGAGAATTATTAATCATGCAACTTATATAATTCTATCATCACTAGGGATAATACCCAAAGTTGCATCATTTGCTCTCTGTGGCTGTTGGCACTTTCTTTAGCCAATGAAATGCTTTTAAGGAATATGTAACAATTTCACATTGTTTCCAGTGTTGTATGCTTTGAAGAATTGTTCATGTTTGAACAATTGAGAAATCAGTTATTTAGAACTGACAAAATGTATTTTCTCTGTGTGTCTATCAATGGAAGTTGTGAACTGATGAAAGGATAAGGTCTATGTGAAGGGCAGAACTGTGCACAAAGAAAATGCTGTGCCTTGCCCTGAGGCTGCAGAACTGATGACAGAATTGCCAGGAGTAACCCCAGGTCGGACTCAATCCTGATCCAAAGAATGATGATTGTGAGGGACTGTAATAGTCATTTCAGACTCCACATCACTTTTCTCTAAACATGCCTCTATTTCATGCTAAGCAGTCCCACCTAAAGTTTCTATTTACTCTGCAGCCTGCACCGGTTGCACACAGGATTTGCACACATGGTATTTCTTAGCTGAGAACAACACAAGGACTTTGCTTGCATTTCTACGAGCAATGGCCGCTATGCCCACTGTGTCCATTCTGGCTAGGTCTGTGCAGTCAGTGCCAAACGCACAGGCTCCATCCACACCCTTAACTGCTTCGATGATTTCTTGTTACAAATTCACATCTCACACAACACGTGAGGAATCTGTGTCTGTTGTGTTTCACATGTGTGGGGATTTTTCCAACACCATTAAGTTTTATTACTAAATGTAGAATCAAGTCATGAGAAGGTGGATGATAGTAAGTCACACTTTGAATGAAATCATAGGAACTTTGAAATGCAAATTCTTAAACAATAATCCAGAAAAAATCATCTAAACAGGAAGTTGAAAGGCTCCCCCTTGTCAGAGGGTCAATAAGCAGGATTATGCAGTAATAGATTAGTAATAAGTAAAAAGTTGATACTTAGTGAAAAATTTGAACTGATTAGTAAAGCATGTTATAAATACAGAGGCATTCATACAAAAGTTAAATATCATACACTGGAAATTTTCATTATAAAACTTAAGGGGCGGAAACAATATGTATAAGTACAGATATTTCTAATTTCAGCCAAAAAATTAGGTATGTGTGTGTCTCATGTTGGATAAAAATTAATTTATCTTGTATGTGTCCACAATGTGCAATAAATATTGACTAGAAGACTATTGGTGTAATCTTTTATGTAATTGATGTTTATATTCAGAAATCTATAGATTTGTATTTAATGAAATCCTGAAATTTATTCATGAAAACATGAATACATTTTGTCTGTAACATCGCCTTGCAGTATCTTAATGTTCTTATAACATGCAGTTGTAACTGATTATATTAGAAGTACAATACAGAATTTTAAGAGTGTCTAATATGAAATGCTACACTGAGTTAAAGACATGAATTGCTGTTATGCATCAAGTCCATAATTGGGGACAAAGTCAGTATAAGACAAGGTATGCTTAGAAAGTAAGAAACGCTATGCAGAAAATAAACTAAGCCACAACGCTAAACAGTTGTCAAGGAGAGGATCTCTAAACTGATATCAGAATGAGGTAACTGAGTAAGCCATGTGGTTTTATGGTATGATTATCATTCATAAAACAGTTTTTCCAGACCTGATGATGGTTGCCAAACCTCTGAAGTACCACAGCCACATACTCTTATTTCTCAATTATATAAATTAAAAACATACACTACTAGAATAGAAGTCTAATACAAATGAGGAGACTTGTGAACTTCAACTCAAGAAACCAACTCCTCTGCAGTGGACATTAAACAATCTGGGGGTTAGGGAAGCTGACCTTCATGCAGTCCCAATCTGCCTTTAATTATAGTTGATCCTAATCCACAGGTTGGGGTGACAGTATTCAACCCATCACTGAGTTCTCACAGCCAAGGGAGAGCAGGGGGAGAAGAAAAGGCGCCATTTTGAGACACTGCTGAGCTTGTTTTCCTAAGGCCTGCCCTCAGGAGAAATTTGAAGCACAGATTAAAACCAGGACTTTAAACTCTGCTGTCATTGTAATGTTTTTCTAGACAATATTACCAGCTAATTTTTTTTTAATTAGCATATAATCGTTCCTGGAGTTGTTTTCTAGGATATTTTAAATCCAAATCTGACAGGATGCTGGTGCTAGCTTTCCTGTGATGATAGCAAGTGGTACCCAAGTCTGTTCATTTATCAACAATACATTGTCTTTTCCAGGGCATTCAAGTACCTTTTCTGTCATAGACCAATGTCAGTACCGGCTCACACATGGATTGTGTGAATGTCACGGAGGTTAAACAACTCCAGGCAAAAAACAGTGAAGGGCCTTGTTTGATTAGATCAGTGTTCAGTGTCCCCATCTACTGACCAATCTTGTCTTTAAAAAGTAGAATTAAAGTTTAAACAAAACTGAGAAGTGTTCTCTACCTATGAGATTATTCTTCTGCTGCAGGCTTTTTTTTTTCATTTTTAATCAAATGAAAATGCTACTCAACATTAGAGCAACAGGTAAAGGTGACACTGCACTATTTCCATAATGGAAAACTTGATGGAACAAGCTAAATTCTATGAACTATATTTTTTTTTCTTTTGCCCCAAAACATTTCCTGGCTGACCCTGAACTTTACAATACTTTCAACTCCTCCTCATGTTTGAATGCCCTTGAGTTCTACATCCCCGCTTTCACTCCATACCTCAAAAATGGACTGAACAGCTAAACAAGCACCTTAAATTCAATAGGTATAAAAGCTCAAAGTAATTACGACTGTGTAGTGGCAGGAGGGGAGGAGCAGGATCTCTACCACCCGAGCAGATGGGGTAAGGAGTCGTCCTGGAGCCCTCAGTGGCTTTTCAGGCATTTATTAAGTTTACCAGGTACAGGGCAGGCAGGGGTGCCGGAGGCCAGGAGGCTGGCAGGCCTGCAGCCTCCTAGCCCCCAGCAAATCTTCACTCTTTCTGGGCTCTCCAGCATTCTCTCGTGGCCTCTGCTTCTCTGCTGGCGTCCCCGGGACACCGCCCTCCTAAGTCCAGTCTCAGCCCAGGTGAACCCACCTACGTATGCCCACATCCTGCTGCAGGTGCCCGCCATCGGGCCTGCATTCAGGAGCGCAGGGATCCACCATCAATCCTAATGCCAGGCGGGCAAAAAAAGCCGGACAAACATCTCCCCTACACACCGTTAATGAACTTTCCCATTATAAGAGCCCCTCACAACATCAACATGATTTTTCTTGCCAAATCACAGACAACAATAACCACATTTTACATAACTGACACCTAAATTCTGAAATTATCCTCAGTTAAACTAACTCTCTTCAACATTGCGATGGCCAGACTGCTTGTAAAACCAGGAGGATGCTCCACTGAAAATTGGATTTCAATGTGGACGCACCTCACGCCAAACACACACCAAGAAGGTATGAGAATGATGACTTACAGGACTGTGGTCTGCGGGACGGGCAGAGCAGCTTCCAGTGGGTCCAACATGGCTGAGGGGAAAGGCCAGCAGGCTCTGGGCCTGGGCGGGACCCGGAGCTTGCGTGGCCTGCATGTCCTGCAGCTGCTGAACTGAATGAAGGGGACTCAGCTTCCTCATCAGCTGCGTCAGCTGGGGGCTCCAGAGCTGTCCGCAAACCTTCAAAAGTAAATGAGACCCTAATTTCATTATTTTCTATTATGTTAAACAGGGGAGACATATTGTAGGGTAAGGAAAAGTGTCCGGCTTTTCTGCCCTCCCGCCATCAGGAGAGATGATGGATCCTTGTGGATCTGAATGCAGGCCTGATGGCGGGCACCTGGAGTAGGGTGTGGGCATAGGTAGATGGGATTCACCTGGGCTGAGACTGGGCTTTTTAAGGGCGGCATCACGGGGACGCCAGCAGAAGCCAAAAGAGAAGCTGAGAGATGCAGCAGAAGCCGAGAGAGAAGCAGAGCCATAGGAAGAGCAGAGAGAAGGTGAGAGAAGGCCGGAGAGCCCAGAGTGAAGACTTGCTGGGGGCTGGGAGGCTCCCAGTGCCCCTGCCTGCCATGCACCTGGTAAATCTAAATAAAAAACCTGCAAAAGCCACTGAGGGCTCTGACTCCTCCTGTACCCAGTCTGCTGGGTCATAGAACACCTGCTCTGTGTCCATTCCTGATGTTACACACACACAACCTTGTTTGATGTGAGGCAGAGAGATAAGATAAACCTTGAAATGTTGATATAGAAAAAAACAATGTTGGGCCTCTTTGGTGGCACAAGAGGTTAAGCACAGCACTATGAAGCTATCTGCAGCCACTGTAGCATGAGTTTGATGCCTGGCCAGGGAGCTGACCCACATGGTGCAGCAGACCTCTCCTGCCTCACTGGCTGCTCCCCTCAGCAGTGTATTTCAGTAGATCTGCCTGTTCTGCTCCCTACTCTGTCTCTGGGGAATTATCTCACCCCGCCCCCACACCTCTGGCCTGTACCCCAGTTCTTGTATACATACATATGTACATATTTAAAAAAATGTTGACATAATACTCACCTCCCTGAACACCAGTGGTGACCAACTGCTTAGTCGTTATCTTCAAAAATCATCACTGCCAGCAACAACGGATAGCACCAAAGCCACAACAGCTTCTTCTTCCAGTAGGAGATGTCCTCTATGAAGATGCCTTTTTCAAACAAATCAAGTTTTTGCCAAAAGATGCAATGAATTCCACAATAAAGCCCCATTCATGCACTGGTAGGAAAAACAACAAAACAAATAACCACCTTTAAAAATAGGAAATGAGAGCTTCTGGGGTCTTTAATTTTGAAAATGTTATTTATTAATTAGTGGATGATTGAGGAATGATATCACCTAAGACTGCAGTCATTTTCAACTAAGGGACTAACATCAAACATAAAAGATTTGGTCACAAGTGGCTATGGAGAATGAGGGTTAACAAAATCATATGTTGGGCCTCCCTGGTGGCACAGGCGGTTGAGCACAATGGTATGAAGCTGTCCACAGCCTCTGCAGTGTAAGTTTGATCCCAGCCAGTCAGGGGGCTACCCACATGGTGTGGCAGACCTCTACTGTCTTGCCCACTGCTCCCCTCAGCTGTGTATTTCAGTAGATCTGCCTGTTCTGTTCCCCACTCTGTCTCTGGTGAATCCTCTCACCCTCCCACACCTCTGGCCTGTACCCCGGTTCTTGTATGAATGAATAAATAAATCTTTAAAAAAAAACAAACAAAATCATGGGTTGCAACAAAATGATTGAAAATAAAAAATGAGAAAGCATCCAAGAGAAAGCTTCTGTGGGTGCTTTACCTTGATTTTGTGGGAATCAACAACACCCACAATATGTTCTACATGTTTATTTAAAAAGATTTTGGTCCCAAGGGTCTGAATTTATACATATAAAAATAATCATATGCATAGTGTTTTCACTACGCAAAATTATGTAATTTTACTTTTAATTGGTTTATCATCCCCCACTTTCCCCCCCAAAATATTGAAAGTGGAGTCCACTTCTTTTTACCCAGCTTTGACTTGAAGAAAGAATGTGATCCTGCTTTATATAAACACCCAAAGACTGGGTTATACCCTCAAGGAGTTAGTCCATGGTGTTTCCAGGTGTCAGAAGTCACCAGGGCTCATTTGTGAAGCAATTTCAGACAGCGGATTTCCTACTTCAGCTCCTCCACAGAATAAGGCCAAAGCAATAATGCTCAGTGTACCAACAGTGTTAAGGATTCAGGTAAAACACATCCTGAATGGTAGAATATATCTATGAAGAGGGCCTCCCTGGTGGCACAGGCGGTTGAGCACTGCACTGTGAAGCTTTCCACAGCCTCTGCAGCACAGGTTCCATCCTGGCCAGCCGGCGAGTGTCCCACATGGCATGGCAGACCTCTCCTGTCTCGCCCGCTGCTCCCTCAGCAGTATATTTCGTCAGTCTGCCTGTTCTGTTCCCTACTCTGTCTCTGGTGAATCCTCTCACCCTCCTGCACATCTTGCCTGTACCCCGGTTCTTGTATAAATAAAAAAAGAGAATATATCTACGAAGAATTCAGTCGAAAGTACTAAGTCCTGGCCTCCCTCGTGGCTATGGGATAAGTCCCAGCGTTATCACCACTGCAGTCCTCTACTTTCTGACCATTGCTGGGGAGTGAGTAGGAAGGACCTTTCTCCCACATCTGAGTAAGGATATGAAAGAGTCAGAATAAAAAGGTCTCAGCCAAGAGAGCCCTCAGCTGAGAACACTCCTTGTTCCGTAAAGAGTGGGGCCTGAGGCCTTGTCGCAGACCTTAGTGACCACCATAAAGACTTTGCCCTGAACTACAAATAAACACCTTTATCTCATGGGCTGAGCGCCAATTTCTCTGACTAATACATGATCTGGTGCTCCAGAAATGCCACCTGCAAAAGCTCCGCCACTTCCCCATGCAGGCTGGCATGGGCAGCTTAGTTGAGCTATTTATATTACTATACACTCTGAGCAGTCAGGAAAGTTTAGAAATATTTCATATGCCTCATGTGAAGCCATAGATTTTTATTTCTGCAAAGTATTATGGATAATATCTTCTGTCAATACATTTACATTTTGAATTCAGTAGAGCAATCGACTGTGCTGTGGTCCCTTTGCAATGCAAATAGGGTTCCTGGATCTAATCCATTGTTTTAGAAATGTACATGGATACAGCTATATTTCTTTTACATCAAGATATTCTCGTGACTGAAAAATTAAATACTTCCTGAGACAAAATGAATTCAGCTTACAGACCATGAAAGCAGAATGCACGCTAATAAAATATTTATTAGTAGATTCATCATCAATAATATTTCACTTCTGTTTTCTTGGGGGTAAGCACAGCATTGTGTGAAAGGAGTTTTAAATAGTTTTCTTACCAGAAATGGTTAAAATTTCATAAAATATTCTGTAGGGAAATGATGTAAAATCATTTACAAATTTCAGTGACTTAAAAATTTATGGAACTTTCTAATAAGTGAGAGAGTTGATGTTTCCTAAAAGTAAGATAAGAAATCTGCATTTCCCATTAATAAATCCTTATGTTGTCTAGTATTTCTTGATCTCCTGCTGTATTGCCCATGAGAATATACCTCTCAGTTGCAACCGCAGGAAGGAGAACTGGTTCCAAGAAGCAGTGCCTTTTATTTATGACAAATTTGAACTGGAAGTTTTGATTACACCTAAGAGAACAGAATTGGAAACTATCTCCACCCAGAATTTCTTCCATTGACTAACTTTGAAATTAGATTTAAACAAGTTGATCTTTCTCTTTCAAAGTTCCTACATTTATGAACAAGTATTATTGGTGTAGGATGCAAACAGATACAAACAAACATCTGGGATAAAGGCAAAAGGGCTTGAGAAAGTATTAAGAAAGGGAGCATTCAACCAAGCACGCAGTCTCCATTGCACAGCTCAGGATAAAGGTCCACCAGTCCCATCAGACGCCTTCCTGATGGGACACCTTATGAATGCCAGCTGTCAAACATCTGTCAAACTGTTGAGGGTCCCAGAAGGGGAAGCCTCACCTATAAAACCCTTCCCAAGGGCGCATGTGGGTAACAGAAGTGGAAAAGAGTAGCACTCCCAGTGCAACAGCCAAGTTGTCCTGTGCTTTGAAGAATGGTTTAAATGTCAATTTTCTGACTAGCAAAATACCAACAGGTTAATAAATATGCACAAGTAAATACCACAGAAAGCAATAACTTTCAGGATTATATCTGCAGCCCAACAGTCACCAAGAGACCACCTTTCGGTTGCCTAAATGCACTTGCTTAAATCAGGGGTGGAAGCGGATGGTGAATAACATGAATGCCAATTGCGAGATCCTTTCAAACCTTGACAAACTTGTCCTCCTTCTGTGTGCCACCCGTGGAGCCCGCGTTCAGAGTCCTGAGTCCCGGGGTTTGCTTTCTTTTTTTTTTTTTTTTTTTTCCGGGGTTTGCTTTCTGAGCAGAGTGCGGGCCTGCTGTAGCGTCTGCGAGATCTTCCTTCCCAATGGAGACTTAGCTTCTCCAGAAGGCAGACCCAACATCTGGGCAGGATTCCAGGGTGACAACAGGGTGCAAGTATCCAGGGAGTGATCTGGAGACACTCTTGCTGGCTCCCATGCCCCCTGCTACCTCGGGACCCACCTGGTAGCTCTGACACTGCCCTCACGAGCCCCGGACCACGGAGTAAAGACTGAGATGTTGCTTCTAAGTTCACAGAATCCAGCACAGGATCCTGCACATAACAGGCACTTAACAGGTGCTTGTTGAGCAGTTAAAAGAACAGATGCAAAGAGGTCGCCGGGTATCTCCCTCTATTTGACAGCTTTCTAAATGACCATTTCTCTGGCTCTGGCAGGCAAGTACAGGGCACCAGCCATGGAAATAAAAGTTTTGCTTTCCAACATCACTGTTTGATCGGGGCCTAAGGCATTTGCTTGCTCCCATTTTGGTCCCAGCAACACAAAGCACAGAAGAGTCAACCTCCTTTCCTGGACCCATTTGCTTCAGGTGATACAAACTCCTTCCTGCAGGTGACACGTGGCTGACCCACCTTTACTATCATTATATCCCCCTAAAAGTGCTGTGGCAGAGATAAGATTGCAGCTGAAATCAAGCACAATTGAGACAAAAAGATAACTATCCTTCGCAGAACAAAGTTGGTCACTTGAAATGGGCAAGCATTTATATTCCAACGACATGCACAGCGATGCCCCAACTTCTGTTAGTTCTCCAGCCGATGGTTAGAATACAGTCTGAAAAATCCAAACCAGCTCAAGAGCCAGCACATTGTGACAGTGGCCCATGGAACACTCCCTTGTAAGCAAACTGGATGAGCAAGAAAGGCTATTATCTTGGAGGGTTTGATAAAACATGGGCTCTGGGAGGTGGTACATAAATGCCACAGATACACATCCATAAGAATTTTAGTGGTTCCATGCTCTGGGGCATGCTCAATTATCCTTTTCAAAATAAAGATCTGCTACTATGTCTTGTGTCTCACACTGCTCATAAGAAAGTTTCATGCCTGGGGTACCATTTTGAATTCAGGAAGTGGCATATTTCATGCTTGGAATTCTGCTTGGACCCAGGTGCCATTAAATGCCACCTGTTCAAGGTCAAGAGCAAGAAGGTCCCACAGTAATCCAGCCTGAAGGCTGGCACCTTGCCGTGTAATGGTTGCAAACCCTGCAGAATTCAAGGTGTCAGTGGTGGGTAAAGATGTCATTTGGAATTTGCCTGAGGCTGCTGATTTGACACCAAGGTTATCGTTAAGACCAGAAATTATTTAGAGACTGTTCTAATGTAGATCCCTGATAATCTCCAGAGCCTTAGTTTCTTGAAGAAATACCAGCTATGATATGCATTGCTATTTTAAGGTACTCATACCAATTATGGCAACTCTAATTTACCACTATTATAGCTTAAGCTTTTTAGAAGTTAATGACATACTGTCATACTTTGTGTTGTATCTGATGAGCCTTCTTGAAAATCCAAATGGTATCCTTTCTGCACAGTTCATTTAACTCTCAACTTTTCCAGGGACTGACTCCTGGACAAAGGAGACCTCTTGGCTCACCGCTCTCCTCATGCTAGTACCAGTGCCTGCTGTCTGGACCAGTGATTCTTAAATTCGGTGGGCACATTAGAATCGACAAGAGACTTTAAGCAGTCTGATCCCCGCCTACACCCCAACTGAGTCAGGGTCCCTCGGGTAGGATTTAGACACCAATACATTTTTAAAACTCTCTTGGTGATTCCAAGTAGAAATACCATTTGCAAACCAGTGGGAAAATACTCACTTGCTACTCCCTTATGTTCTTGATACCCTAACAAAGAATGTCCTTGAGGAAATGTACATTTCTATCTTATTCCTCATTTCCAGATTGATACATGTAGAGAGGGATATGGGTTTTGCTAGACAGGTAGTAGATGAATGCAGGCTGTTTTATAGCTTAAACTTTATTAATAGAAATATTGTACTTTAAAATATGTAGAGGGCCTCCCCGGTGGCACAGTGGGTTGAGTGCAGCACTGTGAGGCTGTCCGCAGCCTCTGCAGCGCAGGTTCGATTCCTGGCCAGCCAGGGAGCTACCCACATGGCACAGCAGATCTCTCCTGCCTCAATAGCTGTTCCCCTCAGCAGTGTATTTCAGTGAATCTGCCTGTTCTGTTCCCCACTCTGTCTGTGGTGAATCCTCTCACCCCCCACACCTCTGGCCTATACCCCAGCTCTTGTATACATAAATAAATCTTTTTTCAAAAGCTTAAAAATAAGAATATATAAAAGAAAGGAATATAATCCTAAGTTTCAAATTTCTATCACAATATGTAAATTCATTGTACATAATCAGTATGGCTGATCATCATTATTTTCAATAATGAACTGAAGTTATCTAGTCTGTAGTTATACTATGCATGCTCAGGAAATACAAAAATTGAATGAAGTGAGCATTAGAAGGTGGACTAAGAAAAAATATATGTCATTCTCCAAGGTTGCATTTCTATAAAATTTCTATAATCACTTTCCAGTTTAAGGTGAAAATCATTTGTACTCAGATTCTGTTACATTTAAGAAGCAATCACAAAAAGTGAAAAACGATAACAAAGCCAAAAACTGAAGTGCTCCTGCATTACAAGACTATAGGATCAAGGATTCAGAATGTACATATTTCAGCTAAATAATTAAATTATTGGAAAATGTTTTTGACATATTTTCCCATTAATAAAATTTCACTTGCAATTGACAATGGATATAGTGTTCTAATGAAAAAAAAAAGAAAACTAACATGTAAGATCAATGACTCTCTTCACATGCTGAGGTTCTCTGTGCATTATCACATACTTTGCAGGCATGTGGTCAAGGTGTAGGGGATCTACCCAGTTGCTCATCTGTCAGTGATGGACAGAAGCCTTGACTTAAAAAGAGCCCATTATGCTGGCACATTTATGATGGCGTTAGGCTCTGAGATTAATCACCTCAGTGAGCGAAAGAATCAACATTTCTTTTTTTAATCATCTAAATCTGTCAGTGTGAGTCATTGTTTTCAAACACCACACCGAAATATTTGCGTTATTTCAGTTTTTGTTGTTTAGAGAAAATAAGAATGTTATTTGCATTGGTTCCAGCTAAAGACATATTTTCTTTTCTGCTTAAGTGGGAGAAGCTCATCTGCCTAGATGAGGTAAAGTAGACAGCAGATGAAGATAGAAAATTTCTATTACTAGTTTTTCTCTATTGAGAAGACACTTAATATTTTTGGTACTGACATCTAGAATCTGATTGGATACATTTTTAGCTCTGACTTTTATTGAAGGTCAAATATTTCAGTATGGGCCTTTTAAGAAATAATTTCAAAGTTTATAATTAAACAGAAGTGTTGATTATTTTTAGTAGCGTTTATTTTATTATGGCAAATAAATTGCTGCCACACATGTCTCCCCAGGAAATTTCCTTGAAAACCTTTGCAACATTGTGACCCAAAGATCATGCTTTTGACCAGAATCCAGATCTTGGTCAGCCTCCTTTGTAATCACAGCCACAGTAACACGGAAATAGTCAGAGCGATGGGTGTCTCCCACATAGGTGGAATCTTTTGCACTTCTATGCACTCCCGGGAAGAAAGGATGGCAGTTTCCATTCCTAATATCAAACACTTATGATCATAAATACTCTGAATCAATTTGCAATGAGTGTATCATCTGACTACAGCACTCTAGGACCTTGATTTTTGCTACCTCTGGAGAGAAGAGACTTTATGTGCTGTGTTTACAAGACAAAGATTCGCCTGTCCAGTGAGGCATGGAAGCGGTAGTTAGTGATATTCAATGGCCTGCACAGTCGTGAACACCATTCAGTCTGAATTCCATCACTTTCCATTTTTTGCACATCCAAGAATGGAGAATAAGATATATGCATTAACACGCATCCTTCCATACTCTGAGACTGAATTAAAGACTGCCTTTATTCTAAAAATGTACTGGGGCCTCCCGGGTGGCACAGGCAGTTGAGCGCAGTGCTGTGAAGCTGTCCGCAGCCTCTGTAGTGTGGGCTCAAGCCCAGCCGGCCAGGGAGCTACCTACATGGCGCGGCAGACCTCTCCTATCTTGCCCGCTGCTCCCCTCAGCAGTGTATTTCGGTCAGTCCTCCTGCTTTGTCTATTCCCTGCTCTGTCTCTGGTGAGTCCTCTCACCCTTGCGTGCATCTGGCCTGTCCTTCAGTTCTTATATGCATGAATAAGTAAATCTTTAAAAAAATAAAAATAAATAAAAATGTTCTGCTCTATACCCAGCTTACTTCTTTCCAATTTGGATCTATTAATTTGTCTGGTGATTATATGTTCCCCATCTTTTGATATTTAAAATTATTTCCATAATACCTTGTTATAAGAGAATAGTGAGTTTGCAAATAATCTTTATGATCCAACCAACTTGTCACAGTAACAGTCACAAGTGCTGAGCGGTGTTGCTAACCATCACTAGTCAGGCTTGAGTTTTCTAATTTACCATATTTTATTCAAAACATATGACAAGTTTTGAATAAGTATGAAATGCACTGCATACAATTTGATAAACAGATACTCTGTTGCTAGGCTAATATTCTTATGGAATGTTCTGCTCTACTCAGTTAGGTTTTAGTGTATACCTTTTAGGTCATTTTGGAACGCAAAATAATTCCGCCAACAACAACAAAAAAATGAAGCCCATTAAACTTTACAATCATTTATAAAATACAAAACTCCATTTCACTCATTTATTGCAAACACAAGTCAAGTTCTGCATGCTCTATTGATTTCTGTGATATAACAATCTCCCTTAATCCCTGATCCTGGATGTCCAATCTATATAGTTGGGCCCTTTAAACCTCTACTCGAGGCTGAGCAGTGCCTGAGGTTCTGAGATAAATCATGCCCTTTGTTCAGTACACAGACCTCCTTTCTGTCAGACTGACTCTAGCCCAAGGCAGGTAATTATATTTTTGTCTTGTTCTTAAGACAGCGATTCCCTTGAGGGCACTGGTAGTTCCTGCCTGGCCCTTTAGTCTCCTTGCTTGCCCAAATAACAGACTGGCTGCCTTATACATAATACTGCAAATACTGCAATTAATATGCAGTAAAAAGCATTGAATTGCTTTCTGAAAAAGTTCATTTTCAAAAATAATGGTAAAATGAAGAACTTCAAAAGAGTACATATTTATGGCTCCATCACTGCTTTTTTAATTTAGTGAAGATTATAAGTACAATAGGTGGGAAATACAATCTAGTGGATATCTCTCTCACATCCATCCTACTTTGGAAACAGTACCCTGACCTTTTTGGTTCGTAGTCCAAGTCATGCGTTCAAACTTTCTAGACTACGTCCTTGGGAAGAACAATACAATTCCACACACATATGTATATAAAACAAAACAAAAAAAGTTCAGAAAATATTAGTTCCTGCTATTAAGTGTGATGAACTGTGATACTGTATTCTTTATTCTATTCTAGTATCTTGTGTTTATGAGTGGGGTAGAAAACTGACGTGTTGATACCTATGACCTACTTATCAGGTATCATGTACAGTCTGAAATATTTGCAAACAGAACCTAGAGTTCTAATCAAGAACTTGTTCTTCAAATAAGAAGGATCTAACCCCAGGAGTGCCTCATCCTAGTAGTAGTGATAAATTAAGGGATCATTGTACAACCAAGTCACATTCTAAGAGATGAAAGGAAGCTTTTACTGGGATATATGCATAAAAACAGCAGACTTTATCTGATAGGAACTTACGTTTCATTTTCACTGTAGAAGTTTGGAGATCTGGAAAGGTCTTTGGTGACATTATTTGCAGTACTATATAAATTTTGTCTGGAATCAGTCACGTCTGTACTTTCATATATGCATACCAGCAAACTCTCCTTACTGGCTAAGTGACTCTCACTTTCAATTTGTAAAGACAGTATTTTGATGCATATATACATAAAAGTTGATGTTATAGGGGGCTTCCCTGGTGGCACAGGCGTAATAAAGCTATCAAACTATCCCCAGCCACTGTGGCATGAGTTTGATCCCCAGCCAGGGAGCTGACCCACATGACCAGCAGACTTCTCCTATCTCGCCCGCTGCTCCCCTCAGCAGTGTATTTCGGTCAATCCACCTGTTCTGCTCCCCACTCTGTCTTTGCTGAACCCTCTCACCCCACCCTTCACCTCTGGTATATACCCCAGTTTTTTTAAATATTTTTATTTATGCATACAAGAACTAAAATACACTACTCACTCTGACCACTATTGTTCAATACTGTATTGGAAGTCCTAGATGGAACAATTAGCCAAGAAAAAGACATAAAATGACTCCAAATTGGGAAAGAAGTGAAACATACACAAATAACACAAAAGACTCTAGCAAAGAAACTACTGTACATAATAAAGTGAATATATCATCATCACATATAATATTAATATACAAAATAGTATACAATATCAATATACAAAAATCAGTTGTGTTTCTATATGTAAATAATTGCACTGACAATTACACCAAAAAGAATGAAATACCTGGGAGTAAATTTAACAAGAGAAATTTTCCTCTAAAGACATTAAACAGCTCCAGAAGAATGACAGGGTTACTAATATTAGGCATATCTTAAAGTGCCAGGATCCTGATCAAGTAAATCAATATAGATCCATAGCCCAGTGTATTATCACCTCATTATTAAATATAAACAACCAAAAATGATTATCCATCTTTTGAGGAAATCCTCTTTCATGAAGTGCTGTGAAAAATCAGGCAAACAGAAATAGCAACACAAAGAAAATAGAGACAGTGCATCAAACAGAATAACTGCAATACAGAAAATACAGATCCTTAAAACAGGTAATCAGAGACATCTTAGGACCATTCTCCCTCCCTCCCTGCTTCCCTGTCTTCCATCAGCTATGCACACACGAACTGGGGTACAGGCCAGAGGTACAGGAGGGAAAGAGGATTCACCAGAGACAGAGTGGGGAGCAGAACAGGCAGATTGACTGAAATACACTGCTGAGGGGAGCAGCGGGCGAGACAGGAGAGGTCTACTGCACCATGCAGGCAGCATCCTGGCCAGGGATCGAACTTGTACCTCAGTGGCTGCGGACATCCCCACAGGCTGTGCCTCAACCCCCTGTAGCACCAGGGGGGCCCAGGAATTTTTGAAAAGATGCATTTTTATTAAAAATACTTAGTATGGTTGAAAGTGAAAATACTCTCAAAAACAAAAGGTACAAATATGTTACCTAGCATCAAAAATTTTAAGAAAATTATATAGCTGATCCCCAAACTTCTACTTTTTACTGAGAGTTATGCTAGAAACAACAGAAAGAATAAAAGGAGAAATGGGTGCATTACAATATAAAATATATGTAATATCAAGTCCAAATAAAATTTACCCTAGGAATGGTTTCATAGTCCAAAATAAAGCAATGAATTCACTGTATTAATATAGGGAAGCAGAGAAAGCTATACAATCATCTCAATAAATGCAGAAAAATCATTAATCACAATCCTTTTTATAAAGCTCTCAAAATTAGAATAAAAAGGAAAGACTTGAACCTGATAAAAGGCATTGACTAAAACCAAACCTAGGGCCTCCCCAGTGGCACAGCAATTGAGCACTGGGTTGAGAAGCTGCCTGCAGCCTCTGCAGCGCCGGTTCGGTCTCCGGCCACCAGGTGAGGGTCCCACATGGCGCGCAGACCTCTCCTGCTGCCCGCTACTCCCCTCAGCAGTGTACTTCATCCATCTGCCTGTTCTGCAACCTGCTCTGGCTCTGGTGAATTCTCTCACCCTCCCACGCTTCTGACTGTACCCAGTGCTTGTATAAACAAATAAGTAAATCTTTAAAAAAAAATAAAAAAAAAAACTAAACCTAAATCTACTCTTTTTTTAAAAAACAATGAAAAAATATATTTAGAATTTCCAGCTGGACTTAACACAACTCTTAATAGTGAAAGACTGAATGTTTTTTAGTACAAAAATTAGGAATGAATCAAAGACATCCTTTTTTTAAAATTCCCATTTAATATTGTACTGGTCTTCTTGTCAGGGAATCAGGTCAGGGAAGAATAGGAAACAAAATACAGAAAAAGAAAAAAAATCCTAAAATTGATATAGAACCAAAAAAAGATCGTTAAATTGCTATAACAATCCTGATAAAGAGCAAAGCTAAAAAGTCACATTTCCTGATTTCAAATTTATTTCATGCACCACCATGTTCATTACAACATTATTTATGACAGCTCAGACTTGGAAAGAACATAAGTGCCCATCACAGACAACTGGATAAAGATGTATAGATACACAGTGGAATATTACAAAGATATAAAAAAAAAAGTGAAATCTTGCATTCACAACAATATGGATAGAACTGGAGTGATTTAGAATGCACACCTCTCTCAATCAAGCCCTCTCTGCCTTCTGTATTACACTCTCCTAGAGGTTCCATGCAGTAGTTTGAGTGTTGGCACCACCCTCCACCGGAATAGTCTGGCACTGCAGGTCCCACTGCAGAAGCAGAGAGAATTGAGAGCAACTTGCAACTGCCTTTGTTTTTTCCAAGCACCTTTGCCCCAGGCTGCAGTTACCAATAGTCCAACACAACAGTTCAGTCTTTGTGTCCTTAGGGTTGTCTCCCAGCTCTCTCTGATTTGTCTTCTGTGGTTTCTGAGATGTAGACCATGAGCAGGGAAACTGTTTAAATCCAGCATCTGGTAGGAAGCTTAAATGGATATTAAAGAGATTTGTTTCCCTAAAGAGATTCATAATCTTGAAAGCATGTGATTCTGAAGCCTGACTGTAGTAAGGAAATCTGTCTGCAGGAGAACAGAATGAGGATAATCAGTAGAAATATTGCTAGGGCATTAAGACATATGTTTGTCTGTGTGTTTGGTGTTTATGTCCATAGTGTGTGTGTTTGTGTGTGTGTGTGTGTGTGTGTGTGTGTGTGTGAATGTGGGGTCGGGGAGAGAGAGAGAGAGAGAGATTTGTGAATATGGCTATTGTGCAAGATGCATCCCTGGATTTCAGTTAATGAGACAATAAACGTGTCCCTTTTGCTTGCTAGTTTAAGTTGCATTTGTGATCATGGCAACCAAACATTGTTTACTGTGCAAGAAATTTCAGGCTGGACTCAGGATGAAGCCAGGATTGGTGTGCTGTTTGTGACAAGCCCTAGGGGCCCATACACTCAGCCTGCCTCTAAAGCCTGTCCCCATCTGAGATCAAAATGACAAACTTCGAGAATTATTCCAAGTTTAATCGCTATACAGTCTCATTGGCATCTGAAAACACTGGACTAGTAATATCTTCATGACTCAATATAGGAATCTGGATACCTTTCATTATTGTATCTTTACTAGCATGGAAAAATCGAGTAGTACTGTTTCTGTGGAGATCCATTTTTGTTATTATACAAGATTGTTTAGGTCCTGATCTGTTGTCTAACACTGCGTTCCTTGAAATATGGAAACTTAAGAAATTCAATATTCTTCTACCACCATTTGATCAACATAAAATATTCTGAAACAATCACAAAACCATATTGTGTTAAATAGATTACATTGCACACAAGTGTTACAAAATGTGTCATTACTTCCTTAACAGATTTATAAATGTATTTCCATTACTTAATTACTTAACTGAATCACACCTCACTCCCCCACAGTCTGTTTCCTTATTTTCTCCCTCTAAAAAAAAAAAAAAAAAAAAAAACAGCTTTGATGTGATAGAATAAAAATGAGGAAACTACATTATGTTTTAGCTTCCTAGATAAGAAAACAATAGTGTAGAGTGTTGGACATAAATATTAACCCAGAAGATGCTGTTTACAACACCATGCAGTACCAGGGCTAAATAAATAACTTTTTTTTTTTTTCCAGACTATGCACAAGACCCTTCACTGAATGAGTCCCTGTTTATCAGCCGTTCCCCTCACAGCAGAAGCTTATGTGAAGGCGTCAGTGATGGCGGCCAAAGCAGTTGAGAAGACAAGAGGAGGTGGAGAAAACAGGAGTGACCCTGAGTCTCTTCCCTTCATGTTAATAAGACTTGAGGGTCAGTTGAGGAGAAGCTTTTCCCCTGGAGGCCACCTCTGAGGGACTGTCACTGAGGTAGCTGAGCCTGCCAGACCAGGGCGGCCATACTTGGGGCTGAGGCTAACCTGACCTTACCGCCTTGGGAAAGCTGCCAGTTCCTGTCATGGGGTCACATGCCTGCTAATTTCCTGTTGTATCTTTGTGTGTGGTGATGGGGTAGCAACCGCAGCTCTGCAGCCTCCAGAACCTGGGGAGAAATCCTCTGGCATTGTCTAAAAGCCTGCATCCTGGAACAAGGGGATCCACTGGACCAGCCTGAAGGCCTCTCAACTGCCATGGGGTGTTCAGTGCAGATGAGAGCATTAAACTGTGAGAAAATGGTCTGGACATTATGAGTTCTTGGGGTGCTACTGTGGAAGCCAGTAATATTGCCATATTACTCAACTAGCTGTGGAAGTTAGACACATGCATCTATTTAATAATGAAGTGAGAGAAATTAAGTCATATATCACAGTATTTGGTTTATAATACTTACTTAATGGGTGGTAATATCATGAATATGTTTACTACTACTAAACTACTACTGCCTGAAGTGTCATTACTATTATTACTACCACAATTTGACCTCAACAAGGCTGTTGAGATATTTTATAGTAATAAATATTTATGCTTCAAGCTGACTAGACAGTATAATCTCTCATTCCGTAGAGAACTTCAGCATCTCATTCTACAAAATATTACAATGCTTCATACCCTAGAATGCTTTAAACATTTTTGTTCAGTGACTAAATAACTACCTAATTTGACAAAAATCGCTCTCAATATGTGTTCCATGAGCCCTGGAATCCAGGTGCGTCTGTCATGATGAATGGATAGAGAAAACAGACTGGTTAATCCTAGCTGGTGATGATATTTTAATTAAACTTTGGATTTGCTCATGACCTGATTTTAAATGCCAGTTTTCTGAGTTTTAGATTCTGTTCTTACAGATGCAGCTCTGTTTGACTCTATCACAGGAAGCATTAAGCTAAAGTTACAGATGTTCTCAGTCTGTGCTAATTTTGGCTTCGCAGTCACTTGAGAGAGGCTCTTGACAAAGGCAAAGCTGAGGAAAGGCGTGGGGTGTGCTACCTGCCAAGTGTGGTGCCCTCACTGCATCCTCTCCGCTCTCCAACATATTGGAGCCAGCAGCTCAGAACACAAGGCCAGGCAGCACCAGTTCACTCAGCGACAGCGACGGGGGAAATGCAGCAGTTGATAAATTCCGCAGGTCCTTTCTATGGTGTGGTTGATGGAGAAACAATGAAAACCTACAGAGTATTTTTTTTCCTCAGTCTATTTCCTTCAAACACAGGGTCATGAAAAACTTCCTAAATTAGTCGGGTTTTGGAATCAGTTTTGCTATCAGATTTCTATTGTTCTTGTGCTTTCTTGGGGAAGTCACAGAATTTTCTCACAGGACCCACATCTTGCTACTCCTCAGTCTGTGTTTGAATAGACCCCTTCCCAGGGTTGAGAACAATCCCAAACAGACAAGCTGTTGAGCTTAACCTTGTGGTTATGAATCAACAGGAAAACAGATGCCTGAGGGGTATTTTCTCATCGCACTTCGAGGAGATTTCCATTAAAATTGTTATTTTAAAAGAATATTGAACAGACAGTTCTATTATTTAGATCCACTGTTTTCACCTGCACTTGCAAATTCATACTTTTGCTTATTTCAGTCCAAACGGATTAATTGATCTCAGACAAATGGACTAAAATTAGCTAGAGCATACGCCACATTAAAAACCGGGAAACTGGGGTCTCCCTGGTGGCGCGAGGGATGAAGATGCAACCTATGAATCTGTCCGCAGCCTCTGCAGCAAAAGGTCGATGCCCAGCTCCACCAGGGAGCTACCCACATGGTGCAGCAGACCTCTCCTGACTTGCCCGCTGCTTCCCTCAGCAGTGTACTTCAGTCAATCTGCTTGTTCTGTTCCCCGCTCTGTCTCTGGTGAATCCTCTCACCGCACCCCTCAACCCCCACACCTCTGGCCTGTACCCCCAGCTGTTGTATGCATAAATAAATAAATATTAAAAAAAACAACCTGGACACCTTGTTTTGCAAATGGCAGAGGCCTTAGTACTACATTAGGAAGAACAGAGGATACTACTATAAGGGATCCACTTAATGTGTTGATAACTGCAAAGTACAGAGATGATAAAACATTATCTCCATTTGTGTATATGTTTAGTTCAGGACTATGTGCTTAGATCACAAGAAATATTAGCTTGTTTTTCTTAACATGGGCATGATAATAGCAAAGTGTTTTATTTTACTTGCACAATTAGTAAATTACATATTCACCCTCATAGTGTAAATAAATATTTACATTGTAAATTAAAAATAAAGTTTACAATATTGGGAAGATAAAAATTGCCACAGATGACATTACAATTCCGGAAGGATCCTGTGATTACTTTGGTTCTATCTGGATAATCAAGTATAATCTCTCTTTCTAAAGGTCCTTGATTTAACCAAATCCACAAAGTTCCTTTTGACATGGAAGGAAACATTTTCAGATTCCAGGGATTAGAATGCAGGTAATTTGGAGGCCATTATTCTGCCTGTGACACTTAAGCATTTTTGGTTTCCTTTTAGGTATTCTCAGCTCAGTAAATAAGCTTGTATTATTTTTCCAAAATGGCTATCTGAATGGTTTCATGGTAAATAAAATTCAGTGAATATCTTTAGTTATCACGATTTTTCATGTGAAGGGATGATTTGTTAGTTACCAACTTGATGCTATCAACTGACACGTTCCTAGAAGTTACTGAAATCACAGGTAGAAAATGTTCTCTGTAGTAGACTTTTAATAAATATGAACAGTGTAGTACTTTTACATTCTGGTCTGCAGGGATCAGGGATAGAATGGATTCTTTTTTTTTTTTTTTCCCCTGCTGGCAAATATTTCAGTTATGAGCCACTGTCTCATCAAACACTCAGTTGTACTAAATGTAAAAATTTAACCAAAGATCCTGTTTGATTTTGATGTGTCATTTCCCTGAACAGAATTATTGTTCCATATGATGATTCAATCTTAGTTTTATCAACCTTAACCGAAGTGTACAAAATTAATATTCTATATTCTGTATGTATGTAAAAATGCAATATTGCTCTTCAGATTCTTTTCTAACCTACCAAATCAGAATAATATTTTTAAAAATTCTCCTCACAATGGGGCTCACAGAATGTTCCTCTTTAGCTAATCTTTCCCTGATTATTATTTTTAGGCAATTTTGAATGGGGAAGGCAATGAGGGACTGAAGGATGTCAATGGGAGGAAGAAGAGAAAAAAATAAATATATATAAGATAAAGATGTTATTAAGGAAAAGAAGGCTATGACTAAAAAATAGGTAAAGAACTAGGGAGAGATCTACAGAGCCATCTTTGTGAACAGTCTGTTATAGCTGCCCTCCTGGATCGGACTGGAAGCCCCGGGCTGGGGTGCTTGATAGCTCATGGGAAAGTCCCCGGGCAGTCGCTATTTTTACACAGTGATTTGTTCCTTCCTAAGAAACCTGTCACAATCATCTCAAAGATGATCTAGCAACCCCCAGATCCTTGGAAATATCATCAATTTTCCCAAAAGCTCCTTTCAGAAACTATGAATAAATAAGACATAGGAGGTGGACTGCTGCTCCTAACGTTCAGTCTGCACAAGAGGTGTCGGAAGTGTCTTCATAGACACTCAGATGCAAAGCCAACTTCACGAAAGATCTTATGGTACTTTAGTCATTAAAAAGATCTTTAGTATTTCTCCCCTACCCAGCCAGCTTCAGAGATTTATTGTATTAAAGCAATATGATTTTACACCTAATCTAATGCATAGATTCCATAAACTTACTTTTTTTCTCAAAAATATAGTGAGAAAATGGTTAAAATCATCAAAGAGAGATAGTATCTGCCACAGAGTTTGAAGAATATGGGGTAAGCAAAGGAAGAATTCTAAGCTTAAAAAATGGCAACATAGGGCCTCCCTTGGTGGCACAGGCAGTTGAGCTCAGTGCTGTGAATCTGTCCAGCCTCTGCAGCGCTGGTTTAATGCCGGCCGGCCGGCGAGGGTCCCACATGGTACTGTAGACCTCTCCTGTCTTGCTTGCTGCTCCCCTCAGTAGTGTAGTTCAGTCAGTCTGCCTGTTCTGTTCCCCACTCTGTCTCTGGTGAATCCTCTCACCCTCCAGTGCATCTGGCCTGTACCCCTGTTCTTGTATAAAAATAAATAAATCTTAAAAAAAAAAAAAGCAACATAGGGGCCTCCCTGGTGGCACAAGGGGTTAAGCACTGCACTATGAAGCAATCCACGGCTTCTGCA
Organism: Talpa occidentalis; assembly: GCF_014898055.3. NCBI lineage: Eukaryota > Metazoa > Chordata > Mammalia > Eulipotyphla > Talpidae > Talpa > Talpa occidentalis. The sequence continues at coordinate 91,659,724 of NW_023601322.1, read as the reverse complement.
GCACGAATTCAATTCCCAGGCGGCCAGGGAGCAACCCACATGGTGCAGCAGACCTCTCCTGACTAGCCCCCTGCTCCCCTCAGCAGTGTACTTTGGTCAATCTGCCTGTTTTGTTCCCCACTCTGTCTCTGGTGAATCCTCTCACCCCCCGCATCTCTGGCCTGTACCCCAGTTGTTGTGTGCATAAATAAATAAATCTTTAAAAAAATGGCAACATAGAAAACACCATAGAAACTGGCAACATTAGTTGTAATAGGCAAACACTGGGAATAACACAAATGTCTGTAATAAAGTATGCTGTATTCATAAAAAAGGGGGGAAGATTTGTGTATTAATACTAGCTCAGTCACATATTATCTTGAAAACAATATTCACTCATCTGAGCTTCTTAATACAGAAAACATATTAACAGTATCTTCTTACCGTGATCACTATGTGAATCATGGTAATGAACACACTGCAGTTGCTACAAGTAGGTAACTACGATTACAATGACACCCTTATAGACTTAAAATGGAGGGCCTCCCCTGGTGGAGCAGTGGTTGAGTGCTGGGCTGCGAAGCTGCCGGTAGCCTCTGCAGCACCGGTTCGATCCCCGGCCTCAGGGCGAGGGTCCCACATGGCACGCAGACCTCTCCTGCCGCCCGCTGCTCCCCTCAGCAGTGTATTTCATCAGTCTGCCTGTTCTGCTCCCCGCTCTGGCTCTGGTGAATTCTCTCACCCTCCCGCGCTCCTCCCGTCCTTCTGACGGTACCCAGTGCTTGTATAAATAAATAAATAAATTTTAAAAAAACCTTAAAATGGATAAAAAGTAACTTCAACAGCAAACACTTGAAAGACCAATATTTCACACAATTCCACTCCTGTAAGCCCAATGTTGTATCCAGACCAATCTTTTGGAAGACACCAAATTTAAACATCCACTTTTCCAATATTGAGAAAAATCTCCCTCTTTGTCCTCACTTGTCAATGGTTTCTCATTCTCCCACATTCTCACAGCATGAGTAGGCATTAGAAGGCACAATCACTCATAATTTATGAATAAACAAATTGGGGCCTCCCTGGTGGCACAGCAGGTTGAGCACAGCGCAGTGAGGCTGTCCGCAGCCGCTGCAGTGAGAGCTCGATCCTGGCTGGCCGTGGAGATACACACATGGCAAGGAAGACCTCTCCTGTCTCTCCCACTGCTCCCCTCAGCAGTGTAATTCAGTAGATCTGCCTGTTCTGCTCCCTGCTCTGTCTCTGGTGAATCCTCCCACCCTCCCACACATCTGTCCTACACCCCAGTTCTTGTATAAATAAATAAATCTTTTTTAAAAAAAATATAAACAAATTAGCCAATAACTGAATTACCATCAAGATACAGAATTAGAAATTGAAAAACTACATAGGATTGGATACATATTATAGGAAGCTTTTTATCATCTACCCATTTTCAAACCAAAACACTTCAATTATGTTCAGCTAAAGCTTAGTCGCTTGTGATATGATGATCAAAATGAGCATCCGCTTTCCTCAGCAGCAAGAGTCTGGTCAAGAGCATAAATAAATTCTGAAGAAGCATCTTCTCCTTTTGTTTTCCTGACTTAATACCATGTTTTCCCTTGAGAAGTCCTTCTGTCATGATCTACAGGTCTGATAAAACCTAAAGATAAACCAACATGCCATCAAAATGTGCAGAACTGAAATAAATAGCGACGAGCAACGCTTGCTGTCCTTAGGCAGCGTGTTGGTGGCAATTCTGCTGGCTTCTTTGTGGTGCTGAAAGGCATCCTGCTCCCTGATGGGGAACCTCACATACTTTGGCAGTAGCGGCAAAAGCAGTTTATGGTGATAAAATCTCAGTCTTTCTGTCAGGAAACTATCTGTGGTGTCTTTTCTCACGACTACATTATGTTTCATCACAAATTTCTGCATTTCTCCATACATGTAGGCATTACCTATTAAAAGAATTCACAGACCACGTTCACCTTTATGTTTTAGGTGGCCTTATAGTCTACACTCTTATTAAAAACAACCTAAAAATGTAAAAAAAAAAAATGCTGTAGACTTGGAAACTTTTATAGACCATTGATTTCTAAACTTATAAGAATCCTCACATACATCCTCCCTGCATCTCTGGCCTACACCCCAGTTCTTGCATGTATAAATAAATAAAATAAATCTTTATATATATAATCCCATAGAACTAAGATGCTCAAACACTGCTGATGAAGAAAATGACACTGTGGCGTGTCACAACACTGCATTAGAAACCAGTAATAAGCAGACTATTTTTAAAACAGAGATCAATGAAAACAGTAAGAAAGGACTTAGGGAGAAGAGGATGGCAGCTTATTTTTTGGGAAAGAATCTGAGTAACAGGAAAAGGCAAACCAAATTAAAATAAACCCTTGGATTCTGACTTTAGAACTGATGATAAGATATGGAGAAGAGGTGCAAGCAGGCCTGGAAGGTGTCCAACAGGTCGTGATGGTTGTGATGGAGATTTATTGGTAATTTTGGTTTGTGTGGCATGGTTACAGCATTTGAGGAGGTGTGATCTTGTGTTTCTGAAACATATTCAGTGCTGTAAGCCAATGTTACCTTAATAAAAACAAAAAAATATAAGCTTAAAAAAACCACAAAAAGTCAACTTACAATTCCATACCCATAAATGTATGTTTGAATAGTTTTTTTTTTTTTTAAAGATTTATTTATTTTTGTACAAGATCTGGGGTACAGGCCAGAGGCACAGGAGGGTGAGAGGATTCACCAGAGACAGAGGGGGAGCAGAACAGGCAGAAGGACCGAAGACACTGCTGAGGGGAGCAGTGAGCAAGGCAGGAATTTGCTGCGCCATGTGGGAATCTCCTTAGCCGGCTGGCCAGGAATCGAACCCGCACTGCAAAGGCTGTGGACAGCTTCACAGGGTGGCGCTACCCACTGCACCACTGGGGAGGAGGCCCAATATGTTTCAATAGTTAATGCAAAATAGAGATTTCACTGGGCATGCAAAATTTAAAATAACTTACCACCAGTAGATTTGCATTGCAAGAAATATTAAAGAAAATCTCACAAAGAAAAAAAAATATTTCACCAGAGATAAACATGGATTGTGAAAATATGTAACTACATGAAAAAACATATGGGATACTCATCATTTAAATATATTTATAAATAGCTGATTTTCCAAACACAAATAATAATGTGTTGTGGAGTCCATAGGAAATATCCATGTAAAAACTCATAAAGAACATAGCATAGAGGGAGAGAAATAAATATATTATGTTTAAAGGTCTTAATATTGGGGCCTCCCTGGTGGCGCAGGCAGTTGAGCACAGCACTGTAAAGCTGTCCTCAGCCTCTGCAGTGCAGGTTTGATCCCTGAGGGCCTCAGAGCAACCCACAAGGCAAGCAGACCTCTCCTGTCTCACCCACTGCTCTCCTCAGTAGCGTATTTCATCAGTCTGCCTGTTCTGTTCCCTGCTCTGTCTCTGGTGAGTCCTCTCACCCTCCCACGCATCTGGTCTGTACTCTGGTTCTTGAATAAATAAAATAAATCTTTAAAAAATAATAAATAAAGGTCTTAATATCAAGTAGGGCAGTATAGGTTAAAGATGTATACAATAAACCTTTTATTTTTTTTATTATTATTTTTTTTTTTAATTTTCTAGAGGCATGTCTTATTTATCTATTTGTTTGTTTGTTTGGTTTATACATGCACTGGGTACAGTCAGAAGCGCGGGAGGGTGAGAGAATTCACCAGAGCCAGAGCGGGGAGCAGAGCAGGCAGAAGGACCGAAGTACACTGCTGAAGGGAGCAGCGGGCGGCAGGAGAGGTCTGCGCGCCATGTGGGACCCTCCTCCGGTGGCCGGGGAGCAGCCGGGGATCGAACCGGCGCCGCAGAGGCCGCGGGCAGCTTCGCAACCCAGCGCTCAACCGCTGCGCCACCTGGGAGGCCCTACAATAAACCTTTTAAATGATCCCTAAAATAATTTTTTTAGTTAGTTAAAAGTCAAAGGGAATAGAATAGAATGTAAAGAACTCCTTCTAAAGAATTTAGAATAAACAAAAGACAGAACTAATAGAAAACAACTATCTAAATGATACTTAAATATAATCATATTATACTTAAAATTATAACTATATTAAAAGTAGATGATGTTGGCCCTCCCTGGTGGTGCAAGGGGTTAAGATGTAACCTATGAAGCTGTCCGCAGCCACTGTGGCACAAGTTTGATACTCGACCAGGGAGCAACCCACATGGCAAGACAGACCTCTCCTGCCTCTCCCCATGCTCCCCTTAGCAGTGTATTTCAGTCAATTTGCTTGTTCTGTTCCCCATTCTGTCTTTGGTGAAACCTCTCACCCCCCCATACCTCTGGCCTGTGCCCCAGTTCTTGTTTGCATAAATAAGTAAATCTTTAAAGAAAAAAGTAAATGATGTTAAAAGTATCAAGAGGTACAAACTTCCATTAATAACATTAATAAGTTATGAGAAAATACTGTACAATAAGCTGACTACAGTTAATATTGTATTACATATCTAAATGTTGCTAAGAGAGTAGATTTTAAAAGTACTCATCATAAGATTGAAAATTTGTAGTAACTGTGCTAACTAATCTTATGATGGTGATCATTTCATACATATTACAAATACCAATCATTAGGTTGTACACATGAAGTTAATATTATAGGTCAGTCATAATGCAATAAAAACTAAAGAGTGTTATATACCCCAATTAAGATATAATTCTTACATAATTTTTCATGTAAGAATTATCTAAAACAATATATTAAGAAATAGAGGTTTTCAGATTAGATTAAAAACAAAAGCAATATGCATTTGTTGTCTACAAGAAATGCATGAAAATTAAAGCAAAATTAAATTTGATTAAGCTGCTACACATGCCAATTTCAGGATCTAAATTAAAGAACTTGTAAAAGAAGTGGATTCATTTCTAGGAAATTGTGAATTTAAGAAAAATCTTATACAATTGTTTCAACATGGTACATGCATTCAAGAAAAAGGACAATTAAAAAAAGTGTGTCTCAGTGAGCAGGGAACTGGATTTAACAGGGAACTGGATATGCTTTGATTTTACTAATGAGAGATGACAAGAGACTAAAATGAAATTAGTATCTGAAATACATCTGAAATTAAGAGATGACTCAGGTTGTCTAGAACCTGATATTTAATATAAGATTTGCAAGTATTTGTTAAGTCTACCAATTTTGTCCTTATATTTATGGTGTGATCAGAGATTGGCTTAGTATGCTGTTGATATAAATAACACAACAAACTGTAACTGCAATTATTTTGATTTCTTTGGAAACTGGAAGGAGAGTGAAAAATAGAAGGTTGTCATTGGCCTAACAACATGTCATCTCTCTAGCCAAGAACATTTAATTAAAATTGTACACTGGGGTGCTCGCTTCGGCAGCACATATACTAAAATTGTACACTGGGACAGTGACATTTACTGTGACACATTTACGAGTGCATGCTACATTTAGATATCTTACTTTGTTTTGAAAAAGGGATTTTCAGGCTGTGTTTTTTTTTTTTTTATTGTCACTCAGCAAACAAAATATTTTTCAATGTTCAAGCTCCACAGGAAAATACATTCACTTCATCTTTATCTGTTTACACATCTATATGGAAGGTTTATATATAACATTTATTAGAAACATGCTGGGAGAAGTTTTGCAGATACCTTATATTAAGAATTGATTTATAAATGTGTATCTCATTTTCTGATAAGGTATTAAAAAATTAAGGAGACACTATTTGTACTTGGTGAAGGTTATGTTACTCTTAATTTACTAATAAGATTAAATGATTGTGTGTTTAATTTCGCTTTCTTTCAAGGCATAGTAAAAATTGTGCAGGATGTATTCCATGGCCCATTTATTATCTATTTCAACTTTATCACATTTTTTTTTTACTTAGTTGTCAAAACTTTTCATGCTGAAGGAGAATATGTCTTTTTTATTATACCAGAGTTATCAATAATATTTTATAGAGTATGTACTAAAATTGCATTGTTAAGGCAATGCTAAAACATATTTTTTTTTTGTAGCCCATTTAAAATGAAACTGGATCTAGAAGGAGGACAAGAATGCCTTTCTTCCTTTGATAACTCACTTACTTGTTGCTTCTGGTGATGGGTCCATTATCCCTAGGGCAGATAAACTGTGTTGCTGTTTTTTTTTTTGTTTGTTTGTTTGTTTACAGTAAAGATAGGATTGACTGAGTGGTGCTATTTGATAAGGGTTTCTCTTACAATTGCCTCTCAGTAAGATAGGGCTAGAAATAAGTCCTTATAAAATAAAAACGATGACCTGCAAATGATGCCAGATAGCACTAACATAATTTCTAAGATTATTTAGAAACTCAGAATATGGAATTAAATGTATAGATTTAACTCGCTGAGCATATTTAAACATTGAAAGAAACAACATAATAATTTTTTAAAAAGCAGAAGTTATATAAACTTTATAGATAAGACCTTGCATTGTAACTTCTCTTAAAGTGAATGATATTAAAGTACTACAGAACTTGACTCAAAATGCTCTCTTAAAACAAATGAACTTTATTTGATTGTAAGGAAAAAGTTTTCAATGTATTTGTACTGATGATTGCAATGATAAAGTTCTTACTGAATGACATTGCACTATAATGTAATGCCATGAGTATCAGAGACACTAGAGAGATTAAGGAGCCAAAGAAATGTTTGGAAATACATAATTAAAAGGTTGATTTTGGATTGACAGTTATTTTTTATCTTCTCTTAAAGTATAATATCTTTGTTATTTAAAATAACACTCTCAGGGGGAGAGGAAGGACTAGGGTCAAAATAAGGGGGGGTGCAATTTTATGGGGAATATAACCAAAATGACAATGCATGCATTGTGCGAAAATGAAAAATGATATAAGAATTATATAAAATAAAGTATTAAAAATAAAATAAAATAACACTCTCAACAAATTAAAAGCATATGAGAATTTAATAAACTGGTGAATATGAGAAATATGTTAAAACATCACACATAAATAAATGTTGCCCTAATTTTCATAAAGGAGAAAAAAACCTATGTAATAAAAAATGTAGATTAGAAAATTTGTAGATTTCTAGAGTAGTACTTGATATTGAGTCAATATTACAAGTGGAGGAATCCAAAATGTTGAAGTAATAGCTATGTTGCTGTAACAAAGTATTTTCATAACTCTTCACACACACGTGGCAATGAACATACTTCATGATATATCACTATTGATGTTAATGTTGACCAGCTGTTGAGGTAGTAATTGTTAAGTTTTGCCCAGGTAAAGTCACTCTTTCTCTTGCTTTGCACACTGTACCCTTCAGAAAGAAAGTCACTGTGTGGCCCACAGTTAAAGCGCATAGGGCTAAACTACTCATCTTTGAAGAAGTAGTAGCTGTACAGTAGCTTATAAGTCTTCTGTTCTTCTGGGGAAAAAATGCAGATTTTGTCTATTCACACTCATTCATTTAATCATCCAATCATTTATTTATAACTATAGGAACTTTAGATGTTTACTTTGTACTGTAGGTTATCATATTATTTTATTCCACTAAATTTGTTGCTTATGTTATTCTATCACTGACCATTTGCTAAATTTTCAGGTTGACTCATAAGAACTTCTGATGTTCCCCCACCAACATATTATATTTTGTTTGATTGTCTTTGTTTGCTAGTTTTTAGGATACTTGCTTACTTTCTGGTAACCAAGATTCTCCATGCCCATCCTGTATGGTACTGTTCAGACTCAAAACTAGCAACTTTATTGGAGGATGGTTTTAGAAACCAAGATCTGTGCACTAAGTCCTCTCATTTGATAAAGAAAAGGAAATGTGTGTGTGAGTGTGTATACTAAACTGCATGCAAACATTCCTACAAATAAGTTTATAAACATAATCATCCGTATCAATGTTAAGCTAAACATAAGTTCCTACTGTTCAACTTATTTCCTGCTTTGTATATAAAGTCTTCCTGCACTACAAGAAATCTCATTTCCATCAGCCAGCATACAGTTATTCAGATTTTAATTCCAGTGTACATGAAGCTGTTTCAAAATTTTTAACCTGTAGACTCACGAGAATCAACTTTATCAACCAGAGTACAGTTCTTATGTATAGTTCCTCTACAATTAATGCAAAAGATTCCATTCATTTCCATACTTGCCAAACCCATGAGTATTTTTGGACATTCATTATGAGAACTCACTAGAGATCCTGAAGCTACAGCCCATGAAAATGTGGGGGTCCACAATATTGTGGCCTGCAGAATACGTTTATTTCCAAATTAGTCTACACTTTTTCTACAGAAATTTCATAATATTTCCACTTAAGTTTTCCTATCAATTAAAATAGTTCTAGTGTCTTCTGCTTTAGGGAATATTCCTGTCTCTCCAAACTCCTGGATGGTCCAGAAAATTGAAATGACTTTACAGTTTTTCCAGCTTTATATTCTTGTAAGGAACAGAGTGATTATGTCTAATATCTTCATATTAGTGGTGGCCTGAAATTTGAACAGCCTCCCTTTTATTATGAAAGTCAGAATGCTGATCAGGAATAATGACTTCCTAACAGACACACCCCTCATGGATTAAATGTTCTTATATTGATCATTTTTATGCTATGGAAATGCTAATAAATCATGACAACTTTAATTAAATTATTGACCACTCCGGGGTATTTCTCTTAGAGTGATTTTTTTTTGCACTTATATGTCTTTTACACTGCTATTCCTGTGATTTTCTCTTAACTGACTTCTTATCTGATATCTTCATTTTCTTGATACAATATATGCTGCATTCAAACACATCATTTCTAGTTTTCTGAGGCAGCCCCTTGAAGGGAAGTGGTAAGTGAAAATTCTCACTTAGAAGGTCTCAGCTCTTCAAGGGTAGTGAATTTGCTACTGTCTCAGATAACAGCTTCACTACAAGTCACAGGTTTCTTCTTTCCTCATCATCATTGACGTCTTTTGAAAGTCTCTGGAAGTGTGACGTCCAAAGCAATGTCACTGTACAGGCTGGTTAAGTTCTTACTCTAGTAACTGTTTCTGAACAGCAGAGAATCATTTTTTTTCTAATCATCCACTGTATGATTTTGTTCAGTTTGATTTCAAGGTTTTTAGTAACTATATTCATGTGTCATATGTTATTTCAAATCGTGGCAATCAGGACATGAGCAAGAACACACCAGATGAAAGACTACATCAACACTTCTTGGGAGGACCTATAAGTCCACCACCACTGATACACCTGCACTTAGGGCCTGGTGGCGGAGGGGGTTAGGCACAGCACTGTGAAGCCATCCTCAGCCTCTGTAGCACGAGTTTGATCCCCGCCCGCAAGGGAGGTGCCCACAAGTCACAGCAGACGTCTACTGTCCTGCCCACTGCTCCCCTCAGTCTGCCTGTTCTGTTCCCCACTGTGTCTCTGGCGCAACCTCTCACCCCGCCCCCACATCTCTGGCCAATACCGCAGCTCTTGTATGCATAAATAAATCAATCTTTTTTTTTTTTTTTTTTTTTTTCCCAAAGAGGGCCTCCCTAGTGGCACAGGCTGTTGAACACAGTGCTGTGAAGTTGTCCGCAGCCTCTGCAGCGCGGGTTCGATCCCGGCTACCTGGAGAGATACCCACCTCTCCTGTCTCGCCTACTGCTCCCCTCAGCAGTGTATTTCAGTCAGTCTGCCTGTTCTGTTCCCCACTCTGTCTCTGGTGAATCCTCTCACCCTCCCGCACAACTACCCTGTACCCCAGTTCTTGTATGCATAAATAAATCTTTAAAAAAAAAAGAAACACCTGCAAAGTGAATATCAGCCTCTTAGTAAACTAGAAAGCCTATACTTTATCTAATTAACATAGATTCAATTACATAATTATGTTTTCTAAAGAATAAAGTTGAGGTCAAAGAACATTCAAAGCACTTTGGTCTTCTAGTATAATAACTAACTCTAGATTTAACATATCTGAAATTCAGTTTTGGAGTCTTGACTCTGGTAGATATCCAATAACTTGTCCTCATTACTAGATATTCAAGAATTTAAATAGAAAACATAAAAGATAGGAAAACTATCAAATGAATTTTCTACATTTAAAAATGCAACTTCTTTTTGATACAGCATCAGAGACTAAAAATAGAATAAAAGAAATTAAAAGTAGAAAATACCATTAAATGGATATTTCTTATAATTTAGGATTTCACAACTCAAATAAAATAATCTACACTTTTCTGATTAAGTTGCAAAGTTGTATGTTATTCACATGCTTTCTCACTTTTTCTTGCAATCCTGCTTCCTTCTTTCAGCTCAATTTATATTTACTTCACACATGTCTAAAGGGATAAATTGGCTTCATAAATTTTCTTCTAAGCAGTTTAAACTGAGGATCAAACAGTAAACCTTAAACACAATTCTTCGCAGCCCCTGTCTCTGTGTACTGCACATATAACTTGCACATCTCTCATCTCCAGAAAAGACTTATCAGACTCATAACATCAACAGAAGTTTCCAAATACAAAATTCAGGTGACCTATCCTCATCCCTGTTCTGTGCTCTGTGCTCCAAAGCTGTGTGTCCACTTCCCCCTGAAACATCTGTACTACAATTGAGATTGTCTAAACTTTTACCACTTTGTGTGGGTAGGAGAAACAACATAAAATCTTCATGTCATTTATGCTAGGGTATGAGGTCAGCCATTGTGGGTTGTGGGCTTGCTCTCTTACATTCCAGAGTACAGCCAGTTTCTCCAATGTGTGATAAGGAAACTAATGCCTGAATTAGTGTGTGATGACTGTTTTAACTAAAGTGCACAGGGCCTTCCCTGGTGGTGCAGTAGTTGAGCGCTGGGCTGTGAGGCTGCCCACAGCCTCTGCAGCGCTGGTTCAATCCCCAACCACCGGCAAGGGTCCCACATGGTGCACAGATCTCTCCTGCCGCGCCCGCTGTTCCCCTCAACAGTGTACTTCATCAGTCTGCCTTTTCTGCTCCCCACTCTGGCTCTGGTGAATTCTCTCACCCTCCCACACTTGTGACTGTAGCCAGTGCTTGTACAAATAAATAAATAAATAAATCTTTAAAAAAAAAAAGTGTCACAGAGTTGCTTTGTAAATTGAGATATATGATACCAGTAAAATTTCTAACAGAATATATAATTGAAGCAAGAACCACAATTAATTTAAAGATCAAAACATATGCTAGGGATACTATAAGAATAGTTACCATTAGATTAAAAAACAGTACTCAATTCTTTCATAACAAATTAACTTTCTAAATTGAAAATATTTTAAATCAGAAATTCAGATTTCAAATACAAATATTGTTATTTCTTTACCTATAATTTGTATGCATGTCTAAAACATACTATATAGGAGCAGAAAATGTACAGATATACACTCATGCATACAGGCACATATACATGCATGTATCTTATTTTTTTAAAAGATTTATTTATGCATTCAAAAACTGGGGTAGAGTCCAGAGGTGTGGGGGGCAGGTGAGAGGACTCACCAGAGACAGAGTGGAGAACAGAACAGACAGACTGACAGAAATGCACTGCTGAGGGGAGCAGTGGGCGAGTCATGAGAGGTCTGCTGCGTTATGTGGATTGCTCCCTGGCCTAGGATGGAACTTGTGCTGCAGCAGTCGCAGAAAGCTTCATAGGTTGTGTCTTAACCCCTTGCACCATTAGGGAGGCCTGCATGCATCTTATTGCATATGTATATCCTTTGTTTTCTGAGTTACTGCTGATTAAATTACTGACAACATAAATCTCTACAACTCTCAGTCATATAAATAAATGTAGCTGAGAAATTTTTAAAGGAATTCAAATCTGCCGCATGTAATGTCAACATTTCTAAGTCAATTTAATGATGATTAGAGAATATTTATTTTTGGTGACAAATATTGAAAATACAAACTTATAAGCTAAACTTTAAAATGGGACATCAAGAAAAGGAAATAGAGATTATCAGACATAAATATTATGTGTATGGGAATAGAGTTCTGCTATATTTGTTTATAGGCATTCACTTTTGGAAAAAAAGTCAAACACAGATTTTCATGAAATCACAGGCTCAGCAATGAAAGAAGGTTTATGAGTACCAGAAGAGGTTCAAATTGCTTCTTTCCAGGAGGTTCTTTGCACAAAGTAGACAAAGATAAGAGGCATTGGTTAGAATATGTAGGCTTTCTAGAGCACTCTGTGTTCATGATAAGTAAAAGGCACTTCCCTGTAACTGTTCTCTTTATATCTATTTAAACATGTATCTCACTGTATTGCAATGATTAAATTAATATTTTTTCACCCAATGAAGATAAAATTGTAATGAATTAAAGAAAGTTAGGTAAGACATATTTCCTCAAGCTCCACTCTGAATATTCAACTTTTAGAGAAGAGAGAAAGAATCACTGTTCCTTGGCTTGGAGTTCTTGTGTTACTGACACAAGCACCAACAGCTTTCTGTGTCTGCACGGATATTTACACATGGGCCAAGCCTGGCTTACTGGTGATGTGTCAGGCATGGCTGAATGATTCACTGAGTGGAATTTACACAAGTTTTCTTACTTCCTTTCTTTCATGTCTACATGGCATGAAGTAGAAAAATATACTTGATTAAAGGATCTTCCAGCCTTGCATTCCCACAGTCAAATGAAGAACAATGGTAGAATTCCTTTTCTTAGGTTTCTTTAAATTTTTGGATTTCCTCTTCAAATAATTTGATTTTTGATAATCCCCATGTTCAATAAAAAATTACTTTGAAGAAATAAACTAGGTCAGGAGGGAAGGAGTGAGCAAGTCAGCATGGTTTCTTTATCTTCGCTCTAGTATTATTCATACAATATAAAAAGCAGATTCAGAACGAAAATTGAAGTGACTCATACTGAACTATAAATAAACTTGTTTCCTATTTTCTGAAATGTACTGAAAAAGAACACGATGAAGTTCATGATAATCTATAAATCATGAATAAATCTTTCTTGTTTTAGTTATAGGAAAGCTTTATGTTTCTGGTAAAACCAACTTATTATTTTCTTAACATGTCTTTTTTAATTACTTCTTTTTAAAAAAAGATTTATTTTATTTTATACAAGAACCGGGGTACAGGCCAGAAGCATGGGAGAGTGAGAGAATTCACCAGAGACAGAGCAGGGAGCAGAACAGCAGACTGACCGAAATACACTGCTAAGGAGAGCAGCAGGCAAGACAGGAGAGGTCTGCTGTGCCATGTAGTAGCTCCCTAGCTGGCTGGGAATCAAACCTGCACTGCAGAGGCTATGGACAGCTTCACAGAGCTGCGCTCAACCCACTACGCCACCGGGGAGGCCCGTTTTTACTTATTTTCTTATTGCTGACATTGGTTTAAGACACTATATATGATTCAAAGGTATAGGTCCACACCTCTTCAAGTGTATAATACTACAGCACACCAACCGCTGACATGCCCATAGTCCTTCACTATGTTTCTTCCTCCTTTGCTCTCCACCTTCACCCACCCTCTCTGGTAGCCTAAATTTTACAGACTTCTAGTTTGTTTTTGTCTGATCCTTGACTGTGTTTCTTTAATTCCACAGATAAGTGAAACCATATGGCATTTGCCTTTCTCATTCTGGCTTATTTTAATTAGCATCATTATCTCCAGTTCTATCCACATTACTGCAAATGGCAAGAGTTCATCTCCTTTTTCATATATGAGTAGTACTCCATTGTGTATATATACCCCTTCTTCCAAAACCACTCATCTGCCCTTAGACACTTAGGTTGTTTCCATGATTTGGCTTTTGTAAATAGTGTTGCAATGACCATATATGTCAGATTAGTGGTTTTGTATTATTTGGGTAGATATCTAGGAGTGGAATTGTGGGAAATATGTAGATCTATTTTTGATATTGTAAGAAACCTCAGAACTGTTTTCCACAGGGGCTGGGGCCACTTTTTAAATAGCTAGTCATACTTTCCTTACGATCTTGTGAATAGCAAATATTTTCAATAATAAAAAAAAAAAAACAGATCATTTCACATCTCTAAACCCAAAGTACTGCTTACTGATCAAATTACACAGTGAGTTGCTACTCTGCCAAAGATTTTCTACCTTGCATAACAAATGGAACTCTTTTCTTGTAAAATAAGGAAATGAACCTTAAAGGATAAAGATAGCAAGTGAACACACATACACAGAAACAGAAACAGAAATATACACAGGTAAGTGCTGATGTGCAGATAATAATGATGTTAAAATCTGACCTCTAGGTCATTGATGGCCTATAAGCTCTTACTTGGTTGCACAAGGTATAGATCATTTCAGGTAGGTAAAAGTACCTGAATATACAAGATATACTTAACAAATGAAAGCAATCCAATTCCAATATGTGATAGCCAACATCTCCCCTCATTTCTTCCCAAGAATATGAAGGAAGGGGATTAATGTTACATTTGTAAAAGGAAGCTGACACAACTGTCATTTGTAGTTAGAGCAATCTCCCTTCCATAGGAAGCTTGAAAATATGCTGATTCTTTTTTTTAATACTATATTTGGGGGTGGTCTAGGGGTTAAGTCTCAGCACTATCACCGCTGCAGCCTGAGTTCGATTTCCAGTCAGGGAACTAATTCAGTTATGGTGCAACAGACCTTGCCTGTCTCACCGGGTGCTCCCCTCAGCAGTGTATTTCAGTCAATCTGCCTGTCCTACTCCCCACTCTGTCTCTCATGATTCCTCTCACCCTGCACCTCTGGCCTACAACTTAGGTCTTCTACACACAAAAATAATAATAATAATAATAATAAAATACTATATTTGGTTCAGGTTCCAATGTGTGGAAAGTTTATTATTTCTTTTAGGAGCTGTAAGATTTGTGACTTTGGACAAGTTAACTTTTCAATGCCTCAGTTTTCTCATCTGTAAAGTGGGGGTTATAATAACTACTTCATAGGAGTGGCATTAGTGTTCAAGAAAGTACTGCATTTGACACATCATTGTTGCTATTGTCCCTAGCATTTTACTATGGTTGTGGTCATTGTATTATTGAATATTATTAATATTTTATTATCGAGGCAACTTCTCACATGTTTACTGACTTGCTGTTGTCAGGTGGATAATTGACCAGAACTTGGGCAGAGCAGATAGTAGTGTGACTCCTAATACCCAGTTACAAATAGTGTTGAACCAAACAGTTTGCAGACATGTTCCTAGTATTCTTTATGAGGTGCTTAATCTCAAGCCTAGAGGCATGATCTGGGCTAAAGAAAATGGCAGGGTCTGGGCTTTTAAGTGAATCTGGCTTCAGGTGCCCATGGGTCCTAGGTACACATATTTAAGTGGTATGGGTCACCGTATAATTAAGAAACCAAACAAATATTCAGAAAGTACAACTGACAGCGTGTTCTTTAAATGAATAGCGCTAACAAGGCATTTGGAAAGAAATGTTCATAAATATTTAAATAGACTCTTAGGGACGTAATTAAGATTGAATTACATTAGTACGACTAATTTAGTTTTTTTTTTTTTTTCAATTACAGAAAAATCCATTTACTGAACAAAATAGTTCTGGCTTTGCCAGCTTTATATTTTGCTGCATAGTATTTTTAATTTAGCATCTTGTGTCTACCCAAGCATTTGTCAATGCTGCTAATTCATCAATAGCGGGAAAATTCAATCTACATACTAAATCAGGTAAACTTGAAGCCCCTGATTTCAGCAACTTATGTGTCATTCTTTATGTCATTTTGTTCTCTAATTGTTAGGTAGGGTCATTCTTCATTAAATTGACACATTGGTAGGTAAGAAAAAATTAGGTGAATGGCAAATAAAGGCATTGAAATTAGACTGCAGAGACTGAAGAAGAGAGTCAGATGACTGTCTGGTGACCAGCACTGGGATGGAGTTGTACTGTCATAAAATAGTTGCACTAAACATTTTCCTTGTTTTGGTTCCAACTTCTGGTTTAAGAGAACATACTTAACTATAGTGCTTCTGCTGCTATTAATTCAGATGGAATATACATTAATTCTCAAGAAACACTGCACAGTCCCCCAGTGCCCGGTGTCCTGAGCAGCTTCAGTCAGGGGTGTGTGCAGAGAACACAGAGCCTATCCTGCTGCTGTTGCCAATTTCATTACAGTTAGACACAGATGCTTTAATATGCAGCAATAATGTGTTTTTTTAAAATTTACCAGCAAATCTGATGAGTTTTATTGCATATTTTAGTGTTAGCTCAGTTTTACAGATATGTCAAAATACATAAATGATTTTAATTATTAATTTTAAACAGGTACAGAATATATTAGGTTGGAAAGTTGGCTAATTTTTGGAAATTTATTTTATGAATTCCTTTTATTGCTTTTTGACCAATGTGTGAAAATAGTTTTCATCATTTCAATTAATATTTTTTTTGTCTGAAATTGTATATGCTTTCTATTCTTTTCTGTTTTTACTGAACAATAGATTTCCTGATTATGTATGGTAAGATTTTCAAGTAATTCATTGCATTGGCGATTTTAAAGTAATTCATTGCCTTGGCAATGGTGTTCAGTCATATGAAAACAAAGAACATTTAGGCTCACAAATTAATGTTCAAATATTACTTCCTTTGATACAAAATCTCTTCTTATTTACTTGCAAATATGTAATAGTATGGTCAGGTCACCTAATGACCTTACTTACATTTTGAAAAGGTAGAGGCTGGAGGCACTTTTAAATTACATTTTACACATACAGAAACTGAGTTCAGAGTTCAAGGTTGAGATCTGGGCTTAGGGTTGGGTTCTAATCCCTGTTTTTCGATTTACTGACAATGTTGTCTTGAGCAAGCTATTTACCCAAACAATTCAGGATTATGACTGTAAAGTAGTAATAATAATGCATGTATCTATCATACAGTTCTTGGGGTGTTGAAAGGAGGTGATCTATGGCTGGTGCAAAATGAGCATTTAATAAAGGGTAGTGACTAGCACAGGCCCCAAAAGTGCCCTACCGTGATTTTGTACCCACTTATTCCCTTATTTCCAAAAGATTCTTCATAATTTATGTCTCATTTGTCCCATCAATTTCTCCCTATTCACCAGAATTTCTCTTTACCACCTTCACACTACAAACACATATTCATTCATTTGAATGCAAGTGAACAAAAACAAGTTAAAAAATAAAAACAAGGGCCTCCCCTGGTTAAGCGCAGCGCTGTGAAGCTGTCCGCAGCCTTCTGCAGTGCTGGTTCGATCCCAGCCAGCCGGCGAGGGTCCCCATGGTGCAGGAGACCTCTCCTATCTCGCCTGCTGCAACCCTCAGCAGTGTATTTTGTCAGTCTGCCTGTTCTGTTCCCCACTCTGTCTCTGGCGAATCCTCTCACCCTCCCATGCATCTGGCCCATACCCTGGTTCTTGCATAAATAAATAAATAAATCTTTAAAAAAATAAATAAAAAATAAAAAAATAAAGTTAAAAAAATTTAAAATTCTGTACACAATTTAAAACAAACAATTAGCAAAATAATTGTCACAAGGTGTAAATTATTGTGCCCTCTCTTACTTGCTAAAGTTATTAAGTCAACTTACTATGTTAGTATAATCTATATCACTACCCATCAGTTTAAAAATAATTACAAGGTGGGTTTTTAAAAGCACCTTTTTAATTAAGTAATGAAAAGTATTAAAAAAAAAAAAAACAAAGCAAAGACGTAGGAGGACAAGAGTTAAGAAGAGGGGGCCTCCCTGGTGGCACAGGGGTTAAAGACAGCACTATCAAGCTATTGTCATTCACTGCAGCATGAGTTCAATTCCCTGAAGGTGACCCATATGGCTCAGCAGACCTCTCCTGTCTCGCCCGCTGCTCCCCTCAGCAGTGTATTTCAGTAGATCTGTCTATTTTGCTCCCCACTCTGTCTCTGGTGAATTCTCTTACCCCTCCCCCTCGCCCCCCGCACCTCTGGCCTACACCCCAGTTCTTGTATGCATAAATAAAAAAATCTTTAAAAAAAAGAGTTAAGACGAGGAAGAGAAAGGAGGGAGACACACTGAGGAATGAAGTAGGGAAGGACAGGAGAGGGGGAGGGTGGGAGAAAGGGAAGGGAATCTAAACTTACAATCCACGTTTTATCCTATCCTGTAACTAGTTTTGAGCTCAAAGGCAACCTCTTTAAATTTGTCTCTTTAATTACGTTCTTTTCTTCTTTAGGCCAAATACAGTACTAATACTGCTGCTTTTTATTTTTATTTTTTAAGTTTCATAATTCTTATTTGTTTTATAGCATGGAAGTAAGAATTAGTTTTGTTCCCCCAACCCAGACACTCATCTACCAGCATGTTGTATTTTCTTCAACAGTAGGAGATCTGAATGCCTCCCCCAGCGAGCCCCCCCTTTATTTATTTATTTTTAAAGATTTATTTTTTATTTATACAAAAACTAGGGTACAGGCCAGAGGTGCAGGAGGGTGAGACGATTCACCAGAGACAGAGCGGGGAGCACAACAAGCAGACTGACTGAAATACACTGCTGAGGCGAGCAGCAGGTGAGATAGGAGAGGTCTTTAGCACCATGTGGGTAGCTCCCTGTCTGGCTGGGAATTGAACCAGCACTACAGAGACTGAGGACGGCTTCACAGTGCAGCGCTCAATCACCTGCACCACTAGGGAGGCACCCCACCCACTTCTAAACTACCAAGGAAGCTTCCAGGCCTTCTGCTCATATTGAGGCTGCATGCACAGGCCTGTGTGCCCCTGCCACCACAGCCATGGCCCAGTATGTGCTTTCTCTATGCCTCTTCCACCTGTGACTTCTCTCTGGCATCTGATCCCACATCCCTGGATCTGAGTCTCCTTTCTTGGTTATTCTTTGAAGGTTGCTCAGCCTACAGCAGTTTCTTGGGAAGTGACACATGGGAAGGAAATTTTTTTAAGTACTTGTAAGTCTCAAAATAACTTGGTAATATCTTGATTTCTACTTCATATTTGGCTATGGAGTTTGGGGCTGTAAATCAGATTGTCCAACTTCAGAAGGTCTGCACCTTTGTATTGGGTCGCTTGGGTTTGCATTAAAAAAAAAAAAAAAAAAAACATGACTTTTAAAGCTATGTTGTTTGGGCCACAACCAGCTTTATTTTTTCTGCCTGGGATTTTTTTTATATATATATTTTTTATATTGCTGTATTCTGAATAACAGGGTGAATGTTTTACTCCTGGGCTGTGGTTATTGCTAAATCTCTTTACAGATATTTCTTTTAAAAGCTTGTCCCAAGTTCTACATTCCTACTAGCTGTCTTCCCCAAACTTCTGCTGTCATTATTATTATTTTTTTAATCTCAATTCACCATTCCATTTTTCTTCTCAAGGCTTCTTAAATTTTCATTGAAAGAGCAAGGATGGGGCCTCCCCTGGTAGTGCAGGCGGTTGAAGCTGTCTGCAGCCTCTGCAGCACTGGTTGGATCCCGGCCGGCCTGGGAGAATCCCACATGGCGTGGCAGACAACTCCTGTCTCGCCCGCTGCTCCCCTCAGCAGTGTATTTAGTCAGTCTGCCTGTTCTGTTCCCCACTCTGTTTCTGGTGAATCCTCTGACCCTCCCGCAAATCTGGTCTATACCCTAGTTCTTGTATAAATAAGTAAATCTTAAAAAAAAAAATTAAGGTGGGATAGAAAAATGGTTTTAAATCGTTTACCTCAAAAATGCAGTTTTTATGATCAAAAACGAGAGAACAAGGAGGAAGGGCCATAAAACAAACCTGAA
Organism: Talpa occidentalis; assembly: GCF_014898055.3. Classification (NCBI taxonomy): domain Eukaryota; kingdom Metazoa; phylum Chordata; class Mammalia; order Eulipotyphla; family Talpidae; genus Talpa; species Talpa occidentalis. The sequence continues at coordinate 91,639,994 of NW_023601322.1, read as the reverse complement.
TTTATGTTAGATATCAAACATCCACATTTGAATCAAGATTACTCTGTAATGTGACATTAATGTTTCTGATTTAATAATTCTGGTTGCAAAATTAAAATACAAAGTCTAGGGGCCTCTGTGGTGGCACAAGGGGTTAAGATGCAACCTATGAAGCTGTCCACAGCCACTGCAGCATGAGTTCGATCCCCCACCAGGGAGCTACACACAAGGTATAGCAGACCTCTCCTGACTCACCCGCTGCTCCTCTCAGGAGTGTATTTCATCAGTCTGCCTGTTCTGTTCCCCACTCTGTCTCTGGTGAATCCTCTCATCACCACCCCACACTGCTGGCCTGTACCCCAGTTTTTTTATACATAAATAAATAAATCTTTAAAAATATACAAAGTCTAAATTCGTTAACTTGGTTTATATTTTTACTGTAGGATGGATTGGAAATATAAAATACACTTAAAATTATTCCTAGCCCATGTATGGCAAATTCCTATTTCACCATAGAGTTATCAGTACAAAAAAAAAAAAAAAAAGTAAATTATCTCATGACACATAAATGGAGCTAAAGTTCAAGAGACTGTTGATGGTGAATATTTTAACCTTTGGGTAACCAATTTATATCACAAGTAGGCAGCACTACGAGTCACACTCTTAAATGATGATCTCTGACTTTTGCTCATTTTGAAATAATTTGGAGGATAAAAAGACAATCTTCCTGAAATATATCATCTACTCCCTTACATTGAAGAGTGACAGAACACACAAAAAAATTATTACAAGAAATGTGGTAAGATTATGCATACTGTTCCTTTTGAGGAGAAATAGAGGATGTTTTATTTTTTCCTCTGCATTTTTATTAAACAGCAAATTCTTTTATAAATGATAACTTAATGAAAATTATACCTAAGCAGTGGTCTTAAAATAATTAAGCAATGTTTTTTAGTATATGAAATGTTTTAAAATTTGGAATAAATAAAAATAATTTAATTCATATTTTTTATGACAGTTACAGAATTATATTAATTAATGTATGGCCACATTTTTCTATGAGGTAAGCATGTTTATAAAACAATATTTAGTTTGACAAGACTTTTAAATTTTAATCTTCCCAAATGGTTTACAGTGGTTTGTATTGTGATTATAATTATTATTGATAATTACTAATAAATAACATTGTTGAAAATCTTTTTATTGGCCATTCATGTTCAAATTATTTGTCTACATTCCATTGGTTTATGTTTTATTATTTTGAGTTATGACAGATCTTACATATTTTGAATGCAATTTTTTTATCACACTAATGTACTGTGCTTGCTTTGTGTGTGGTCTTGTCTTTGTATATTTTGTTTATATATTTGTCTTTGTATATATTGTATATTAGTCTTTGTATATATTGTTTATATATTATTTGTTTACTTATTGTTGATGGATCTTTCAAAGAATGGAGGGTTATTATATACTTATATGTTTTTCTCCTATGGTTTATTTTGCAACCTATTTACAAAACAAGCATATATATGAAGGTATTTTCTCCAAAAGATTCTTTCACAGACTTTAGAGCTTTGAAGATTTTTTTTTCACAGATCATTCTTTTCAGTGCTTTATTTTCAGCCCTTTTGAGATTACATCTCTTGTTTTTTGCCTTTAATTGTTGATGTTGACCTGTCAACTTCATCATTGTCTCTATGACTGTGTTGTACCTCTGTGACTCACTTTAGGAATTCTTCCTGTAATTAGGTGTTAGCAGTTTTTCTCTGATTATCAAATGTCCCTGAATTTCTATTGAAGATTCGTCTGGTTATTTTCTGTTGTTCTCATTCATTAATATTTTTTTTTCTCCTTAATCACCACTATAATTATTCTCTGAGTTGCTAACTTTAATTCTTTGCTATATCACTGTAGAATTTCAATTTGATACTTTAGAGTTCTCTGGATATTTTTTTTAAATAATTTTGAGTCTGCAAATTATAGTTATCGTGAAGTTTGTCTTTAACACTTCACATATAGATCCTCAGAGTCTGCTTCCATTTTATTTCAGCCTTTGTTTCAACTACTGTTGTTGTTTTTCTGGTGGTTCATGTACTTTGTCATTGCATAGTGGACAAGGTCTATGAAAAATACTGGTGACATTTTAAGAATCCTATTATCTTCTTCGAGAGGGAATTTAGTTGTGTTAATCCCCGATTGAAAGAGACATAAAAGGTGAAACTGACTTGACTGGGGCTTACATAATTAGAATTTTCTGTAGTTTACTGTTCTTCTTGGGTAGTGTTTTGGGTGTCAATTTTTCAACTTGGATTTCTTTATTTGATAAATAGGTCCCTTTTTTTATGCCTCAATTCTCAAATATAATGCATACCTCAATGTGAAACTGTGCTTCTCTCCCTAAGAAAGATTTAGGTACTTATTCCTGTTACAGGAATACTACCTTCCTGTATTTCTGCAAATATATTGTAGTATTGTAACAAAGTATTTGCAAACATTTCTTCTTCCTAGATTCTAAATTCTTTGAAGATAGGAATGTGTCTTCTCATTTTTAGATACAAAATACTTAGCTTTGTATTTAGTATTTTAAAACAGCAATGTATGAGTGTATAGATTTATTTCATTTGAGTACATAATTTTTGAGCTGCTATATTTTGCTATGTACCTATGTTCCTAGAGAGAAACAGATGAATAATATCTATTCTACACCTTCTAGTATTTTCACATTGTATGGAATTTGAGCAGAAATGTATCATGGCTATATTAATAGTGTACTGAATATTTACAAAATTACATTGGAAACAGAGAGATAAATGCTGAATTTTCCTGAAGAGAAGATAGTACTAAGAATTATTTCCCAAAGGAAGTATTACTTGAACTAAATTTAAAGGCTACACATGAAAGACATTTTTAAGGTAAGGTGTAGACATTATCAGGTTTAAGAACAGTCAAAAGTAAGGAAATGAGGAGAAGACTGGGTATTTGGAAATGACTCTTGGACGCTAAGAAAGTTGGGTAGAGACCAGATCACTGCAGCGTTTTATGCCATGATAAGGGATTTTATCGTCCTTTTTGATAAAAGGACTGCTTGCTGAGGGGAGAAGCATTATCACAGATACAGTTTTTAAATAAAATTTTAATTATAATATGAAAGTTAAGGGTACACAAAAGGCTTTATAACACATTTGGCAAAAATAATGAAACCTTAACTAAGGTAGTGGGGATGGAGAAGAGAAGGTAGGATTAAAATATATTTATGATTTTTTTTTAAAATCAAGATTCTTAAGGCCTCCCTGGTGGTGCAAGGTGTTAATTAAGCACACACTGTGAAGCTATTGGCAGCCTCTGCAACCTGAGTTCCATCCCAGCCAGCCAGGGAGCTATCCACATGGCACGGCAGATACCTCCCCTGAGCAGTGGATTTCAGCCAGTCTGCCTGTTCTGCTCCCCACTCTGTCTTGGTGAATCCTCTCACCCCTGCCCCCACCTCTGTCCTATACCCCGTTCTTGTATGTATAAATAAATACAATTTAAAAAAAAAAATGGTTCTTAAACTCTCCTGAGTATTTCGCTGTTGCTCAACTAGGAATATCTTCACAAGTGATATTTTGACTGATGCTATGTTTATTTGTTCACTCATTCACTTATTCCTTCACACAGTTGATTAATGTCTATTTCCTACTCCATATAGTCAGGCACAGTTCTATTTACTCGGAATTCAGCAGTGAAATAAATATCAATAAAATTCCCTTCTATCATGGAGTTTATATTTTGATAGAAAATAAGGAGGTGGCATGTTAAGAACTGACATTTTGGATATAGAACATGTTCGGCCCATGCGGTCATATTAATTCTCATCATGTCACATTAAGGTAAACTGATGGGCATAATCATATAGCAGGTTCCTGTTATATTTTGTATCCCCTTATTTTTAACTTCATAAGTTTCAGCAAATCCTTTCTTCTTTGCCTTAGGAAATTAAAGGGTAGGTCTCATGGCTAAATGGACATGATTTATATATCTAATTAACTTTAGACCTATTGACAGCAGAGTAAGGTCTCCTGGTATTGATATACTGCTGAGAGGGGACATATATTTTCTTCCCAGTGGTAAACTTCAGCTGCCTCTCACCATGTTCAGTGCCAAATTCTGACAAGTCAGTTTATAAGAAATGACACTAGACATTGCTAGCACATAAAAGATAATTAAAACTCACACTGAGAAAGGTGCTAGTATCATTTAGACTGACAGCCAGCTGTACCTATGCCAGCCACTGTCATTAGGGGTGATTTTTACCTTTTTTTTTAAGCACATAACTTTGAAATTGATTCAGGCTGAAAGGCAAAGTTTAGGTTTATGCATATCAGTTAGTCATCCTCTCTTTCCATAGGCACTGCATGAAGTGCCAAGGGTGATGAATCGAAACTCCACTTTTCTTCTTTCTTTGAATGAAATTAAAACCTTAATTTTTTCAGAATCTACTGGAGTGCCACATGGTAATAAAATTTCAGATTTTAATATTGCAGCTGTGAACAGACACCAAGAAGGCTCTTGGGAAGGTTCTTTCTGAAGCTGGTCAATAACGACTGTATTGGACTTGTGAGTATTTACCACAAATAGTGACTCAGAATGAAAAAGTCACTTCTACTATGTTTTGCTTAATTTAGATAATTATGCTCTATTTAAATTTTGAGCTCTTTTCTGCCACAGATGCACAATTCAATATTTAAAACATACCCTTACAGTTTATTGTTCTTTGTACATTATCTTGTTAAAATAATATTGATTAGTACTGAGAGAACCAATCTTGTTAGAGGGCAAATGAAAGGTACTCCAAAGCCCCTGGTGCAAGTCCAAGTCTCTGCTCCCTGTGCCTCTTCCAAGTCTTCTTCCAAGTTTTCTCTTCATGTTATCTTCTCCAAGTCTTGGACTTGCACCAGGGATATAGGGACATAAAAGGAAAAACTTCAGAAAGACACGGGGAAGCTGACTGTGATCTTGGCTACTCCCTGAATTGAAAATGCCCCCATTTTCATCTGCAGAGGATGACAACTCTGTCCAACTAACAAGATCTAAATTCACATATATCCAAGTTTTCTTCACCTATTGCAATCGCACCATTTCTAGATTGTCCTCAGTAGTGCTTATATATATTATAACCCCCAAATTTCCTAGTCTCTACTAGTTTTTAGGTCCAAGATAAAATAACTTATTTTTTTAAGAGACATAATGGGCAGGATGGTCTCATAGACAGTCAGTCTTTCTCCCTGAATGATCTTAGTTCTTTGAAATCATGATAATTCTATTGCCCACTGCTTTCTGAAGCATCTTCTTTTTTCTTGAGTTAATAGCAAAATACTGTGCAACCATTATTATCACACGATCCTCTCAAGGCTGAGCTCTCAGAGCAGTAGTACACACTGGCCTCCTATATCTGTGGGCTATGTATGTGTGACAGAGTATATAGGTGGAGAGCATGCACATACTTAGATATTTTAGTTAAAAACCATTAAATAAACTTTAAAATATGTGCTTACTTAGTAAATTGACTAGTATGACTTCACAACAAATGAACAACACACATGTAAACAAGGAAACTTTGAAGCTCAGTCACTGCATGCAATGTTGGTAATGTGTTGTTAATTGTGACTTCCAGCAGAACCAGACATTGGAACAAAAATGATAAGAAAAAAGGTCCGTAGATGGTCCATAGATGGTGCTAGAAGGAATTATGCTCAGTGAAATAAGCCAGAAGGAAGAAGAAAAATATTGGATGGTTTCACTTATAGTGGGGATATAAGGGAACCAAATAAGACACCAGTGTAAAAAAATACTAACAGTACAAAACACAACATAGCAAAACCGGACAATTATAAACCAGAGACATCCTGCAGGGGAGGGGCAGGGAGAGGGATCAGAGGGAGGGAGGGAGGAGCACAGGGGACTGAGGTGATGGTGCACGGGTGCCTTGGGGAAGGAAACTCTATGGGGACTACACCTGAGGGGGTGGCAGAAGCAAATATTAATAATTTCTACGTCTCTTCCCAAGCACCTTCACAGCTCAAATCCTCCCTAAACTCCAGCACAGTGGCCCTTTGTGATGTTAAGCTTGGTACAAACTACAAAGTCCCCAGTATTTACCATAGTGGCCATTTGTTTTGATGTGACAATATCAGAGATGGAGAGAATCAATTCCCTCAGGTTGGAATGCTACGTATTCTGCACTGTTGATGGCTACAGGCTTTGGCATGCCAGACCTGAGTGCCAGAATCGGAGTTACAGAAATACCTGGAAGTTCTAGATTAACTGCATTTAATATATACATCTCTGTGTGTGCGTGTGTGGTGTGTGTGTGTGTGAGATAAATAGCCTCTAAATCTCAGGCCCCAGGGAGGGAACCATTCCATTACAGCCTTTCTGCAAAAGATCTTTCCTGCAAATGCAGCCTCTGTTCCTCAGTCTGCCTCTGTCTCACACAGCACATTGAAGCAACATTCCCCTTTGCATTATGGCCTCTTGTTTATGTCTTCCTGCCAAGCTTCTTCCTCAGCTCGTGATAATTTCCCCAGGGCCTCACTACTCCTGCCTTCCTAGGAGTCCTGCCCTACCTCCCACGCTTCTGGCATTCAAGCAGGTGCTTGTTTGAAACTGCTTGAGACAATATAAATTCTACCCTGAAGAGCTTCTGGATACCATACCATGCAAGTGAAGATAAGCAGTAAGTAAGGTTTTGGGTGTTCCAGAACAGCCTATGACTTGTAAGAAGTTTCTCAAATTTCTACACTGCATAGCCCACTGGGAAGAAATCTAGTGAGACCTATTACCTAATTCTATAAACCATTGCAGGTACTTTTGCTTTTGCAGCCTGAGGAAATGTTGCCAAATATAATTTAAGCACCTTGCCTCAAAGGAGATAAGAGCAGTGTGATGTAAAAATCAATTGCAATGTCTTACATCCCTGCACTCAGTGTCGCCATCTTACTCATCCAATCCTTTTCATGTATGTAAATTCCAAAACTATCATTTATTAAAGAAGCTATATTACTATGGAACCATTCATTGGAATTAAAATTTGTAGGACATACACTTGCATACAAATTAGATTGGGCTCAAATTTAAGTATGCATATTTTCACATAACTTCCTGCAAAAATCAATACAATTGGCTATGTTCCTAAATAAAACTTCTTCAAAATTTTGGATTTTGTTCCCTCTACCATTTATAGAGAAATTTTCCACCCAGTGCGAGGGTGAAAGACAGCAACGGAAGTGAGGTTTAACAGGAAAAGGAACAGTAAGAAATTCTGTTTTATTAAGATTCTGTTTCTAAGATGGCTATGAGGTAACAAATATAGTTTTGATATTAAGAAAGTGTTATATAGGAATTGATTTATAAATAGTGCTTAATGTATGTTTTAATCTATATAACCTATTTTAATGTCAAAATGATTTGCTGCATCATGAGAGTAAGAACATTATCATCATTTACAGAGGAACCAAATACCAAAACCAGGCAGTCACCACAAAAAAATAAAACTATAGACCAGTTTCCCTGATGAACATAAATGAAAAAAATCTCAATAGTGTTTTAGCCAACTGAATTAAAAAATGCATTAAAAGGATCACACACCATGACCAAGTGGGATTCATCCCAGGGACACAGTAGCACATAGTCATAGTAGTACAAAACTTGAACTCTGCGTAGAAATTTATTTTATTTTATTTCTCAGGCTTTAATTTTAGATAATCATATTTTAATTAGGGATGTTCATTGTGTTTTTGGAAGAATTAGACAAAAACTAATTTTGCAACTGGATATAACAGAAGCAAGTTTTCTTTTAAAATTTTTTTTGTTGTAGAACTGGGTTTAAGATGCAGCACTATGAAGCTACCCACAGCCACCGCAACACGAGTTTGATCCCCAGCCAGGGAGCAATCCACAGGTGCAGCAGACCTCTCCTGACTCGCCTGCTGCTCCCCTCAGCAGTGTATTTCAGTCACCTGTTCTGCTCCCCGCTCTGTCTCTGGTGAATCCTCTCAACATCTCCCCTCTAGCCTAAACCCCAGATCTTGTAAGCATAAATAAATAAATCCTAAAAAAAAGAAACACCTGAACAGTGACTATCACTAAGAGAATGCTTTGCTTTTATGTGGCAGATGGCTGAGCCCATTTAGAGCATGCAGACTTGGGGGTCTCAAGGTACCCCTCATTCTTCCCAGTTACAGTAGCAAAGCATGAGTCTGAATAATATTTTTTGTATTCTTACAAACAATACATTTGTAATTCATATGTGTTTGGCTCTTCTGCTTGTAGATTTTGCCTTTAAACTTGAGCCTGAATTTTTACTGTGCACTTGCTTAAGAGCCGCTGTGAACGAACCAGCTTTCTTCTTGCTCACACATATCCAGCAAAAATCCCCACAAAAGATCTCTTTAAAAGAAGTCTATTGGGGCCTCCCTGGTGGCACAAGGGGTTAAGCGCCGCACTATGAAGCAATCAGCAGACCTCTCCTGTCTCACCCGCTGCTCCCCTCAGCAGTGTATTTCGTCAGTCTGCCTGTTCTGTTCCCTGCTCTGTCTCTGGTGAATCCTCTCACCCCCTGCATCTCTGGCTTGTACCCCAGCTCTTGTATGCATAAATAAATCTTAAAAAAAAAGAAATTTAGAGGGTTATAAGGCAAAACATAAGTTTATAAACGGGGGTGGGAAAAGGACGGAAGTGGAGAACATTTCTGAGGAATGGCCTCTATACCTCAACCTTATCTGGTCAGATTGACAGTTCTGACCACCCCTTGTGTAAGGATAAGGAGTCTGTGATTATTTGCAGATTAGGTAACATGTACTAGGACAGCCCATTTGCAGATCAGTATTTGTTGGCAGGGTGAAAGCTTGGCCACACAGAGAGAGGAAATGAAGTGACTCTATGACTAAAAAAGTCCCCAAGTAATACACACTAGTCTAGAAATCAGAATATTGTGGTTCTTCCACAAATAAGCACTGAGTCTAGATTCTATGAAACTGTGAAGAAAGCATGATTTTCAGTACCTATGATATTTGCTCTACAGCTACTCCTATTAAATATAGTTCTACACTGCTTTATTTTCCTTATTACAGTAATTATTACAACTATTATATTTTGAATAAATCATTAATCAATAACCCTTTAGAAAATTCCCATTATATAAGAAATTTCAATTATCTATAAGAAAAAATTAATTATATAAGCATCCAAGTCATAAATGCTATGAAAGACATGTTTCTGAAAGACAGATACAAAGGCTGTAAGCAGTTAAAATTCTCTTACATTTTCAATTCTCACCCATCACTGTACTTCTTGATTTCATCCTCTCTGTTCTACTAACACATGAAAATTCAAGTAGGGTGACTGTATAGGGATAATGAAAAGTTTTCATCCATAAAACTTTCTACTCCATTGCTTTTTCATCCATAATGCAACCTTTTCTGGGTCTCTGGTCTGTCCCAATGGTTGTCAAAATGATTGATGAAACTGTTGCTTGAAAAATATTTAGGAGCTTGGCTCCTTGAGTTTGTGGACAAGAGAGCAATGAAAAGCCATGTGAATATGACTAAACTATACTCCTGGTGGGCCAAAAACACTGCAAATTTGTATCACATACTTATTAAACAAAGTATTACTCAAAACCAATTTTGAGCAGGAAATGTTAAGTTTTGGATTGGTCTTGGCTTGATTTTTTATGGTGATTCAGGGCTGTACCACGTTTGTGTACTTAGTACCCTGAGGCATTTAAAAATCACACAGAGGTCTCATCAAAGTAAAATGCTCCCCTATAATCTAAGGGTCCCATATTTGCTATTAAGTTAGAGTTCAATTTACATAAACCTCAATTACAAGTTTGTTTTGAAGTTAATTGGCATTACCTTTTTTTAAACAAGCTTCAAGGAAAACATAAAACTCTAGACAATTCAAAAACTATAGCAAACTTCAAACAGATGTACTTCACACTAGTTTTTGTACTTTGTTGTCATTTCCATGAGTATTTGGCATCGTATCTAAATATATAATTTTACTAATATATTATTAATGAAAAAATAGAAAAAAACATTTAATGTACCTTTTATCAATGATTCAAAGCAAAGGCAGCATTTAATTGAAAGTTAAAATGTTGTTGGTTGGCACTATGGAGAGCTGTGTGGAGATTTCTGGGCCTACTAAACATAGAGCTTCCATAGGATCCAGCAATTCCACTACTAGGTATAACTCAAAGGACACAGAAACATCAATTCCAAAGAGCACCTGCACCCCTATGTTTATAGCAGCACTGTTTACAATAGCTAAGCTTTGGAAACAACCCAAATGACCAAACATAGATGACTGGATCAAGAAGATGTGGTCCATATACACCATGGGATATTACTCAGCATTCAAAAAAGATAAACACATGCCATTTGCAGCAACATGGATGGCGCTGGAAGCGATCATGCTCAGCAAAATAAGCCAGAAAGAAAAAGAAAAATACCGGATGGTCTCACTCATAGCAGGAATGTAGAAAACTTAAATAAGGGACCAGGAAAATAAATAACTATAACAAAGTGAAAATCAAAATCAACAAACAACTATGAACCAGAGACACTCTATGGGGAGTAGGGGCAGGGAGGGGTGGGATTGGGGTCAAAATATTGGGGGTTGCAATTGTATGGGGAATATAAAAATAAAATTTATATAAAAAATGTTGTTGGTTGGGTTATTTAGGTCAGCTTCTAAATAACCGTTTTTAAAAGTCTATGCAAGAACTGATTATGTTAAAAATTGGTGATTATCTTCAATGTTGTATTTATCTTTAAACAAAACGTGAAAAATAGTCATCAGAGATTTTATAATTATTTTATACTTATTTTTGCACCTCAAATTAGTCACCTCGAATTGCACTAGTATGATATCATCTCAAAGTCATTCTGCACAAATCCCCAGAGATGAACATTGAGACAGCCTCTGTCTCAATCTGTCTTTGATTCTATAATTAATCTGTTACACTCTAAATTTTCATGACCTATGTGGACACTAGCCTGAGTCTCTTAAAGTCTAGTCAATAGTCATTTCTCTATTCTATTCCTTTCTCTATTATTCTATTCTATTAATTTGTCAAAAACATGTGGGTTGTTCATTCAGTTCCTGAATCAAATGCTTACTATTTTCCTGGAACTCAGTACTAGAGTTACTGAGAAAAAGAATATTTGCTGCCTAGAAGGTCAATATCTCAAGGGAGAGTTGGGGATATAAAGGAAGAGTTTTAACAGTGGCATTAGAAAACAATATTCACATTGCTGTTTCCCATCGAAATAAAATCACATTATTTAGCTTGATTTAGAAAAAAACAGATAATCCATTCTTTTCTACAAGTAGATGGGTGTCCTAAAACCTTGTCAGAAATGAAATCATAATACAGAATATTTTACTTTTCCTTTATGTTTCCTTGAAATATCATAATTAGGTATTTATTTCTTGATGGGATGATGGATATGTTTAACAGTATGTCATTAAAGCTCATTAGAATGACTAAAATCCATGAAATAATTTAAAACTGAAAATTATAATCCTAATCATAGAACAGTGTGTCTGAAATCACCCTGAAAGATGACCCTTTTAAATACTCTCTTGTCAAATCCTTTTTAACATCTCAAGTTAAATATAAGAAAATTTTTTTTTAGCTTACAAAGGACTTCTCCAGATATTTTTATTTTCTCTTCAAATTATTGTTAGGTGGGGAAAGCAGATATCACTCTAACTGTGTCAACAGATTTTAGAGATTTAAAAACTTGGCAGAACAAAAGAATTTTCTTAACACCTAATCCAGTGTATTATTATGCACACTATATTTAAAACAAGGTCTGAGAAATATTAAATTACTTCCATAGAAATGAAGTTATTTACTTTTTAAATAAAAACAATTAAATTGGTATAAATGGATTCTAACTTGTTTGTAGGTATACAAATATTAAATATAAAAGTGTTTTTCAATAAAATGAGTGTATTTAAAATCAACATGGAAATTATGAGAAAACCCTCTGGAACAATGCCTATCATTTGGTTGAAAGTTAACCACACTGTCTTGAATAAGTGAATGGGTTATATTGTTTCTTCTTTCTCTCTGCACAAGAGAACAGCATCCAGGAGCTGACCCAGTACTACTACGCCAGCCACAAGTCTGAGATGCTGTGTGGGAGCACAAGGCCTCTCCTAGGGTACATCAGCAATTTCACAAGAACACCAGTAACACACAGGGCCTTTCTATGATTGTGGTGGGTCAAAAACAAGATCACTGTGAAATAATGTTTGGGACAGAAACAAAATCGAGAATATTGTCCACAACACATAAATGAATAAATATATCCACAACAAATATGTGTGTGTTTGTATACAGTATTTTTCAACTTTTAGTTACAGTGGATTCTCTCAAAATCTTTTTAACTAGTAAAGTTATAGGAAGAACAGAATAAACATCTCTAGAGATTGGTGAATTTGAAGGTTAGCACGGGAAGGTATTATAAGTAAAGACATGGGAAAGATACAGTACATCAGTAGAGACAGGGAGAAAAATCCCTCAACATAAACTAAAGCAGAAGACTTATCTGAGAGAAAAGTAAATTAGATTTATGAAGAGCAGCATTTATATATATATATATATATATATATATATAAATTTTATTTTATACATTATTTACATCATTTTTCATTTTTGCACAATGTATGCATTTTCATCTTGGTTATGATTCTAATACAGTAAAAATCAAAATCAACAAGCAACTATAAATCAGAGACACACTACTGGGGGCTGGGAGGGAGGAGGGCGTAGGATCAAAACAAGGGGGGCTGGGAATTGCATGGGGACTATAACCAAGATGAAGAGCAGCATTTCACAGAGTCATGATATAAGCAATTAAAAATAAATCAGTTAATTTCGATATGGCTTAGTATTTCTGATTGATCTTCCAGAGCTGCTGTTGATAATATATCAAGAATCAATTTAGCATTCTGTTGAAAACAAAGTTTATAATACTCATTTAATGGATTTTGATGCCTCAGGCAGCACAGTGATGTAAAAATGATTAAAATGTGCCACATTTCTGTGTAATCAATAAAATTTCTCTCTAAAATTGGCTAGAATCTAAACAGTCCTGAGAAGCCTTGACTATGCAGTATCTATAGAATTGCAAATAACCATCTACCATTAGACATCTCATTCTCCAGTTTATTAGTACTGATAGAATCCAATCCAATCCAAAGTCATCATTCAATAAAAAAGTAAACTAAAAAGTATATATCAAAACCCTACCATAAGTATATAAAATTTTGGAAAATGATGACACAGTATGCATAGCTGTGTATTTAAGATAATAACAATGTTCTCTAACCCTTGATTTATTTATTGAGATAACACTAGTTTAGAATACTATATATAATTCAGAAATATTGGTTCACACCTCTTTTAAAAGGGCTGGTGAAGGGCCTCCCTGGTGGCACAGCGGTTGAGCGCTGGGTTGCGAAGCTGCCCGCAGCCTCTGCAGCGCCGGTTCGATCCCCGGCTGCTCCCCGGCCACCGGAGGAGGGTCCCACATGGCGTGCAGACCTCTCCTGCCGCCCGCTGCTCCCCTCAGCAGTGTACTTCGGTCCTTCTGCCTGCTCTGCTCCCCGCTCTGGCTCTGGTGAATTCTCTCACCCTCCCGCGCTTCTGACTGTACCCAGTGCTTGTATAAATAAATAAATAAATCTTTAAAAAAAAAAAAAAAAAAAAAAAGGGCTGGTGAATCAATTACAAATTTGGGTATATAAAAGAGAGTAAAAAAATCTATTAGCTGTATTATTTAAAGGTAAATTCTAAATATAACAGTAATTATGAGATTTTTTACTTTCTTCTCAAAGAAAATAAAACTGAACTGGATAACACTAATGTGGCACCATAAATTACTTTTAAGTGTTTGTGAATGCATTCATGTATTTCACAAAGAGACTTTCTGCACTCATTTATGAGTTCAGAATAAACAATATTAACTTTGTGTCAAAATTGTAAAGAAAGAATTGTGTATTTCTGCTACAGTTTGAGCAAACACAGATGTGTATACATATTTGTTTACATGACAGCTATCTATTTTAAAAATGTTGTTATCCTCAAGGAAATTTTATGATTCATATAGCAAAATAAATTTGGAGTTTACACTTCATATATGTAATCCTTCTATGAATTAATTATCATTTAGTGAATTCACCTTCTAATGTATCTGATAAGAAATGCACATACTCCCGGAAATATGGCAATCAACATGCTCACTCTATCCCATAGAAATAAAAAACACCTCAATAACCCTTTAAGCATCTGTGTCTCATCACTTAGTCAACTATCTTTCTAGTTACTGAGATACAAATAATAAACTTAGTTGTTAAATAATTACTGCTTCTATTTATAATATGTATGTATAGTGCATGCTGGGGGAATTTAATATGATTTAGCTTATTTCTGAAACATTAAGTACTATTACTGACCAATAATACATGAGTGTTCTGTATGAGCTTGCACTCAAATCACATATCCTTAACTATTTTTTTTTATTTTTTTTAAATAATAAATTTTATTTTTATATTCCCCCATACAACTCCACATGCCCCATTCTGACCCCAATCCCTCCCCTCCCGGCCCCCACCCCCCAAAAAGTGTCTCTGGTTCATAGTTTTTTGTTGATTTTGATTTTCACTTTCTTAAGTTATTCATTTTCCTAGTCCCTTATTTAAGTTTTCTAGATTCCTGCTATGAGTGAGACCATCCGGTATTTTTCTTTTTCTTTTTGGCTTATTTCGCTGAGCATGATCCCTTCCAGTGCCATCCATGTTGCTGCAAATTTTTTGAATGCTGAGTAATATTCCATGGTATATATGTACCACATCTTCTTGATCCAGTCATCTATTTTTGGGCATTTGGGCTGTTTCCAAAGCTTAGCTATTGTAAATAGTGCTGCTATAAACATAGGTGTGCAGGTGTTCTTTGGAATTGATGTTTCTGTGTCCTTTGGGTAAATACCTAGGAGTGGAATTGCTGGATCCTATGGAAGCTCTATGTTTAGTAGGTCCAGAAATCTCCACACAGCTCTCCATAGTGGTTGGACCAGTTTGCACTCCCACCAACAGTGCAGGAGAGTTCCTTTTTCTCCACATCCTCGCCAACATTTGTTGTTGCTAGTTTTTTTTAATATGAAAAAAAATGTTCAACGTCACTTGTAATCAGGGAAATGCAAATCAAAACTACCATGAGATACCATCTTACACCAGTGAGAATGGCACATATCCTTAATTCTTAAAGAAAAATATCTTGTTTATAATAGTGCCACTGATTACTTCAGCATTGTTATGATAAATATGCCTTAATTATTGAACACTCACTGCTGGGAAATCTACAGGATCGTAACATTTATCACTCACAAAATTCCTGGTTAGGTGCTGTTTTCCCCAGTTTACACATGAAGAAATAGAGCCGAAAATAGAGAAATGGACAATATGTCCACTAAAACACAAATTCAGGCCCAAGTCAACCAAAAGGTTGACTATGGTCTTTGTAGCCTTCGCCTACATTGTGCTAGTCAGGAGACTCTTAAAGATGTAAAGAAATGAGCTGGAAAGACTGGAACCTTAATCACTGGCAAGATTGGGTGGAGCTGTATGACATTACCTGTGGGGCACACCCAGGTCCTCCAATGGTGCAGGTGAAGAGCATTTCCTGTTTGAGTTCTTCTACCTTGCTCTCCTTCATCCTCATAGGCCTGCCACTTTCTAAGGTTTTAAAAATGTGAGGGCCTCCGGCCTATGTATACAGCACAGCAGGTATGAAGCTCATCATTGTGCTTTTTCAATGACTAGTGTAGGGTATTAATACAACATGGCAGTTAACACAGATTACGTGCTGGAAAACCTGATTTCTAATACTCTGCAAAAGGAGTTTATATGCAGATCAACCTAAGAACATTTCCTTTTGGAAAAAATTAGAATCATTCCTACAATTCCTATGGAACATCTCAATAACCCATCAAAATAATTTGTTTCTATTTTCAATTTGTTATTTTACTTTATAAAATACCATAGAATCAGAGATAATTCAAAATAAAACTATTTTAAGACTGCGATGTGGGCTCCTATGTTCACCTTTTATTCACTTTTGCCTTCATATCCCACAGAGAATGAAAAAGTAAAAATCCTATTTCTCAGATTCCTTATCAACATTGTGGTCTACATCAATGACAGCTCCACAATGAGATTTAGAAGTTAGGAATTATTTCAGCATGGCTATTTTTCTTGTAGCAAGCACGACTGTGAAAAGGATCTATTTCATGAGCAGTGTTACACTGCCCAGTCTCTCACTTTGTGGGGTCATGAAGCATTTTCAACGGGACAGTGGAAGACTCTTCTCCCCTCTTTCGTGATAGTCTAATAACAGAGCCAGAGCATCATACCCTCCAGTGGGCACTCAAAAGGTGTTCTTCTTTGTTTTTTAATTGTAAATTGAGGTAATGATGGCTTATAATACTGTATAAGTTTTAGAAGTATGGCTTCACACCGTGACAAATGTATTTACCACACACACCAACCACAACATGTCTAGTTACTACTCACCAGCATCAATTCTTCCACCCCCAAGAAAACACAAAGAAATTGAAAGAGATTCTGAGCTCATGGAATGGAAGAGGTAACATTGTTAAAACAGTCATCACACCTAAAGGAATATACAGATTTAGTGCCATTCCCATCAAAATTCCAATAGCATTTTTTTTTCACATAAGTAAAACTAACAATGCTAAAAATTATATGGAATCACAAAAGACTCCAGATTGCTAAAGTAATTTAGAGGAAAATAGAACAAAATGGACATATCACGCTCACTGACTTCAGATTATACTACAAAGTCATAGTAACCAAAACAGTATGGAACTGGAATAAAAACAGGCAATGAGACTGAATACAGAACCCAGAAATAAATCTACACATATATGAGCAACTAGTTTATGACAAAGGAACCAAAAGCACACAATGAAGCAAAGAAAAACTCTCCAAGGCATTTGTAGGCATTCTTCAAGATCCAGACTACAGTCAACAACTCTAACCCTTCTAAAGACACCATAAGCACTTAAGAACTATTACTACATCCCTTAGTGTTAAGATATCTACAAGAGATTATTATTCCACAATATCCTAATGACACAATATTAGAAGCATGCTGAATACCATGCTACCAAGGAAAACAAATATTCTCGTACATCAAAACAGAAAATTAAATTACATTGTGTTTATTTTATCACTTGATCAACAAAAATAATATATTCATTCTGAAGAAAGCTTCTTAGTTGGACAAAAAGACTATATATATCTAGCACTCATAAAACTAAATGAGTTCTGTACCTGCACTCATAACAGATAATGGAAATCTAGCTTTCAAAAAAGAAGTTCTGGATAGATATGTTTCCCCTTATCCAAATATTTTGAAAATGTGAAGTCAAATTTAGTTTTAGCTATTTCTAGAAAGGCTTTTCTTTTTCTTTATTTTTGTCAACTTTAGGAATCAAAGACATAATTTATGAATTTTCACAGTTATTTTTTTCATCTCACTGAATATGTACTTTTGAATTCTCCTTTGTGTAGTTACATGTTCTGTTTTTGTGATAAAAGAAGAAATCTTACCGGGTTAAAAAAATCACTTCTGGTAAAATATTCCAATAACTGACATGTTTGGATATATTACTTAATGATATTATTGTGTCATCAGGGAGTCCTAAACTGCTTACAGAAGACAAAACCAAGGAGGACAAAGAAATGAATCTTAGCAACTAAAGTATTGTACAGCAGTCTTGATGCTTCGGAAATTGTTTGTAAGACCAATCTGTGCTTTAGGCACTGTGCTTTTACAGAAAAAATAATCTATAAATAACTCAAAGTTTTGCAGCTCAACTGACTTAGTTCTTGTCCGCCTGCCCTTGTCTCCCTTGAAGTACTTGAGCAACCAAATATTTTTCCATTCCTGAAACAAGTCTCACATATGATCAGCTTGAGGGCGATTTTGTTGTTGTTGCTGAAGAAAAATTAGATTGTGGAAAGTAGCTCTTTACCTCACTAGTGGGATTATGGATAGTATATTACATTTTGAATCAGAAGACATTAGTTTTGATTATGCTGTTGACTATGTCTGTGAGTATGAAATCTTTGTTATTTTATCTCTGCATATCTCTATCTCTTCAGATAAACTTTATAGGAGTAGTATTAGAATAAAATCATAGTGCAAAAAATAAGTGTTCAATGAAAAGTATTAAATTAACAAATAACATATTGCTTAGACTTCAATGGTGAAGGGTATAGTAAAATGCTGCAGAAAAAAATTAAACTTGGCAAATTGTATCATATATGAAAATCACATTAATCTTTTTATTGTTGGTAATCTCACTTCAAAAATAATTTTCTGTGTTTTCCATTATTTTCTGGTTGCCTATATACTCTTTTATAAATCAATGATAATTATTGGGCTAGGGAAGACTGTTAATTTTGGATTATAATTCTAATGAACCAGAACTTTATCCACAAATTTTGAGTGAGCCAAATTTATGTAAAATGGAATGTTGATGCAATTTTAATAAACATCTAATTTGAGTGCCTCAAAATTTATTATTTATTACAGTACCCATATACTTTTGATATTTGTATGGTGTGTGTGCATGTGTGTGTGCATGTACATGTGTGTGTGTGTATGTGTGTGTGTGTAGAACTGGGATATAGGCCAGAGGAGCAGAGGGGGTGAGAGGATTCACCAGAGGCATAGTGGGGAGCAGAACAGGGGGAATCTACTGAAATACATGGGCGAGATAAGAGAGATCTGCTGCGCCATGATGGTAACTCCCTGGCCAGGGATTGAACTCAGGTCCTAGTGTGATAGTGCTGAGACTTAATCCCAAGGCCACTGGGGAGGCCTACTCTTAACCTTTCACTGATAGTCTTTTATTTCTTATTCTGAGATGCATTTCTAGTTAATTTCTACAGATTTAATGTTTTGCTGTGTTAACTCCTTTAGCTGAATACCATTTTCTATAAATATCATTTAATATTGATGATTATATATTTAATTTTAGAGGGTCTAGTATTTCCCAAAGCTTCCTGGTCAATTTTGATAATCTCTTGCTTTTTGATCATACATTGCTTTTAATTTTTTAATGGATGAAATATTAAGATTCTATGTACTTATACATCATAATTCTAATATTGCCATACATACAGGTCTGGTTTCTTTAATTACTGTTCTTTGCTTAAACTAGACCACAATCTCCTGTATTTTTTGTTGTGAGCTAGTGATCATTGGGAATGTATCCATGGAAATTCTTTGAGGTAAAGGTTTACAGCACATTTATTTGGCAACTCTAGTTTCAAAGTCATTCTTGCTAGATGTCTGAGGACACAAATTTATGCAAAACATGTTCTGAAATTGAGGGAAGTCATTCTAAACTCTCAGGACGGTTCTGTGGGAGAGTCTCAAGGGATGCATTTGTTTATTCCTGCTCAGTCCAGAACTAAAGTTAAGGCAAGAAATCACTTCTTTAATGTTAACTGGCTTTGTTTCTTGTTTATCCAGAAATGCTATTAAACTTCTTTGCTTTATTCTGGTGTCCTTAACTTCACTTTCCCACTTGCATGGACAGAGGCTGTGTCTGAATCATAGATAATTCTCTCTCCTGTTACCAATGTGACTAAGAACACACACACTGATGACTGCAAATTCAGTTTTGACTTCAGCAGCCATTCACTTTGGGGACTAAATTATTCATAATTTCTAGCATCTGATGATTCCCCTGTTCCTCTCACTCCTCAATGATGTGTGCTTTTCTGTTGTTGTCACAAACTAATTGTGTACATCTCCTGCATTCTACTGTGGAACTGTACCCTTACATGCCATTACCGGCTGAATAAAAGCAGAGAGTAATTTCAAAGTGATGTCGGTCTCAAGATGAATGATGGAGCGGCACTAACACCCTCTAACTAACCTCCCTAGGAGTAAGCATTTGTCTTTCACGAGGCTCTCTGTTTCCATCATGAGGAAGCAAGTCAGACTGGGAGACAGTAACACAGGAGCCTGCGTGGCGGCGATCAACAGGCCGGAAGGGCCTGGGAGTCACTAGGATAATGACTTGAGCCAGTGCTGAGATGCTGCTTCTTTAAACCCTGGGTTGATTTATTCACTTTCCTAAAACTACTTAAAGTCCTTTCTCCTATCCCAGCACCCAGCACACAAAAATCAAGAGAAAAACTTGAAACCGGGGGCCTCTCTGGTGGCACAAGGGGTTAAGCACCGCTCTGTGAAGCTGTCCGCAGCAGCCTCTGCAGCAGCCTCTACAGTACAGGTTCAATTCCCGGCCGGCCAGGGAGCAACCCACACGGCACAGCAGACCTCTCCTGTCGCACCCCCTGCTCCCCCCAGCAGTGTCTTCGGGCCGTCTGCCCATTCTGCTGCCCACTCTGTCTCTGGTGTATCCTCTCAACCTCCTGCACTTCTGGCCGACACCCCAGTTCTTGTATAAATAAAAATAAATCTTTAAAAAAATATATTGCATTTAAAAATTGCCTTTTTCTGGGAGAACTATGTTAGAGGGTGTTTTGCAAGCTTTGTGTGGTTATATGGATATCTACAGAACGAGGTATGATGTCAGTTAATACATCACCTTACACATTTTTCTTTGCCATAGTACCAAGAAAAAAAAGTAGTAGTAGAGGCAAAAAAAATAATAATAATAATCTTCAACTTAGAACCAGAAAAAAAAAAAAAGTTGAAGGAGGGTACCCCCTGTCTCTGTTATGCTGAATTTTCTTAAATACATATTCTTCGGAATTTTCATAAATGTTTGTGATGACATTGGACTAAAACAATATATTATCTTCACTCCCTTCACAACTGTAGTTTTTCCTTTAAGTTCACTTCCCCCTCCATATATGTACCCACACATGTTTATATGCATAGACATGCATATACATAAAATGTTTACATGTGTATTTAAATAACTATGAAGTTGTGGGCAATGCAAATGGATTTATATGAGGAAATTCAATTAGGTTTTAAAAGGAATCGATTTGAACTTGCATACTACAAAGCCAATGAGCTCACAGACAAGTGTGTGGTTTTGTATCAGTGGCTGGTGTAAGCTTCTCCAAATCTATTCCTTCCGTTAATGTGTAAAATAGACTTTACCACTTAGTATCAACATCTACAAATACAAATATTCCACCATAAATGTACTATTTATTAGCTGTTTCTCAGAATTTTAACTTTTTTACTTCTAAAAACAAACAAGGGTGGAAGACACACAATGAACTGGACTCATTTTTCAGGTAAATGTTAGACTCTGGGCACAGTTATTGGATCAGATTGCAGCAGGAGAGGGTGAGAAATTGGGTGACATTCTGCCTCTGTAAGTTAAAGCCAACAGGCTTTGTTGGTGATAGAGATGTGGGTGTGAAGGCAGCGGCACCATTTTCAGCTTGAAATAGTGGAAGAATGAATTGCCCAATTGTGGGGAGAAGAAGCATTAATTTAAACAGGTTTGAGGGCAGAGGACAGGCATAAGTCAGATGTGAAATGCCAGGACTACCGAAGACTCGGCTGAATTCTTCTCCAAACAGTGCCCTGTACTGGGCACTGTCTTTCCCAGGTTAGACCTGCCTGCCTGGTGAGGCCGCTGAGATCCAATCCAGCGGCTATTCTGCCTTAATGGGGGGGCACTGAAAGGCTCCCTGGTACTGGTTCTGGCTACTCTGCAACTATGTCCTCTCAGCCAGTTCTGCTTTGCGCCCCAAACACAATACACTTTGTGCACTTGACTTTCTATCTGTTTTCAGGGGACCCACCTCCAGTGGATTCCCTGAAATAGAAATGGTGTATTATTATCGTTCATTTCGGTGCATTTGGTAACAACCGATTGTGCCCTGTGTCTGTGTGGCAGATAACCAGTGTGCTGTTCTCCCCAACTAGATCATACAGGTGCACCGGTGCAGCTCTGTGCTGTATTCTTCTATTTTGCTCTTAAGAAACAGTGTATGAATATTCATTATGTGGGCTAATTGATAGCTGTGAGGCCCCTGAACAGAAACTAAAAGCAAGAAATAAAAGGCCGAAAACTATGCTTTTAAACTGAAAATGAAAACCATCCCTGTATATATTTGAAATGAATTATCTTGGTAGGATTTTCTTTTTTAATATGCTTTTGCACACTATAATGGTGTAAGTGAGCGCAAGCTTACAAGGTGGTTAAATTTAATTTTACTCCAACTAGAAGGATTCTGTGGAGTAATATAATATATTATTGTCTGGTTCATAGGACTTTTCATGAAAATGAAATGCCTAAGGCAAAACATGTTCCCTTTGCCTTCAGATAGTAAGACATCAAAGGAAGACAAGATTTGCATAGAAATGCATTGCTACGTTCATAAATGAAAAATGGATGAATTCAGGGAAAGTGAAAATGCATCTTGAGAAGTGTCTTCTGTAATGGGAAGTCAGAGTAAATTGCTCAGCAGTAGAGACTACAGGTAGGAAATAAATGATACTGTGGGCATGGGGTCTTCCTGCTCAGAAATCTCATGACAGCTGTTTGACAGTGGTTGGGAAGGAGCCATTTTTGAAAATATCACATCATAGTCTCTGACTTACCATCCAGGATAGAACTTATTTTACTTGCTAAATTGAAATAAATAAGTTGAGTATGTTTGTGAGGATTTAACATTTTTTTGTTTACAGAATAGCATCAAAATGCCTTGACAGAGAGATTAAAAATGAATGTGATATAACGTCCAATGATTAGTAGTGGGGAAGACCAAATAAGCTGTCCCTGAGGAATAAAATCAATGTTCTCACCATTTCCAATAAGGAGTTTACATACAGTTCTATCTTGTACTATAAATTTATGAAATACATTAATTCAGAGATAATGACTTTTTAAAAAGTATTTAACAATATTCAAGTTTAAATGTTTAAGCTGTAAATGTGGGTAAAAAAATCAAGGATAATCAGGTTAAAAAGGCATGCAGTGGGTTCATCTGACAGTAAAACTTGAACTCTTTATAAGCACACCTAGATTTTGATCAAAAGGGTCATCTTGTTCCCTTGGTGCCACCACAGTGGAAACATGTCAGCCAGCAGTTAAGCATTTAAGTATTTCAGCCACTGCCACTGATAATCTTTGTTAGAATCAATCATTTCACAAAAGCTCTACCACGGTCACTTCTTTCCATTTCTTTCATCTCTTTACATTTACTCAAAGGAGAACCTCTTTAAGAACTTCTCATCATCAAAACTAACACACAATTTACATAGGAAATGTAGGAGAGAATTACATATAGCCTGGTTTTTCATCTTAAATAGCTAATTTTCCAAATAAAGTATTCATTCTCCAATTAAATAGCTTAAAATGACCTATCTCTGCTGTTGTAGCATACTCTTTCTACATGATTATCATTATAAGCCTTTTAAATATGCAATTTCTTTCCATTCATTACATTCACAATTCTATTGGAGCTTAATGACTCACCTGGACATTGGGGACTTCCGCGTAGGTCCCTGCACAGGTTGATTAATGCTCATTATTTTCTGATATCTTCATTGCTTCCTGGCAAAGTCTTCTTGCCTACTTTTCTGTCTCAGACCTGGAATGGAATTTAAATGCCAAAACTTAAGCACTGGGTTTGTCTATTGTTACTGGCTGGTTTGAAAATCTAGACAAGTTCAGTGAGAAAAACCAGAAAATGTCATTTATTTCAATGTACAATAAATACATGCAATGTGTACTAAATATGTACACTCTGTGTAGTGGGTATACATATTAGGGCATTTCCAATATATACAAAATATTACAGAATTATAAATGTTTGGTTATATAATTATATAAATTCTGGCAGAGTGCACATTTAGTTGCTTAGAAGATTTAATATTGCATTATCCTATGAAATACACACATAGTATTAAAATAGTATGTTATTAATTTAATGACCAAACACTTTCCTCACAGTATTATTACAAATCTTTGGACTACATTCTCTTAAGAATGTACCATAAATATTCAGTGTTTAAAATCACTTGAACTAATCATTTTAATATGTTTCTGTTGTTATGTTTATTTACTTTTTTTAATTCTCAGCAATTGTAATTTCCTTCTCAATCTTATTTTTGTGTATCTAAAACATCTATAATTTTGAAAGTCAAAACTGTAAGATTAAGACATATTTAAAAGTCTATATAAGTGCATAGCAGTCACATTTGTTTACTTTTTCTAACTGTATAGAATGTTATTACAGGGCTGTGTGATACCTTCTCCAACAATCCTTCCTTTGCACTTTCCTTGATCATAAAAAGGTACAATAATGCTATGTATTCTGCAATATTTTGAGTAGGATTTAGTAGGGGATATTTGCTATGAAATTATATTTATATATAAAAATTTACAAATTCTATATATACTTATTGATTTAATTAAAAGTAATTTTAATTTGTTCATGAGCTCTATGTTGTAGAGGAAGATTACTAAATCAATGAATGGTCAGGGGAAAAATAAAATGCTAATCTTAAAAATACAGAAAGACTGGAGAGTGTAATGTGGTAAAGAAAGTAAGTTATTCATAATTTTCTAACAACAGGAACCAAAATAGGTTAATGAGGTTTGGGAAGATTCTTAAGAATTTTTTTGCAATGATTTGACATAGACCTGAAAGTATAAACTTTCATCTTTTCCTCAAAATTTCTGCTACATTTGGCACAATTATATGGCCCCCAATAAGCTTTGTTAATGTCACTACACAGAAAATGTCAACCATCTATGACATCTATCTTCCATAATCCACAGGACATGGGTAACACATGTAATGAGGCAATTTAGACTTGGATATGATGAAGAAATTCAGAACACAAATAAACCATGAATATGCAAGTCACCAGAAAGATTATAGAATTCCCTTTCTTAGGTGTTTTTAAGAAAAACCAAATGGGGCATTGGGAAGAAAAATTCTGTGATGGTTCTTTGTTAATAATTCACTGGCAAGAAAAAAAAATAATCTAATAATACCAATAAAATGCTAGTATGCTAGTACTACAACAAAAAAAGATATATTACTAATAAAGTACTAATAAAAGGGTTAAACAAAAAGGAAAAGAGCTATGATAATAAAAATTCACAGTACGTTAACCTTTGTGAGAAGATCTATATAAAATACTTTTAAATAGGATGCTTGAAAAGTTATTTAGCGAGAAAAGAAGTAATTTCACAAGGACCATCACTTCCTCTGCAGAGTAAACCACCGTGCAGAAAGATAAGTGCCTTCTGAAGGGTTTCTCCACAATGAATTCCCTTTGTAACCATCGATGAGGGTTAATTTCCTGAGTATCCACTCACCGCAATGACTGCACCACTGTCTCCTCAACAGACATTGCCAAGTACTCAGCTTCTCACTGTCAAAATGTCATAGGTTATGTAGCTGTCGTCTATCTCATGATCCTCTTCAGCAATGAGCTTGTTTCCCCCATTGATGTCAAAAGCATGGACTGTCTGAACTCTGAAAAGACAACAGTGACATTGGAAATATTAGCCTTGACACTAAAGAGAAGTTAATTCTCACCATCAGGTACACTCGGTTCTGTGAGTATAGAGATATTCTAAAACCTGAAGCTTCATTTATGGCAAAGAAAAACCAGCTTATGGGGCCTCCCTGGTGGCACAAGGGGTTAAGCGTCAGCACTATGAAGCAATCAGCAGCCACTGCAGCAGGAGTTCGATCCCCTGCCAGGGAGATACCCACATGGCGCAGCACATCTCTCCTGTCTCGCCCACTGCTCCCCTCAGCAGTGTATTTCAGTAGATCAGACTGTTCTGCTCCCTACTCTATATCTGGTAAATCTTCTCCCCAGCCCCTGCAGCTCTGGCCTACAGCCCAGCTATTTTATGCATAAATAAATAAATCTTAAAATAAAAAAAAAAAGAAAAAACAACGTATGTCTGTGACTTCTGTTTACAATTCTGTGGGGACTATACCTGAGGGGTGGGGGGAAGCAAACATTGTTTAAAAGTGAACAATGATTTAAAAAAATATATAAAGAAAAAGAAAATTAAAAAAGAAAAAAAAACCTAAACCTCTCCTTCACACAGGAGACAAATGCAAATTAGATTATTTTTTGAAAAAATTCAAAACGTACTCATATCCATGAGTTGCCATTTTTAAGGTTTTATTCAAATTTCCCATAACATAAACACCAGAAAAATGAGACACTGCCATAAAAGCAAGCTCTAATTTCTATAATGACAATACTCCTACCAATCGTTTATACCTAGTTCTGAGTGGATAGTGAAACACTGAACAGCCATTAAGAAGACAACAGTCAGGATGCTTGCCATGTCAACCTTTTCAACAAATCACTCTTCGTCCAGAAGTTATGGATCAGTGTGTATATAAACATCTTTGGTGCATTTTGCAGGTAGTAAATTAAACCACGAAATTAGCACAAGTTTTAATTCTCACATGAAGCAAATCAAATTTTACTTTGCCCATTCATTGTTTGGGCGACTGACCAAATTTTAGTTTCTGAGATGTTATCTAATAATATATAATACATAAATATATATTTATATGATAAAATATAATAACATTATGAAAATGCATTCTATTTTGAATAAATACATGCTGTTATCAGTTTACTATTACTATTTTGCTTAATTCCCATTATTGCAACAAAAGTACTCTTTAAAATTATTTCAGTCCTCCCTGGTGGTGCAAGGGGTTAAGATGCAACTTATGAAGCTATCTGCAGCCTCTGGAGCACAAGTTCAATCCCCAGCCAGGGAGCTACCCACATGGCATAGCAGATCTTTCCTGTTTTGCCCGCTGCTCCCCTCAGCAGTGTATTTCAGTCAATCTGCCCGTTCTGTTCCCTACTCTGTCTCTGCTGAATGCTCTCACCCACCACACCTCTGGCCTGTACCCCAGTTCTTATATGCATAAATAAACAAATATTTTTTAAAAAGTAACAGTGAGCCTACTAAACTTTAAAAAAAATAATAAAATTATTTCACATCAATAAAATGATAGGTCTTGAGGGGGGAGAGGTTCAAATGTCTGTGGTGATGACCATGCGTGCCTCAGTGAAGGGTGTGGTATAAGGACATGTCTGAAAAGGTGTGAACATAACGCTGAATCACATAGAATGTGGTAAACCAATGTTACTTCAAAAAAGGAAAAAGTGAAAAAAAAAAGATAGGCCTCACCATGGAAAGCATTTTTGTTTTCTACTGAGTAGAGAGATTCAGAGCATGTCACCCCAAAAGAAGCTACTTAGGCATATTAATCATTTTGAGTTAAAGACACTTGACAAACAGCAAATTCAAGAAGGGTGCTCTGACCTGCCTTTTTTCCTCCTACAAGCAGAAAAAGCATCCATGTGAAAAGGTCCTTCCTGAATGGGATGAAGATTTATCACCAGAGTTAGGAAATGGAGGCAGAGAGAAAACTACAAAAAAAGTGGGACCCTAACTTTCATTTTCTAGTTATTTTTTCCTTTGGTGACTGCCCTAAGCCACACCCCTTGTCCTGGCATGCTTTTACAATTTACCATTCTTTTTCCAACTTAGTATATAAGTGCTCTGTTGTGAGGGCTAATCTGGAGTCTTCTTGTGAGATTCTCATGTACGTGTAAAAATTACCAGAAGTCTGCATTTTTTTCTTCTGTTAACCTTCTGTTAGTCCTACATCAGCTTCTCCCAGAGACCTTGAGAAGATAGAGTTACTTCCCCTATAGAAGTGATCAGCAAACCAATCTTCTTTATTCCCCACCCCCCCCAACACTCACTGAAGTATTTCTATATAGCTCTACCCACTTTTTTCCATATACTTTCTCTTGACTCATGTTACTGGACTTTCAATTTGTGTTTGTAGATTAGGTACATGCTCCTCTAACAAAAGAGCCCACATTGGATAGTAAATCCATCCACTATTACTATTACCCAGGAGTGTTTCCAGTGCTATCTAAAACACTGCCTCTTGTGTTCACCAGAATAATTTCAAAAAATCTACACTTAAAAGCATACACATTGAAATGGTCAGTGGCTGGCAACTTAGATCGGATAAAAGTATTCCACTTAGTCAAATCATTTCTGGTGACACTGAGATAAACAAAATTTTAGCCCAGACAAAGTACGGCTCCATCACAGAGTTCATTCATTTTAAAACCAAGAAGATAGTATTACACATATAGAACAGTCCTCGACCCACATTCCCTAAGTCCTAGCAGATTTGCAGCCCCTTGCACTCTGTGCTGTGACCAACTCATACCTTCCCTTTGCTCCTTCAGTTGCAGGAAAAGCTGCATTTGCTTCACCTTGATTAGAGCACGCAAGTCAAATACATGCATTTTGATATTTTCCTTGAAGCTAAGGTGGGATTTAAGTTAATGATCAAGGAAAGAGACAACAAGGAGGTCTTAGAGAGCACATTTATTCTGACTGAAGATTCTGGATTCAACTTCAACAGTTTCAGACACTTTTGACAACGAAAGGAACTCCTGAAATGTTCTTAAGTATGCACTGTCATCACAGAGGCGAATGACTTCAAGGCAGACTCTGCAGACATAACTGTAGTGCTCTGTATCAGTGAGAAAAATAAATGACCATGTAGTTTCAGATAAAATGGTACTTATGTATAGATAAGAAGATAGACAGATACAGGTCGAAAGGGAGTATATGAACTGTGAGAAATAAACAGCATTAGAATGCAAAACAATTTTAAAGGCATCCCGCCATCAAGCACATGCCTTGTGAAATCTCGAGTCTCAATAATTCCATTCATTCCTTCATTCACAAGAACATTAATAATTTTGAGATGGAATTTTTAAATCTAGGGTTTGGTTGTTATGATTATTTAGCTCATTTTTCAAATTGGATCACAGTTCAACAACCTATTGGTTATATGAATGTGTACTCTGGCAGAGTATAAATCCAGATGATTCCATTTTCTTATAGGATACTGAGAATCATGCTCTACTTGTGCACAATCATGTAATTGTTAGACTATAATTAAAGAAATAATCCACGTAAGTAGTTAAAGTGTCTGACCTCATGGGTGTCAAACATGATTTATTATTAAGTGAAATGTTCTTTCTGTCTGACTCTGAGCTTGGTGTCAATTGTTTATATAAATTCAGAAACTGCAGTTTGTGATTGTCAGAAACCCAAATGATGCAGCTTTTTGCTTTCTTTTGAGTAGTTTTTGCGATGCGGTATTTTTAGCGTTAAGCTTCAAAATATACAAATTTTAGATGATTGAAAATTATGCAAATTAAAGTGGGAGGGGTTAAAAGCCTATTGTATTGCTCGAAGCATGTGGTATAATTTCATGGCTTCCCAAAATAAGAAAAGGAAAAAGAAACACTCCCAGCTCTTCCACGTCTTGTTTTTATAAATATATATATATATATATATATATATATATATATATATATATATATATATATATATATTTAAGTTAGTTGACCAAGAAAAAGGAAAGGCAAAGCAGGAGCAGCTCATCAGTGTCAATGTCATCATCTAAAAACTAGTATATCATACAATTAAAATAAAAGATATACTGGAGGATTCTCCTCTTGCTGGAACAAACACTTCTCTCTTACATGTTACTACAAAGAAAGTATTATCATTCCACAAAGAAATAGAGCTAAAACCAAACAAACAGATGAGGTTATAGGCTAAAATACAATAAATAGATAATTTTTGTTGAAAGTCAGCAAGAAAAAGAAAAATCATACCAGCAGATACCAATTTGAATAAAAGATTTGCTCAAGCAAAGAGAGAGAGAATGAATTTGCAGTTCCTGTGGGTGTCACTTGAGAGAGCATTTGGACTATATACTGGTTCTCTTTGAAGTTTTCCTTCCAGGCAAGTACCAGATGGATCCTGTATTAGAAAAGATTTTGTCTAGAGTATATCCAGATGTCAGTGTACAGATACTTTCTTAGAAGTCTTTACTGCAGCAATCTAAGTTGAATCCCTGGTGGAACTTGAGTGAGGGTGGTTTATTATTTCTGAGTGAAATAAAATATCATGTGGATTTATTGTTACTGGCAAGCCAGTTTTTTTTTTTTATTTTTTATTAGGTCTTTCAAATAACCTATTTTCTAAGTTGTAAAATAAGTAATGAATAGGTTGGTATCCACTTATAACTGGAAGAATAAAATATCCTCAATAAAGCATAACTTGCAAAAGAAATCTATATTTACTGCCTGGTTAAGTGACAGAGCCAAAATGCATTGATTCTGGCAGAATGGGCGCAGCCCTCTTCCCTCTGTTAGATGCAGAAATCAATCTATCTTTTACCTGGAAAAGTTCAAGGCACACTTTGGATTTAGACATAGGGCCTCTGGATGGCTGACATAGTTAAAGAATAATCCAGATCTATTTTAGAGGCTTTATTATGAAACATAGTGTAGATAGAAAGTTTTCACTTCACAAGTCTTTCTGATAAAACCTTTATCTTCATCCCTTTGTTTCAATTCTTCCAACCCCATTATAGGACAGCTTTATGAATGCTATCTTTCAACACACCTTACTGAATTTAAGCAAACCTAACAAATTTACTATGTAACTTTCTCAAATTATCAGTAAATATTTCTGATAGAATATTACCCTGCAGGGGTCTCCTGATGGTGCAATTCTAAGAAGCTATTCGCAGCCTCTGCAGCATGAGTTTGATCCCCAGCCAGCCAGGGAGGTGACCCATATGGTGCAGCAGACCTCTCCTGTCTGGCCTGCTGCTCCCCTCAGCAGTGTATTTCAGTAGATCTGCTTGTTCTGCTCCCCACTTTGTCTCTGGTGAATCCTCTCACTCCCCTGCACCTCTTGCCTGTACCCCAGCTCTTTTATGCATAAATAAATAAATGTTTTTAAAAAAGAATATTACTATGCAACTTAAAAACTGTTTGATGACCTCTGCTTTAAATAATTATCAATACTCTATGCTTTAAATAATTGCCAATAATCAAAGAGATCTTGGGATGGTTTCAAATGCATCTAAATATGATAGAACTTTCTTAGACTAAAAATAAAATCTATTGACTTGAATTAAAATGCAAGACAATTTAAAATCACCTAAACATTTTATATTACTTTATTTTCTCTATCTCAATGTAATACACTAGAAATGCAAAGTATACATAGTTCTTCAATTAGAATAAATTCACATAAGACAGAAAGAACTCTGTTCTTCTAAGTCAAAGAAAATTAAATGCATGTTGAAATCAAAAGAAAATTGCTCTTACCTCATGAAGTGGTAGAAAAGTTAATAAATTTTATTTCCCTTCTGATCTAAATTGGTGTTAGTGATGTGACTCCTGAAAACGGCCAGGGCAAAAATTACCCCAGGGTCTGCCTTATGTGTCTGTCATCCAGAGACATTTTCCTTCTTGTTACAACTTGTATTATTTAGATCATGATGCAGATAAATTCATTATGCAAAACCAAATATCCATTGAGAAAATATAGTGTTTTGATAATGAGGCAAAAAGAAACTTCTGGAAAACATTTGCTGAAGGAAAATGATACAATTATATAATATATTAGGTGAATAAATAAGCTTTACACTTACATAGTGATACAGGATAATCTAAGTAAAATGGAGAATTCTGATGACTGTTTGGATACATACATTATGTATAAATCACCTCTGTTGATTTTCACACATTACACCTCCAATGCACCTTGACATTGTCATTGCAAAGTTTATAATATAAAAAGCCCGCAATGCATACTTCTCTTCTGGATAATGGAGGCTGCTGGAAGCAATTACTGACTGTGTAAATTCTTACAGAGGCACCATTGGAGATACTGACGATGAGTTTCCAGACCACAGTAATAAAGTCAATATCACTATAAAGGGCCTCACATGAAAGTTTTGGTTCTCCAATCCATAGACAAGCAATGTTTATACCATAGTCTATTAAATGTGAAATAGAATTATGCCTTAAAAGTCAATGTTCAAACCTTCATTATAAATACATTATTGATAAGCCAGGCTAACAATGTGAGCCTACAGCAAATCCTAACCTTTTAACTTTCCAGAGAAACTCATTATTTAAATGTGATTTGGATTTGAAAACTATAATACATAACTGCAAAGATTTTAGATTGAATAAACTAATATATTTGGCCTAAATCGAGAGGTAATCCATATTTTTAAGTGCTATGAGAGAAAATGAACAGAATGAAATAAAGTATAACAACAAACTAAACCAAATTTTGCAAATAGTTTAGGAAGTAAAAGAAGGAACACACTTTCAAGAATGCTATACTTTTCTTTTCTAAAGGGTTATTATTGCTGAACTTTAGCCTGATTCTTTTCCCAAGCTGTCAAGTCTAGAAATTATCTTTCTTAGACAATACTCTCTGTCACCTAGAGTCAGAGGGACTGTAATGTTTGAGGAATTTCAATCTGAAAATGTAAGTATCTTCAAATCTCAGATGACACTTGAAGTATGTGTTACAGAGACATTAGTTGTTCAAATTTAGGATGATCTCACAAAGCCGAAACACATAAGAGATTCTAGCAACTCCCCTGTTCCTTTGGTCCTGCAGAGACCATTAGAAAACAGCCATTAATGAACCAGAAAGCGGGCTTTTCCCAGATACTGAAACTGTTGGCACCCTGATTCTGAAGTCCTAGAACTGAACTATGAGAAATCAACTGCTATTGTTTATGGTTCTTGGAGGAAAGGATTAAAGAGCCAACATTTATACTGATCATATCCTACACGCAAACTTAAGTTTGTATTTTAATGTGGAAAGAATCTAAATCCTTTATCCTCAAAATTCCTTTAAAAAAGAAATAAGGGGCCTCTCCAGCGGCACAGTGGGTTGAGCGCAGCGCTGTGGAGCTGTCTGCAGCCTCTGCACAGCGAGTTCAATTCCCAGCCGGCCAGGGAGATTCCCAAATGGTGTGGCAGACCTCGCCTACCAAGCCCGCTGCTCCCCTCAGCAGTGTACTTTGTCAGTCTGGCTGTTCTGTTGCCCCCTCTGGCTCTGGTGAATTCTCTCACCCTCCTGCGCTTCTGACTGTACCCCAGTTCTTGTATAAATAAATAAATAAATCTTTAAAAATAAATAAGAGCTCATTTTGTGTTATCCCTGTAAGTATATTGTATATGTGCTTTTTAAACAAATATCCACATTATATGTGGAAAAAAATAATGACTACCTTAAAATAGTTATTTGGTAGGTTTGATTTGTTTTTCAACTTGCCTTAATTGCTTGAAATAGCTTCAGAATTTTAGTACCATTCCATTCAAAACCCACAATCTGTTCTTCTAAATGTCCTCATTTATGTGAATTCTTTGACACATGTGTGAGTGTGTGTTTGTTTATGTATGATGTGTGAGTCTTGTGTAGTTGTGTGTCTGGTGCTTTATGTTTTTGTCTGCATGTGCCTATGTATGTGAGTGTGTCTGTGTCTGCTTGTGTCTGTACACATGTCTCTGTGTGAGTGTGTATTTAATAACCCAAAGTCATTTGGAAGTTGTGCTAGAAGATTAGACAGTCAATCATCTTAGTATCATTCTTGTTCAGCAACAACTATAAAGCCACATAATTTAATGAGTTTTTTGTCTCACTTGGTATAGATACCATGATTTACAGTGTAAAAGCATCAGAGATACATATCCATTGGATGAGCTATGCAGACCTGAAAGTTACCACTACTAGGAAGACAGTAAGCATTAGTTGCAAGACCTCAGATACATCCATCAAATTGTCATTCTTATTACTGACTACATTTCATATGATACTGTGTTTTCAGTAACTTATGTGTTTAGTTTTAAGGGGAATGTGTAATATAGCCTTGTCAATAAATACATAACTTATAATCCTTTTTTGAGTTTATTTCTTTTTATACTGCTTTGATATTTTATGACAAGGTAAAGGGCCCTTTCTAGATAGTGATTCACATGGGTAAAGAAAAATAGACAATAGAATGAACTAGCTTTTTGTTTGACAGGCAGAATTAACATTTTTTCTTGCCACCTAGTCCACACCTTAACTCCAGAATGGCCTTATTTTTTAATGAAGTTAGGAAGAATCTAGTTCTCAGGTGACTACTCGATTAGTTCAAAATTTTCCCAATTTTCAGGTGAATTTTGAAAAAAATCAAGTATTCTGATCATAGCTGTGTTTGTTAACACAAAAAAAATTGACCTATGAAAAATATATTACTGACATTTCTCTGCCAACTACATATATTAAATTGCAGAAAGTTTTAAAATCTTCTACCTCTGCTGCCCTCTCTCAAGGAAGCATCTACTTTAGTAGATGTTTTTGTTGTTTATAAAGTTATTTGTTTATAAAGTTTATTTCAGAATTCAAAGGAACTACATTATATATCACATGGTGAAACATACAAATATATATGTCTATACAGAGATCTATAGATTGCCCCACGAGGTTCAGACCTCATACCCAAGAGATGTCACTGTGGCATGTGGATTATTTTGAGTTAAGGTTAATTGAGGCTTTAGGCTCACAGGGAATTTTTACCACTTCCTTAACTATCTAAAAGAATGAAAATTGGGTGTCTTACCCAGGATTAGGATTATTACAAGAAATAAACTTCGTAGCAGAGAAACTTAATTTTATGGCAGGGCAAATATCTAATTATACAGCATCTGGTCCTGGTAATGTGAGTCACCCTCTCCTCATCATGTCAGTCTTCTTTCTCCCTCTGTTCTAAGTCCCTCCCCATGCTTTAGCT
Source organism: Talpa occidentalis (assembly GCF_014898055.3). Lineage (NCBI taxonomy): Eukaryota > Metazoa > Chordata > Mammalia > Eulipotyphla > Talpidae > Talpa > Talpa occidentalis. Next base: position 91,605,215 of record NW_023601322.1, on the reverse strand, counting down.
CAACAGATGATTTGCCAATATTGCCCCATCAACTGTAGAATCTACCTCAAGTGTATGTAATAGATTGTCCAAGAGTATGTAATTAAATGTGTTCTTTGTTCCTACTAATATGTGTGATGTTGATCAGCCCAAGAAGAATTCAAAACCCACAGTTCTCAGTTATAATTAAAGAGACAATCAAATTGTCAGTATGGAGTATGTTATTTTAGAAATAGTCTTACAGCCTCTTAAACTCTGGTAAAAATTAAATAACCCCAAAGAACCTGTTTATTGCATGGCCATAATATATCTTGGGTATCACTTAGAATGCCTTCTAGCTATAAGAAAGAACGATAAACAAACAACAAATCTTAAACAAACTGGCTTAATATGGAAGTAATATGAACTCCAGCAGCAGTCTGATACTTATATTATTTATTCTGATTGGGTCAACAAAGGTATATGCCTATCTATTTTTTTTAAAGATTTATTTTTATTTATGCATACAAGAGTTAGCGTGTAGCATACAAGAGCTAGCCAGCAAGGGGTGAAAGGATCCACCTGAAAGAGAGTGGGGAGCAAAACAGGTGGATCTACTGGAAAACACTGCTGAGGGGAGCAGTGGGCGAGGCAGGAGAGGTCTGCTGTGCCATGTGGGTCACCTACATGGCTGGAGATCAAACTGGTGCTACAGTGGATGCCAATAGCTTCACAATGATGAGACTTAACCCTTTGCACCACCAGGGAGGCCCACATGCCTACAATTTCTAAGTAGAAAATACTGTGATGATGAACTTAATCTGGGTTCCTGTATGGGCACACACAACCACTCTCGGGTTATATTATTTAGTAGACAGATTCACAGTGCTCAGAGCTTCTACATTTATGATTATGGTAAATTACAGTGAAAGGCCAATAGTAAAAATCAGCAAAGGGATGGGCCTCCCCAGTGGTGCAGCGGTTGAGCACTGGGTTGTGAAGCTGCCCACAACCTCTGCAGCGCTGGTTCGATCCCCGGGCTGCTCCCCAGCCACCAGAGGAGGGTCCCACATGGCGCGCAGACCTCGCCTGCTGCCCGCTGCTCCCCTCAGCAGTGTACTTCGGTCCTTCTGCCTGCTCTGCTCCCCACTCTAGCTCTGGTGAATTCTCTCACCCTCCCGCGCTTCTGGCTGTACCCAGTGCTTGTATAAATAAATAATAAATAAATCAATCTCAAAAAAAAAATCAGCAAAGGGGGAGGATTCATGGGGTAGAGTCCAGGGAAAAACAGGCACAAGCTTCCAGATGTCCCTTCTTAGGGGAGTGCTGGGAATAACCTTAACTGTCCCAGCAACAGGTGTAACGGCACATGAAGAAAGACTGCCAGCCTGAGCACCATCTTAGGGCTCTCTGCCCACGAACACTGGACTCCTAGTAAATAAAAGGTGTGTTCATCAAATAGGAGCAGACTTTCAAAGTCACTGCCACTAAAAGATTTCAGGAATTTTTATTTAATGCGGTAGAAAGTTATTTTCTGCAAGGCTTGAAATGAAGGCTTATATATATGATTATCAAAGGATTGCCAGTTTTCTCAGCATCATATATTAATTTATTTTCTCACTGACTAAACTAACAGGTATATTAAATTTTAACTTTAACTTTCATATATACTGAAATCTCTTTCTATGTGCCCTTTTGTGCTTCATACATTTACTTATCTATTTTTAAATCAATAACACATTGATCACACCGTAAATTCCTCATCATATATTATGAAACTTGTTAAGACAAGTTTTTCTCACTGATCTTTTGTGGATAATATCGTTGGACATTTTAATATATTGTCTCTGCTTCATGATCATTTAAAACCAGCCTCGAAAAAAATCATTTAAATTCTAAAAGGCAAGATTTGTAAAAGATAATTAAAGAAGATTTTGTTTTCTGTCTTATGATGTCCTCGCTTGGAACATCATATACCATCCCACTAGTTTATTTGATGTTTTAAGATTTTCAACTGTTAGATAAAATATAGTGTTCTTCACTTTCAATCTTCAGGCAAATGTGTTTTCCCTCAAAACCACACCTAGATGTCTGCTTTGTGGCAGCTGTTTGATGGTGAATTGCATGTCCCAATTTGACTGGTCAGAAGGTTGCCCAAGAGGCGAATAAAACATTCCTACACACTATCAGGAATAATAATAATCAATTCCAGGTAGATTTCTAAATTTTTTTCTTCTTTATATAAAAGCAATATCAGGGCCTCGCTGGTGGTGCAGAGGTTAAAGTCTCAGCTCTATCAAGCGATCACCAGCCATTGCAACATGAGTTTGATCCCTGGCCAGGGAGCTAACTCACATGGCGCAACAGACCTTTCCTGCCTCGCCGGCTGCTCCTCTCAGCAGTGTATTTCAGTCAGTCTGCCTGTTCTGCTCCCCACTCTGTCTCTGGTGAATCCTTATAATTCTCCTCCCCCCCCAGCTTTAGCCTACACCTCAGTTCTTGAATGCATAAATAAAATCTTCAAAAAATAAAAGCAATATAATAACCATACAAACCATAATTTCCTGTAAAAGTATAATTTTTACTGAATAATATAACTTAAACAGTTTTACTTTCTGAAGTACAATTAAATTGTGACGTCTATTCAGCAATCAAGAAAGATAAACTCGGGCCTCCCCAGTGGCGCAGTGGGTTGAGCTCAGGGCTGAGAAGCTGTCCACGGCCTCTGCAGCGCGGGTTCAATTCCCAGCCAGCCCGGGAGATTCCCAGATGGCATGGCAGACCTCTCCTGTCATGCCCGCTGCTCCCCTCAGCAGTGTATTTTGTCAGTCTGCCTGTTCTGCTCCACACTCTGTCTCTGGTGAACCCTCTCACCCTCCTGTATCTCTGGCTGTACCCCAGCTCTTGTATAAAAATAAATAAATCTTAAAAAAAAAAAAAAGAGGGAGAGAAACTCATGCCATTTGCAACAACATGGCTGGAGCTGGAAGGCATGATGCTACATGAAATAAGGCAGAAGAAGAAAGAAATTATCGATGGTTTGACTTATATGTTGAATATAGAGAAAGAGAACAAAGAAAAAAAGACAATCCTTGAAAGCTGACCACCACGAATATGAGGCATCCATGAGTAAAAGGAGAGGGTGGAAGAGGTGAAAACCACAGGAATGGTGCAATGGAATATGGTGACGGACTGTGGGTGCTAAAAAAATAATGATAATAGTAAAAAAAGATGTCAACAGGGAAATACTTCAGTAGTCAAAATGAAATGAAAAAAAAACTTCCGGTGTCAAAATTTTCAAAAATTCTATTTCTAAACAATGTTTCAAAGGAAAAAATATAATCAATGTTGGGAAATAAACTTAATAAAAATAAAAATGCTATATAAAAATAAATGAAGACATTTGAGACACTTCTATAGTCTGCAAAAAAATAAAGAAAATAAACTTAACTTCTTTGCAAGAATTTTTTTGTGTGCAGATGGCCTTGAACAGAATTTCCCCTCTAAGCTTTGAAATTCCATCAGCAACACGATCAAACATAAGCCTATTTTATTCAGTTTAAGGAGAAACAGTTGAAGCAGCACTGGTTGACACAAAAATTGGTCATAATGACATATTGCTCAAATAGACATACTGGTTAACCCTGGTTATTTGTAGGCATATACTTTTAATAATTTGTAATCTTGTACAAAATGGGGTGTTCGCAACTTCATTAAATTTTGAAGCATTTTCCAACCTTTTATCTAAATCTTGGGTGGGGGGAGTTTTGCAAACCTTGAAGGAGTTTTAAAATTTCACATGATTCTTAGCATCTTAGTTCAATTTTCTATATTTATAATTCTCAGTAAACATGACTGAAATTGCACATGATTCCTTTTACAGCTTAGCCTTAAAAGCAGAAATTGTTTTAGATTATAGCAATAAAACGACACTGACTGGTAGAAATTTCATTTAAAATGCACTGGAAAGCCTGCTTTTATGGAATTAACAATGAAAGGAAAATGGTAAAAACATAGTTAGGCAACATTGAAAGAATTATAATTTTAGAATAAAATTACTTGAGAAAATGTAAAAATTCATTCAAATGGCTTTTAAATTTCTCAATCATTCATTTTCATGAAAACACTATCTGGACAGTTTGAAAACAATCAATTGGTAAGATTTTTGCTTTCAGGTAATTCACAAAGTGCCAGAACAAAATTCACAATGCATGAAAACAAACAGAGAAAAACTGAAATCTAATCAGGGAAAAGAGAAAATGACAAAAACTGAAATGTTTTCAAAAGTCTCCAAGCTTCATGAGCTCATACATATAAAAAATAGTGATTTAAAATATATTTGTAATCTTGACCAAATTTCTTTTGACCCTGCAGTGACTTAATACCAGTACTTCAACTGTTTTTATTATTCTCTGTAATATCTGGATCTTCACCATACCCATAAAAATGACTGAGTGCAAGTTTCCATTGTGTAAACTTGCCTATTAAAAACCGTGTTTTTTTTTTTTTTTTTAAGATTTACTTAGGGCCTTCCCTGATGGTGCAGCGGTTGAGCACTGGGCTGCGAAGCTGCCCGCAGCCTCTGCTGCGCCGGTTCAATCCCCGGCCACTGGCGAGGGACCTCTCCTGCCACACCTGCTGCTCCCCTCAGCAATGTGTTTCATCAGTCTGCCTGTTCTGTTCCAGAGCTGTGGCTCTGGTGGATTCTCTCATTCTCCCGCGCTTCTGACTGTACCCAGTCCTTGTATAAATAAATAAATAAATAAATCTTTAAAAAAATAACGATTTATTTATTCATACAAGAACTGGGGTACAGGTCAGAGATGCAGGAGGGTGAGAGAATTCACCAGAGACAGAGCAGGGAGCAGAACAGGGAGACAGACAGAATTCACTGCTGAGGGAAGCAGCGGGGCAAGACAGGAGGGTCTGCTGCGCCATGTGGGTCTTTCCCTGGCCAGCCAGGAATTGAACCCGTACTGTCGAGGCTGCAGACAGCTTCACAGCACAGTGCTCAACCTGCTGCGCCAATGGGGAGGCCCCTTGGGGCTTTTTAAATTGCATTTTTTTTTTATTGTGGAAACATTGGTTTACAACACTGTACATGATTTAGGGGTGTAGATTCTTACCTTAGGTGCATGTCACCACACCACATCCACTATCAAGGCAACTACAGTCCTCCACCGTTATCCAGATTTGCCAAATTTTGATATGTGAAACTGAAACAAAAATGAGAACAAGTTTTTATTAATGCTATATAACTTGCATAATAACTTTAAAGATATCATAAACATCAGATTACTTTTAAGCCTTTAGCGATACCTCCACACCTTCCAATCCCAAAAAGCAGGCTTCACAGTATATGTGTTCTATATTTCTACTGCCTGCGATCTTGCTGCTATAGGGGAAAGGCTTCTGTGATCCATCTTTATGCTTTTAATTCTTTCTGCCTTCTGATTGTTGATGATATGTCACACGACACAGACAAGACCAACAATGGATCTACTCTGCTCAGTATCGTCAGTAGGAGATACATCATCATTTCCGGAATGTTCTCCTACAAGCCAGAAATCATTCAATCTTAGGCAAAACGTTAGAGCTTTAGGAAATATGTTCTGCCTTGTCAATATTATTTTGAACACTTTGACTAATTAAATTAAATGTACAAGGAATCATCAATGACAAATATACCTTTTACAAATAAGTTACACACTGGATATCCCAGATATGAAAACCAAACTTCACTTCTTATTTTTAACTAAATCATCCAACTCATTCAAACTTTCCACTCAGGGTAGATAACAGATACAAAAAAGGAGTTCATTTTTTACTGGCCCCTTTACTCCAGTAAGCCAAATTGACATTCTGAAGTAATCTACAAGCAGAGCACAGAAAGCTTAAGGGAAAGTGAATGCACTTGTCGAGTGAATCTTAGACTAGTGCTCCCATGTTATTAATAAAACACGTTTGTTTACCTCCTAAATTCCAGCTTGTTCCCTTATTCATCTTAGTATTATTACACTCAACTCTCAGGTGTTTATAAATCCTCAGACTATTGTGAAAAATACCTTTTAAAAGACAATTTAGCACTGCAACTTGTGGAATCGAAAAGGAGCTTTCTAAGACAGAAAAGTCTCTTTTATGAAAAGGAAACTGAAGTGATAGAAGTTGTAAAAATGACGGTGTGCCAGGGTACATCTGAAAGTCTATGGGAGGTTCAATGTTGAAACGTTTCCCTGGGAGATTTATATATACTTTTGACTAAGGTCAACGTGAAAAAGAATTCTTTCAACAAAGAAGGAAGACACTCATTTTAGATTTGTTTCTTCTTTTTTTTTTTTTAACTGTGTGATTCTATTGGTGAAATTTCTTTACCCATGAAAACAACACAAAAATATTTGGGTGAAATGTCTATAGAACTTACACTAGCTTGTCCACTCATCATATATCAGACCCACTGACAGTCATCAGAAACTCCATAATTCTGAATTAGTTCAACAATCAAATTCTACTCCTGGTTAGGATGGAGACTTTTACATCAACATGTTAATTCTTCAGGGGCCTCCCTGGTGGCCTAAGGTTAAAGTCTCAGCACTATCACATAAATAAATAAATAAACAAACATACATCTGAAGATGTGTGAGTCTATACCTCTGAATCATATCAGATGTTGTATATCAATTTTACATCAATGAAAAATAATACAATAAAAAAATGATCTGGTCTTAGTTTCTTGGAAAATAATTATTCAAGAGAAAAATGTATATATCTCCAAGTAGATGAATATTGGCTTATTCGACTATAAAAATTCCTAGACATCTCTGATTTATTTTTGATTGTGTTATTTTCATCCCCTGATGTGGGAGTGAATCCTCAAATATCATATCCTCTGATAACAAATGAAAGGTAAGCAAGTGGGAACAAGAAGAGACTTCTACACAACTGCCACAGATAACAATTTCCCTCCATCAGAATTAAGTCTCATTTAGAGAGAATCTGACACTTTCACTTGTATGGAAAAATACCCATGCAGAAAAGCCTTCAAGACTTGGTAATCTGTTCAATTTCTCAAAGAAATGAGAATGGATCTCTATATAATTCGACGGTGCTTTCTATTGCCTGGAACAGATGTCTGACAAAGGTTTTCCAAAATTTTTAGAGCAATTTTTTACAAAATTCGATTCTCATCTCCATAATTGTGACCACAAATCTGATAATTGATTAACAGGGTTATTTTTTCTTAGGTTTAAATAACAGTTTCTGGCAAGCAATAAGAACTAAATATTTTACCAAAATTAACCTATGGGAAAAAATCTTAAAATTCTTTCAAGTATATAGCTTCACTACATTTGCCCCAATACTAAAATAAGATTGTTTTTTTAATAACTATTAAAACAAATATTCTAAAACAATCCATCTGATCATCACCCAACTCTAATCCCTGCAAAATATGAAAATATACCAAAAGCTTTAACTCAAACCACAAACATTTATTTTCCCAATTGAGTGATTATACACTCAAAATCAGCTAAGGCAATAAAAGTAAAGATGCATTCCAAAACTCAGGAGTTCTCTTGTGAAACTGAATTTCAGTGACATAAAAACTAATGAGATTTGCAAAGGCCCCCCTGTCATTTTCAGACATGCGTTATTAAGGTGGAAAAGATTAGGGTATAATTAGGAAGCACTTTTATTTTAAGAGGACCACTAAACATAAAGAAAATATTATTACATGTAATGATATACAGAATACATTTCATTTAAATGACACAATTTGGTTGTACCTATTACTTTGGCATACATTACATTGGCTAGTTTAGGCATTTATAATTATCAGAACAAATTTTAGAAAGACTGAAAATTAGTTGTGAGATGGGGAATAATAAAATTGGGGAAAAGGAGTATGCTATAATATAAAAAAAAATCACTATGGAATTTTCTGCATTGGTTTAAATTTATATTAGTTCTAAGGCAAATAATGACTATATATTATTTCAATTCCTAGGAAAGTAAAAATATTAACACATTTTATAAGATAATGGATAAATACGACGTTATCCATTTGTATTTTAGTTTTTTCTGATGTGTCGGAAAACTGGAGATACTCTAAAATGTGTTGTAGCACTTTCGCAGATATTCTGATTTAGCAATGCAATCTATTTCAATCAATCTAGACTACTACAACACTGAAACATGTCTGCCTTCTGCAATCTGATAATAATACAGAAATTTCAAAACATTTATTTATTCAATAACCATTCAGCTAAATATTTATCAGATAGAAAAATCAAGCAATGTAACTCAAGCTTTAATTTTATAAAGCATTTTTTATTAATCTTATAGAACAATAAATTTAAACTTTAAATTGGTGGCTTGCAATCAAATTTAGGTGCATAGTAGACATTCCACAGCTACACTGGTAGGATCATGAATACCTTAAACTGAAAGCTAAAGAGAGGAAAAGGTATCAGCACTAGGCCTATGCACTAAGATTCTATTTTGCACATTCTCGTAATATCCACAAAATAAAATGTAATTCAATTGGAAGCTTTCAGATTTATAGTATTTTGCATAAAATGAGCTTCAATAAAAGGTGTAAGATATTATGAATATAAAAGGTGGCAATTGAGCAATTCACTTAAACCTAATATATCCTTACATAAATCAAGGACAATATATATGTAATTTCATACAAGGTTCCAGATTTTCTTTCTTACAAGCCATAAAAAGAGAATATGTTCTGAGCACTCAATCACTGAAAACATCAGCAAATTGTTTCAATCAACATCATCATGTTTCTTCCCTTTCCTCCTAACACATACCTAGAAAATGTTTCCTTTGCTGACACACACACATTGTTGTTACAATCCCCTCAATGATTTCCAAATACCAGATTTAGCTAAATATTCTAAGTATTAGAGTACAGCTGTAATAGTTAAAACTAGACACATTCTGAGTTTTGGATATAATGGACATATATTATCTCCAAGAAAAATGTTGTTGGTTTAAGAACATTTAGTACAAGATTCCCTCCACCCAGAATTAGTTTCCTATTATAGCCTAGAAAAGTATTTATTCTTAAAACTCAGCTCAAAGTGACCTTTCCTGGGGAGCTTCCCTTCAATTGTCTATGCAAGGCAAATGACCCCTCTGATTTTCTATTCCCCAAGTTTCTATATATCTTGATATAGATTTTCATCCAGTACTTTGGGAAGCTTAATCCACATCATCTAGAATAGTCCCCAACTTTTTCTAAATACTTCATAGATTATTGAAAAAAAAAGTTCTACAAATATTAAATATATATGTAAATACCCTCAGATTACTTCATTTTTTTTTTTTTTAGTTATAACAAAGAAGAAGAAAATGTGAGTGTTGCGAGGGCTAAAAATGTAATTATATACATCTTCAATAACACTGATAAAGGAGAGAAAAAAACATCACTGCTAAATGAATATATCTTGTTATCCCTGGGATCCTCATTATTGGGATGCATTTTTTTCCCTTTTTTTATTATAAATTTTATTTTTATATTCCCCATACAATTGCAACCCTCTTATTTTGACCCTAATTCCTCCCCTCCCTGCCCCTACCCCCATAGAGTGTCTCTGGTTCATAGTTGTTTGTTGATTTTGATTTTCACTTTCTTATAGTTATTCTTTTTCCTGGTCCCTTATTTAAGTTTTCTAAATTCCTGCTTTGAGTGAGACCATCTGGTATTTTTCTGTTCCTTTCTGGCTTATTTCGCTGAGCATGATCCCTTCCAGCACCATCCATGTTGCTGCAAACTGCATGTGTTTATCTTTTTTGAATGCTGAGTAATATTCCATGGTGTATATGGACCACATCTTCTTGATCCAGTCATCTATTTTTGGGCATTTGGGTTGATTCCAAAGCTTAGCTATTGTAAACAGTGCTGCTATAAACATAGTGGTGCAGGTGCTCTTTGGAATGGATGTTTCTGTGTCCTTTGGGTAAATACCTAGGAGTGGAATTGCTGGATCCTATGGAAGCTCTATGTTTAGTAGGTCCAGAAATCTCCACACAGCTCTCCATAGTGGTTGGACCAGTTTGCACTCCCACCAACAGTGCAGGAGAGTTGGGATGCATTTTTAATAATATTTTGATTATAATTGATACTTGTCCTCAAAGAGCAAATTCTATTTTGACAGTTTCCATCACTACCCAAGCACACAGAATCTGAAATTCTATAAAGGACAGTGAATTTCACAGATACATAAAGCTCATTAGGGCTTGGGATAAAAGCAGCACGAGATAGTATCTATAAAGGAAACCATCACTGTCCATGTTTATCAGCAGTGTCAGAGAATAACTCAGGGTGTTACAGGACTGGGAGTGGGGCACCCCAGACCCGGCAAACCTGCCTGCTCTAAGTAAGTGCAGTGCAGCTGAGTATTCTCACATTGCAGACATCCATCAGCAGAGCTTGTAAACATAGGCCGATGCAATATTTATAGAGGCAAAATTCTGTCTATGGAGAAGGGAGTATTACAATCTGTGCCTGGATGAACTTTTAGCAGAAAACTGTCAAGGAAGGCTGTTTGCTCTTAACAGCTTTATCTGACAAAATGAATTTCTGTGGTTTTTCTGAAATAATGTATGGTTTTGAATCAGGAGAAGCCACAATCTTTCCAACCGTGAAGGCAGCCAAGGTCTTCCTGACAAAGACACTGCCCTAGTGTAGCCTGTGCCACCCTCCTGGGTCCACCTCAGCAGGTATTTTCTGATCAGTCTTGCTGATGATAGAATTTGCCAGTTGTTTCCTTTTATAAATGTCCCATAACAAATACACCCAATTTCTCCATAGAAACCATCATTTCAGTATTCAGTTCCCAGGTCTATAAAACCTTGGCAACAATTCCAGCTGATCCCTCTGTCTTAATACCTTTAATTCAAATGCAAAATACGCCTCATCTATATGTTCTTAAACATCTTATTATTATGCATCATTTTTTAGTGTTTTACATTTTGGTAATTTACATGTTTAACAATTACCACTTTCATTTAAAGCCTCTCAACCTTGATTAATCTAAATTACACACCAAAATAATGAAAGCAAATAATACTAAATAATGTTAAGATTCAAATTAAAAAAAAAATAGTTAAATAAAGTTTCTCCTCTTCTTCAGACTTTCCAGTGATGTCCCATATCAGTGATAGGGAAATACAAATTCCTCTCTGCCGCTTGCAGATCTCATATATATACATTTATATAATACATATATATAATTTGAAAAATTCAAGGTGATGAAAGGCATACTGACTACTGGACAACATTTTCAGATAAAATAAAAATAGAGCCTGTTGAGCTACATAGGGAATTAGTAGACTTGCTTTTTTCACAAATGTAAGGTAACTTTAACTCAGAAACCCGTCTTACGAAATTAAACTTTAGGAGCATGACTAAGATGTTCCCCACAGTCCTCTAAAGAACAGAAGGGTAAGAGGCTGAGACTGTTAGGGGGAAAAGGATGTCCTAAAGCTAATCCCATACAGGCTTTGTGGACTCCACCCCCACCCCAGGCCAAAGCCAAAGACACTGGGAACTCCAAATCCCATCACCACCAAAGGGAAGGTGGCTGGGACCTGAGGGTGGGGTTCAGCAGCCAGGTTGGTATAAAGCCAGACACTTGGGCTTTGGAGGGGTCCCCCATTTTGGCTCCCCGCCAGCTCGCAGCGTGCAGCCAGCTCTGAGAGTGCCTTTGGGTTTCCAGGTCGGCAGATCGGGTAGGATGCATTAAAGATTTTATTTCCCTATTTTCTCCCTGAGTTGTACATTTTCCATATTTCCTTTTCCCTTGTAAATAAACCTTTTATTAACCTTTTGTGTGTGCCTGTAGTGGGGTATTCATAAGTCCCTTTAAGCGCGGGGGTGAGGACCCACAGCGAGGCAACCTGTTCAATATCGGGGCTGCCCTATAACAAGACTAAGAACTTGAAAGGATACTCAGGAGACACACATGAGAAAAGAGCCCTCCACATAAAAGAAGCTGAGCATATTTAAAAATACATACATACACACATACATTTATTTCAGCCACTTTTCCCACACTCCAACTAGATTTCTCGCTGACCTCTTGACTATACGCTGTGCTTTTATTTTCTTAGTTTTAGTTTCTGCTGTTCATTCTCCAAGAAAATTCTCTTGATCACTTAGAAAGACTAGTTAAATCCTCCTCCTTCGATTTTCTACAAAACTCCTTCCTTAGTTGTCAACTAATTTGACTCTTAATTTTTTATGCTCTAATACAATTACTTTTTAAGCATGTAAGAGTTATCTTTTTAAAAAATAATTCTTGGGCCTTCCCAGTGGCGCAGCGGTTGAGCACTGGGTTGTGAAGCTGCCTGCAGCCTCTGCTGCACCGGTTCGATCCCCGGCTGCTCCCCGGCCACCAGAGGAGGGTCCCACATGGTGCGCAGACCTCTTCGGCCACCCGCTGCTCCCCTCAGCAGTGTACTTCGGTCCTCCTGCCTGCTCTGCTCCCTGCTCTGGCTCTGGTCGGTTCTCTCACCCTCCCACGCTTCTGACTGTACCCAGTGCTTGTATAAATAAACAAACAAATAAATAAATAAATAAATGCATAAATAAATAAATAAATAAATCTTTAAAAAATAAAAAAATAAAAAATAATTCTTGAGTCCATATAACTTTGGGGCTACATTTTACACCTCACATATGCATGTAGTTTACTCTCTCTCCCCCTACCTTCTCTGGAAACCAAAATCTTTTTTCCAAAATCTAATTGTTTTTGCTGTGCTTTGCCAGTCTCTCTCTCTCTCTCTCCATATATATATATATATATATATATATATATATATATATATTATACACACACACACACACACACACACACACAAATACTGCAGATAAGTGAAATCTTCCAGAATCTTTTACATTCTGACTTACTTCACTTAACATAATCACCTCAAGGTCCACCTAGCAGAAAGCCATCACAAAACCCAAAAGGCAACCTACAGACTCAGAAAAAATATTCATCTTACAATGGAATAATTTCAAGATTCATCTTTAAGTTGGATTTGAAATTGACCACAGAAAGTCTTATAAGTTTACTGATGATAAATATACCATAGATTCTGTAAAAAATTCTACGCGTTATATTGTTCCATGAAAGCCTCCTTTCAGTAACCTTAATTACACATATCTAAATTCTTTCTCACCTTTTACTAAAGTTCATGCTCCTAGGAATCATTGATTTCTGAAAAATGTTCCTTATAAGAAACATTAAAAATATAGATTAAACTATTTTTTTCCATTTTTTATTCAAATTAGAAATATTAAAGCCAAAACATGAACATTCGGGGTCCAAAAGAATTGCTTGAAGCTTATAACAATCAAAATATACTTCTCTGAGCTGTAATATTTATTTTTTATGTTTTTAATATTTTTAATATTTTATACTTCTGGTTGCACATAGATTGTAAAAAGGACACCAGTTCTCCATCCTCCAGTTATCATGTGATTGACGATGTCACAGCTTGAATCTGAACTGTACATGGGACAGCTTTTGGCCCAGGTAAGGCAGCAGAAGTGACAGTTCAGGTTTCAAAAAAAATTGCCACTACCCCATGAATAAACCTGAACCAGATACCTAGAGAACAGGAGATTCAGGAAGCCAGGCCCGCGACTGCAAGCAGGCCATCCTACACCAGCTAAACCAGAGAGAAAGCTGAGCGGAGGAAGGCTGGATCTGGCAAGGGTCAGCAGAACTGAGGAGGCCCCACCAGAGAGCAGAACTGAATCCTAATGAAGCGATAGGTAATACTGCAGGTAGGGGATCTGGAACAAGTGCCCAGCAGGATTTCAGAACTAAGAAAAACAAGTGGCTGCTGAGTGTCTTAAATTCATTCCTTTAAATTGTGACAGGAACCCTAAACCTTAAGCACCATGTCAGGATACAAATCCATATTAGCCGCCACACATTGTCATACAGTTATTCTAAAATAGCATCTGCTCACGAGTTCCTGGTCAGATGTCATTTATCCAATGCCTGTGTCATCTGAATAGCTTCCTGATATAACTCTACCTTTCATTTTCCCAGGGGATAAAAATTAGGTTTAGTCAATTGTATTTTATAAAATGTGTTTTCCTAGCTTCAGATCCTGCTTATATTCTGGATACAAAACATCTGCCACTGTCTCTCTCTCTTTTTTTTTTTTTTTAAGATTTATTTATTTATTTATACAAGCACTGGGTACAGTCAGAAGCGCGGGAGGGTGAGAGGATCCACCAGAGACAGAGCCAGGAGCAGAACAGGCAGACTGACGAAATACACTGATGAGGGGAGCAGCGGGCGGCAGGAGAGGACTGCGCACCATGTGGGACCCTTGCCGGTGGCCGGGGATCGAACTGGCACTGCAGAGGCTGTGGGCAGCTTTGCAGCCCACTGTTCAACCTCTGTGCCACCTGGGGAGGCCCTGCCACTGTGGTGATCAGAAAAAAAAAGCCACCCTGCCAGGAATACAGTATTCAGAGGATGTGATTTTATTTTTTATTTATTTATTTATTTATTTATTTATTTATTTATTTATTTATTTTTGCAGCTGTGCCTTAGCAAAGACTTAGTGACTTTTTGCCCATAGGAATTATTAGGAGGCCAGGTTCCTCACTGCTAATTACCTTCAGTTGCTATACAGAATAACTAGAACAGGAGTTTTGTTATAACAGGTGTTAATTTTTCTAACTCAGAATGAACATATTTATCCTAGATGGAAAGATTTCTTGAGAAATTTTGCTAAACAACTGACAAAAATAGATGTCCAATGTTCACACTGCATTCTAAGACACTAGTATCAGCACTAGATCAATTTCACAGAACTACTTGTTATTTATAGGACCATTATAATTATAACCTATCAAGAGACAATATATTTCCAATGAGTTTATAAAGTTTACGATGATGTTTGGGTGAAATGTGGCACATGGAATCATATAGGGCACTTATATGCTCACCTAGGCAATGAATGGCCAGTGGCTAATGTGGCTCTTTACCAAATTACCTCCTTATTAGTATTTACCAATGCACCTATTTTACCAAGAAATATTCCCCCCTTTCCTTAGCTAAAACTTAATATAGCAACCTCTCTTGCAGTTAAACTTTGTCATGTGGCTGAGTTCAAATAAGTGAGTAGCGGTGATGTCTACACTACATAGGCCTGGAATCTTAAAGAGAATGGGTTCTTCAATTCACAGTGCGAGTAATGACAAGCAACTTTCTGAGAATGGCAGATCCACAACATGGATGCTTCTGAGTCACTACATTAAGGAAACTAACCTGACAATGAGAAACATCAGCCTTTACAGAAGGAAAGATGAAGCGTGTGTTGGGGTGGTGGGGAGCAGGGGAGAGAGTGAGAGGGATACTTGTGTGCTTGATTCATCTTGGGGCTATTATAACAGAAGTTAAACAAGTAACACCATTTTAACTTTCTATGTATCTTCACTACCAAACTATTTCGGGCTATCCTTAGAGAATGTACCAATAAAATTCTTAACCCCTCTAAAGTTTATGTTGAATCAATGCGAAAACCTGACTGTAAGAAAATCATCCCTTTGTAGGGCCTCCCCTGGTAGCGAAGTGGCTGAGGTCTGGGCTGCGAAGCAGTGCTGGTTTGATCCCTGGCTGCCTGCGAGGGTACCACATGGCGTGCAGACCTCTTCTGCCATGCCCGCTGCTCCCCTCAGCAGTGTATTTCATCAGTCTGCCTGTTCTGTTCCCTGCTCTGGCTCCGGTGAATTCTCTCATTCTCCCATGCTTCTGACTATACCCTGTGCTTGTATAAATAAATAAATGAATCTTTAAAAAAAAAAAATTCTTTTGTAATGCTGAAATATGTCCACTTTAAAAAATATTCAATTTCATAGGTAAACTCTTATTTAATAAAAAAATTGAATATATTTATCCTTAGCTTCCAGTATAGTGTCTTAGGGTATAGCTGAAAAATGGACAAATATTTAGAGAGCAGTGAAACAAGGACTCCAGGTTCTGAATCCACAGAGTACTGTCTTCTGATTCCACATGCAGGGGTTAAGATTCGTATCTCATCGAAGCTATAGCTGTTGGAACAGGACACAGCACGCTGGAACCGACGGGTACAGTACCGGCCATCTGAGTATTGTAGGAGATTTTCCATGGGGCTGTTGGATTCTCTTTCTCTCATAGACATACTCCTCCTCATCATACCCAAAATTTCCAAAACCAAAGAACATCTCTCTGGGGCTCTCCAAGGGCAGATAAAACCCATCTATTTTGAAATCTGACCATGCAAAATCACCTTTCCTGTCAAAAACTGTCAAGAACTTCTCTGAACTTTCCACAGGTAAAGACGGCTATGTTCTCCCAAGCAATCCATAGCACAAGATATTAAGGAAAAGGGGAAAGTTGTCAATTCTCTCAATCCTTCTTGTCCTAATCTATCTATAAATCACACTTTGACTAGTCTGTAAAAGTCAGCCATGAGCTGGTGAGATCCCTTGGCAATTGTATTGAAATTTGTCCTTTAGTCTATTGCAATTATTCTTGGTATGTCATTTGAAGATCTTGTTGACTCTGGCCCTGGATTACAGTCTTTATTCCAGAGTTTCTATACGTCACTGTTGCCTTTGCGATGTTGTGGAACCTACAATAGCCCTTCCTGGTCTTTCAGACAATAATCTCCCTTGTTTTTCCTCCTGGCTTTCAAATTTCCCAGTGATGTGAGAAATCTCTGCCCACACTAAGTACCAGGAAGTCCTTCTTTGTCTCTAAATCCCTTTCCCATGATGCTGTTGCTGAGTTAAAATTTCTCTCCACATTGTTCACACTTACTAACTAATCTCCCACATACTCAGACCCAGGTTGTCAAAATTCATCTTCTGTTCCTTTCTCCACATATTCTGCATTCTAGCCACTGTGACCTTACTTTTTCCCTAACATCTGATGAATTCTGTCATTATAGACATTTTCACTGTCCTTTGTCACAACATGAATGAACCTTGAGAACATTATACTAAGTGATATAAAGTGTAAGTCAGGCAGAAAAGGCCAGATATTGAGCGATTCCACTTATATGTATGACGAAGAGGTCAGGTCACAGAGATAGAAGCACATTAGCAGTTTCCAGAGGCTGGAGGAATATAACAATGACTGTTAACGTGTATACAAAATTTTTCTTGGGTTTACTATAATGCTTTGGAACTAAATAAAGGTGATAGCTGCACACCATTATGAATATGTTAAACGACACTGAATTGTACATTTTAAAGATTTATTTTATTTATTTATGCATACAAGAATTAGGGTGTAGACCAGAGTGTGGGGGGTGAGAGGATTCACCAGAGACAGAATGGGGAGCAGAACAGGCATGTATACTGAAATACACTGCTGAGGGGAGCAGCAGGCGAGACAGGAGAGGTCTGCTGCACCGTGTGGGTCAACTTTTTGGTCAGGGATGGAGTGCATGATGCAGTGGCTGGTGACAGCTTCATAGTGGTAAGACTTAAAACCCTGTTCCACCAGGGCGGGCCTGAATTGTATATTTTTATGGTTAATTTTCTGCTATTTGAATTTTACCACAATTACAAGGAGCTTAGAAAGACAATACAAACAAAAGCACAACAACAAATTGAGGACTACTAAAAAATTCTCTTCTACCAGGTGTTTGCATTGCTACCTGCCTCATCTCCTTTAAGTCATTCTTCAAATGAAGTTTTCCCTGAGTAATTGCTCTTAAATTGTTAGTATTGTCCACACTGAATGTACTGTTTTCCCTTAATTATATTGTTTATTGACTGACGTTCTCCGAGGAGATAGGAACTATGAGACAAGAGATTTTTTTTTTTTTTTTAACTTCTGTAACTTCAATTACTAAGAAAAGTGCCTGATACAGAGAAAGTGCTCCATGGGTATTTAAGAAAGGTATGAATGAATGAACCCCATGCATGATATTTGTGTGTTGTTACAGTTTCTCTTTTTTTTAATTGGTCCTTTCATTATGTGCCTTGGTGTATGTGAGTTTTAATTTCTCCTATTCAACCACATCTTTTGATAGTTTAAGATTATCTTCTAGACTAGGCAGGAGTCAAGGTGACATAGCCAAGCTATTTGAAGTGCTAGTCACTAAGATGGAGAAAGGACTCTTAGTTCACAAATCCAGCTGTGTGGGGTACAGTTGCTTTGGTAATTTCCTCTAATCTAAAAGTGTATTAGTCAAGTTTCTCCAGAAAAAAAAAGAACCATAAGGAAGGGTGACCGGCAGGGGAATGGGTGGGCAGAGCGGGCAGGGTGGATGGATGGACCGATGGATGATACATTTATTATAAGAAACTGACTCCTCTGATTATGGTGGCAAACACATTCCAAGAGCTGCAGTTTGTTTGCATGCTGGAGACCCACCACTGGAATCCAGGCAACAGGCTGAGTGCTAGTCTGAAGACTGGCAAGCTCAGGATTCAAGAACAGGCAGCATGTGAGTTTGAGTGTGAAGGCAGGAAAAATCTGATGTTCTTGCTTGACAGCAGCCAGGCCTGAGGAAATCCCCTCTTACTCAGGGAGGTTCAACCTTTAGTTCTATTCACATCTTTAACTGACTGGCATTAGGGAGAGCATATGGCATTACTCAGTTTATCCATTTAAACGTTAAAATCATACAAAATATGCCCACAGAAACATCCGGAATCATGTTTGGGAGACTGTTGGGTACTCTGTATCCTAGTGAACTTGGTACACAATTAACCATCCCCAGATATACAACAACATCTGACTTACAGTATTGATTTTAGGCTTAGATGGATAATGTGTCAAGTGCTACAGATTAAAAGATTTAAATTACCTTCTCTTTTTTCTTCCTCTTGAGATACTCTTAACCTCAGCTCCATGAAAAAAAAGTTTATCTGGCAATTTCTCTGATGGTATCATTGGTATAATTTTTAACAGCACATCATTAAGAATGAAGGATAGCATATTTTATTTTATGTTTTTCATTGCCTTCCAATATATTTTTAATTAATTTTTAATTGAGGTAATACTTGGATACCCTATCAGGCATTGCCACCACAATGCACCCACCACCAAATCACCCACAACAGTCCATTGTGCTACCTTCTCTCTTTGTTCTACTCTTCACCCCACCCCACCCCATCCCACCCACACCCCACCCCACCCACTCTGAATGCTTCAAGTGTATAGTCAGCTTTCAAGGATTAGTGCTTTTTTGTTTTTGTTTTTGCAGTCAAATTATTTAAGAACTTATATACAGATATAGGTATAGAAAAAACGAGGGACTATTATTTTACATCCTCATTCATTTTTTGACCATATAGGATTTCTCTCGTAAGGTGTGGTTTAAGGGTTAGTTTTTAAGTTTGTTTTTATCTGATCCTAGTTTAGTTACTCTATATTCCACATATTAGTGACAATAGGAATGAAGGATAAGATAGTTTGCAAGTATGAATCTGTCTAGTCTGATAAGGAGTCTATCACCTTTTACTAAAGTATTCATTACCCTTTTATGTTTAAATCAACCTAAAAATCAGTAGATTTAAAATAATCTCATTTGCCTATTCTTAGTGCCCTGGCCACTTTGACTATTTGCACCCAGTGCAATAGGTAATAATAATTTTTGCACTCAGTGCAAAAAAATAATAATCAGTGATTATTTGCCATTAATTTGCAGCTACTTTCAATATAATTCTTAGATTGGGGACTTCAACTTCTAGAGTAGCTAGATTCATCTTATAATCACTATTTCATCTTATATTTCAATTCATTCCTTTTTTTTTAGAAATCCAATCTTTTCAATGTGTTCTTCCAAATGCATCCTATATGTTTTTCAATTCAGCCTTTTCTTTCCTAGAGATAACTGAAATGAGTAAGAGCAGATGGATTCTTCCTTTACAATATTATAGATCAATGTTACCCCATCAACCTCAAGCAGTGATCCAACCATTCTTTCAGCACTTAGTTCTGAATCCATATAACAAAACAATCATTGAAATTATTAGCAATTATTAAAGCTTATGTAATACAATCAGTCTGTTAAGACCTGCATATATTATTCTTAAATATGGGGGGGCTATTAAGTTCTTCATATGCTTTATGTTCCTTATTTCCATAGTAGGTAAATATTTTCTCAACTTTTAACTTCCTCAGAGCTCAGGTACAGGTATGCTTTTAAAATACATCTCTATTGGGCCTTCCCGGTGGTGCAGTGGGTTGAGCACAGCACTGTGAAGCTGTCCGCAGCCTCTGCAACACGGGTTCAATTCCCAGTCAGCCAGGGAGATACCTACATGGTGCGGCAGACCTCTCCTGTCTCGCCCACTGCTCCCCTCAGCAGTGTATTTCAGTCAGTCTGCCTGTTCTGTTCCCCACTCTGTCTCTGGTGAATCCTCTCACCCTCCCACACCTCTGGCCCACACCCGAGCTCTTATATAAATAAAACAGATCTTTAAAAAAATAAATAAAATATATCTCTATTTCTTTTTGTACATGAAGATCAAATGTTATTGCATAAACACATTTCTGAAATTTTAGGGATTTACAGACTGCCTGAGAGAGTGTCCATTTCTGAGGTATGAAACAAGTCACTTCTATTTGGATTTTTAAGTCTGTTTTCCTTAATACTAGGGTCCATGAGTAATTAAGATGTCTTCATTTCCATACAGTCATCACAAACGTAAAGATGGAGTGTGCAAGGTCAAGCTCTCCCCTGCTGGCCCTGTCCCTTCTTCACCAGGTGCTCCCGTACTTCCTTATTCCTTGCAATTCCCTAGAAAACCTTTCCACCATAAGGAAAGGAGACATTCAAGCTTCTCTATCAGAATTTATGAGTTTCAATATTTTATTTCACAAAGTAATAGTTTGAATTTACACTAATCCTCATAAAACATGATAGTTATGATGCAAGTTAAAATTTAAAATAAATCGGGCCTCCCCTGGTGGCGCAGCAGTTGAGCGCTGGGCTGCGAAGCTGCCTACAGCCTCTGCAGCGCTGGTTCGATCCCCAGCCACCGGGGGTCTACCTATTCTGTTCCCCTCTCTGGCTCCAGTGAATTCTCTCACCCTCCTGCGCTTCTGACTGTACCCAGTGCTTGTATAAATAAATAAATAAATATTTAAAAAATTAAAATAAATCAAGAGCCTCCTTTACTCTGTTTGCTAATAGTCTGTCTGTTTGCTAATAGTCTGTGTTTGGAACACTGGCATAATAATATTTTTTTAGTTTAGTTTCGCCAGTTCCTTTGTTTTGTTTTTTTTTGTTTGTTTGTTTGTTTGTTTTATATTTGACCCTCTTTAATGCCTGGCATTCAGTCTGTTCACTGTACACTTACGAGGGAAGGAGAGTTAAAGAGGAAAATGACTCGTGGTATTCTTACAAAAATAGTATTGACCTCTCTGATTCTGTGAAAAGGTACTTTGAGAAACGATGGGAGGGAAGAGACTAGACAGTAGGAGACAAGGATGGACGCATGGAAGTGAGTTAGGGAGCTCTTGCAATGGACCACATGAGACACCCTGGTGGCTTGGGGTCCAGCCCTGGAAGTAATGAGAAATGGTGAGCGTCTGTATGTATTTTAAAGACTGAGCCAATAGGCTTTGCTGACTAAATAGACCTCAATGTGAAGAAGTCAAAATTAGCCGAAGGTAAATCTTCAGGGGAACTGAAATGTGTATGATTGTGGGAACAGTAGATTCTGGGGTGAAACAAATTGTTTTAAACGTTATAATTTCCAAACATCTATGAAACACACAGCTGGAAATGTCAAGTCAGCAGCTGAAGATTTTAGTCTGGGATTTTGAGAAGGAACCTTTTATTGCCTTTTCATCCCTTATTGATTTTTAATGAAGCAATGGGTAAACGTAAGTTTTCTGGATCTTTCAATATCTGAAATATATTAATTTATTCTACTCTCAGATTTGAACACTTGTTTGGTTGGGCAGTGAATTCTACATTGACAATGACTTTCATTAAGAATTTCATGTTAGGGTCTCCCTGGTGGCACAAGGGGTTAAGCACCACACTATGAAGCAATCTGCAGCCTCCGCAGCACGAGTTCGATCCCCTGGCCAGGGAGATACCCACATGGCGCAGCAGACCTCTCCTGTCTCGCCTGCTGCTCCCCTCAGCAGTGTATTTCATTAGGTTTGCCTGTTCTGCTCCCCATTCTGTCCCTGGTGAATCCTCTCACCCTCCCTCGCATCTGGCCTGTACCACAGTTCTTGTATAAATAAATCTTTAAAAACAAACAAAAACCAAAATTCAAATCACACACCAAAACACATCTATCTAGAAATCTCAATGCAAGAGATTTCTGTGTTTTTGTCTCCTATTTTCCTTATCTTGGTAAATGGATTCACTCAGCCAGGGCAGGTCTAATCTGCTAGTCTCATTCACACGTTCAGTCAGCCTCCAGAAGTTATGCAGTCAATGTCCTTAATATCTCTAATATCCATTCTGTTTCCTCATTTGCATCTGACATGATCCTAGTTTAAGATTTACCAGTTTTACCTGAATAACTGACAACATTCTCAGAAAATTATGCATTTTCTTTCAAAATCCTCCTCTGGGGACAAGCTAAGAATTTTCCCAGATATATAGTACAATCTCTTCCAGAATACAACTATAGCTTTTTACTTTTGTTCTTCATGGTAGGATCGATTTCTTGGAGACTCATACCCCACAACAGTGTTTTGTGTTTTTTTTTTTTTTTTTTTTTTTTTCCACCATCGCCTTCTGGGGCAGAGAACGTGGACGCTTACCAATATTCCTATCTCACCTCTGATCTGTGCACATAGCTGAACTCTATTTCCCAGATTCCCTGCGATTATGCAGCACCTTCTGGATTTCCACTGATGGAAAGTAAGCGACTCTGCAGTGTCCCACTTCCAGGGCTGCTGTCTGATTCCTCTTGCCCAAAGGACTTCCCTCTCTCCCTTCCCTCTTGTCCCAGGCAAACAAAGCCAACCCTGCCAGGCCCCAAGGACATGGAGGATGCTGGCACCTTCTACACTGCGCCCCTTACGCATGCCAACTGCCTTGTGAATGAGAGTTCTCTTGTTTTGATGGGTGAGATTCGAGGATATTAAGAGGAGCTACTGCTCTCTCCTTAGCTAATTTATCTTCGAAATATCAAGCTACAGGGCCTCCCCGGTGGCGCAGCAGTTGTGCACTGGGTTGCAAAGCTGCCTGCAGCCTCTGCAGCACCGGTTCGATCCCCGGCCACCGGTGAGGGTCCCACATGACGCGTAGACCTCTCCTGCCACCCGCTGCTCCCCTCAGCAGTGTATTTCGTCAGTCTGCCTGCTCTGGTCCCCGCTCTGGCTCTGGTGCATTCTCTCATCCTCCCACGCTTCTGACTGTACCCAGTGCATGTATAAGCAAAACAAACAAACAAACAAACAAACAAATAAATAAATAAACAAACATGCCTCTATTAAAAAAAAAAAATCAAGCTACAGTTTCATTCCCACAAGGATGTGAGGACCTACTCATCTTTTCTCTCCAATTCCACTAATTCCACTATCCTGAGTAATAAGACAGTGTTCTGAATGTCTTCCTTTATGAAAATGATTCTGCATCATATTTCTTCAGTAAACCACCCCTGCTTGACCACACTCGACACACTGTAGTCCTGTAAACTGCATCCTAAATCCTCCTATCTGCTAACAAGTTTTATCCCATTAAATATACTATTCATTCACTTAAGTTTTTAAGTATTTCCATGTTTTTAAAAATATCATGCTTTTCTTTGTTTTATATTCTTAATAAAGTTCATCCCCCTGTTGGGGTCATTCTGCAATGTCCCTGTTCCCCTACTTCCAGCTAAACATATTTTCGACCTGAGTCTCTCTAATCACAAATATTTCTCATCTTTTGGGTTGCTGAACTTCCCTGGAAGAAAACCCATAACTCTGCCAGCTGGGGCAGATTGATCGTTTCCAATTTCAGCAGGACCCTCAAAACCGCTCGTCAGTCCTGCCCCTCAGATGACTCTGAGTCTGCGGCCCTGACCTGTGGGATGGTGTGAGCACGGCGCTGGCTCCGCAGAATTTGCCCTTATTTCTGGGCATCTCGGAGGAGTATCTCCAGAAGCCCATCTGTGAATTCATGGGCCACAGAACCATACTCTACTCCCCTGGCTTTCCTAGCCTACGTGGCCCACACCTGCTCGCACACCTCTGCTTGTGGGGACCTCGCCCCACCAGTCACCATCCTGAAACCCCAGCATCGCTGCCCAGGAAGCATCACCCAGTATGCAGGCATTCTCTTTGCAGAGTCAGAAGGATGCAGAGTTCACGCGCATGGAAGAAAAAAAAAAGGGATTTCACAGCTGGCATCACATGTGGTGACCCTGACGCCAGCGCAGCCGGACTCCCAGCCAGAGGGCTGCTGTTTCCTGCATACCTGGAGCACCTGCCCTTATCACAGCTGTTCCCGAGGGCCACGGAGGAAAGCAATTCATTGCACCTTGCCTATACTTTTCCTTTTCCCCTCCAGCTCTTTTTCCAATCACAGTATCACCTCTGCCACTATGTAAGAGACAGACAATTACAGAGCAGCATGGGAGGAGAGCGCAGTGCCAGATCCATGGCGTTGAACCCCTCTGGGAGGAACACGCCACATTTCTGTGTTACCCTCACCTGGGGCCTCTCCCTTAACATTCACTGGAATGGATTTTAGAATTAAGAACTTTCTATCCCTTCCTTATGTGCAGTATCCACACTTGAAGCGAGACCCTGTACATCCAAAACACAAATAATGGTGTAAACTAATGTCACCTCAAGTAAAAAAAAAAAAAAAAAAAGTTTGCTGGGAAAACACCACAGTGCACAATCACCTGGATACAAACCTACCCAGAGGCCTCCATTAGCCACAGGAAAGCTGGAAAATGCAGAGCATCTAAGAAGTCACCAGGCCTTCAGCTCGCTCCTGGGTAGTCTAAGACATGGCTACCCAAAGTCTTTTAATGGCAAGAATAATTGGATTATAATTTGATTATGCTAAATCTAACATAATGTACATAACCCAACTAATTTGAAATCTGAAGGGTAATGAGGGATTTCACCTTTCATTGTCTAATACAATCTAATCCACTGAAAACAATATAAAGAAATCTGCTCAAGTTCTGTATAGTTTCATCAGTGCGTCACATTTAAATAATGTCAAAACAGTTTATTAGGGTAACATGGTGAAAATATTAATTCTATCTACTGCGAATAGTCTGATATTAAAAATAGAATTGTTTTGCATAAAGTCAAAACACAGTGGGGCCTCCCTGGTGGTGCAAGAGGTTGAGCACCGCACTGTGAAGCAGTCCACAGCCTCTGCAGCATGAGTTCGATCCCTGGCCGGCTGGGGAGCTACCCACATGGCGCAGCAGACCTCTCCTGTCTAGTCCACTGCTCCCCTCAGCAGTGTATTTCAGTCAGTCTGCCTGTTCTGTTCCTCACTCTGTCTCTGGTGTATCCTCTCACCCCCCACACCTCTGGCCTGTACCCCAGTTCTTGTACGCATAAATGAATAAATCTTTATTTTTTTAATATTTTATTTTATAAAATCATATCTTTAAAAAAACCACAATGTCATTTAAAGTCTCGAAATATTTTTCCAATAAAAAATAATAAAACACAATAGGCTAATGCTTCAACATGTGTTATTTATCCATATGCATATGTAATGTGAGTGAAAAGGCACACACACACAACCCTCAGCAGAGTGCATTTTTATGTAAGATGGTAACTATACATTCCAATAAAAGTTCTCTATTCACAGCAATCCAATTTTCTTATTATTTCTGTTTCTGAGCCAAACCCAATATCTTGAACTAGTGAAAATGTTTCATTTTCAGCACTGCCAATATCACTGGAGGTAGAGGAGTGATGATTTTCCTCAAAATAATTCTACCTTCAGGCAATATGCTTTTTCCAGCATTAAATAAGACAAAATCAGTTTTGTAGCTGCTTTCTGTTTTACTGTCAGTAGAACTGTTAAGATACTTTTAAAATTAAACGTCAAAGCCAGATTGACACTGGAGGCACAGCAGTACTTAATAATATTTGATGCAACATGTAAATTGTCTCTGCTTGTCAAAGTGCGAGCTGCTACTTTGTGTCTGGTTTAGGGAAGTGATTACTAGGACGTGAGCTCAGAACTATGTGATGTGTTTGTGTGTCTGTCTATGTACTGGGAATGGCTGTGAGACCAGCTACTTGTTACTGGGAAACTGAATCTCATTTTTTTTTTTTTTAAGATTTATTTTATTTTTATGCATACAGGACCTGGGGTACAGGCCAGAGGTGTGGTGTTGGGGGAGGGTTGAAAGGACTCACCAGAGACAGAGTGGGGAACAGAACAGGCAGATTGACTGAAATATATTGCTGAGGGGAGCAGCCAGTGAGTCAGGAGAGGCCTGCTGTGCCATGCAGGTAGCTCCCTGGCTGGGGATCGAACTCATGCTGCAGTGGCTGCGGTTAGCTTCATAAGTTGCATCCTAACCCCTTGCACCACCAGGGAGGCCCTCATTCTCTTAATTATTAAGATATTTTTAGAATATTCTTGTAAATGTCAATAATTCAGAAATTCCATTCAGAGGTAGACATGAAAGGGTAAAATGAATTCCTTCTGAGATGTAAGTTCCATGAAAATAAAAAAAACAAAAAGGGTGAAGTTTGTACATAAAATGTATTGACATTAGTATACCTCTTTTCCTGTCATTTCCCACATATTCATGACACTGCTTCTGTGAGTACTTAATCATTATTCCCTTTATTATAAGGTGTTAACTGATTTGTATAATAAGTTTTAGAAATGATTTACACATTTTTCTGGGACATTCTGGTAAATAATTTAACCAACTTATTGTTTCCAATTCTTACCCCAGAATGTGCATTTTGTTGGACCACAGAGAAGAGTGTTCTTAGAAAAAAATCCTGTTGGTTTCATTGCTTTAGGTATTTGGTTTGGTAAGGCCACCACCTGCCCATTCTAGAAATACTGCTCACTATTTTAAGTATAATCTTTGCTCCCTTCAAAGATTATTTGATATATATTTTTCTCTATGGAGATATGATAAAGCTTTTAATTTTCCCCCCTCCATATGCATTCTTCAAGATTTCATCCTGCAAGGAGACTTAATTCTCATCCATTGGATGGGGATTTTACAAAGCACATCTACATTTAACTGAGTTCTTTCTCCCCATGTTGACCCTTATCTATATATTTTGTTGGTAATGTTTATCTTTATTTTTGTATTTTGTTGTTTCAGAAACATCCGAACTGAAAACATATTCAAAAATTGAAGTTAATCCATAAATTCACCTCTCTTGTATTTTCTGTCTCAACAAACATAACTACCTTTGCCAGTGGGTTGGAAGGCCATATCCTTAACACTCTCTCACAATACGTATCTAAAAGCACCAAGTCCTGGGCCTCCCCGGTGGCGCAGCGGTTGAGCGCTGGGTTGCGAAACTGCGTGCGGCCTCTGCGGCGCCGGTTCGATCCCCGGCTGCTCCCCTGCCACCGGAGGAGGGTCCCACATGGTGCGCAGACCTCTCCTGCCGCCCGCTGCTCCCCTCAGCAGTGTACTTCGATCCTTCTGCCTGCTCTGCTCCCCGCTCTGGCTCTGGTGAATTCTCTCACCCCCCCGCACTTCTGACTGTACCCAGTGCATGTATAAACAAAACAAACAAACAAACCAGCAAACAAATAAATAAAGCATGCCTCTATTAAAAAAATAAATAAAAAAATAAAAGCACCAAGTCCTATTGAGAACACTCTATTAACAGCTTTTGAACCTTGCTCCTCTCTTTTTTTTTATTATTATTATTACTTTTGTCTGCAATGCAAGAATCCCTTTTGGAAAGTTCTATGAAACACTCTGAACTGATTGTTTCAGCCCCTTCAATTCACTCCCTAATTTACCGCCATTGATTGTCCTTATATAAAAATTTGATCAGAAGATCATCCTGGTAAAACATCTCATTGTAACACTTACAGATCATAGACATGCCTTAGTATAATAGTCTTCCTACCTTTCCTCACTTCTCACAATCTTTTTAGTATTTATGACCACTGTGCCCTCTCTCAAGGTTGAGCCTTTCCTTGTGCTTTTCTCTGTCTGAAAACAACATGTATAAATTGTTTAAATGAACTCATTTCTTTTTCTCCTATAGTTCTCATCAGACACTAGCTCTTTAACATTCTTCCTTCAAAAAAAAAATCCTAGGCTAATTTCACCCTGAGTGTGAATTACCCATTTAACTACATGAGTGCTGCAATCACAGAGGATTGCATTATATCTGCTGGGTAACCAGTCTCTGTCAATGAGGGGATGGCCTGCCTTTTCTCATTGTTAGCCGAAGACTTGAGCACAGGAGGGACTCAGTCAACATGTGCTCGGTTCATAGTCGAATGACCCTTTCATACTAAGTATAATCAATAAAATATCAGGCTTAAGTGATATTTTTAATAGGTCATCATTCTATGCTGTGGAATTTAAGTCATATAATGAAGCATAAAAATGTACTCAAGTAGTTTGTGGTTTAATTGGCCATAAGTGATCTAAACCCATTATGACTATAAGCTGATAAAGATAATGAACAATAAGCTGTTTACTATTACCAAATGTATATTACAGGGAATATTTCCCATAGGAGATCACTGGAGCACTGATCATAATTCCTTGTAATTATATCGCACCTCTCTCCTGCTAACCCCTAACGAAGCTCAATTTCTTGCCTATTAAAAATACCATTTTCATGATAAGTGAGAACAGGGTTATACAATTTGAAAAGTAAACAAGCATTTTTACAAATAGATGCACTCATTTCTAGAAGTAACTTCAGTTTCCATCATATATTTAGAGTTTATGAGTGAAATACTGATCAAAACATGTAATTTAAACAGCACAGCAATTGCAATAATGGCCATAATCAGAACATAATATTATGGGTCAGATCTAGTATGAATAGTCACCAAGCGTTGATGTATTTGGGGAAATTGATGTTTTGATAAGTTGCTATATATGATAAATAGCAAAAAAAAAAAAAAACACAAATCTAATTATTCTAAAAATGCCATTTAAATGTAGTTGCATATATTTTGGATATCTAAAAGAACATACAAAATTTCTAGACTTTCATATATATATATATATATATTCACCTGCATGTATATATTGAGCATATATATATTTACACACATTTAAGTTGATAAAATAGTCTTAACTGGAAGTGAAAATGGAGGATTTATCTTATTTGTGAATAATTATAACAGCTGGAATTTGTTTATTTGTGCTTCACCTCTAATTTTTAAGATATTGAGGGATACAAGAGAAATTGAATAATGAGGAAATCTTATTAAATTTAAGAATTTAGGACTATGCTCATAATCACCAAGAAGATTAACTATGGTTAACTGTAAAGGGAATATACTACTGTGAAAACAGCAAAACTGTTTTTTATTAGGGACTTGTGTAATTTGGTAAAACATATCAAGCAAAAATGCATGGGGATATCTAAAAAGACAAATTTATTTTCTTATGATAAAACAGAAGAAACTAAAACTATTAGAACTATTATTTTAATTTTACTTCAGTCAGTACTAAAATCCCCCAATACATGCCATCTAAATTTTTTACTAGAAAATTTCAGAAGAAAACATATTTAGGTAATGATTGTTAATGTTTTTTAAAAGGCACGGCTGTGTCATCCCCCAAGCCTGCCTATAGGCACTGGGAAGGCAAGAGCTTTTCTTCTTAACAACCCTGAAAACAGATAAGAAAGAGCATTTCCCCAGGAAACAAAATCAATCTCTGAGAATTTTGCAAGATACATGCTGGCGGGCAGCAGCTCTACACATTTATTTTTTTTTAATTTTATTTTATATATTTTTTACATCATTCTTCATTGTTATACAATGTATGCTTTATCATCTAGGGAATAGCCCCCATGAAATTCCCACCACCCATTCACCCATGTACCATCACACTAGTCCCTTGTGTCCTTCCCTCCCCTGTCTGGTACACGCCCCTGCAGAATGTCACTAGTTTACAGTTGCCTGTTAATTTAGATTTTTACTTTATTATAATTACTTTTTTTCCATGATCCCTTATTTGTATCCTCTACATTCCTCCTATAAGCAAGACCATCTGATATTTTTTTTTTTTTTCTTTCTGGCTTATTTCACTGAGCATGATTCCTTCCAGCTCCATCCCTGTTGCTGTGAATGGCATGAGTTTATCTTTTTTGGATTGCTGAGTAATATACAATGGGATATTACTCAGCTCTACACATTTAAAGGCTGCTGAATTAGTCAGAGGGCATCCAGGTAACACTGCAGGGGGCGGGGGATTGAGCTGGCACATCAGTCCAGATTTCCCTGACGGGGCCTACCTGCCGCACACCTTTATCTCACCCAGTTCTTCTGTCCACAGTCTAAACCTGGGATGAGGTTATTTTGTTAATAATGCCACAAACCACAGACTGACTCAGATGAGGGGACCTCTCAAAGGTCAGTTACTCTCACAAGGACTGTGAGGCAGAGACAAGTGATATGGTAAAGAAAGCTGCTCATCGGGACACCCAGGATTAACTCAAACAGAGGCCACAGACCTCACAGAAATTCAGAAAATCTCACACAAACTATGAAGGAGACCAGCACCTCCATTTCAAATTTGCACATTCTCATGTTGCCAGCAATTTCCACACAACCATACCTTCACCTTTAGGTCTGCCCATGTTTTTGAAAACTAAACTTGCTATTTTGGATTTTTCAAAGGTCTCACCAACCACATCGTTGCCAAAAGAGAATGTGACCTCAGTAACTTCGGGAGCTGTGGACTCTTTCAGTTTGCTTCCTCCCTCCAGGATCTAATCTCACGTCAACTTCATGGTCCCGAAGGCCTGCTCCTGCTCTGCTGAAGTCAGGACGCACCTGCACAGCTGCTCACCTGGGCTCTGGCCCTGGACCTGGATAGAGACCTGCACTTGCTCTGTCTGCCATACGGGACTCTGCGCCCTTCTGGCAGCTTCTGGAGACTGTGCCCGGCTGGTGCTCAGGGTGGATGCCACTTGATGACAGCCACTGCCACTGGGCACATGATTACCACTGCAGCCCCCTGTCTGGCACAGTCTGGAAAGTACCAACTTCCCAATAAATATTTGAGGAATGGAAATTAATTCTGGCTGTTGAGATCCATTTTTCTTCTTTAAGTGGGGAAATGACTCCCCAGTCTTCATTGAATGCCCTTATACAGACACCAGGGAGTGGAAGGTTAGGACAGTTCTCATCGCAGAGAGCTCTACCCCTGCAGTGGGCGGCCTTCAGGTTAGCTCACAGGGTGACCGGGGAAACCTCCCCAGGACAGCACTGCAGTCTCCCCTTGCTCTCTTGGACGGGTCACCTGATTTTACCAGATATTCCATGGAAATTTCAACGTGCTATTTGTAAAGCTATTCGTAAAGCTTGTGTTGCTTTATTGGAATATTCTGCCATCGACTGTGGCTTCCAAACCATCTTCAAATGGGGAAAAATCACATCCGAAATATTTCTTTTCAGGGGTCTCCCTGGTAGCGCAAGGGTTAAAGACGCTACTTTATTAAGCTATGGCCAGCCACTGCCACATGAATTCCATCCTCTGCCAGGGAGATGACCCACATATGGCACAACAGACCTCTCCTGCCTCACCAGCTGCCCCGTCTGTTCTGTTCCCCACTCTGTCTCTGGTGAATCCTTCCCCCCCACCTTTTGCCTACACCCCAGTTCTTGTATGTATAAATGAATAAATCTTTTTAAAAAATATTTCTGTTCATAAAACAGAGAATATGTAAAGTTCAGCCTCGGAAATGTAGTAAACTTAGATATTTAAGTAGTGTTAATGAATCTCAGAGTCCTTTGGATGTCTTATTATGAATTAGCATTATTGACATGGATAATTAAATTGATTAAAAACATCAGCAGGCTTTTTTCTTTCTTGGCATGGATTTTCAATAAAGCCTAGTTTTCTTTTCTTTTTTCCAAATCATCATTAGCTTGTTTTAGTCCTAGTTTATGATAATTAAATTGAAAGATAGGAACTTCAATTAAAAAGTAAAGCTCAGATCTCCTGTTTTCTTAGAATTTAATGAACATCTGGCGCTTTTGAAATCCATTATAGCATTTGGTTTGTTTGGAAGGTAGGGACAGAGAAGAAAAATGATTAAGAGGAGAAGGCAAAATAAAGCAATAAAAGATATCTGTACATTGCAGCTATATCATTTTATTATCTGCTTATGGAGTAATTGCTGAAATGCAGCTTGCTGGTATTTTCATAATTGCATATTTGATTGTGCTTCTTCCCAGTTCTAGATGTGGCTACAATTGACTATTATACAGGCTGGATAAACAATATTAAATTTGCTATTGGTTTTTTAAAGATAGGAAGAGTTAAGGAAAAAATTGAATTCATAACTGTATATTTGTCTTTTAATATATATTTTCAACAATTAGTATGATGAGGTGGAACCTGAAGATACTAGATTTCACCCGGCTGCCACAAGCCTCTACAGTAGCTTGGAATGTGTTGGCAGTCTACAAAAATAGCAGCAATAATTTCACAGTCAAGGCACTGCATAGGTACTGAGTTTATAGTGGCCTGGATAAAGCTAGTTTCTGATGAGTCTAAATGTATGAGGTTGCTAGAATTTCTCCGAGTAAATGGCTTTACTGAATACATATAACATACACAGGCTAAGATGGTTAAATCTACAGAATCCACAATTAATGTTTTCAAACTTGAAATCTTACAATGTGACATGCATTCACTGTTCTGAGTAGTAGCTACTGTTTCCAGTGTGTGCTGCATCGTTAGGAAGAATCTGAGGCATCCATGGCATCTAAAGTACTAGTTAGGATTGAGACGCATGGAATACGTGCTACTAAAAGTGATGAGTTTTGCTTAGTTCGATAATTTGTATTTGCACACATTTTTGTAACTTTTTGATGGCAATTTGCTGTTCTTTCAGGATAATCATCCTCTACTGAGGTTGACAAGTTCTTTAATTGACTGACTGAGATGGTCATCCACCCCCCACCAACCCCTACTGCCAGAATGATACCAATTGCTTGTCATTATGTTTGCTGAAGAGAAAGGCCTACTGCAACTGTTTGGTTCAGTGCCATGCCCACTTGAATATGTTTTATTTTCTTTCTGAGACAAAAAAAAAGTGTTTATCTTAAGTTAGAACAAAATGCACTGTAAAAAAGGATCTATTTAAAAAAAGTATCTATTATGGCATCATTTCAAATATTTTAAACTATTAATTCTCGGCTTTCAAAGATGACAATGATAACCATTTTAACCTGCTGCAATAGGCCAATAAATAAGTCAAAATATATATTAAAGAGAAGGAGATATATATATATATATATATATATATATATATATACACACACACACATATATATATATATCTTTGTATGCAGATGCTTCCAAAGGGTGTCAAAAAATTTGAAACCTTGAAATTTACTTAATATAATTCAGGAATGTTCTGTTTAAATCAGGTGTCCATGCTGAATATGAATTTATCCTCTTTTTAAAGATATATTTTTATTTATTTATGCGTAGAATAATGGGGGTGTAGGCCAGATGTGCAGGGGGTGAGAGGATTCACCAGAGAAAGAGTGGGGAACAGAACAGGCAGACTGACTGACATACACTGCTGAGGGGAGCAGCGGGTGAGACCGGAGAGGTTTGCTGCACCATGTGGGTCAGCTCCCTGGCCAGGGAACAAACTCAGGTGGCAGTGGTTGGTGATAGCTTGATAGACCTGAGACAACCCCTGTGCCACAAGGGAGGCCCCTGAACATGAATTTCTTAGGAGAAATCATGCAATTTGTTCTTTGCTCGTGTGACTCCCATCTTTCTCCCCTCTGTCATCTTATCTATTTTGCAGTAGTAAATATAGAAATAGGGTGTCACTGTCACCCTAAAAATGACAGTGACAACAAAACTAACCATTTTGATGCCACATGACTGTTTATTTACATTCTCTGCTCCACTTCAGAGACACCTGTTGAGAACATATAGGTAATATTTCACACCTCCTCACCTGATACTCTTTCCTCAATTTATTTCAATAGGATTTTCAACCCCGTAATTCCACTGAAAACAATCCTGCTAACCTCTCCAGTGACCTACATGTTGCCAAGACCAGACTTTTTTATTGTTAATCTTAAGGAACTTGAACTCTTAATAGTATTAGATGAAATTAATATGATCCTCCTGCTAATACAGGTTTCTTTCAGATTGGCTCTGCAATGCTGTTTACACTTGTTTTTTTGCCTAATTCACCAGTCACCCCTCAAGTTTGAGTCTGTAATGCCCAGAACCCTTGGCTTTTGGTCCTTTTTATCTGCCATCAGCCATCAGTGACTCTCTTTAGTTGATTCTTACTCCACTGCCTGACTTCTATCCATTGGATGCACCAAGGCAGAGTAGTGAACCTTCTCTTTCTACTCATGGCCTCTCCTTTGAGGATCACATTTAGTGCCTTGATTTAAATATTATCTTTATGCTGAAGACTCCCAAATGTGTGTCTTTAGTTTTGACAATCTTCTGATCTCCAAGAGCATCTTAGGATATCTAAAAGGAATGGCAGAATTTTCTGACCAAATATAATCTTGATTTCTATGCATCTTTTCAAAGAGCATTATTCTCTGGGCCTCCCCGGTGGTGCAGCGGTTGAGAGTTGGGCTGCGAAGCTGCCCGCAGCCTCTGCAACGCCGGTTCGATCCCCGGCCACGAGCGAGGGTCCCACATGACGCGCAGACCTCTCCTACCGCCCGCTGCTCCCCTCCGCAGTGTACTTCATCAGTCTGCCTGTTCTGCTCCCCGCTCAGGCTCTGGTGAATTCTCTCAGCCCCCTGCACGTCTGTCTATACCCAGTGTTTGTATAAATAAATAAATAAATAAATAAATAAATAAATAAATAAATAAATAGATAAATCTTAAAAAAGAGTATTATTCTCTTTTTTCATTATTACAAAAAGGCAGCTGAGCATATGAAACAACTGTCATATCTTATATCTATTGCACATTCAAATCAACAATCAAATTCATATATTGGAGATTCTAACATGGATGGAACTGAAGGGCATTATGTTAAATGAAACAAATCAAAATACAGGTATCTGATGATTTTACTAATACAAAACAAAGGGACAGTCAAAATTAAACCAATACAAGCCCTAGAAATCTGACTGCAGAATTGAGGCTTCTGAGGAATGGTGGAGGGATGGGATGGGGAGTGAAGTGAGAAGAACTAGTGGACTGTGGCAGAAGATTATGGAGGCCTTCACGGTGGGTAAGCTGTGGTAACATAGGTCTGAAAAGGTATGAGCCCACCCCCCCCCCAAATCACATACAGTGTTAAAAATTAACATTACCTCAGTGGGCAAAAATACAGTTAAAACAAATAAGAAGACATATTAAGTTAATTCTTAAATTGAGAAAGCATTCAAATTTCAGTTGGACAAATCACAAATGCCACTGAACAGATAGACGGCAGACATTTGTAAATAAATGTCTAATGCTTAGTCAGAGTTTTCATTGCAGTGGCTGAAGAACAAATTATTAAAAATCACACAGCTTAGTTTATGTAAGATCTATGTGGACCAGTAGATAACATATATGCAGTCCCCAAAACATTAAGCTGATTATCATTCAACACATTTTTATTACATCCTGCCACTGAATTCACTACACTGAATTGTGCTATATGCTAAGTTTCTTTAGTGATTTAAAGACATGATCCCAGCTCTCGGACTGTTACAAAAGACAAGCAATAACCAAACATCAATAATTAATACTTAAAAATGGAAAAGGGTATAAAAAGAGAGGAAGTCAATATAGAAAAAGGATGGCAAAGGAAACTTCTACTAAGTTTTGTGTGCTTCTTTTAATCACGAAAAAAATTTTGAGCAGGCTGTATCTGGAGACACTAAGTTAATCAGAATGCAATGATGAAAAATGTATATGGCCTGACATTCAGAAGCTTGTTGCCTAGAATCCATCCCTACTTTGATTTTTCCAAATAAATACCAAGTTCACCAATTTAGTCTGAAATATAATTTTGAACAGAACTGAATTTTCATCCTAATGTAACTTACATATACCAATGGTGACAACTGTACTTGCGTCTTCTATTGCCGCTTACCTTGAATGAGGAAAATCTCAATGCTGTGTATTAAACCAAAACTTAAAATCTATAAAGGATGGAAGAATGAATCAGCAAAGAGACATTTTAGGCCCTAAAACTGTTTTGAATGATACTATAATAAAGGATACAAGTCATTAACTGCCAAAACTCATAGGATGGAGTCTGGGTGATTTTGATGTATGTAGGTAGGTTTATACCACTTAGATAAGTAGGTAGGTTCATGTGTATGCATATATGCATATATATGTATGTATAAATACAAATGCATGTTTGTTAAGACTACATACAAGTATAGATCATAAAATTATATATAGAGATACATGAACAAGTGTCTGTACACAGAAACCACTTAGGGCAATGTCTCTGCAGATATTTTCAATCTTCATAGCAGCTTTCTGAGTTTGATAAAACCCTTCTTATTTTAGTGACTTAGAATGTTTAGGTGGTTTCTAAGTGCACACAGCTTTAAGGGCCACAGCTAGGGCTTAGCCATGCCTTTCCTAGCCATTATTTTAATCATATTATAACCTTCCTCTGCTGAATGTATGGCAATGTAACTAGAAACATCATTTTTTTAAATGTTAAAAAGCTTATATATTATATATTAGTATTAATATTGACAACTATATATTGCTTTCATTTGAGGGTCATTTAAAAATTAATTAAGAAATAGGACAGCAACAGGAGGAAATATTAAATCTATTTTTGGGTAGAGTTGTTGAGATACCAGTGTGTGATGACTTAAGCGAAATCCCTATCAGGCACAAGTTACTGTTCTCTATATTCTTAAATTTTCTTCAAGCTGAGATTCTGTGAAAGGTATGATTTCATTTGATAAACAGTGCCGATGATGATGACATTGAGCATTTTCTACTTTTAATTTGGGAAATATCCTTTCTACTTTTAAAAATAGACATCTTGTCTGAAATATTGTGTAGCCACATCCCTTAAAAGCAGTTCTAGTCACTTCTAGGCTGAGCAGATATACACATCATTACTGTGAATTTAACTTGGACATTTTTAAATCCAAGAAAATTTTGACCACATACTCCATCCCATTTGTATTTCCTAAATTATGCAAGTATTTCCTGAATTGGACAACTTAAATAGCCATGTATTTTTCAAGCTCTAACATGAAAAAGATTAGCTGACACCATGCAATAGCCCCAAACACAACAGACAGAGGAAGAAGTAGGTGAATTATCTCAGAAACATCTGCCTTACTATTTGACTTATTTCATCTTTACTCAATACTTAAAACTGCTAGAGATGATGAAAGCCTAAAGATGATTTGCTTACAGGGATTTCCATGGCAACATTTAGAAGAATGACTCTACAGTCATGAAGAAATTATAACTTAATATTTGGAAATGCATGATGAGTTTCTGATAAGTCTACATAACTGAGGGGAACTGAGTGTGGCTAGTTTCTCACAGAATGTAGATTTGATTGAAAAATGGCAGAGGAAAACAAAACCTCCTGGAATTCTAGAGAAGTTCAAGAAGAGGGAGCATCTGTAAAAGGTCTGGTAACCAGGTCTTTTAGTATAAGCTTCGATTGCCTCCATGCAGGACTGTCTCTCACTTTTACAGAATTCAACCAGCCAGGTCTCCCCTGTTTCCAGATTGCAATGGATGGCATGCCCAGCCACAAGGCCTTCCCCACCCTCACACACACAGCCCCACACTCAGGCCACTGTCTCGCGCATGCTTCCCCACCAAGAACACGGTCTCCTCAGTCACTCCGTATGTCACTTCTGGTGCAGAGACTAAAACGGAAACATGGGCCTCCCTGTGGCGCAGCGGTTGAGTGCCCAGTTGCGAAGCTGCCCGCAGCCTCTGCAGCACCGGTTCGATCCCCGGCTGCTCCCCGGCCACTGGAGGAGGGTCCCACATGATGTGCGGACCTCTCCTGCTGCCCGCTGCTCCCTCAGCAGTGTACTTCGGTCCTTCTGCCTGTTCTGCTCCCCGCTCTGGCTCTGGTGAATTCTCTCACCCTCCCGCGCTTCTGACTGTGCCCAGTGCTTATATAAATAAATAAATCTTTTAAAAAATATATAAATAAATAAATTTTAAAAATTTAAAAATAAAAAAATAAATAAAAATTAAAAAACAAAAAATAAATATTAAAAATAAAATAAATTAAAAATAAAAAAATTAAAAAAACATAAACATTACATTGCACCATATAAATAATTAAATAATAGTAAATTTAAATGATTACAATAAACTTAACAGCCAAAACAATTTTTGGACTTAGTAAAAAAAAATATATATTGATTTCCAGAGGGAACAGCAGGGAGGGAGGAGGGAAAATTGTGGGGAGCAGATGAGGCATTGACATGGGTGGCTGGGTAGAGGGTGAGCAGAACATGTGCACATACGGAGGGGGAGAAATGTAATCCCGAAGCTATGTTAATTTTTACAAAATAAATATGATAAAATAAATTGAAACTAATTTATTACTATATAACTGATCTAAGTGACAACTTAAAGCTTCAGCCGTTTTTCCAAACTGAAGAGATAAGAGAATATTTTATGTCTTAAGGAAAGCTTTAAATATGTGATGGTGTAATGAGTCTTTCTGAATCTATTCCAAGTTAACAGATTAATTTTTTTTAAGATTTATTTATACATACAAAACTGGGGTACAGGCCAGAGGTGTGGGAGGGTGAGAGAAATCACCGGAGACAGAGCAGGGAACAGAACAGGCAGACTGATGAAATACACTGCTGAGGGGAGCAGTGGGTGAGCCAGGAGAGGTCTGCTATACTATGTGGGTCAGTTCCTTGGCCAGGGATTGAACTCAAGCCACAGTGGATGGTGATAGCTTGATAATGCTGAGACTTTACCCCTGCGCCACCAGGGAGGCCCAAGAGATTAACTTTTGCAACTGTTGATTATATAATTTCCTCTACAGATAAACAGATACAGATGAAGAATAACGAAAAAAAATATTTCAACGCTCACTGTTTTTGTAATTGAAAGCACAAGAACAATGACTGAACGCTAAGGAAGTAATAGGGTCTACAACTGGCTTGTCCTTGTACATAGAGTGATTAACACAACTATACTACTTAAGAAGAGGAGGATACATTTTTAATTAAATGCTATCAGAATGGCTTTGAATATTCACTTTAAATCTACCCCAAGCAATCTATACCTGTAGACTTATTTCAGGAATAAAGTTTGGCAAGCATGAAGCCAATAAATCAGGGATTTTTTTAAACTCAAGTATTAGACACATCTTTATGAATTTTGCAACTTTTAATGCTTAACCAGATATCTGAGATTTAATAATACCTTGAATAGCAGTAATGACAAGTTTTGTTTGAAGGTGGCTTATTTTGATGGAAATCCAACTGTCTACTGAGATTTATGACAGCATGAATTTTCTTAGAATGTGTTTTTTTTTAAAGAGAGCCTTTGAGGTTTATATTTTGATGAATTTCATTTGAAAGCATTTTCAACTGCTTTCATAATTTATTTCACTTATATTTATTTTTGGAACATTTTTATAGAACTCTTATATTGGAGTCAATCTAACATTAGAACTCTCCTTCATTATTTTCCTCAGATACATTGCAACCTTTTGTGAACTCTGATTTTACAAGAAGGGGCTGCACCTTTTTCCACAAGAACAGTACGGCCTTTTATGAATTGAGTTTCATAAAAGTAATTCTTAGTATCTGGGAATTCCAGAAATCTGGTTTTCTCTTCCTCTCTTCCATGTGTTACACAAACATGAAGCCTACAAAAGGCTTCATGTTGGCAAACAGAATCAATCTGGGATGGACAAAGTCAGGAAAATCCATCTGGGACCTAACCATATTCAACGTCTAGCCCAATTTAAGTCTCATTATTGTTAGTCACGTGAAAAAAAAAAAGGTCTTGCAACCATTTGCCAGTTTGAATCAAGCTTATGCTTATTTGCAAATGAAGTATGAAAGGCATAAGAAATT
Source organism: Talpa occidentalis (assembly GCF_014898055.3). Classification (NCBI taxonomy): domain Eukaryota; kingdom Metazoa; phylum Chordata; class Mammalia; order Eulipotyphla; family Talpidae; genus Talpa; species Talpa occidentalis. The sequence continues at coordinate 91,565,084 of NW_023601322.1, read as the reverse complement.
CGTTACCAGGAGTGGATTACAAGCAACGGACTAGAATTCTTCAAAAGTGAGAGAAGGGAGAAAGACCATTCTCTATAAGAGAAGTTGGAAATCCTCATGTTACAATTGCACAATGGTGGGTTGAAGTTATTGCACTGTGGACCTCACAGCATGTACTACCAACTCTACAAACCTTGGCTACCAAGAAGGAAAAATAGAATGATGGATTTTATAGCCAAAAATGAAATGATCTCCCTTCATTATCTACCTCTCAAGGCAGACAGAAAAGAAAGTGCTACCAAGAATGGTTCTTCTGTCTTAGGTCTGTATACAAGTATATTCGGTTTGAGTGTGATGGACCAGTGTGAATGGAAAAGTTGAATTACCAAGTAGAAGGTTATTAAGAAGAGGGTGATAAGAGACAAAGTGGGAAGAAAAAGAGAAATAGGAAATATATGGCATACCCCAAGCATATTTCAGGCCTCCCCTGGTGGTGCAGCAGTTGAGCGCTGGGCTGTGAAGCTGCCCACAGCCTCTGCAGCGGCAGTTCCATCCCAGGCCACCATCGAGGGTCCCACATGGTGCAGCAGACCTCTCCTGCCACACCCGCTGCTCCCCTCAGCAGTGTATTTCGTTAGTCTGCCTGCTCTGCTCCCTGCTCTGGCTCTCGTGAATTCTCTCACCCTCCCGCGCTTCTGACTGTACCCAGTGCTTATATAAATAAATTAAAAAATAATAAATCTTTAAAAAAAAAAAAAACCTAGCATATGTTTAAAGCACCAACTCCTGAAAAAAAAATACTAACACTCATATTTATTGGAATAAAAGTAAAGTTAAGGTTGAAAGGGAAAAAAATATAATACCCACCACAGCCCACTGTTTTTCTTTTTTGTACTTCTGTTAAGATGCAAATATATCCCCCAAATAGATCTCATTCAGAGAAATGTTTCCCAATGAAAGCAACACTATAATTATTGTTAAGTCTTTCATAAGACTATTTAGTAGCATGATTTTCAAATTACTTAGGGTTGGTGCATGAAATGTTTTCCGTGTGTAATTAGCTGACTTTCTCTTTAAGATATAAAGCCAAGTGAACATTACTCTTAAAAATAATTTAAACAATATTTTCCTTAGATGCCTTGGATACTGGTGACAAACCTCATTAAGAATGTTTTAATAAACATACCAGAAAACTAGTAAAGTTTGATTTCCTTCTCACAGTAAATATTTAATTTTCTGATTTCCAGTTTACAATTGTTTATAATGGACAAGAATAAGTATTTGTTCAATAATACTTTTATATTAATTAGGTGTATGACAATAAATCTCCACACATTATCCATTAGTATTTAGGTTCTTTAATGGGGATGTAACACTATGAACCACTAGCTATAAAACACATTATTATCTTGGTGGCTTTACAAATCTTTTCTTCAGCTGTAAATTCTAAATTAAAAAAATTCTAAGAAATTGGAGAACACTGAAAAATTATTGACGTTGATCCCCCCTGTATATTATTTTCATTATATTCTGAAAGAGAACATGAAAATTGTTGTAACCGACCATCTTGCTAGTGTTATAAAAGATTGGTGGAAGCAAGAAATTGTGCCACTGATACACAAGAATTGTATAGTCATCTCTATAAATCATTAGGAAAAGGTTCAAAGATGAAAAACAAAAAAACAAAAAAACAACAACAAAAAAAAAACAGTGGTGATCCCAAAATTATTTTGAGGACAAGTTGCTTAGTTAAAAATCATCACTTTCCCCCCACTCATAATAATGATTCTCCCCTCTCTAAGGCTTTTAAAAACATACATTACACAGTACAATAGCAAAAATCAAGGACAGCACAAACTATTTTCAAGAACCAAAAAGTCTCCAGTGCAGAAAAGTATCTGCTAATCAAGAGTAGACTTCTTTGGGGACATGAATCCACTAGTTTGTAATTCATTACGAAGATTTCTCTTTCCTCTTATGGGGAGAGTCTACTCTACTGGAAGTGGCCACCCCGTTTTCTGTTCCTTTTCTCGAGGACCGGCCTTTAGTCCGTTTCTTCTTCCCACTTGGGGCCTGGAGAGTGGCCTCTTCTCTCACCCACCTCTGAAGTTGGGCGCTAAACAGATTCCAGGTGATGTAGGCTTGGATGGTGCAACTGGACGCCAGGACGGCGATTTTGGCTGCCAGCACATTCACGTCTCCGGCCAGGGCGTCGGGGCCGGGGCTCTGCGCTCCGGCCAGGTGGAAGCCCACGGTGACGGCAGAAACCATGAGCGTCACGAGCCGCCCCAGAATGAACACGACTGCCCAGAGAGAGAGCTCCTTCTGGTACCTGTCATCACTGAAGTACAACAGGTCGCAGATGTGGGAGAGAAACTCCACAAAATAGTGCAGCATCAGCAGCAGCAGCCCCAGGTGGTTGAGGTACAGCAGGTACGCGCCCGCGATGTGGAAGAGGTGCAGCCCGATGTAGACCAGCTGGCGGGGGAGGTCCTGTTTCTTGGTCCTCTGGAAGTAGAGCTCGGGGAAGGCGTGGAACCAGTAGGCCAGCTGCGCTATGTAGAAGAACTTCATCTGGAAGGTCATCACGCGGTGGGCGCGGGCTCGCCACAGCAGCGCGGGGTCGGCCAGGCAGTCCTCGGAGGCCAGGATGAAGGTGCCCCAGACGCAGGACACCAGGTAGAACGCACTGAACTGCCCGGACTCATTGAACCGGCTCTGTTTCGCTTTGGGGAACTGCATCCGCCTGTTGAATTTATCCAGCACGTACTCCTGCAGGGTGGCGTGCAGGATGATGACCACGAGCATGTAGAAGAAGACGGTGGCCAGATCCTTGACGCCGTACTGGTACAGGGACCTGGCCTCCGAGGCCGGCCCCTGCGCGCCCGGGGCGGAGACGCTGTGCTGCAGCGTGATGAACACGATGGACACCTCGGCGGTCCCCTCGAACATGAGCCCCAGCACGAAGAACATCCCCAGGCAGGCGACGAGGTCCGCGTGATTCTGCAGGATGAACTCCTGGCTCAGGACCGGGGGGTTCTTGGCGCTCTTCTTGCGAAAGGCCATGGCCGCGCGCCCCCGACACTCACCGCCGCGCTGCGCCCGCTGTCCCCGGGGCTCCTCACCGCGCCTCCGCCGCTCTGGGGGCCGCGCTCCCCATCCCCAGCCCGCCCGGGGCGCCGCGGCCGGCCCGAAAGCGCACCCCGAAGGCGGAGGCCAGGCGCACTGGGCATGCGCGGAGGCGGGGCGGGCAGGCGAGCGCCGCGCCCTACCCAGCGCCGGGCCGGGCGGGGGCGGCGGGCGCGAGCGGGCGCCCAGATCCGCGCCCCCCGGAGTCCGCCGTCAAGGTCAAGGTGCTCCCGAGTGATTTTTCGGAGGCATCTTCGTGAGGAATCGCGGTGGCGCGGGAGCGAGCCCGGCGCGGCCCCAGGAGGATGCGCGCAGACGCGCAGTCATCGCAGCTGCAGCTCCTGCGGGCGCCCCCCGCGCCCAGCCTCTGCAGACCCCCCAAAAATGGGAGCTTTGCGGCAGACGCCACGAGGCAGATACAGCCTGCCTCTGCTGGGACCAGCTCGTTTGAGGCATCTTTTAATAGACGGGGAGCGGCGGCACAGAGAGTTTGTGGGTGATGCCCAAGATCACACAGCTGCGGGCGGAGGGGCTCAGACTGCGCGCCAGACCCTCCCCGTGCAGAATGTGAGCCTTTCAGGATGGCGCCAGGTCGCCTCTTGTGAGACACTCACACCTGGAGAAGCTTCACCTGAGTAAGGACAAAGCATACTAAAAGATAACAGAACAAGACCAAAAATCAGACAAAAAGAAAAAACAAACAAAAACAAACACGTAGATATGGAAAAGTCTTTGAGCTACTAAGGCCATAACTGAATTACCTCAATCTAGCAGCTCAGAGACTTATGTTTCGTTATTTTTTTTTTTTTTGCATGTAATTTTGCTAAAATCCACACATGAAAAAGAGATTGTTTTGTAAACGCTCACACCTTCATCAGCTCAAATTTCATGTCAGTCTTCCAATTTCTCTTTGAATCCACACCAATTTTCTTCTTCTTCTTCTTCTTCTTCTTCTTTTTTTTTTTCCCCTGTGTCTCATCAAATCATCATCATTAGGTTTGAAGTTTGGAATTTACATCTTAGAAGAAAAAGAGCTGTATGATTGAAAAGAGAAAGCACCCATTACATTTAGAACATGCAGCTGCCTTCGCCACGTTCTTCTTGTCATGCTGACAAAGAGGCAGAGCCACTTGTGTGGTTAAGTTGAAGGTACTGAATACAGTATTCTGATGGACAGACAGCTGCCTGCATTTCCCACCACAGACACATGATTGAATACAGAATTTGTTGTGGAAAGTACTTCCCCTGCCTAGTACTTCCATATCTTTTCTTACTAAGAAAGATTTACTTCTAGAAGGATTCCTTATTGGATACCCCGCTTTTTAAAAGGGTCCCTTGCATTCCTTTTCTTTGTCTTTTTTCCAGCTGTTAGAGTTTGGCTCCCAGTCTTCAATGTTGAGTACTATTTGCAGTTAACTCAATAAGGCAGACACTATAAATAGAACTTCAAAAATTGGGGCTTCGGAATTGGGGGGGAAATCAAACTTGTTGAAGGAGGTCCAGAGAAAACCAAGAACAGTGCTTGTGAGAACTGGCAAGTGTACTCGAAAGAAAGTGTATGTTTACCTTTTGAAATTCATGTTAAGTTTAAATATAGAATTCATCAGAATTCTTATATGCATAGACAACATGACTGGGATCATTTTGTAGCAAACAAAATATAAAAACACCTACGTAATCTGAAGTTGACACTTCCATTAAAATGTGTGTTTAGCAGTATTTTTGTCAGGCCTTCCAACTATACCAGTGCAAAGATGACAGATTTTGCCACATAAAAGGTATAAAACAACATGAACAGCACACACATTTATGTAAAAATGTGCTGTGCTATTTTATGAGTAAGGAAAGATAACTGAGTTGGTTTAAAATTATCTCTTAAATTAAAAAAAAAATCAACTATTTACCCCACTCTACTTGATTTTTCAAGTAGAGAAACTTCTTTGGCCATATCATCCTTCCTTTGAACACCAAATGATATCCTATAATCTTAAATTTAACTTTAAATTTTATAGTAAATACATATTTCATAGTAAATAAGTGGTGGAATTTTAGAGTTCAATTTCCTATTAGTATCATAAAAATATAAAAATGTCAAACTTCTGGAATTACTGGAACATGGAAGTCCATTGTAATAAGATTATATCACAACTTTATAGTATTTTAAAATGTTAAATTTCTGAAATCATTGGACTCTCTAAGGGTGTTGCAGTAATGTTATATAACATATTAGTTTTCACTTGTTTTACCTGCACTACTTGACAAGAATTAAATGTATAGGATAGCACTTTTTAAAACTTTGACACCTCTGTGATTTTTATTTTCTTTAATATATTTAGGGGGAGTCCCCCTTTATGAATAGTCCAAAACCTGTGGTACAGATAATTATTAAAATTCACACAGCAATTTCTGCTTTCAGTTATGAAGGAGGATTACATTTCAACTTTCACTCCTCCTGTAAATAACTGGATGAGTTGACAAATTATATGAAATAATGTGTTTCAAATATTGAGGCAAAAAAGACTAAGATCCCTGAAAGAAGGGAGGCAAATGAACTAAGTTCCCCCATTGCCCTGATTTGCTCCCTGGAAGCACTTTCCAGCTCACTGGCCAGGGAGGGAACTCAAGAAAACCTGGAGATCTTGCTGAATAGAGGAGAGATAGGAGTTAGGAGAAGCTGAGGCTGCCTCAATTCAATGGGCAGAATAATTTTGCAGAGGAAGTTAGGTGATTAAAGTGCTCTAAAATTTGTCTAAATGTTCCCTGGAGTCTGCTACTAGTATTAAGTTTCTGCTTGCAAGAAAACCAACCAAAATGAGACCTTGCAAAAAATAAAGGACATATAAATTCAAAATTCCCAAGAATCAAATAGCATGATGGGACTTTCACTTGTGAAACAGTCAGAAAGTAGCCTCTATTCAGAAATTGTGAGATTTTACATTTGGTAGAGATCCATAAAAAGGCACAGTCACTAATAGGGTAAACTTACCTGAGGGAAAAAGTTAACTGACACTTGCCTACAGTTTTCAAGAAAGAATCAAGATGTTCAGCAGGGAACTTTGCTGCCAGAAAAATCCAACCCTCAACAATGTGAAATACACATGATTTAGCACCGCAAAAAAAAAAAAAAAAAAAAAGTCATAAAACAAAGGGTGGGTTCAGCTGGGATTCTATCGGAATGTCTACAACTAACCTGTCCACAGGGCACAGGCATTGGCATAAAACGATGGCTCTGAGGTAAGGATGCTTTCTATGGCATCTTTTCTATGGCAGATTCTTCAGTCTTTTATGACCAAGCACTGGCATCATATCATATCATATCATTTCATTGTGAAAGCAGGCACGAATCTTTCAACTTCAAGGTCTGATTGGGGCAAGGAGTTGGTGGAGAACAAGATATCACCTCTTAATAAGTGAGTACCTAGGGCTAACTTTTTTTTAAAAGCCACATTCTCTCACTTGACAACAGATCCCTCCTCCCCACCACATGAAATATAAACTATTCCCTAACAATGCAAATTAGAGTCTCATGCCAATATAGCAACCCGCTCACGTTTACTTCCCCAGGAAGTTGTCAGCTAAATTAGATGAGGTCTTTTGTCCTTGCCTTTGTTACACTGACTCTTTATCTGAAGACTTGTCAAAAGAAACAAGGTTTCTGGCAGCTATACAGCCAAAGTATAGGAAAAACTCAACCGATACTTTATTTTTTTTTTTTTAAGATTTATTTATTTGTTTACACAAGCACTGGGTACAGTCAGAAGCGCAGGAGGGTGAGAGAATTCGCCAGAGCCAGAGCGGGAAACAGAATAGGCAGACTGAAGAAATACACTGCTGTGGGGCGCAGCGGGCGCGGCAGGAGAGGTCTGTCATGCCATGTGGGACCCTTGCTGGTGACAAGGGATCAAACCAGCGCTGCAGAGGCTATGGGCAGCTTCGCAGCCCAGCGCTCAACCGCTGTGCCACCCGGGGAGGCCCTCAACAGATACTTTCATTCAGAAAATGAGCACGTGCTCGCACACAGCAGCCCACGATCGATAATAATTATGAGATCGACCCAGGGAAAGTCCTTGGATCTTAATAACTTTTCAATAACTTATATAGATCAAATAATTTAAGTGAACATTCAAACAGTCTAATTCAATAGCATTCAAGAGCAAAGATATGCTGAAAAATAACTACGTCAAAGACATGGACCCAGAGTCTAAATCCATATTTATAATTAGCAATCAGAATTGACTAAGATCACCAAATACTTAACTCCATTAAACAAAACACAATCCAATTTCACTTGTGCATGAAATAATAATCTCTTGAGATTTGACTGAGTCAAAGAGTCTTGAAGAATTCAATTAGAGGTAGTTATTATATTCCAGTTATATTATAACTGATTAAACACGTTAAAACACAGGATTTTAAAAAGCACAATGGGCTCTTGCAAAACACAATATAGCTGACTATTAAGAGGAAGGGAGTCCTTCAACATGCCGATTGCGAATTTTGGAATGCTTACTTGCAAAAGCTTTATTTGCTATCTAGCAAGCAAAAATAATATGAAACATTACCTAAGGAAAAGGTTAGTTGGTAGTCTCTCACAAATATATGAAATGATAAATTAAAATCAATATTCAGTATTTTGGCAAGTGCTACCTTTATTGAGCAAAATAAATGTTGAACCCCCTCCCTGCCATGGATCTTACATAATACTGAGGGAGAATTAAATGACACACACAAACATCTCAAATACAGAGACAGACATATATCTGTATAATATAAATATAAAAGAATACAAATTATATGTGATATTGTATGACTTTAAAGATCCTTAAGTATATGTATATATTATATATCACATATTTCTATATATAATTTATAGATACTGAAAAATATTAACAGGAGAAAGTAAATTAGAGGATGAAGCTGAATGTGGGTGACTGTTTTAGACAGATGGTATCTGACTAGAGGTTTGTATGAAGTTAGAAAAAAACACACAATTATTAAATGGAGACTGCCCCGGGGCATAGCAAGTCCAGAAGCTGTGCGGCAAGAGCAAGAAAGATTGTTCAGTGAATAGCAGAGATCAGGGTAACGAAAGTGAAGGAAGGGAGAGAGCTGATAGAAAAGAGGTCAGTACAGGATCTTACAGGCCAAGCTGAAGACTTTAAAGTTGGGCTAAGGTTGGTTGATAGAAGATCCTAGACTTTTTCAGTATTGTTTTAAGAGTATCACTTTGACTTCCGCGTGAAATACTGCTATGGAAAGTGCAACAATTAAAAAATTGCAGTTTGTAAATATCACATGGAAGTTCTGTATTTCATGATCCCTCCTCTTTCTTTCTCTACCTCCCTCCCTCCCTCCCTCTCTCTTTCTCGTTTCTCCTTCCTTCTCTCCTTTCCCCGCTTCCTTTTAAATAATTAGGTTTGGGTGCTACCTATAAAATAACTACACTAAAGAGGGACATTCCTGTGATCATTTCTTTCTTTTTTTTTTTTTTAAGATTTATTTATTTATTTATTTATTTATTTATGCAAGCACTGGGTACAGTCAGAAACGCGGGAGGGTGAGAGGATTCACCAGAGACAGAGCGGGGAGCAGAACAGGCAGACTGATGAAATACACTGCTGAGGGGAGCAGCGGGTGCGGCAGGAGAGGTTTGCGCGCATGTGGGACCCTCGCCGGCAGACAGGGATCGAACCAGCGCTGCAGAGGCTGCGGGCAGCTTTGCAGCCCAGCGCTCAACCGCTGCGCCACCGGAGAGGCTCTCCTGTGATCATTTCTTCCAAAAAATTTCTGCTCATTTTGTGTATATAATGTACAAGACATATAATAGAATTTAGAAAACCACCTTATAATTTTCTGCACATGAAATCCAATGCTAATGTGATTATATGTCTATTTGGTCTCCAGCAGGTATGTTCAATTTAACTGTAGCCATTTTCCTGAGAACTTCAAAAGACCTCTTTCCTCTTTGTTACATTCATCCCAAAATGACTTCTATGGAGTTTCCAAAATTCCTTAACTCTCTAAAGTCTGTATAAAAATTATAATTAAAATCACATTAAAAGTAAATAAAGCATATAAGCCTTATCCTTATCATGTTTTAATGCTAGTACATAGAATCAATAGCATCTTAACTGTTTTCCTCAACTTTCTGAATAGTTATTAATCAAACTGTAGTAAATCACAAATCTAGATTAAACATAATTTTTATGGCCATTGGAAATGCCATCCTTTTATATTTCTGCAGAGAAGCAAGGATTCTTACAGCTTTTAAAGTGCTGACAGATTCTCCTTCTTGGTGTTGTGATGAAGATCCCACTAATCATCCCAAAACAACAGAGAACTTTCTGAATTTTTCTGAAGATGGAGTTTTGAAGTTCATTTACTATTTATGTGCTGAGCCTTTAAACTGTGCTTCAAAATACAAACTGAAGATGATTTTTTTGATTAATTTATATGATTAATTTGAAAATACAACATCTGGTTAAAAAATAGCACTTATTCCTAATTATTTGAAGGTGAGTATGTACCAAACAAACTTCAAAATATAACCACCTTTTAAATAAAATGAAATTTTATAATGTTCTTTCCCGTCATGAGAAGAAACTCTTCATTCAAAGAACACATTATTTTTGAGCCTTCCATTCTGCTGTTCAATACAGCATGTTATTACTGTCCCCATCTAAAATCTATGCTCTGTGATAAAACAAAAACTCTAGGGGCCTCCCTAGTGGTGCAAGGGGTTAAGACACCACCTATGAAACTATTCACAGCCACTGAAGCACAAGTTTGATTCCAGGCCAGGGAGCTACACACATGGCAGGGCAGACCTCTCCTGACTCGCTTGCTGCTCCCCTCAGCAGTGTATTTCAGTCAATCTGCCTGTTGTGTTCCCCACTCTGTCTCTGGTGAATCCTCTCACCCCCACACCACCGGCCTATACCCCAGTTCTTATATGCATAAATAAATCTTTAAAAAATAAAACTCATTTAGGGCCTCCCCGGTGGGGCAGCGGGTTGAGCCCAGCTGGCCAGGAAGATTCTCACATCGCCCGGCAGACCTCTCCTGTCTCACATATTGCTCCCCTCAGCAGTGCTTTCAATCCTTCTACCTGTTCTTCTCCCTGCTCTGTCTCTGGTGAATTCTTTCTCCCCCCCATGCCTCTGGCCTGTACCACAGTGCTTGTATAAATAAATAAATCTTAAAAAAAAAAAAAAATTAAAAAAAAACTTATTTAGAAAAGCCTCTCAGGCAAATTTCTCAAGTAAACTTTAAAAAATGGAATATCAATGAACTTTCATGGATAAAAAGGTTATGAGTTTATATAATCTGAAATTTTAAAGTATGAGTCTTGCCTTCAAATTATGAGAGGAATTGATTACATCTGATCTCTCTGTCCAATATTCTCAGACATATATCTGCAACACTTATTTAATATTTTAGTCATTTTAATGAAATGTTATTGATTTATAATACAATATAGATTTGGGGTGTACATCTCATCTCTGTGTGTATGTCTCACCTCACCTAAGACCAAAGTTCTAACGCCATTCCCGGTATCAGGTTGACACCCTTTACATTTTCCTATCAACTTTTTCCTTCTTTTTCTGATGACCACTATATTTTTCAGGTTTTAAGAGTTATTTTTGTTGTGATTTGTTATTTTGCTTGCTTTAGTTATTTATACTTCACATGTGACAGAAACTATTGGGTAACTATCTTTTACTTTCTGATTTATTTCACTTGGCATAATCATCTCAAGTTCAATCCATGTTGCTATGAAGTGCAAAATTTCATCTTTTTAACAGCTGGGTAATATTCCATTGAGTATATATTCCACAACTTCTTTATCCACTCACCTGTCAATGGACATTTGCATTGTTTTTGTATCTTACCTATGGATCACCAATATTCAAACCTATTATTCTGTCTTGATAAACTATAGATATGGTAAGAATTTCAGATATTTGAAATCATGGATTGTTTCAAGAATAATAATAAAATATGGGGGTTGGGGGGATTATGGGCATGTTTTATTCTCTACAGATCTAAAATGCCCTCAAGGTTAAAAACTCGTAGAAATTGAGCACAACATCTAATTTTGAGATCCCAGTTTCATGGCATTTCTAGGACCTTCACACACTGGTATAGAGACATGTGATTTAAAGCTCCTAGCATATGAATTGGTAAGACAGATGCATCATTTTGAACAAAAATGTGTATTTTCTTTAGATTTCACAGTTTCATGTGTTCTATCCAGTGCACATGCACACAGTTCATGATCAAGCAAAACTCCCCCAGCTGAGCTTCAGGGAAGCATCAATGCATTTGCAATAGATACAAAGGGATGGGAGTTACTATTATTTTACTTGGCTTACTACTTTGTGCTTTATATCTGGTAGAGGTCATTCACTATCCATAACAATTATTAGAGTTAAGCATCATTTCTTTCATTAAAAAAATGAGGCCACTCCAATCCATAGAGGATAACAAATTGCTAAGAGTGACACAAAAAGGCAGGAGCTCAGTCTGAGTAGTATGACTGAGTCTTCGTACCACAATGCCAGTCAGGTGGCAGAGGATGGAAATAGGTGTCAGTGACCGGGGCTTAGAGACTTCAAGGTTACTGGAAGACGGGACTCTTTTACTTTAGACCACATGTTGCTCAACTAAATTATGGACAGAGATGGGCTTTTTGGAGTCATCCTGTGATTGTGCGTTGTGAACATTAAGAAAACACTGTAGGGCAGCGGTGGGGGGAAGCTGATTTCCGTTGGCCTGAGGTACTCAATAACTGAGATGAGTGAGGATAACAGATACCGTCACAGTTCTGGGTACACCAAGAACTTTGGTCATAATCACCACACCCTTAGCTTTCCATAAGGCATTACTTTGTAGAGACAAAATAAGTCCATTATCAAAACTATTGATAATAGCAGGTAGTATGGATTACACTAATCTGGGTCACCTCATTAGGTGGTATGTAGTTTCATGAATCATGTTTCAACTACATTTAAATTAGTAAGTAAAGCATATTTTGAGCAGGTCAATCACTTAATCCAATCCTTAAATATCCCATGTGTTAAATTACCTGAAATTTTAGAACTTACAGAATTCTAAAGATGCAAATAATTGTGGGATCAAGTAAATGTCAACAATGATACAGAATCACTGATGAAAAAATAACTGGGAATGAAAAGTACCAAACACCAAGTAATCAGCAATGCTGAAATTGTATGAGCATTGTTATAAACCTGTGTACATTATTTCTTTTTTGTGTGTGTGTGTGTGTTTGTTCATCGTTTCTTGAATGTCAATGCATATCATGGGGAAATGGTCTCTGTAATAAAAAAAAAAAGTAGTATTTGTATTTCTGTTTAGGCTTTTCAATCACCATCACTATTTTTGAGGACAGATTATGGACAGGCTTATTTGTATATTTCATGAAAATTAACAACTTCCATGAATTTAAGTTTTATTCATCTAGGAATTCCATCTCAGAGTAAAGGTTATTGGTACATGTTGGTGAATTAAAAACTTATAAATCAAAATCTTATGTGATTTATCTGAGAAATGTGAGATGTAAAACTTCTTTAATGGGCATGAGGAAATAAATGAAATTAATTGACACTGTATCAATTGCTGAAACAGACAAGAACAGAATATGTTACAGTCAGTTTCTTTATAGTAGTAATGTGACAGATTGCCCAGAATATTAGAAAGAGCAAAACCTTTGTGCTTATTATATGAGTCTTCTCCTTAGCTCCTGCTACAAGTAGTGAGCTTCTGAGTCACTTCCCAGTAGGGGAAATCATGGCTTTAGCTGACAGCTCATTATATTTCAAATATTCTGGTGATTTTGAAGTTTTCTCACACTGAATCAAAATTATCCTCCTAAAATATGTATCCTCATATATATTTTAGTGCATACTTATATACTGGAGAATTGGATTTGAATAAATTGAATTCTACTTCTTAACTTGAAATAATCATTCCTCCTTGTGATGTTTTAAAACACACAGTTTCAATGATGGAAAAATAACCTATACTATGAAAGGTCAATTTCCATACTATTTAATATTTGTTTTCATATTTCCATTATAATAAATGGTAATGAAAATCACTGTATATATTTTCCCATCTGCATTATTGTTTTTTAAAATGTTCAAATATTTCTAAATATGGAGGGAATATAGAAAATTATATCCCAATGCACAAATTAAATTTTTACCATACTAATACATTTCTTTTTATTTTAAAGATTGATATTTATACAAGAACTGGGGTACAGGCCAGATGCTCAGGAGGGTGAGAGGATTCACCAAAGACAGAGCGGGGAACAGAACAGGCAGAATAATGAAATATACTGCTGAGGGGAGCAGCGGGCAAGACAGGAGAGGTCTGCAGCACCATGTGGGTTTTTCCCTGGCCGGCCAGTATCCAGTATCGAACCAGTGCTGCAGAGACTGTGTATAGCTTTATAGTGCGATGTTCAACCTCCTGATTTTTTTTGAAGAGCTATGACATTACAGACTCAGTTTAAATGCTTTCTGACATGATCGATGAATAACATTTTGATTTTTTTAACATTTTCTATATATCTTCTAATCTTTTCCCAGTTAATTCTCATTTTTAACTACTAGATGGAATGGGGGTGAGAAAAAACCTTTACACTCTTAAGGTAATAGCAGTCATGCTAAATAATAGCAAGTGTGGAAGACTCCAGAAGACTCCCTCTGCCAGATCTTCTTCCTAAACACTGGCCCCATTCACCTGTGGTACTTCTCTAAGTATTTCATTGCTGCTTCCTCAGAGGTGGTGACTGGCACACACCTCTCCACGACTTGTGGCCCCTCTAGTGGCCTGACATGCGAAGCATCCAGACGCTGCCTATAAACTCCAAGCAACCATCTTTCTAAGTACTCCAACCTGTTTCCATTAGTGACTTTCTGATCCGCTAACCCCCTTAAATTCCTGGTTTTCCTTCCACAGCTCCTCCTACACTGATGTAAGATCTAATTTCTGTTGTAAATCAGCTGTCCCCATATAACATTTATTTTGTTTTCCAAAATAAACACTGACAGTATATATTTATGGCTGAAATTCCAATTTAGGAAGCCACTTGCTTCCTTGGTCCATGGCCCTTCAGTCATCTACAAAGCCACCAATCAGGCCACTTTGACCTATGCTTTCACGAAAACATTTTCTCTGACATTTTGGCCTCCTCTTTCATCTTGTGTGCATCCCAATGGTACTCTGGGCTCACCAGAATAAACAGAATATTCTCCCCATGTCAAAGTCCTCAGTTTAATCCATCTGCATGTCCCTTTTGTTATATAAGGTAACGTATTCACAGGTGTCAGGAATTAGGATATGTATTTGGGGGTGATTATTCTGCCTAATACACACGTATTGAGGAATACGGATCTGAAGAGTGGAAGCATTTCAATCACAGGAGACAACTTGCCATACATATCTGGATATGAAAGCATTTCAGCATGGCTCAAGCAGGAAGCAAGAAGTCATGCAAGAAACAGTCATTAGCTACAAACTTACCTTCCACATATCATAAAAAGAAACAGTTTGAGGACTTGTATTCAAATCTGTTGCTACTTTGCTTTGTGTGAATCACTGGACAGCTACAAAATATTGGGATGCTGGAAAAGTCATGATGCATTTTTGCTTGAAAAACAGAAAAAAATATGTCCTGACTGTTCCAGTAACCCAATATGATGGAAAATCAGGCCTATTTGGCGCTTCATCAATTCCTTCAATGAACATTTATTAAGAACCTGCTACAATGATCTACCTTCTTTCTCTTGCACAATTCTGTTTGATAAAGGCAATATTCACGACATCAAGTGACATGGATAAAACAGAATATGAGAAATCTGGTTTGGTAGGTTGACTCTAAAAGTGAAGCTTGAAGCCTGCCCTACGGGAGATGACTCACTTTTATGCAGTGATTCTGGAAACAACTAGTGACTGATCTGCACTTCACGTTTTCTCTAAAGATTTAGGTTATGGATGATATTTACTTTTAAAATTTTTGAAACTTTGTCTTGCATACGGCAGCATGAAAGATAAATACCTTGAAAACCTAAGTCTGCAACAAGCTGGCAAGGGCAAAGCAGACTAGGAACCATTTATTTCTGACAAGAAAAATGATTTTAATGTCCCTAACAGACCACCTTTCTCACAATGAATCTCCCTTCTATACAATGCATCAATCACTGGATGTCACGTTTGTGGAAGTCATGATTTGTATTCCTTCTGGCAACTCTCTTATTTTATCCACCCTAAAATAGGCTCAGTTATCAGCCTACAAGTCCAAGAGCACAGAAATCCATTTCCTGTATCCATTTATTTGGCACACCCCATTTGATGTTATTGTCTTTCTGATACTTGCCACCAAAGTTATTGACAATGTTACAGAATGGACAGAATGAGAATTACATGCTTTTCAAAGGACAATTAAGTGATGGGGGAGAAACATAGAGCCCGAGAGAAATCCTTATCATTTACTCTGTTACAAAGCAGAACTGTAATTTTGCAAATAATGGAAGTGAAGGAACTCTAATCTTGGGCTATATTCCTTTGTAGCTCTTATCCTAAAGCAATTTGTGTTCTTTTGAAGTATTAAGTATGTGTGAAATTATTCAGGCTAAACAACTGTGAGCTCTCTCTCTCTCTCTCTCTCTCTCTCTCTCTCTCTATATATATATATATATATATATATATATATATATATATAAAATGGCTAATTCATCTATTATCCATATTCATCTATAATGCCTTCTTATGAACTGGCTAAAGTACAAGACAAATTTCGGTTAAAAAAGTAATGGGGGGGCCTTTCTGGTGGTGTAAGCACTATGAAGATGAGGCAATACGAAGCTACCCACAGTCTCTGCAACACGAGTTCAAACCCGTGCCAGGGAGCTCACCCACATGGCGCAGCAGACCTCTCCTGTCTCACCTGCTGCTCCCCTCAACAGTGTATTTGAGTAGATCTGCCTGTTCTGCTCCCCATTCTGTCCCTGGTGAATCCTCTCAATCCCCGCACCTCTGGCCTGTATGCCAGTGCTTGCATGCATAAATAAATCTTTAAAAAATAATATAATATAAAATATAGACAAATCAAATCCATTCTGATAAATGAGCATGATGCCATACACCAGGCCAGTAGTTCCCTGGGGCGGTGGATTGTAAACATTACTTGGGAACTTTTACCAGTGCTGGAACTATGCTGAGTCTTGATGGTGACTGTAGTTCCAATTACATGGTCCATGCATTTGTGAAAGCTTAAACTGAGCAAAGACTATTTGGAACTCTAAATTAGTTTTTTTTCACTTATAATGATTAGAGTTTATTGCAAAAGTTTTATCTCATTTTTCAGATTTAAATTGTGTGAAATCCTACGTTTTTCAGTGGTTCCGACATTGGGTAGCCTTAGGTAAATTGCTTAATTTTATGGAGTTTTCCTAAACTGAAAGAAAGAAATTTAGACTAGATATTCTCTATGTGTATTCCAGTTTCAATTTCTAAAATTCTCCAAAGTGTAACAGCAAAAATAACTTTAAATAACAAAAATACAATAGACAAAGTGGATGCTAACTATTTTAAAGTGTTCTAATGTAAAAAGTGTTATGAGAAAAAAAATAACATTAAGATAAAGAATTTAACCTGTGATTTAAAGCAATAATTTGACAGAAATTTTAAGTCTGTGTGGAAGTTATATAATTGGAAATCCATACAAACTGAGTAGAATGAGTAGTGTTACTGAAAGAAAATGAATGACATGTTTTGGTGAATCAATGACATTTTGTATGTTAAATTTATTTGGGGAAAATGGCACATGTCAATGAAAAGTTTAAGTGAAAATAATTAAAACTGGTCTTGTCACTTTGATTTAAAAATTTATAGCCATGGGGTAACTTTCCTAAAAAAATGTAAATAAGTGTCCATACTGGTTACTTTTATTCAGTAAAGGACAGCTTTCATTCAATTTACAAATTTTACCTTACTCTCCTCCCTTAATAAGTACTATCCATATGAGAAAGCAAAAATACATAATAATTCATCCATTTAGTGCTTTGTTAATAGACCAGACTAGCAAATCACCAACAAAACTGTAACAGCTTAGACGTGTGATCACAGCAAACTTTCCTGACAAATGTTTCTATGTGTTAATTTTCTTTTGGTGATCTAATAACTTGTTTGCTTATAATTATTGTTTTCTTTTGCAATTGGCTTTTAATCATAGCTTTTGTGCTACAAAAAGGATTGGGTCATTTCTTTATCCTTTCTTTTTTTTTTTAATTCTTCGATTTACATTATTGATCTGGGGCCAACTTAATTCACTTATAGCTGTCTCTCTCTCTCTCTCTCTGGCAGTTTCATTAGCTCATGTAATTTGCTCTTCTAGTCAGGTAGCAAGAGCTGATCAATGTGGAGCATAACAAGGACTTGGTAAAGCTGCAAAATGTTTTTCTCCAGAGTAGCGTTGCTATGCACACTCTGTGACAAGGAACTTATGAATATCATTCTTACATGTTTATAATCAGATAATTGGGAGAAACCAGGGGCTTCAGGACTTCAAGAGAATGGTTTCCAAAGGTTCTCTTTGACCTAATATCATACTCTCTCTGCAGATGGTTTGTCTCTATGCTTATGCTTTTAGCAAATTATAATAGTAAATTTCAATTACATGTTGTAAAAACACTGATGATTTAAGAATAAAGTTCTGCAAGAATAAAGGTCTGCAAGAACTATGTACTGAAAAATACAAAATAACATTCATGAAATGGAATGGCTCCATAGGTTGAATGCAATGCCACTAAAAATCATAGGTTATGTAGAAATTGAGAAGCTAATCGAACAATTTACAGAACGAAACAAGAACCAAAAACATTTTGAAAAACACTGACAACTGTTTATATGCTATAACATCTGATTTCAAGTTGTAAGAACAGACAACAGATCAAAAAAACAGAGCAAAGGAACATAGTTATATACACAAAAATACATTCAAGACAAGGCCTTGAGGGAACATTCTGGAACAATGAAAATATTTTGTATTTGATGATATGTGAAGGTGTGTGCATGGGTTGCCAAATTGTCCCAAACTGTAATCTTGTGTTTGTGATGTGTGTAACTATCTCTACCTTAATTTTACCTGAACTATGTACAAGAAAGGAAAAGAGACTCACCATCCAAATATTAAACTTTAAATGATACAACGATTAGAAAGTTTAGAGTATGGCTACATTTTGCTGGAATTTAAATATAATGACTTTTTAAATTGAATGCTTAGCAAATAGTTTCAGTAAAAATCAAAGCAACAATATTAAAAGTAATCTAATCTTGAGAGAGAAACATCCTTTTTAAATCATAAATGATAAATAGAAAATTTGTAGTAATGTAGCATGCATTTTTATGTGTTTTGATCATTTCTGTATTTATGGTTTTTTTTAAGTACAAGACTTCTGTTTAAGTAAATCTATTCATATCTACGAATTGTTCTTATTTTCAACAGAACTTGTTTTTAATGAAAATAACCTTAAAACAACCTAAATACGCTGAAAAGCAAAGCCAAAGGAAGATGGAACTAAATCATGTCTTATAAACCCTCCACCCTACCTATCATTAGAGTTCTAGAACACATCCTACCAGGCATTTTTCAAAATAAATATACCACATTAAACAGTGAGGAAACATTGATTAATACCACTCTACATGATTCAAAGATACAAGGATCCAACCTCTACAAATGCATGTCACCCCACCACAAAAAACCCTCAGCCCTCCAACATCGCCTGCTGGGTCACCTTCCTCCATAATCCCCTCTCCTTATAGCTTAGATTCCACAGTCAGGTTTCTAGGTTTGGTTTGGTTTTGTCTCACGCTTTGTTTCTCTATATTGCACATGTAAGTTCTTTGGCTAGATAGCCAAGAACAGGATTGTATGGGCCTCTTTGGTGGTGCAAGGGGTTAAAAATGCAACCTATGAAACTACTTGCAGCCACTGCAGCAAGAGTTCTATCCCCGGCCAGGGAGCTACCCACATGATGCAGCAGACCTCTCCTGACTTGCTCGCTGCTCCCGTCAGCAGTGTATTTTCAGTCAGTCTGCCTGTTCTGTTCCCCACTCTGTCTCTGGTGAGTCCTCTCACCTCCCACACCTCTGGTCTGTACCCCAGTTCTTGTATGCATAAATAAATAATTAAAAAAAAAAACAGGATTGTATGTTATCTCCATTTTTAGTTTTTTAAAAATATTTATTTTGTTACATCAGCGTTCATTTTCGTACAATATGATTTCTCCCCTCAAGTTCCACTCCTAGGAATCTACCCAAAGAACACAAAAACACTAATTTGAAAAGAAATCTGCACTCCTCTGTTTACTGCAGCATTATTTACAATAGCTAAGATATGGAAACAACTCAAATGTCTAAAGAAAGAGAAGAATGAATCAAGAAGATATGGTATATAACTATTTTTAGTTGTTTTTTTTTTTTTTTTTTTTTAAAGTAAGTTCAATCTACTTTCCAAAATGGTCTTCCAATGTACATTCCCATCTACAGTATAATGTGGTCCTCTTTCTCCATATTCTAACACTTCCTGACATCACAGCTTTTTTCTTTTTTTAAAGATTTATTTATTTATTTATACAAGCACTGGGTACAGTCAGAAGCACGGGAGGGTGAGAGAATTCACCAGAGCCAGAGTGAGGAACAGAACAGGCAGACTGACGAAATACACTGCTGAGGGGAGCAGTGGGCGGCAGGAGAGGTCTGCGCGCCATGTGGGACCCACCTCCGGTGGCCAGGGAGCAGCCGGGGATAGAACCAGTGCCTCAGAGGCTGCGGGCAGCTTCGCAACCCAGCGCTCAACCGCTGCACCACCGGGGAGGCCCATCACAGCTTTTTTAAGAAGAGGAATAATTCTGACACCATTGATGATCTTTACGTTCCCCTCTTCAGCTCCATCTCGTTCACTCTCAATCTAGACAACAAATTATCTTTCAATTGTAAAATATTACCAGTGACAATCTCTATGTTTGTATATATAACATATATATCATTTATATAATAGATGCCCATACAATTATATCATTTACATAATAGATGCTTTAAAATCTAAAGAAATAATATCACACCCTATATTTCCTTCTACATGGATGCTCACCATTATCTTCATGAGATCTATCTATGATGAAATTATGTGTAGTTTTATGAAACATACACTGTGTTCCTTCTTTCACTTAACGGCATCAATTTCCTTTGTTTACAATACTCTGAGCTCAGGGACTAGAGCAAGTGAAGTGATCCACGAACACCTGGATATCATGGGAAGCAGGGTCTATATATAAAGTTTTGTGAAGATTTGAAAGCAGCCCAGATTTGGATTCTCCATTTCATAAAAGAAAAAAAAAAAAGAAAAATGTGAAAGACATTTAAAAATAAAATAAAAAGGATACTAAAGTACAACTTAATCTACATACTTATACCAAAGATGGTAATCAGTAATCGACATTTTTGCTGACTACAGGGAAAACCGAAATGCTTGATTTTTATTGAATAACATGTAATTGAGGATGGAAAACATTATCTTATTAAAAACAGTGACCTCTCCCTCCCCACTATATCAGTGCCACCTAGTATCTCCATTAGCTTATTAATTCTGTGGTAATTTCTGAGGCCCAAGGAAAAGGAAATATAACCCACACTCATTGATTTGTGACATTTTTTTTTTCCTATTCCTGGAACAAGAGCTCTGAGTTTGAGAAACACACACAAGAAAGCAGAGTTTTCTGTCTCATCTTATGACACTCATTCATGCACCTCTCCATCCCCAAGCAGCTCTGGTGCTGTGATCCAATTTTGGATCCTGGCAGCCTCCTCTCACAGACAACAACAATATAGTAAACAGCTGGAGGGAGGTGCTACCAGCCCAAACACAGGATGCACCACAGGATGCACATCTGTAATGAACTCACAGTGTCAAATCTGCTCCTCCACTAACCTGCGAGCTTCAACAACAGAAATGTATTTTCTCATAATCTGGAGCCAAAATCCCTCATCAAGGTGCAGAGGGGGCTGGGAGCTGATGAGGCCTCTATTCCTGGCTGGCCGGCAGGGAGCTGCCTTCTGGCCATGTCCTCACATGGCCTTTCCTCTGTGCGCATGTGCAGAGATGAAAGCCTCGGTGCCTCTTTCTCTGCATTTCAGGACAGGAGTCCAGTTGGATGAATGTCCCTCCCTATGACTTCATTGTACCTGACTTAGTTACTTGAAGTTCTCATCTCTAAATACAGTCCCATTAAGAGTCAGGATTTCAACATACAAATTAGGTAGAACACAGTTGAGCCCATAACACAAACTCCACCATATGTAATTAAAATGACCAAAACTGACACAACTCTCTAAGCCTGCCCTCTGCTTGATTTATACTATTGTTTTCCTCCTGGTTTAGTTAATATTTATTCAAACTTGTATGTCTAATTAGAACACTATTTTATTTTTCCAACTTGTTATGCTGCTCTTTTTGGACTGCAAAACTGACACTTTAAACTTAGATAGGTGAAAGGAATATTTGAACTTTACCTAAGCACTGCGTGGGATTTTCTAAGGTGCCACCATGCAATATTAGAGTAAGATCTTTCTTTATTGCTGTTGCATGGGAAAAAAAAAGTTCAAGTTCAGCAAACACTGGTTTTTAGCCTATGAATTATTAATATTAAGAGGTGATTTTATATAAATGAAGAGTATTGCTTTAGAAACAATTCAATCTAAATATAAAACAGCTAGCTCAAAAGACAACAACTTGTGAAATGTAGAGTAACTACCCCAAGAGACTCAGAAATGCCTTGCTTACCATAGTCTTTTTACTATGCAATTTATTTTTTATTTTCAAAAACTGCTATACAGGAAAGGGTGTAGTTCTCCTAGATGGTAGTATTGGTAGAAAAGAGAATTCACTTAATTTTCTTCCCATTTTCACTAAGAAGTTTGATGTGGCTTTATTGTCATTTCTGCTTTTTTGCCTCTTGCTATTCTGAGAACCAACACTATATACTGAGCTCTGACAACACATTCGTACTGTGATTTCCTACTTTTGGAGGGAGAACTACTAGGAATATACACAATCTGTTACAAGGAGAAGACTAATTTGTTTATCTGAAGAACAGGTTTATACTCTTTAAAATCCATGTATATAAATAGGGGAATATAATATTAAGGATAATTTATAGATGAAAAACAATATCGGTAAGATGTTTGTGTTACATAAAGAAATGTTTAATCATGTACCTTATATTAAGATCTTTAGAAAAATTATTTAGAGTGCATTTCTATGCCTCTTTTATTATAAGTTTCACCAGCACTCAACATTCTGAGTTGATAAATTAATAAAATTTCATTAACTACTGTCAATGGTCATGAAATTTATAGTAATTTCAGTATAAATACGTCCTCACATCAGGCTAATGGCTTGGAAAAAATAATAAAAGTAATTGAAAAATTGGAGGTGAAATATGCTGTTAGTTCTAGGAAAATGTATGCATCAAAACAAATGATCCCAAAGACAGAAAAGCAAGTTTTATGCCATAATATTCTAAACTCTAGAGACAATCAAGTTAGTGTAATGGAAATATAAAGAAAACATCCTTTTATCAATATACATTCTTCATTTTGCTGTTGCTTTTAAGGCATGTAAATGTGGTCCATTTGCAAAGAAATATGTATCTCGATTATCATAACTGACCACAAGATTTAAAATCAATGTGTGGATGTGTACATAAAACATAAATTAGAAGCATTATGGCATCCTTTGGCTATTAGGTGAATGACTGTACCTTTATCTGTCATTACTGAATGAAAATAACCTATCAATTTGATAAACACCAAAGAAAGAAAAAGATTAAGGTCATCATTTAAAGCACAAAAGAAATGACTGACAAAGAACCTACTTCAAAAGTCATATTTCAGTCACATTAGAAAACTTCAAAAGTCATAATTCAGTCACATTAGAAACCCTGGTGGTGCAAAGGGTTAAGACGCAACCTAGGAAGCTATCCGAAGCCACTGCAGTATGAGTTCGAACCCAGGCCAGGGAGATACGCACATGGCATAGCAGACCTCTCCTGGCTCGCCCGCTGCTCCCCTCAGCAGTGTATTTTGGTCAGTCTGCCTGTCCTGCTCCCCACTCTCTCTGGTGAACTGCCTCACCCTCCATACCTCTGGCCTGGGCGCCAGTTCTTGTATGCATAAATAAATAAATATTTGAAAAAAAGAAAAAGAAAACAAAATGTATATCCTGACCCCACTGTATTAGTCAGCTGGGGATGTCAGAGCAAAAACCACATAAGGATAGAACAACTGAATTTAATCTTCTCACAGTTCTGGAGGGTGAAATTCTGAGATCAGCTGCCAAGATGAGGAGGTTCTTGGACATCTATACCCTGCCTTGACTGTCAGTTTTTGGTTTTAATTTTGGTAATTTTGAAGACCTAACTTCTAGCTTCTAGTTCCCTGATTGTTTCTTCAATGCTATCAAACATACTTATTAGACTTTGAAGAATTACGCATGATGGTATGATTTTTGTTTCTAGAATTTTCATATGAAATTTTGCTGTAATTTCCATTTTACTACTTAAATTTTACATATGTTTACCTTCCTCTTAAAATCCTTAAAAAAAAAAAAGGGCCTTCCTGGTGGTGCAGCGGGTTGAGCCCTATGTTGTGAATCTGTCCGCAGCCTCTGCAGCATGGGTTCAATTCCCAGCCTGGCAGGGAGAAACCTACATTGCATGACAGACCTCTGCTGCCTAGCCCGCAGCTCCCTCAGCAGTGTATTTCAGTCTGTCTGACTGTTCTGCTCCCCGCTCTGTCTCTGGTGAATTCTCATATCCTCCCACGCCTCTGACTATACCCCAGTTCGTGTATAAATAATCTTTTAAAAAATCCTTAAAAATATCCATTATATATACTTTGAAGGATAGCTCCAATATTTACAATATGTACATCACTGTGGAATTATGGTTCTCTTGATTACATTAACAATCAAATAGCAAGTTAATCTACCTTCTATTTTTTTAAGAGAGAAGAATCAGAGATTCCTCTCACCAGAGCAGATAATAAATGATGGTATTGCATGTAATAAAATGATGACATTGGAGAACTTATCCTATGCAATGACAGTCAAGAGGATACATCTAAGTGAATAAAGAAGCTATCAAACGGGAAAGTTAAGTATTCCAACTATGTTTACATTTTTGTCTGTTTCTTCTTTAAATTTGGTAAAATTTCACTTGTTTCTTTAATAGTCTCATTAGAAGCATGCAGCTAAGGATTGTTAAGAAATTTTGATAACACTTTCTGCGTCTAACACTTACCTCTACTTTGAAGGTATTTTTCTGAAAGTGTGAACAAATCACCTTTCCTACGATGATGTTTGCAGTTTATTTCTTCACTTACCTGTTTTATAAATTTCAGTCCTTATCTTTATATTTAAGTGCATTTCTCAGCAACAGCATGTAGTTGGATTTCCCTTTTTAAACCTTTCTGATAGCCTCTTTATAATTGAACTATAGATGTATTTATAAATAGGGCAATTAGAGATGTTTTTGTTTGTATCTACCATGTCATTATTGCTTTCTACTTTCTTGTCTTGTTTTCATTAATTCTTTACTGCCTTTGGTTCAATCAAAAATAGTCCATTTCAGTTTTGAACTAGCAAATGTTTTGAACTAGTTTTGAAAGAGCAAAGCATTCAGTTCTTGTTTATCTGAAAATGTTTTCATTCCAAATTTTGAAGGTGATTTTTGCTATAGATAGAACATTAGGTTGATGATTTTCTTTTAGTATTTTAAATATATTGTTAGTTATCTTGAGTGTTTCTCCTTTTTAGATCTCACTGAACTTCTTAGATTTGTAGATACATTTTTCAACAAATTCATAAAATTACACTGATTTGAGTGTAACTGCCTAAAACTTTGTTTACTGAAGTGCTTAATGTTGATGCCAGGAGAGAACTGGCCTTCCATAAGAGCTCTTTATTTTGACAAGCCAGACACCATACAAATATTTAAAGGTTATTGGTAATTTGTTTATTAGTGCTACTCTTTCGTTTTTCTCAATAAAATTAAAAAAGAATTGTTCCCATTGTGTGTGTCTCAGGCTACATTTTGTAATACCTGACTTGTCTCTTCCAGATGTAATAAACATTTACAGGCCCAATGCCAATGCAAGCTAGCAGGCAGCTACTCTTCTGTGAAAGGCACTGCCCATCGCAAAGCAGCACATCAGAGCTTTCACGCATTCATCACTTTATCTTAAGATTTTATTAAGAAAAACATAGGGTGGGCCTCCCTTGGTGGTGCAGAGGTTGAGCGCTGGGCTGCGAAGCTGCCCGCAGCCTCCGCAGAGCCAGTTTGATCCCCAGCCACCAGCGAGTGTCCCACATGGAGCAGCAGACCTCTCCTGCTGCGCCCGCTGCTCCCCTCAGCAGTGTATTTCGTCAATCTGCCTGTTCTGTTCCCTGCTCTGGCTCTGGCAAATTCTCTCGCCTTCCCACATTTCTGACTGTACCCAGCGCTTGTATAAATAAATAAATAAATCTTAAAAAAAAAAAAAAGAAAAACAGGGCTAGTAAGAGTAGTCTATCTATTTGCATACCAATCAAAAGAAAAATAATGTTTGTATTATTGCATTTATTTTATTATATAATTGTTCATTTCATAGGTATACACTCAATTCTGTATTTTTTTATTGAGGTGAAGTTGATTTAGAGATACAGGTTCACATTTTGGCAGATGTATATCAACACAATGGGGCCACCACCAGGGTTTCCATTGTCCTCCACCACAATCCACTGGGCCACCTCACTGCTTTGCTCCCAACATCCCCTTCACCTGGCAGCCTCAGTTTGGCATTATATTGTTATAGATCCTAAAGTTTTTGTCTGGCTTTCACCAATTAATCCCAAAGCACCAACAGATATCAAGGGAGAAATGTCAATTTGGGATCACACAATAGGAGAGGAGTGTCAAGTTCACTGGAGAGGGGCGTCCTAGTTTCATGAGGTTGGTTGCCAAGGTGGGGTGGTGAATCATAGCATCCATCATCACATGTTCTGGACTGGGCTATAGCAGGACATGTGCATAAGAGCCACCTGCTCCTTCATATATTTCACTAGCATAGAAGTCTCCACCTAGCCCTATGCATTTTAGCAGGCTACTGAGATCTAAGTCACTTCTAGGTCAGTGTTCTGTCATCTACAACTGAGCTGCTATCAGGATTTGGCTGGTTCTAAAGCCACTTCCTGAAGACAGAAGGATTCTGCAGGGTTAGGGGAGGGGGCCTGTTTCTCACTATGATTGTCTGAATTCCTAGGCTGGGGGCTCAATCACAGAAAGGTTAGGCAAAAGAGGTTTAGGTTCAAGGGATTCTGTAACAATATTTGTATGGTTTATTTTGGTTTATTTTGTCTGTTCCATTGTTTTGATTCTTCATTTAATTATTACTTAAAATTCTGTGAACTTTCTTGACATTTTAATTTTGTGTTTTCATTGATTGAAAAATTATCCTGAAATGTTTCATTAATCCTAATAGAAAGAACCATGTTTCTACTCTGTCTTTTTCTCTTGCTATCCACATCCATATTTTCTCATTTGAATGAGATGCTTTGATTGTGTTCTGGATGTTTTATGTGAAAAGTTACACTGATAATTAAAATTTGCTGTGATGCTATTTACTTCCCAACATCATTTTTTTTCTTTTCTTTCAATAGATATTTATTTTAGAGACATTATGTTTGCCTGATTACTTTCATTCACTAAGAAGTTGAGTAACTTAAAGTGGGGTTTTTGAGCTTGAAAATTTATTCTATTTCCTGTTCATTTCTACTGCTAGGGGCTCAGCTAAAACCTTGAGTGATTTCCAGAGACCATAGCTTCTAACAGATTCTAAACTCTAAATTGTGTTCCTCAAGTCTAACAAAAGCTCAACTTAGGTTATTAGCGTCTCACCATAGCTGTTCAAGTTGCCAACAGCTCTGGGGAAAGTGTCTTCTGGGAAGTGATCACAGCAAATGGCAGCTCCACTTTCTGCTCTCAACCTCAGGCTCCAATTCCACACTCTATTGAGAGCTTCCTAATCTCTTACAACATATTTTCAAAACTAATTTTCAGCTTTATAATTTTTTTTTTCAGCATTGGGCTTGATCAAGGAACTTAGTACATAAACACCAAAAATAAGAATTGTGTGCTAAGGAATAAAGTTTGAAAGTCTGTTGGGAATAAAGTTTGAGTTTTGGTACAAAGAGTTGTTTTAAAATGATTTCATAAATAAAATGTTCATTTCAGTCTTCAAGAAGAAAGATATGATCACTCCACCTCAGGATTCCATGACATAAGATAAAAACTAATGTTATCATAAATTGTACATAAATTTGTTTAGTTTCCTACAATTTTGATAATTCTTATCTCTGCTACAGACAAAGTTTGAATTGAAATTTTGGCTTAAATACATCACTCCCAATTATACTATCAAACTTGTAAAGGAAAAAAAAAAAAAACATGGATTTTAATGTTTTGTTATTGCTCCAACTTTTTTTTTGGTATGGCATACAAAATAAATGAAAGGGGGCCTCCCTGGTGGTGCAATGGGTTAAGTACAGCAATGGGTGAAGCACAGCTATCCCCAGTCTCTGCAGCCCAAGTTTGAATCCCTAGCTGACCAGGGAGCAACCCACATGGCACAGCAGACTCCTCCTCTCTCGCCTGCTGCTCCCCTCAGCAGTGTATTTCAATCAGTCTGCTTGTTCTGTTCCCCACTCTGTCTCTGGTGAATCCTCTCACCCCCTGCACGTCTGGCCTGCACCCAGTTCTTGTATGCATAATAAATAAATCTTTAAAAAAATAGATAAAAATAAATAAAACAAGGCCTCGCTGGTGGCACAAGGAATTATGACATAACCTTTGAAGCTATCTGCAGCCACTGCAGCCTGAGCTTGATCCCTGGCCAAGAAGCTACCCACATAGCACAGCAGACCTCTCCTGTCTCACCCACTGCTCCCCTCAGCAGTGTATTTCAGTCAGTCTGCCTGTTCTATTACCCACTCTGACTCTGGTGAATCCTCTCATCCCCAGCACCTCTGGCCTGTACCCCAAATAAATCTTAAAAAAAAAAAAGTGAAAGATGCATCTTTCACATGAACATTTTTCTAGTATTCTGTTTTAAAGGATACTTATTTTTTTTAAGAAATGATAAATTGGGCAAGGGAGAGAGACCTTTAGGAATATATAAAGCCCAATTAATCTTTCCTTTAAATATTGGGTTTACCTATGTGAGTTAACATTCTTTAATAAATCAAGCTGGGGATCTCAAAGATGAACAAAATGCTAAATGTAGCAGTGGAAGAGCACATGAATAATTTTTAAGATGCACTCACACTGTATAAAGTTATTCATAAAAAGAAAACTTTGCTACAATATTTTCCAATTTTAATTTTCCAAAAGTAGAAAACATTGTGTGTAAAGAAATAACTTGATATAACAGGAAAAAGAACAAATATACACTCAGATAACTGCAAATAATCATTTTTATGTAGATTATATCATCTACACTAAAACTCCACATTTAAATCCTAGTGTGAATCTAAATGCACTACCTAAAAGTTAATACTTTCATAACTCCAAAAGAATTAATGCAAATTATTAATGGACACAGTTATTACCTAGAACCTCCTCATGTCACTTAATTAGATATTTAGTTCAAAGATGATCTTGAATCACCTAATTTTCTTCTCTACTTCATGTTTCTATACTGTTCAAACTTAATGCCCCAAATTAAAAAACAAAGTAGATGAAAGTTAATTCAACTGATTACAGAGAACATTTCACAATATATACAACTATTGGATCACTATGTTGTATGCTTGAAAGTAGTATGCTACATGTAATTAATGTCAATAAAAATAAACAAAAAGCAAAGTATAAAGATATAACATAGTACTGCCTGTTAATTCACAAATATAGAAAGGCATAAACTGAAACTAGATAATGAAAACATCAAGCTGTAGTTGGTGACACTGGAGCAGCTGGTGACACTGGAACAGGAGGCGAATTAGAGGGACACAAGGAGTTTTAATAGCATCAGTCCTGTTTTTTTCTTACATGTTTGGCCATATGGGTCCCTGATGTCCCTTTCATTATTCTTCCAAGTTTTGTGCATGCCATCATAAATAAGATTTTGGGTCTCCCCGGTGGTGCAGCGGTTGAGTGCTGGGCTGTGAAGCTGCCCACAGCTTCTGCAGCGCCAGTTCAATCCCTGGCCACCGGCAAGGGTCCCACGTGGTGCGCAGACCTCTCCTGCCGCCCGCTGCTCCCCTCAGCAGTGTACTTCGTCAGTCTGCCTGCTCTGCTCCTCGCTCTGGCTCTGGTGAATTCTCTCACCCTCCCAAGCTTCTGACTGTACCCAGTGCTTGTATAAATAAATAAACAAATAAATCTTTAAAAATAAATGAGATTTTTAAATGTGAAGCACAATCAATGGAAGAAAAACAGTAGCATATATATTTCCAAAATTACAAGAAGCTATCCAGGTGGGGGTGGGGGAGTCTATAGTAGGGAAAAACATGACTAGCCAAAATACATAAAGCTCAGAATATAGAACAACACTGAAGATATCAATTACTGTAAAGACTTTCAATCTGAATAAAAATCAAAATCTAGCCATACATAATTTTAAAAGGACAAAGTATTCTATCTCTAAAACCCAATAATTGTACAAACGGAGCTCAACAAGATAAATTCTCACTAAGACAAATAGTGAAAATATAATCAGACAAAATAGAATTCAAAATCAAATTCAAGTCTAAATCACTCACAGGAACATGATGAAAAGGATTACACCTCCAGCAACTATCCTAAATCATTATGAGTTAAGCAATATAACTCAAAACAAATAATGCAACCACTTCAGAACTATAAGTAGAAAATAGCCAGTCAACAATTATAATGGAAGATTTTTCACAGAATTTTGATAGAAATCAAGTGAGCAAAATACCATAAAAAATCAATTAAAATACGAAATTTTATATCCTAGTAGTAGAAAATACACAGTTCTTTATTTTATATACGATGTATAGTTCTCAGACTTGAAATTTTGACTAAAAATTAATCAACGTCTTCAAAAGCCCTCCAAAGTTCTGACAGGCCACAGGCACCAATTATTATACAAGAAATAAAGATGAACAAATACTGATCAATTTAAGCCCTAAATGCTTTTTGATAGATTCCAGCAAGCTAGTCTTAGAAAATAATTTAAAATATGTAGCATTATTGTTCCAGTATTATTCATACAGGATAATGAGTAACCTGATGTCTAAAAGGTCAATACATAAGCATATCATGGGATATCTGTGATGGAATGCACTCTAGGAAAATGTACTCTTTGGTTTCCAGTCAAGTAGGTAAGGAGATTAGAGGTCTCAAGTCCATCCCAAATGAGACAACTGAGAGAAAGCAACAACTCTCTTTAGATCTGCTACAGAAATGAGATCACAGAACAAAGCATGACCCCCAAAATTGGAAGGACAGGCTGGCAGATATAGAAACTACATAATAAATCACAATGTCCCAGCAGAGTCATCTCTTCAGGAAGCTCACTCTGGTAGGGAAATTATTAGAGACTCAGAGTGGAAATTTTTGAGAGTCAAATCCCTGTGTGGAATCCAATCACTGGATGGTCCCCACACGGAGAGTTCTAGTCTTCACACTGATCATTGTAGAGAAATAGAGAAATTCCTCATACTATCTGGTGGGGTGTGGTGGAGGGTTGCTGGGTGAAAAAAGAAACCATTTTTCTATACACCAGAGAACTGTTCACTGTTCTCTTTAACAAGCTCTGCTCTCAGGAGAAACACCTTACCAGAGAATAAGCTGCTGGGACTAGATCAGAGTCTTCCCAAACCGCAGCAGAGACATGCAACTCCAGCTCCCCCTCGCATGCCACAAAGGAAGGGAGGCACCCAATTTAGCCACCTCTAGCCACCTTGTGCCTCCCAGATGGTGAAGGAAGCTTGAGGATCGCTAGGGAAGCAGAATTCAGAGGCACCGGCTCACCCAAAACTGTTCCACTACATTACCAGGGTCCGTTACACAAACTCCTTTTACCCACGTCACCTATGCCTTCAACAGAACATTGCTAGCACATTAATAAATAAATAAATAAATAAAGCTAGGGCACGTGTCAGAACCAGATGCAGATGTGGCAGAATGTTGGCATTTGCAGAGGAGGAATTTTTTAAGATTATGATTAATATGCTGAGGGCTTTAGTGGAAAAGGAAACAAGCAAGAACCAGTGGGGAATGCACTGCAGGGTAAATGAGATGGTCAGGCTTTTACTCCGTGGCCTCTGTGGCCTTCGCCTGTGGCCTCGAGTGCGGGAGGCACATGGCCGTGGGGCCCATGCTCCTGAGGGTGGCACCTGGAGCACGGAGTGGGCATGTGCCAGTGGGCGCACCTGGGCCTGGAGGCTGCGGCCAGAAGGGCGGTGTCACTCAAACAGGAAAAAAAAGCCACTGCAGGGAAAACAGCTATGAGGGGGGAGCGAGGATGCGTGAGGGAGACACCACGAAATGACACCTGAGAAAGCCCAGAGGAAAAACCATCAAGAGCTTTGCAGGGGGCCCAAGTTGCTGTCTCCCTGCTGGCTTGTTTCCCCTGCGCATTATTAAAAAACCTGTGGGGATGATGCCAAGTGTTCCAAGGTTCTCATTTAAGCTTCCTGAACAGGCAGTCAGCCTAGCCGGCCCGGGATGGCTGCAAACAGGCGCACAGAGGGTGGATATTCTTAGAAAGGAAAACAAATGCCGCTTCTGGTTTCTGGTTTCGCATATGAGGAGCTTGGACATTTCCACTTTTTCCTAGCAAAATTTAAAAATCTGAGACTAAAAAGCCAGCAGCTTTTCAATGATGGAGAAGATGAACAAACAGCAACAAACACTGCCCCAATCACTGAGAAAGGAAAGATGCACGCAGAGAAAAGTGACTTACCAGCCACGGGAAGGTCATGTGCAGAAGCATCTGGGGAGCCAGTGGTGGACAGAAAAACCCGAACTGAAGTTGATGGATGTAGGGTAAGGAAAAATATCAGGCTTTTCTGCCTTCCCGCCATCAGGATGGATGAGGGAACCTGTGATCCGGAATGCATGCCTGATGGCGGGCACCTGGAGTGGGTACACCTGGGCTAAGACTGTGCTTTTAAGGGCGGCATCACGGGGACGCCAGGAGAAGCCGAAAGAGAAGCCGATGAAGAAGCCAAGAAGCAGCAGAACGAACAGAAGAGCAGAGAAGCCGAGAGAAGGCCAGAGAGCCCAGATAGAGTGAGGACTTGCTGTGGGCTGGGAGGCCTGCCAGCCTCCCGGCCCCCCAGTACCCCTGCCTGCTGTGTACTGGGTAAATCCCAATAAAAAGCCTGCAAAAAACCACTGAGGACTCTGACTCCTCCTTTACCCAGTCTGCTGGATCAGAGAACCTGCACTGTGCCTGTTCCTGCCTTTATAATGGATTTGCTGAAGGTTCAGTGTGGACAAATGAGAGAATAATAAACTTCAGGGGGATCTAGGTCACATTGGGTCACATTTACCCCCACAAAAAGCTTCACCAGATTGACACAGTAAGTATCAGAACCAAATCCCCTTGAGCTTTGGGCAGGGCAAAGGAACTGTTTTGAAACGAAGCAGAGTATTCAGTATTCTGTTCCTTGGATCAAAGCCGGGCCTTTGGGGGAAAAAAAAACAAAAAAAAAACTAACCACAACCTAACTTGCTAGAATATTATCAGAATCTAACTCACCTGGGAAGGGTAATGCCCAAGTGCAGTTGGCACGAACCTTCCACAGCACGAGCAGGAAAACACCCAGCTGGGGTCCATTCTAACAGTCCTCTTCACCTAAGGGCAGAGAACAAAAACACTCAGGAAATTCACAGCCCAGAGGCACAGCCCCCACTAGCAGACACACCTCACCACCACGGTGCTCAAGACTTGTTTACAGCAATTCATTTTACCAGGCATGTGGACATGATTAGGGGGAAAATCCCTGGGTTGATGATAACGCCACAAAGTTTGCTAACTGAAAAGCAAAGGAAAACAAAAGCTGAAAAATTAAATAGACTATTCAAGAACTTAGGAAACTTCAAAAGGGGTAATATGTGCCTACTTGGAACATCAGAAAGAGAAAGGAAAAAAAAAAAAAAGCATTTGAAACATGACTGAGAATTCCCCCAGTAACATCAGAAACCCTAGCACAGATGTGAAAGCTCAGAAAAGACTAAGCAGGATACAAACAACAAAAAATACACCTAGTGGGCCTCCCTGGTGGCTCAGGCAGTTGAGCGCAGCGCTGCGAAGCTGTCCACAGCCTCTGCAGTGCTGGTTCAATCCCGGCCGGCCAGGGAGATTCACACATGGCGCAGCAGACCTCTCCTGTCGCGCCCGCTGCTCCCCTCAGCAGTGTATTTCAGTCAGTCTGTCTGTTCTGTTCCCTGCTCTGGTGAATCCTCTCACCCTCCTGTGCATCTGGCCTATACCCCAGCTCTTGTACAAATAAATAAATCTTAAAAAAAAAAATTAAAAAAAAAACACAAAAGGAACAAAAAGTTTGTAGGACAAAAATGAAAAATGAACAAGGGAAATAAATAGAAACCAGTAAGAAATAAGTGTCTACACTAGTCCAACTACATCCATAATCATCTTGGATGTCAATGGCCTAAATGTACCAATTAAGTGATGAAGATCTTCAGAGCTGATCAAAACAATAAATACAAGCATATATTTTACATAAGAAACCCACTTTAAATAGAAATACACCTATAGATTAAAAGTAAGTAGATGGGGAAAATATATACCATTATTGAAATTTCACAGCAACTGCATTAATTTCAGACAGAGCAGATGTTAAAGCAAGAGATGTTATGAAAGATAAAGGGCTTGAATTAATTCAGTCCCCAATCCCTCTCTACAGGTGAACTTTAACCATATCACCAATGGAACGTTCTTACCAATGTCACCGATTTTTAAATTCAAAGACCAGTTCTCAGTCTTCATTTCCTTTGACTATGGATCAGCGTTTGAAAAATTATTAGATTGCCAGGTCTTCACCATTTCTGATTTTCTTCTTGTTGGTGTTTCCTTTTCATTTGCTGTTCCTTTATATTCTTCCAAGTTTCGTGTTTGAGAGGCCACAAAATCAGAACTTAAGCCTCTTCTATTTACCATCTCTAGTGACTCCAGAGGTGATGTCCAAATTCATGTGAAAACCTGCCAGAACATCTGTCAGTCTGGATCTTGTTTCTGACTGCAGATGTTTACACCATACTAGACATTTCTACACTGCAAATGTAGCATGTCTCATTTCAGTCTTCCAATCTTCCCTTTCAAAACGGCTCCTCTCAAAATCTTCATTTTATTACACCAGACCATCTCATTTTCCAATTTAAAAAAAAAAATGTTTGGCATTATCTTTGGTTCCCCTTCTGTGCAATAACCATTGCATTAAGCTGCAGCTCCCAGGATACACAGATTCCAGAAAAGTAAAAAAAAACTAAGTTTTTTGATAAATGGCATTTTAGGTTTTTTTTCTTTCTCTCCTATATCTTTAGCTTGAGTTCTGATAAATCTCAAAATAAATTTGATCAACAAAAAGAGCAATTGTCTTTCCAAAATTCATTTTAAACAAATTATTTGAATGTTAACTAATATAGAAACAGTGTTAGCTTAAAAAAGCACCCAGGCTGGGGGTCGGGCCACGTCTGAGGACTCTCTCCCTTGCTCTCACAATCACGAGACACTCCTAAGGCTCACGGGGCAACAACGACAAGGCTGATTATCAAACAGGAAATTTGGGAAAATGAAAGTTTCTAAAGCCACAGTGTGCAGCTGTCTCACACCAGGGAGTGTCCCCAGTAAGCAGAGAGCAAACCCAAGGCTGCTGTTCAAAATGGGGCCCTCCCCTCCACAAGGGCCTGGAGCCTGCACCAAGGCTGCTGTGGCCCAAGGTTTACCTGAAGGTGGCAGCTAAAGTTGCTCACGCTGCTGAGATGGCACCACAGCTGCCAGCAACACCTACTTGAAGGCTGGGGGGGCCCTTACCAGACACAGGACCGGACAGTGCCAGAGGCACCAATGCAGGAGGCCAGGCAGAGGAACAGTTCCCAGAGATGGCAGGATTGGTCAGCAAGGCTGACGGTGCAGGGCACGGTGGCTGTATCAGCCTCTGGGAGCCCGGTACAGGCCCCTGGGCACAGGCTGATTGTGCCAGTCAGCAGGTGGTGCTAAGACCAGGCCGAGGCAAGAGCAGCGGTTTGGCTGCAGTTTGAAGCAGAGATCAGATGTGGAGGATTCGGAGGTCTACAAAGTTGCTGCTAGGGGGTCAGAGAACTCTTCCTGAAGATTCTGTATCCCAAGGCCTGAATGTTAAGGTCTGAAAGACGCAGCCTGATGCAGCCCTGACTTATAGCCCCTGCCTGTCAAGCCTGATTGGCCGTCTGATTAGTGCAGGTCAAGCTCCAATGAGAGGGCCCAACTCCAGTGGACAAGCAACAGAGAACCCAGGGCCTGCAAGTGTCCAGAGCAGACCAAGGGTGAGGCCAGGCAGGCTCATTGGCTGGGCACTCAGGGAAGCCCCAGCAGAGCTGGACTCTCTGCCCTGAGCCAGGCTGACAGCCCTGGAGCTGGGACTAGCCGCAGACTGCACACACCACCAGCCCTTAAACCCACTCACGCGACACAGTAGCAGCAGCAGTGTGAATCCTGTTTCAATATCAATGGTAATTTCTGGAAAAAAATTATTTACTAATTTAAATGTGATCTCCTTTAGCAGTACCATTCTTGGGTACCAGAGATGTTAACTTTTTGAATCTAATATTTATATGAATTTGAATTTGGGTTGCATTTCCAGTCTCTTCAACTTACAGTTACAATTGAAACAATTCATATATAAAGTTTAATATTTAGGGCCTCCCCTGGTGGCGCAGGTGAGCCTCTGAAGCACCGGTTTGATCCTGGCCGGCCTGTGAGGGTCCCACATGGAGCACAGACCTCTCCTGTTGCACCCGCTGCTCCCCTCAGCAGTGTACTTGGTCAGTCGGCCTGTTCTGGCCCCCACTCTGTCTGCTGAATCCTCTCACCCTCTCGTGCTTCTGACTGTACCCCAGTTCTTGCATAAAATAAATAATAAATAAATCTTTATTTTTTTTCATTTTGAACCGAAATATCTTAATGTATACATTTATTTTTGAGAAGAAATTCTTGCTTGTTTCATACTAAATATAGGTCAAAGAAATAAATCTGCAAGAAAGAAATAAAATTTTAGAGCTACAGTAGGTTTCACGCTGTCAGTCTAAAAATTCTTATTTTCTTGAAGAAAATAAATGTTTTATTTTAGTGTTTTCTTGATAAATATAAACAATGACTACACTAGCTGTTACATTACACATCCCACCTATTTCTTTTTTTTTTTTTAATCTTAAATTTTATTTTTATATTCCCCCATACAATTGCAAACGCCCCATTCTGACCCCAATCCTTCCCCTCCCGCCCCCTATCCCACCTATTTCTAAGGTCAATTCCAACACATTTCTCCATTTTCCTAACAATTAAGCTTCCACTGCTGAGTTGGAAAGAACAGGTGAAGGTAGATGGTTGTAAAACAACACTGTGTGGTCTTCATAAAAGTTAAACAATTAAGTGACTCAGATCAAATAATCAATAAACATAATAATAAAATGACTAGTACAACAATGAAATTCATTTTTAGGGTAGCAATAAACAGCAGGTAATGGATTCTTGGTTTTTGTTCCGGCCATTATAATCACAGTAGAAAGCTTCTGGGGTGGTACTGTCATTGGCCTTTATGGGGAAGGCAGCTAAAACAGTGCTAATTTGTTAGACTGACAAGAGCAAACAGAGTTATTGTTTAATACTTAATGTCCATTCTCCAATTAGAGGAAACAACTGAGCACAGAAAATAGAGAACTTTTCTCTTTATAAAGCCAACACATTTCATTTTTCTTCCATTATGCAAATGTCCAGGATATCTTCTACCTATGACATCTAATTGAAATTTTAATATCAAGCTATGCTGAGACTGAACACTTCCTACCTTGTTTGTCCCATCACAGTTAACACAGGATCTTGGAAAGTTAAGAATTAATCCTGCTACTCCCTAGCTTAAAATGCTTCTGTATTGTCACTTTTTAGCAATTTATGTTTATCTATTTTTTTTAAGATTTATTTATTTATGCATACAGGAACTGGGGTACAGATCAGAAGTGCAGGGGGCAAGAGGATTCACCAGAGACAGGGTGGGGAACAGAACAGGCAGACTGACTGAAATACACTGCTGAGGGGAGCAGGCTGCAGATAGTTTCACAGTTCTGTGCTTAACACCTTGAGCCATCAGGGAGGCCCAGCAATTTATATTAAGCATCCCTCCTCTTCCCATTCTCTAATCTCATCTCCCCTATAGGCAACAGCACCCTTTTCATTTCTGCACCAACTCATTAAGTTCCCTTTTATACCTCAAATATCCCAATAGTTTCCCATCCTATGCTTTTCTCCTCTATTCTATGAAGTGTTAGACGATTTAAGCCAATTAATGTTAAAAGTGTAACAAGTAATTGAAAACATTTCCTGACATTCTTTTACCTGTTTAGGGACATGCAATTCATTGTTCAGTGGCATAACATGTTTTAATTTAAAAAATTCTTAATTGAAATGTTAATATACTTCAATTTTTAGACCCCGTGTTCCCTGGCAAGTACCATGTGTTTAATTGAATGAGCTAGTCAAATATTTTCTCAGTCACACCAAGAGTTTCACGTGTTCATATTGTCAAGAATCTCCCCACTCAGAACTGAAACTCTAGGCAACAGTGTCTGGCCAGTGTTAAATATTTAAATAAAACTGTCTATTATAGAGAACCTCCAGTTTTACCTTCTGTGTAGGAA
This sequence comes from Talpa occidentalis, assembly GCF_014898055.3. Classification (NCBI taxonomy): domain Eukaryota; kingdom Metazoa; phylum Chordata; class Mammalia; order Eulipotyphla; family Talpidae; genus Talpa; species Talpa occidentalis. The sequence goes on along the minus strand of NW_023601322.1, from coordinate 91,526,964 downwards.
AAACCTAGTTCTTTCCTCCTGTGTTTCTTTCCTGTGCGCCTCCTTTACTACTCATGCAGAGCACTCCAGACACTTTAAGTGTCCAAATGTGTGGGATTTTCCCTCACATACCAATAACCCATTGACAAGAGCTGGGAGTCTTACAATTCAACTCAGTTCTGACACTAACAACCAGCAGCAAGTGCCAGATCTCACAGGTTAAGCACTCAGTCCCACGAGGCTGCTCCCACCTCACTGTGCATGCCAATCACAAGGCAGTAGGTCCCCAGGTTAACCACAGTTTCTGCTGAATTAGCTATAAATGAGGCGATAAGTGCACTCATCTAGGGTTTGATGAATTTGCTCAGTGACTCACAGAACTCTGGGAAGCACTTGTATTTACTACTTTATGAAAGGGCATGGTGAAGAATACAGATCCAGATGGAAGAGAAGCCTAGGATGAAGCCTGCAGGAAGGGGCAGCGAACTTCAATGCCCCCCCCTCACAACACAACACACACACGTCTTTTCTGCATCTCAGCACATTCACCGACTGAAACTGCCTGACCCTCTTCCTTTGGAGATCTGTGTGGAGTTGACCTGAAGTAGGCACAATCAATCCTTAGATGTCCAGCTCCTCTCCCTTCCCTGGAGATGGGGGAGGGTCCGGGACCTGCTGAAAATTGCTTACCCTGCTGCATCCACTATCATCTAGCAGCTCCTGAGTCAGTGCTCTGACATTTAGTTACCAGCAAACTCTTCTCCAAACTTAGGGAGAGCCATTCAAAGGATCTAGGGAGAATAACAAAAAACAGAAAACAATACTTCGGATAGGATTCTATGGCTTTCCTAGCTGATGGATGACGCATCTATGGGACATTGTGTCCCAGAGATCAGTTGTGCACAGCGGAGGCTTCCTGTTTCTGAGAAACACTCATCCCACAGTGAGCTATGAACTGCTTTTGTCACAGACTTGGGAATTCTAATAAAATAGAATATATTAAATTTATGGCTGTGTTATGTATCCCAGTAGCAGTTATATTTCATTGGTTTATATCCAGGCAATATCATATTTGCTGAACATAAAAATTTTCTTTTCCATAAATTGTTTTCAAAAGTTCAGTATTTATGAAATATAAAAAAGGGAATGATGAACAACTGAATTTTATTCAAATCTATATCACAGACCATGTGAAAGATATGTTCTATACTATCAAACAGACATGTCATGTCGTGGGGACTCTTCCGTTTTGGAACCCACTTTCACCTGTGTTCATCTGCAAGCCATCACTGATGCTCAGTATTATTCTTAAAGGACAGGATTGAACTTTGAGAGTAAGTTTAATGTAGTCTATATACAGACTTGGGTCTTTAATAATGCTCACCCAAACTTATACACTGTTATAACACTTTACTTAAATAAAAAATAATAAATTTGTGGACCTCCCCTGGTGGCATAGTGGTTGAGTGCTGGACTGTGAAGCTGCCCGCAGCCTCTGCAGCGCCGGTTCGATCCCTGGCAGCCAGACAGGGTCCCATATGGCACACAGATCTCTCCTGCTGCGCCCGCTGCTCCCCTCAGCAATTTATTTCGTCAGTCTGCCTGTTCTGTTCCCCACTCTGGCTCTGGTGAATTCTCTCACCCTTCCGTGCTTCTGACTGTAACCAGTGTTTGTATAAATAAATAAATAAATCTTTGAAAATAATAATAATAATAATAATAAAATTGTAAAATAATCTATGTGTTTACTGTGGCTTCTGTTAACAAATGGTGCTAGTGTATTCCCAATTAAAATACTATTTATTTGTACAATAAACTTGGGGTTTGATCTAGGTATTACACTCAGTTTAGCTATTCTCTAAAAAAAAATCAAGGTTTCTTGTCCATAGTCAGTATATTTATACGTTATTCAAAAAAGATTTTAGCATACCTTCAGCTATTTCCTTAAAGGTTTCAAGTGAAATCCACCCCCTCTACATATATTTATCAAATTATTTATGTCCTTAAATAGATTTTATTCCTACTTTGTTGACCTTTCCTTCTCACGTGAGGTTTTGCTTCTTTCCCATGGTTTCTGAACATTGGCCCACATGAGGGTTTTATCCTTGGACTTGCCTTCACTCCCTGTATGCACCCCCTTTGTGGACACAGCTGCTCTTTCAATTGCTTGTCTCTTTCTTAATTTGACTTAATGCTGTTATAAAGTATTCTATATAGAAGTCCTACATAAATTTTGTTAGGAGTCCAGACAACTTATAATTTTTTGACTATGGCATTTTGTTTTATTTTGTGTATGTTGCTAGTATATGAACACTAGTCGTAAGGATGATTATGAAAAAACAGTTTCTCAGTAAATATTATCTAGACTGATTGGGCATTGTTTTTGATTTTGAACCATGCTGTATAGTTAAGAGCAAGCAAGTGTTTGATCTCACTTTACATTTATCCTGTGTAGTTTTTCATCAAAGGAAGTCTCTAAATTCTCTATTATTTAAATTCTTGAGGTGTGCATCATAAGCTTCCTTCTAAAAATTAATACAACTAGTAGATAATACAATTTGAAGTATGTGTGAGTAAGAAAAATGTGAATGGGCAGCTCTGAAGAGAGTCATTGATCAAGTCTTCATTTTTAATATTTTTTGGATTTGTCCCATTCACAAGATTGACAGAGAATATATGATAATCACATTTTGATGCCAGACTCTGGTATAATTTCATATACACAGTTGAAGTTCAATTCAATACTTCTGGAACAAATTCAGAGAGAAATGATTATATAAGAGATGAAAAAAATAATGATAATGACTGCTACCTAGTGAAAGCACACTGAGGAAATAAAAACATAATCTACCAAGTAGAAAAAAACTGTAGAAAGTGCTGGAATCCTAAGTCTGAATTACAAGTAATCATTTACAATATTATCACTAATTGGGATACATTCATTACATGCCAGACAACATACTAAGACATGCGTATGTCAGTTGTCTTTGTCTTCCAAACACAGTTTCACTGATGAGGAGGAAGCTTAGAGACATGAACCTGACTAGCTGACAGTTGCCAAGAATCTCTAGAACATCTATTTCTGAAGACAATAGCTCATTGTTTCCAAAATCCGGATTAATTTTTTTGAAATTCATTTATTTTTCTGAACTCTTATACTGGTCAAACTAAACTAATTTCTATTGATTAATGAATGATAAACCTAACCTGATTTGAATGTGAATTACTGGACTCAGAGTTTGACTTATGAATGGCAGGACCCATTGTCTGTAAAATGTAGGCCTGAGAGGCCTTCCCATCTCAGACATACTAAATTTTGATTTTTTTTAAGATTTATTTATTTATACAAGCACTGAGTACAGTCAGAGGCATGGGAAGGTGAGAGAATTCACCAGAGCCAGAGCAGAGAGTAGAACAGGCAGAGTGACGAAGTACAGTGGTGAGGGGAGCAGCGGGCGGCAAGAGAGGTCTGTGCCCCATGTGGAACCCTTGCAGGTGGCCAGGGATCGAACCAGTGCTGCAGAGGCTTCAGGCAGCTTCGCAGCCCAGCGCTCAACTACTGCGCCACCGGGGAGGCCCACTAAATTTTGATTTTTGAAAAATAAATGCCATCTTAGCAGAAACCTGTAAGCCAGGAAGCATCCTAAAGTAGGCGACATTTATATATACAAAAATAGTATCTAAATATCCTCAACCACTTTGGAGAGCTGTGTGGAGATTCTTGACCTATTAAAGATAGAGCTTCCAAATGATCTAACAATTCCACTTCTAGGTACTTACCCAAATGATATAGAAACATTCATTCCAAAGGGCACCTACAATCCTATGTTTATAGCAGCACTGTTTACAATAGCTAAGCTATGGAAAGAACCCAAATGCCCAAAAATAGATGACTGGACCAAGAAGATATGGTGCATATGTACCATGGAATATTACTCAGCAAACAAAAAAGATAAACACATGCAGTTTGCAGCAACATGGATGGAGCTAGAAGGGATCATGCTCAGCGAAATAAATCAGAAAGAAAAAGAAAAATACCAGATGGTCTCAATCATAGCAGGAATTTAGAAAACCTAAATAGGGGACCAGGAAAAAAGACTAATTAATACAAAGTAAAAATCAAAATCAACAAGCAACTATAAACCAGAGACACACTACAGGGGGGGGTGTGCCAGGGAGAGGAAGGACTAGGGTCAAAATAAAGGGGGGTTGCAATTGTATGGGGAATATAACCAAAATGAAAATGCATACATTGTGCAAAAATGAAAAATGATGTAAGAATTATATAAAATATTATTATTTTTTTAAAAATATCCTCAACTTTTGTTCTATACAAACTATGTTTTTGGGTAGAGATACAGTACTTACTGCTTTGCCAGTATTTGAACATTGTCTCTATTTTCTTCAACTAGTTAATATATATTATAAATATAATAGATAAATACATATATTATAAATATATGTATAAGTACAATTCATACATAAATTTATGAAAAATATGTTTATTAATGTATATGGCATACACATAATATGTATATACTGTTTTTAATATTGTATGTATGTAATACCATATGTATTATAATGTAGTACTACACATATTAAGCATTTTTTAAACCATTTTTCTTTATTTTAGACCTAGGTGCTTCCCTATATTTTATGTGCTATAGGGTTATGCTAGACACTGAATTTTTGTTTTTCTGTTACATTTACAATTTGTTATAGGGTGTCAACATGATTTTATTTTTTTATAAGTAACTATTTCCTGTTATTCCTATTTATTACGTTTGGACTCAATTGAATTTTTGTTATACAACGTCATCATTTATAGAAACACACATATGCCACAAAATGACAGGAAACAGAAAAGGAAATTACTTTTCTTTTTCCAATGTTAGTAGTTCTTATTTCCTCGTCATATAGTATTACCTTGGTTTGAGCTAGCAAAAATCAATTAGGAAAAGGGACATTTAGTTTCAAAAATGCAGAGAAAAGTATCTCTCATTAGACTTCATGAACTAAAAGACTTGAAGATATTCTTAGAGAGACTATCCAAAATAAGAATAGAGATTTAAAAAGAATCATGGAAGGTAAAGAGAAAAAGAGCATAGTTCACAATGGCACATAAAACACCTTACATGTATGTAACTGGAATTTCTAACAGTGCAGCATCGGAAAAAACATTTGATGAAATAATGGTCAAAATCATTTCAAACAAGATGAACCCTATAAAAGCACAGATATAAGAAGCTCATCAAAATCATGTTCATCTAAGCAATAAAAATAATTCAAGAGTAGGGAACACTACTGAAAGAAAAATAACTCCATACATCAAGACATCTATACTCAGTGAAGATAAACCAACAACAATATCAAGGGGAAGACCTTTTGTACATGGAAAGCTAGAAGAAGTCATTTGTAGACTTTTTTTCCCAGTAGGCAGCTGTGGAATGCTAAAGGAAACCCACCAGGCCTAGAAGAAAGACACTAGGTAGAAATACAGCTGAAAACAAAGACTGCAGAACAATAAAATATTATGGGAACACACACACACAGGCACACAGTATAAAGGCAGCAAAGAGGATGAAAGAACCTACCAGAAATGACACTGCAATGAGTTCTTTATTGAGGGAATGTAATAAAGGAACAGATGGGAGAAACACTCTCCAGGACTCTGTGCAGAGAGAGAGAAAAGACTGTGGCCAGGAACAGGCCCGTGTGCCTGGTAGAACACAAGAGGAGATCAACAGTCCAAGCTAACTGGTTAATTTTGGGACTAGGAAATTTATTTAGAGTTGAAAAGGCAGTTGCCCCTAGAAAAAAACAAGACATAATCAATTTAAGTTACAGAGAAGCCACCGGTCACCAATACAGAGGGGGATTATTTTTGTTCGCATAGAAAAAATGTAGAAGTGGGTATTTCAGAGAGTTTCAGCACATTATTAATGACTCCAAGTCCTATCTTTCCTCTAAAATATATACCGTTTGACTTATTTTTCCTCTGTGGCCTCATGGTGGCAATGCAGCTCCAAGAACAACATTCATAGTGCAGACAGAAAAAAAAAGAATGAGTGAAATGAGGACTGGTTTCTTTTAAACATGGAGAATACGCTTCTTCAGAAAGGTCTTCCTAGTTTGCATAGAAAGAGCTATATATGTGACCATCTGTAGCCTAGAGGGAGATTTGAAAGCCAAATCTTTCAGCCTTCTAGAATCCATACAAAAGAAAAGAAAAGGAAGGTGAAACAGTCTCACGATCCTCCTTTTCTCACCCCTCTCTCTCTGTCTCTCTCTGTCTCTGTCTCTCTCTTGCGCGTGCACACACACACACACACACACACATTCAATACACAAAATACAAGACACTTCACTGAATGAGAGAGAATTCTTGCCATTGTAGATGTAAGTCTTCCTTCCCTCAAACAAAATAGCTATCAATAGCTTGCCTTCTAGAAAATGTCTTCTTCAGAACGTATGAGTGGATCAAAAGGAAGGCACACAAAATCAAGTATATGATGGGCAAGATTTAAAAAGTAAAGAGAAATGACCCATCCTATGACACTGATGTTGAAGATCATTTTGCAAGAAGTGTAGCCATAAAGCACTTAAAAGTTATGATACAAACATATTATTTTAAAATTGAAGAATTCATTTAAATAGCGTAAAATTCAAGACATGTATACAAGAACTCAGGGAAGAAATGAGGGGTGAATGGATGTGATAAAATGTGTTACGTGGTACAACTAAGAAAAGAGGCAAAAGAGATTAAGATCAGCATAGAAACTGCAACTTCTTTCTATGAACAGTGGGGTAAAATGTAGAACAGGTATGCTGAAAACATAAGGGACAAAAGGATACAAAACATCTAGTATTGTAACAATGAATTTGGAAAAATAATTACAGAGAATGAATAAAGGAGTATACACACACACACACACACACATACATACATACTGAATACCCTTTAATAATAAAAGGAAGTATATTTGAAAAAAATGTCATGCAAACTTTTGAAGAGTAAACCAGAATGATGTAATCTAAGATACACAGATCTATAAGCCTTGAAATAGGTCTTTGGAGAAAAGCAGAAGTAAACAAAGGTTTCTTGAATTATTAAGTAGAAGGACAAAAAAAAAAAAAAAACACGAAACACCATAAACAACACTGATAGATCATTACTACATTCTGGGACAGTCCATTTTCATTGGTTAAGAAACCTTTTTGACTGATTGGTGCCTGTGCCATTCCAATCACCCAATACTTAGATCTCACTTCTCTGTATAAAGAATATTTGGACAAGAATTCTCTACTGCAGGGTGAAATGCTCTAAAATAACTGAGCAATACAGTCAACATTCAAAGGAATTTAGAAGAGAAAACATAATGAGCTAAGAAAAACAAAAGAAAAAGCTACACAAATACAAGATGAATAACTGAAAAGCTTCTGTACAGCCAAAGAGACATTAACCAAAACAGAGAGGCACCCCACTGATTGGGAAAAAAATCTTTGTACTCCATTCAACTGATAAGGGACTGATCACAAAGATATACAAAGAACTCACATGGCTCAACAACAAAAAAATAAATAAATAAATAAAACAATCCAGTAAAGAAATGGACAGAAGAACTCATAAGACATTTCTCCAAAGAGGAAATGCAAATGGCCAACAGACACATGAAAACATGTTCCACAACCCTTATCATCAGGGAAATGCAAATCAAAACCACACTGAGATACCACCTTACACCAGTGAGAATGCACATATCAAAAAAATAAGCAACAACAAATGTTGGTGAGGAAGTGGTGAAAAAGGAACTCTCCCACATTGCTAGTGGGAGTGCAAACTGGTCCAGCCACTATGGAAAGCTGTCTGGAGGTTTCTCAGTCTACTAAACATGGAGCTACCATATGATCCGGCAATTCCACTCTTAGGGATCTACCCAAAGGACACAAAAACAGTGATTCAAAAGACCACCTGTACCCCGGTGTTTATTGCAGTACTATTTACAATAGGTAAAACCTGGAAACAATCCAAATGCCCAAAAATAGATGACTGGATTAAGAAGACGTGACATATATACACAATGGAATATTACTCAGCAATCAAAAAAGATACACTCATGCCATTCACAGCAACATGGATGGAGCTAGAAGGAAATATGCTCAGTGAAATAAGCCAGAAGAAAAAAGAAAAATATCGGATGGTTTCACTTATATCAGGAATATAGGGGAGCCAAATAAGACATCAGTGTAAAAAAAAATAACAGTACAAAACACAACAAAGCAAAAACAGACAATTATAAACCAGAGACATCCTGCAGGGGTGGAGGAGGGAGAGGGATCAGAGGGAGGGAGGGAGGAGCACAGGGGACTGAGGTGATGGTGCACGGGTGCACTGGGGAAGGAAACTCTATGGGGACTCAATCTGAGGGGGTGGGGAGAAGCAAATATTGTCTAAAAAATGTAAAAAATGATAAATGTTAAAATAAAAAATAAGGAAAAATAATAAAAATTAAAAAATTAAGAAAAGAATTTGATCTTTGATTTTTTTTAACATAGAAATACAATTCAAGGGCCTCCCCGGTGGCGCAGCGTTTGAGCGCTGGGTTGCGAAGCTGCCCGCAGCCTCTGCAGCACCGGTTCGATCCCCGGCTGCTCCCCGGCCACCAGAGGAGGGTCCCACATGGCGCGCAGACCTCTCCTGCCGCCCGCTGCTCCCCTCAGCAGTGTACTTCGGTCCTTCTGCCTGCTCTGCTCCCCGCTCTGGCTCTGGTGGGTTCTCTCACCCTCCCGCGCTTCTGACTGTACCCAGTGCATGTATAAACAAAAAACAAATAAATAAATAAAAACATGCCTCTATTAAAAAAAAAAAGTTTAGAAATACAATTCAAGGTGAATGTACAAATTTGTGAATTTAAAAAAATCAGAGAAATGACTGTAGAGTCCAACAGTTTTTTTTTTTTTTTTTTTAGTATTTTTTTTAAATTAATTTATTTATTTATACAAGCACTGAGTAGAGTCAGAAGCGCGGGAGGGTGAGAGAATTCACCAGAGCCAGAGCGGGGAGCAGAGCAGGCAGAAGGACCGAAGTACACTGCTGAGGGGAGCAGCGGGCTGCAAGAGAGGTCTGCGTGCCATGTGGGACCCTCCTCTGGTGGCCGGGGAGCAGCCAGGGATCAAACCGGCGCTGCAGAGGCTGCGGGCAGCTTCACAACCCAGCGCTCAAACGCTGCGCCACAGGGGAGGCCCAAGTCCAACAGTTTTAAAACAAAAGTTACAACAGTGAAAGTTTTAAAGTAATTCTCAGAGATATTTTTGCATGCATAGTGCTATATAAATACATTTAATAATAATGGAGGGTGTGCAAGGAATTATAAACCAAATATATATATATATATATATATATATATATATAATTTGAGATATATAAGAGGATTTTCTACCATAGAAAAATAGGAAAGGGTCTCTCTGGTGGTGCAGGCAGTTGAGCACAGTGCTGTGAAGCAATCTGCAGCCTCTGCAGCATGGGTTCAATCTTGGCTGGCCGCGGAGATACCCACATGGTACGGCAGACCTCTCCTATCTCGCCCGCTGCTCCCCTCAGCAGTGTATTTCAGTCAGTCTGCCTGTTCTGTTCCCCGCTCTGTCTCCAGTGAATCCTCTCACCCTCCCGCGCATCTGGCCAGTGCCCGGTTCTTGTATGCATGAATAAATAAATTTTAAAAAAAGAAAGAAAAAGAAAAATAGGAAAATACATTCAAAAAATCCCTTTCTTTACAAACATAAATTCCATATTTCATATTTAATTTTCACCAAGACTAAGGAATTCATTATTCCTTTACTTGGTAGACTTTCTCTATACTGAGTACTGTGTATTTAATAGACTGACTCACTTATTTCAATTATCTTCATGATTGATACCAATTACCACAGTAAAGAAAGTCTGAGTTCTTCTGATTTAATCATTATGACAGCAAGACCCTTGTGTTCTGTCCCTGACTGGCCCTTTCCTACCAGGTGAGGAACCTGCCACTATCTCATTGAACAAAAGGTATTTCTCTATAGACAATTTCCAAGAGGGAAAAAAAAACACAACATTAGAAAGTATTTCCAGATGTTGATATTGAGGGAAGTCCTATTAAAATAGCTGCTATTTATCGGACTTTGGAATTGAAGTTATACACCTGATAACTAATTATTTCTGAAAACATGCTGACAATGCTAACTCTGACTTAACAAGTCACGTTTTCCTCTGATGATTTTTCTTCTGCTGATAAGGAAATCTCATAATATATTCTGTTACTTTACTATTGGCTAAAAAGCAACAGAACTCTGAGCAACTCACAGAGACAAGGTTATCTTTGTCATTCAGGCAGCAAGAGTACTGAGTAATCAAGCAGTCAGAGAGACACTAAATTCCACCTAATTTTACCACTAATCCTTTTTCAGTAATCTCCTGAATAATACCCTTGCTTTACTTTGCTCTAGGTATTCAAAGACACAGCTCTGCCTGGCACTATGGAACAATGACATTGATGCATATGATTTGCTTTTTGTTCTTTCAACTTCATTCACCTACTTTTGCAATAGGCGCTATAGTGATCAACTGAGAAAGGATTCAGTTAGATAATAAATAGCCAATAAAATATTAATTAAAAATAAAATTCATAAACAGGGATGAAAACATGGATTGTCTTTTGTTGCTGAAGTAGATGTGACCTTGAATATTGATATATAACAAAGAGACCAAGGTAACACATTTTTTAAAAAGTTGTTTTTATAGTAATAAGTATCTTAAAATGTTCGGTAATTTTTATCACAAAATGCAATGTTTTGTAATTTTAAGTTTAAGTAGATCACTGTTCCCTGGTGAGTGAGCATATTCACCTCTTCAAGACCAGAGAGATTATTTACCCCCAGCATCTTTAAAAAAGAATTGCTGCTTTTGTTATCATCTGCTCTACCTGTTTTCTGAACTAACTTCTTTCTGAGTGCAGTTCTTTTCCTGCTCAGGGGCAATTGTGCCTGCAATTTGTTGAGTTTAATCTAGTTCTGGATAGTTCCTGTCATCTGAACCTCCTGTCCTCCAGTTCAGCTGTGAGGTGGAGGAGAAGGCACGGCCTGCCTTCAGGCCGCCACCAGAGTAGAACCCTGCTCCTGAGACAGAGTGGGGAACAGAACAGGCAGACTGACTGAAATACACTGCTGAGGGGAGCAGCGGGCGAAACAGGAGAGGTCTGCCGCGCCATGTGGGTCAGCAACTAGGGGGGGGATCAAACTCATGCTACAGCGACTGGCAATAGCATAATAGCTCTATAGTGCTGAGACTTTAATCTGCACCACCAGCGAGGCCCCTATTGTCCTTTTAATATATATACTTATCTTATTCCTCAAATCTTCTATGCACATAGTCTTCAGAGATGCTCAACACTTGATTTACACACCATCATATGACATCTATAGAGACCTAATGTGAAGTTTCTATATTAGCTCATTAATTACAGTCTCTCCTCTAACCTAGCTAATAAGTAATCAATGAAAGAGTAAAAAGGCACATACAGTCAAACTGATCACACCCTGTACTTTCAGATTTTTAATATATTTGTACTTTTAGTAAAAAGTAGACCTAAAAAGAGATCAAGAAGATTGTTTTAAATGTAATATTTATGTCGGCAATTATTAACTGTATTGTCAAATATATACAAATAGACTTCATTTAAATTCAAAGGTTAATAAAATTCATAAACTGTTTTTTTCTTTTTTTCACAAACTAAGGTTAATTCTATTTTTAAAATTCCTATCAGCCAGCATTTAATCTATTCATCCATTTAACTGAGAAATTTCTATTTAAAATAATACTATGAGTATTACAGGGAATTTCAGCTAAGTCTTTCAGCTTTCTAATAGCATCTGATCAAGAGAATTAAATTATACCTACATGTTGTAGAATGTAAATCCATCCTCAAAAGCCTCTAACTGATTCTGACTATACCCTCTTAGTCGATTAGAGTATGTCTGGTAATTGTGCAGTCTTGGACAGCTTACTAAACTGGCAAAGACAAGAGTACTTAGTGCTAAGTAGAAATGAAGCTTACCTTGACTGATTTTATTACCTAGTAAGGATCTGTTTTCTAAACTAGCAGTGAAAGTAATCAAATACAAGGTTATGCACTATTGAACTAATGCCTCTGATTTGACAAAGGAATAATAAGCTTGACACCCTAAGCTTGTGTTTGATAACAGGTTTACAGTGCATAAGGTGGGATAACGGAGACTATTAGGGTAGCTTCAATGCCTTTGACACTAAAAGGCAGGAGATAGTGCAGACTCCACAGGCTGAGAGCACAAGCTCCAAAAAGACTGCTCTGATTTACGAAACCAGTTGCTGGCTCAGAGGTTCCTAGGCCAGCTGCACTTCTCACCATCTGGCTACAAATCCAGGGTTTCCTATTAATCACTCACGTATAAATCACTAGAAGGACTCACAAAACTTAGGAAAGTGGTATAATTATTATTATAATATTTATAGCCAAAATGACTCAAATCAGGATCAGCAAAAGGAAGAGACACACATGGTAAGGTATAGAAGGGCGGAAATACGAAGACCTCCCTTTCTCCCTGGAGTGAGGACCTGTCAGCTGAGACTTAACCCCTAGGCTACCAGGGAGGTCCCACCCAGTTCCTGAAAATATTAAAGATAGGTCTACCATATGACCCAGCATTTCTGCTCTCAGGTATTTAGTGAAGAATGCAAAAACAATAATTTGAAGTGATATAGCCAATCCAATGTTGATGAAGGTACTATTTACAATAGCCAAGCTATGGAAACCTAAATGCCCAAAGACAGATGTATGGATTAGGGAGATGTAAAATACAGACACACATATAGAATACTACTCAGCTATGAAGAAGGTAAACGATGGAAATGAAGAGTGCTATGCTAAACAAAATTTGTCAGAAGGAGAAAGACTAGTGCTTGGTGGTGTCAGGTAAATGTGGAAGAGTGAGAAAAAAAAAAAAAAGTCAGATAAAGTCAAGCCATTAACAAACCCTAGAATCTGAGAAATCAGGTGACCAGAGGTGCACAAGAGCAAAGTGGAGAGGTAGCACAATGGTCTGCAACAGAGGACTATGAGTGTGTGGGAGTGGGCATGAAGGGAATGATTCTAAACCATTTGCAATGCTATAAACTATTGTTACCTTAATAAAAATCATTTTTAAAGCTGTAAAGATGCTAATGGCCAAATCTATCAATATTAACTAAATTTATGAGAAACTTAAGGAAGAATTAATTCTTTCCTCCTTGAGTTAAATGCAAATGGGAATGGGGGGGCAGTTAAGGGATGGACAGAGGGAAAAGTCAAAGTTTTCTGCCTATGTGCTGTTTCTAAAGAGAGCAAGTCAGGGCCTCCCGGGTAGTGCAAGGGGTTAACTCTCAGCACTATGAAGCTATCTGCAGCACGAGTTCAATCCCCAGCCAAGGAGATGACCCACATGTTGCAGCAGACCTCTCCTGTCTTGCTTGCTGCTCCCCTCAGCAGTGGATTTCCATAGACCTGCCTGTTCTGCTCCCCACTATACATCCTGTGAATCCTCTCAACCCCCAATCATCTCTGGTCTGCACCTCTGTTCTTATATACGTATATAAATAAAAATAAATGTTAAAAGAAAATAAAGAGAACAGGGCAACTGATCTCTTTGATGGCTTTATATTTTATCCATCAATCTGTCATAGCTCCAACTGCATGCAGCAAGTCAGTCTGGCTTCAGATACACCCTTTCCTTCATTTGTCCTTCCAAGGAAGAGATTAGAGTGATTTCCTACTCCTGCTAATTTGTAGATAGTTTAAATGACCTCTGCTAAGCTCCTTCATGAGCTGTGTAATTCTATGCATTACATACACTGTTCTTTAACATCTCAAAGTAGTTTTTGTTTCTCTCACTGGACTCCAAGTCTTATATGACAAATACTTCATTGGTAAATTCTTGCTTCTATAAATTTCATAGTTGTATATTTGGCATCATTTGTAATTTGCTTCCCAAGAATTAGTTTTATTAAAATAGTTTTAAATAGGATTTGTTTTTGTATTTTATTCATTTATTTTTTAGAGATTTATTTAATTATGCATACAAGAACTGGGATGCAAGCCAGAGGTGTGTGTGGGGGGGGGGTAAGAGGATAAAGAGGATTCACCTGAGAGAGTGGGGAGCAGAGCAGGCAGATCTACAGAAACAAACTGTGAGAGGAGCAGCGGGTGAGGTAGGAGAGGTCTGCTATGCCATGTGGGTTAGCTCTCTGGCCAGGGATTGAACTTGTGCTGTAATGGCTGGCAATAGCTTGATAGCGCTGTCTTTAACTCCTGTGCCACCTGGAAGGCCCCCCTTTTTTTCCTTAAATAACGGACAATTTCTGAAATACAGTGGACTCCTTTTCTCTTATTTCTCTCTTAGTATAATTCAATAGGTATAATCTAGTATTTAAGTGTATTTTCTCTTTTATTTATTAGCAAATTCAACGATGTGATATTAACTAAATTATAACACTTCACACAAACAACTCTTGTCAATTTAAAATGCTAGCATTTAAAATTTCAAATCTGTTGTTTTCTGGGAAATTAAAGAAAAAGTACATATTAGCTCAATTGACATTTCAAATGATTTCAATATCACAATGTATTTGAGATAGAATGGAAAAAATAGATGGTCAAATTGAGTTATATTAGAACATGACAACAAGATCCTGTGGCTTTTTAAATAAATGTACTTGTGAATGCAGTTATATATTTTACTTTATTACAAGTGATGTTATATAATTCTTGAATGATTGAATTCCCTCTAGTACATTTAGAAGACACAATTTCATTATTACTTACATTTTATGTCTGCTAGATTGAATATTATATGGATGTCTGTATAGAAATGTGTTATGGGGTGTAAAGCTATGAATAATTTAATGTAATCTAATGTAATGACTGATCTTCAAAAGAGAAATACCAATTGGCAATTGACAATATTGAAATGTCATCACCGAAATTTGTCATAGACACACAGGTTCATGATTATTCCACAAAGAACTGATACATAAGTAAAATATAAAATTAAGGTTTTAAAGAGGAAAACATGAAAAGAACAAACTATAACTTCACTTTTAGAAAGACTTACCTTTTAAAGGTTAGAGTTAGAAAATAAGGTATCGAAGCAAAAGCAAAAGTATTGAAGAGAGAGAAGTCCTAGAACTTCAAAGTAATTTAGCATACTATTTCACTAGAAGACCATGAAAGAAAGCATTTCAAAGAAGACTCAACAGAGTTTAATGCAACACAGCTCATAAATGTTGAGAAAGGACTATTAATTACATAATTATTGGCATTCAGAAATCAATTTTCAGAACATAAGCCTTTATTTCAGAATAAATTAAGAATATAAATGCTCTCAGCAGCTTATTTGAAATATTTTTAAGAGGAAGAGAAAAATTTTCATGTTAATAATTTTTCATGTTAATAATAGAGGAATGTGGCTATTTGTAGTCAGAAGAGTAGAGCTGGAAGAACTTTGGAAATGCTAAGATGATGCAGGATGATACAGGAAGCAACACTTCAGGGTGTTTGAAAGTTTATGAAGTTAAGATTAATCAGAGTTACCCTTATAGAAAAAAAGGACTAGCCTATACCCCAGTTCTTCTATGCAAAAATAAATAAAAATAAATAAATAAATAAGAAACTTAAAAGGTCCTGCATAGTGAAAGATACACTATTAAAAAGACATCTATTAAATGCAAAAAAAAAAAAAAAAGGCTCACCATATATCTGACAAAGAGCTAATACTCATTATCTACAAAGAACTCATGCAACTGAAAAGGAAAACAAACAACCCAATTTAAAAAATGGGCAGGGGGCCTCCCCGGTGGCACAGCGGTTGAGCGCTGGGTTGCAAAGCTGCTAGCAGCCTCTGCTGTGCCAGTTCGATCCCCTGCTGCTCCCCGGCCACCAGAGAAGGGTCCCTGCCGCCCGCTGCTCCCCTCAGCAGTGTACTTCGGTCCTTCTGCCTGCTCTGCTCCCCGCTCTGGCTCTGGTGAATTCTCTCACCCTCCCGCGCTTCTGGCTGTACCCAGTGCTTGTATAAACAAAAACAAACAAACAAACAAATAAATAAATAAATAAAACATGCCTCTAAGGGGGAAAAAATAAATAAATAAACAAAATAAAAAATGGGCAGGGCCTCCCTGGTGGCACAAGGTGCAAAGCACAGCACTGTGAAGATATCCACAGCCTCTGCAGCACGATTTTGATCCATAGCCAGCCAGGGAGCTACCCACATGGCATGGCATGGCATACCTCTCCTGTATTGCCTGCTGTTCCCCTCAGCAGTGTATTTCAGTAGATCTGCCTGTTCTGCTTCCCACTCTGTCTCTGGTGAATCCTCTCCCCCCCCCCGCCTCTGGTACTTCTGTCTTGTACCCCAGTTCTTGTATGCATAAATACATAAATCTTTTCAAAAATGAGCAGCACAGCTAAAGAGATACTTTGACATTTTTCCAAATGGCCAAAAGGCAGATCAAAAAATGTTCATCAAAACCTATTATCAGGTCAAAACCACAACGAGGTACTGCCTCGCACCTGTGAGAATGAACCATATCAGAAAGACAAGAAAGAACAAGTCAGGTGAGGGTGAGGATAAAAAGGAACCCTCATACACTATTGGTAGAAAGGTGGAAAACACTCCAGAGGTTCCTAAAAATATTAAGAGATTGATCACATGAACCATCAATGCCACTTCTAGGTATATATCCATGAATGCAGAGACACTAATTTGAAGGGACATATGCACGCTCATGCTCATTGCTTCCCCATTTACAGTACCCAGAACAACCTAAATGCCCAAGGATAGATGAATAAATTAAGAAGTCATGGTATATATATTTAATTGAATACTAATCAGATATAAAAATGGCAATAGTTGCCATTTGCAACAACAGGTTGGAACTGAAGGGGATTAGGCCAAGCAAAGTAACTGAGAAGGAGTAAGAGAAATACGAGATAATTCCGTTCATATGTGAACCAGAGGTGGGGGGCAGGGGGAGACACTAGTAGTTTGACTGTAATACTGAGTCTGTGAGAGGGAGATGGACAGAGAAGAAAGGTATGGAGCCCTCTGGACTGCAGCGGAGGTCTATGGGTGACCTGGGGGTGGTGACATGAGCCACGCCAACATTTTTTTCAATTAGTTTAAACATGAGGAAATTTGCCATTTTTCTCAGCCAATCATTCTAAAAATGGGAAATCTCAGAATCATGTAATTAGAGAAACTGGTACTTCAGTTCAAACTATCAGTTAAATAGAAATTTACACTGGAAAAAACTGCAACCCATATAACCACAGAAGAATTTTTCATTTTATGTATTATAAGTAATCATGATATTTATTTTGGGAGTATATGAAACGACCTTTGAGAAGTAGCTAAACTAGACGAATTCATAAATACATCTTTCAGTTGTCGATGTTTAGAGTCATGCATCATCAACCACTTAAGACTGGGAGAGTAGTGATAAACACAACCAAGAACTTAAAATAAACCAAATATTGAAATTCTCATTTTCATTGAATATTGCCATGTGATAGCATTTTCTTCAGGAAATGACTGTAGGACATTGAAATGATTAATTTTCAACACTTTCAACAGAAAGTAAACATCATTTGAATAGCAAAATCATATATCTGGCATCTGTATAATACCATTCTTACCTGAGGAAAATTCAATTTATTTTTCTCTAACAATTTATGATTACTTTGAGAGTTTATTCTTTCATATACAACATATTTGTCTAAGTAGATCACTGTTATCCCATTTTCTGGTTAGAAGTCATTTCTGAAAATTTAACAATAAAACATGATGACTTGATATAATTAGAAATAAAACCTTGTTTATAGTTTATATAAGAATTGTTCTTAAAATAGCATTACAAAGTAAATATCAGTCTCCTTTTTCCTGAGAAGTAAAGTGAAACTTAATTGGTATGTGACCTCACAATTGTCATACAAATATTAATCATAGCAATAGGACTGAAACACCAAGGTCTTTTTGATGAGAATGACAAATTATGTTTTTCTTTTTGCTTTTCGTGATTCACATCAATGACTTCCAAGCAGATGGCTTTATTAATCTTTATTAATCATTTTTTTTAGTGAGGATGTCACTTTTTTATTTATTAAGAACACAATTACTCTTTTAGTATTCTATTCACTACTTTGCATATCTTTTTAGGTACCGTGTAGAAATACATCTTATAACACTTTTATTTTTTTTAATGTTTGAAGGAACTACAATTTTTTCTTTAAAGATTTATTTTTATTTATTTATACAAGCTCTGGGTACAGTCAGAAACGCGGGAGGGTGAGAGAATTCACCAGAGCCAGAGTGGGGAGCAGAGCAGGCAGAAGGACCGAAGTACATTGCTGAGGGGAGCAGTGGGCGGCAGGAGAGGTCTGCGCCCCATGTGGGACCCTCACCCGGTGGCCGGGGAGCAGCCGGGGATCGAACCAGCGTCGCAGAGGCTGCGGGCAGCTTTGCAACCCAGCGCTCAACGGCTGCGCCACCGGGGAGGCCCTTATAACACTTTTTAAAAGAATTGTTACAGTCAATAATGACAGTTTATTTGGCACAATTTCAATTTGGAAGAGTCTGAAATGGAAATAATTTTTCTGAGGTGGTTATTGGATTGATTGGATTGACTTGTATATTAAGTTCATTTGAGGGATCAATGAATATTGGTTGCTAACCTAATACATATTGCTAAATACATGAAGGTAGTACCAAAATACCCTACTCATTCCTTTTCAATAATACATTACCTTGCTCTTCATTTCTTCATATCTTAAATTCATTAGCAATGTAAATAAATATGCATCATAATAATGTTGGGCAAATGAAAACAAGCATTAATCTTGAATTTTGTTTTTATAGTAGATAAAAACACTTTTCCTGTGTGCGTTTCTAAGAATACAAGATTAGAATAAAAGTAATAGGGCCTCCCCAGAGGCGCAGCGGTTGAACGCTGGGCTGCGAAGCTGCCCGCAGCCTCTGAGGCACCGGTTCCATCCCTGGCTGCTCCCCGGCCACCGGAAGAGGGTCCCACAGGGCACACAGACCTCTCCTGCCGCCCGCTGCTCCCCTCAGCAGTGTATTTCATCAGTCTGCCTGTTCTGCTCCCTGCTCTGTCTCCGGTGAATTCTCTCACCCTCCCGTGCTTCTGACTGTACCCAGTGCTTGTATAAATAAAATAAATAAATAAATAAGATTAAAAAAAAAGAATAAGATAAATCATTTAGAATAAAAGTAATATAAAAATCCAAGGTCATACATGATGTTAAATTAAACTTCATAAGAATAAATATACCCACACATGTATTTAATTAAATTATTTCAAATTCATGCCTTTACATAGCATGGGTAATCAATTATCTTAATTTCACTTACCAAATCATAGTTGGTAATTTTAAAAAATATGATGGTCATTATATTACATATTATATCCAAATATTACAATTCTATTTCCATTTTGGTATAAAATGGATTGGTATAAAAAGACATTATCTCCTTAAAAGTAAATTTTCACTAGTTTATTTATACTATTATTAAACATATATAACTAGAGCATATAAAACGCTCTATATATGTGTGCATATGCATCATACATATAAAATGTAGGATACTTTAATAATCCAAACCTTATTCTAACTTATTTTCCAATGTTTTTAAAAATAATAATTTATTTTATTATACTTGAAATTTCTCATATTAAAATGAGAAGCTAACTCAATATTCAAAATTTTAAAAATTATAGTAAATTTGAATTAATAAATACAACTGAATACTAATATAGCATATAATTATGATAGCAAGGTATTTAGCAAGTAGTACCAAAAAAACTAAAATTAAAAAACTTAGAAACAATAGCAAGTCAACTAAGTATCTTGGGCATTATTTTTAAGCAGAAAAACCTTGCTACTATGAAATTTTAGCACAGTATTTATATATAGTATGACTTCTATACTTACTTATCATCTAACTTATGTAAGGATTTACATTGATTCTGACAATTTGAATTTTAGTAAATATGATTCCACTATGGCAAACTAAAAATCTGTGTAAAGCAAAAGCATTCATCAGCAAAATGAAAAGATAATCTATGGAATGGGAGAAAATATTTGTGAATTGTGTGTAACAGGGAGTTCATATCCAAATTATAGAAAGAACTCATACAAGTCAATAGAAATATTAAGGATTATGGAGTTTGGTTTTTTTTTTTTTTTTTTGGTTGTTTGGGACATGGGTGATACGCATTTCTTCCTTTCTATAAACCCAGGTTCATCTAATAAGTCTTGTTCAAATAACACAATTTAGATTACTTACTTTAAAATAATTTATGATCTAGAGTTAGAAAAGCTAGAATTTTGCCCAACATGTAGTATTTAAAAACAAACATTTTATTTATACTCACCAATTGGGTGTTTGGGAGATTTGGAGAGAGAAGTAAAGATAGAAATGGTAGCTTTTCTCTGTGAAATCTGAGGACTGGCATAGGACAACTCATAGGCTGGAGGTGACCGGAAGGCAGGGGGCTGTAACCATCTAGAAGTTTTTGCAACTCATCCCTGGTACCCTGACTGGGATGCCTGGAAGCTGGATCTGCTGACATAAGCACAAGACCTCCTCCTAGGGTTTGGTTGATGTTTCAGCTTCAAACAGCAAAAGATGACTTCTAAAAAAAAAGTTTAAAACCTTATTGTAATACAGGTTAAGATGAATTTTCTTAAAAATTAACTAGTATGAGCAGGAAAATAAATCTTTTTCCCAATGAGTCATGTCTGGTCTTCATAACTCAAAAAATAGGACCTTCTAAGTTGAGATTCTTTGTTTTGATTAAGCTGAACTATACATAATAAGTACTATGTAACAAAGTGTTCTAAAGGCATTATATGCTTTTTATGGATAAGAGATCAAGGTTTTGCATAAAATTATAGGTAGTGATGCAAACAATTATAAATGTAAATCTGGAATGCAATCAGTTTTCATTTAGAGCTGCTTATTTTAGAGTAAAATGGCTATCAGTCAAGAATAGTGTCAAGCAGCCACACAAGTTTATACATAGGGTGATTGCTGAGATTTAAAGGCTTATTTTTCTTTGCAGAAAACAGATTTCAGTTTTTACATTCATAATCAAACAGGTAAAGATTCTTTTGTATTCCACTAACTTTGTCAGATGTCAAAAAAACAAAAATTTCTTCTGTGTCCTAAACCTCTAATGTCGAAATCATCTGCTTATACTTTATTATTTAAGCATTTATCTATGTTTCTGCTGCGTGATTCTACAATATAAATTTGTAACTTTTTGGAGTCAGTTAGAACTGACATTCTCTTAGACAGGTTTCTTTTTCTAGACTGTAATGCTGATGGTAATATGCAAAAATCACTTCCAAGGACTGCATCATTTGAATTTATTATTTTATCTGGCTTTTGAAAATTGATGCATTTGCTTGCCTTCAGTTTTAAATTCTAACAAGTTGAAAGGGACAAACAGATTTAAATACACATAATTATAGTAAAAAGTTAGCAGAGTAAAAACCAAGAATATAATTCAAAAAACAAAGAGAATTATATGTTTCAAAGAGTAAACTGGACCTAAATACAATTATTGCATGGATGATTCAGTGGATTTGAGAAAAATCCTGTCATAGGAATCCTTTCTACAAGAAAATGGGGGAATCTATTTAGAGAGGAGATAGGAAAACATTCTCACATATTATCAAGTATTATGACATACATTTCTGATCAGAATTTTATTTCTGGGACACATGAAGCACATTTATAATATTCCTACTTTTAAAACTGTTAGAACAACTAACAATTTATATTTGCAATATCTCTTTTCTGTTACAGTAACATTTAACCCAATAAAATGAGTTCCTGAAACAAAAAGGCATACTTGAAAGTGGCTATATTTTATATATATATATATATATATATATATATATATGTAAATCATTGTTATTTCTTACAGTAGGGATATTTCAATTAGAAAACAAGCTAGTATTGGGCCTCCCTGGTGTCATAAGGGGTTGAGATGCAACCTCTGAAGCTAACCACAGTCACTGCAGCACAAGTTCAATCCCTGGCCAGGGAGCTACCCACATGGTGCAACAGACCTCTCCTGTCTCGCCTGCTGCTCCCCTCAGCAGTGTATTTCAGTCAATCTGCCTGTTCTGTTCCCTACTCTGTTCTGGTGAATCCTCTCACCACCCACACCTCTGGTCTGTACCCCAATTCTTGTAAAAAAAAGGAAACAAACTAGTATTAAGAACATGAAATACAATTATCCATTGTTTTAGTTTCACATAAGTACATATATCCACTAGAAGATAAAATTTTTGGAATATATATAGCTGTGAGATACATGTTAAGACTAGGTATTTATTTGTATTTTTTTTAAAGATTTATTTATTTATACAAGAACTGGGGTATAGGCCAGAGGCTTGGGAGGGTGAGAGAATTCATCAGAGACAGAGTGGGGAGCAGAACAGGCAGACAACCAAAACACTGTGGAGGGGAGCAGCGGGCAAGACAGGAGAGGTCTGTCCCACAATGTGGGTATCTCCCTGGATAGCTGGGAATCGAATCCATGCTGCAGAGGCTGCAGACATCTTCATAGCACTGCACTCAACCCACTGCGCCACTGGGGAGGCCCAGAATTTATTTGCATTCTTGACAAACAAAATGAGATAAAATAAAAAAAATAATACTATTTGAAGGAGAGATTCCCATATTGCTTTGGTTTATGTTCATGAATGAAAAACAAAGTTACTTATTATTTCTCTTCTAACATTAACAACATTATTAAGGTTTTTCCAGAATAATTTATTTCATATATACATATATGAATAGAAGAATTTTGAGGAAGAAAATAATTATTACATGGTGCAAGATATAGGAAGCTTTTTAGGATTATCTTAATATTTACATGGACCTAATTTATCTGAATATATTTCATAATATATGTGAAAACCAATGCAGAAGGTGAACAGTGTTTAAAAGAGGTATTTACAATCTTGAAATCTCATTTCTTATTTTAGTTATCATCACATTTATTTTGCAAAAAAAAAAAATAAACACTCCTGATCTATATCCTCATTGTTATATAATATTTTATACCCTCAAATATTAATGTTCTACAGGAGGTAATTCATTGTGTGCAGCTGACTTTAAAGAGAGGATTAATTCTCTTGCATGAATTACATATAGGACAGAAAAAAATTTAACCTAAATCCAGAACATAAAGGCAGTAAATAAAAGATATCTACAATTCCTTTGTTTATACGTGTGTGTGTATGTATATATACACACATATATTTCCAGAATGCAGGACTCATACATACAATGAATCATAAAGGCCATTCATTCCACCTTTTTATTTGACAGATGTAGAGAATATAGCCAAGGGAAATTTGGTGATTTATTTTCAGTTGCAAAAAGCTAAAGAAATTCATTATACCCAAAATGCTCTTTCCATGATATATGTTACTCCCTCTCCCATTCCAGAGTTAAAATAACAGCAGCTACTGTCATTTCAACAAGTGTGGTTGTACACCCCATCTACAAAGTCATGATGTTTTCACTGATTATAACAGAATTAGTCATGTATGATTATATAGTTAGGTATGCACAATCAGAAACTGAATAAGTTGACAATACATTGCAATCTACTGATTTAAAGAATGCTATCCTGGGCCTCCCTGGTGGCGCAGTGGGTTGAGCTCAGGGCTGTGAGAATGCCTGCAGCCTCTGCAGTGCGGGTTTGATTCCCAGCCAGCCAGGGAGACACCCACATGGCATAGCAGACCTCTCCTCTCTCGCCCACTGCTACCCTCAGCAGTGTTTTCGGTCCGTCTGCCTGTTCTGTTCCCAGCTCTGTCTCTGGTGAAATCTCTCACCCTTCTGCACCTCTGGCCTGTACCCCAGTTCTTGTATAAATAAATAAATCTTAAAAAAAATGCTAACATAACATAAGAAAGTTTTTAGTATATATACTAACCTCCAATGCTATAAAAAAATTCACCAGTCTGAAGATTTAAAGACAATACATTGCATAAGCAGAGAGAGAAAATGATGTTTGAAAAGTTCATTCCCTGAAATGTATAGTTTTTAACAATTCTCACCTTAGTTCATCAACTTAATTAAAATGATATCCCTTATTCTTTTAAATGACAAAAGACAATATACATTTTGAAATGTTAAGGATGCATTAGGGTACAAGGTAATGAACTCCTTTCAATTACATTTTATGTTTATGACCTTTGTTTCAACAATGTATATTTGTAAATCTTTTTTATTTCTAAAAGTTGTCCTTCATTCTTCATACTATAATTTTATGAAGAGTGCAATTTATAAAACCTAGTAATAAAATGTAGTATCATTTCTCACAGGTTTAAATCTGTATTCATCCTAAAACAAACTTGAACTATATAAAAATCAAGACATGGTAAATCAATTCACATGGAATCAACTATACTTTCGGTGGCACGTATGTTAGTGATCAAACAAGTATTTTAAGATAATATCAGTTTTGCACTTAGAAGCATTTCAAAAATGTAGCAAATCTCAGAAACCTAACAAAATCAGATAATTTAAATTAGCTAATGTCTTATGTCCAACTGAAGATTATCAATGATCTCTTTAAATTTATTCTGAAATCTCGCAATCCCCCCCACTGATATTCTGCAGTGAACAGATTTTAAGACAATCTCAAACGATCTCTATCTCCTTGTACAATTCTCTATGTCTTTGCATGATTCTACTCCACTAAATCATAGTAACTAAATTCTGAACAAAATATGGGAAAGGTACCAATTCTGTGACTAGGTGACAGAAGACATATAACTTCCATCTGGCCAACTTTTCTCATTTGCTTGCTGACTCTGATGAAACAAGGTACCAAATCAGTGAGGCCCAGGGAGAAAGGAAATGAGAGCCCCCATCCACCGACAGTCTTCTAGAAAATGAGCCCCTCAGTCCAATACCCCCAAAGAGGTAGATTGTGGCATCAACCATATTTTGTTTAGAATTTAGTGACTATGATTTAGTGGAGTAGAATCATGCAAGGAAGTGGTTACCAGGAGATAGAGATCATTTGAGATTGTCTTAAAATCTGTTCACCACAGAATATTAATTGAGTCTCACTTGAAGTTCCAGCTGACACCTTGATGATAGCTTCAGGAGAGTCCTGAAATCAAGGCCTAAGCTAAGCTGTGACTAGATCACAGCTTAGTTACAATAGCAAAGGACAGCACTCAGGGAACTGAGAAAACTTGTGTAAAATCCTAAGATTTGTCTTGATAGCATGCATCACATGTCACATGGCATATATGCATATGTGTGTGTGCACATGGTTATGGTAGATTATATAATCTGCAGGACAAAAAATATTAGTTCTTCTTTTATATAAAATATCTGTCTACCGGGCCTCCCTGGTGGTGCAAAGGATTAAGAGGCAACGTATGAAGCAATCTGCAGCCTCTACAGCACAAGTTTGATCCCTAGTCAGGGAGCTACCCACATGACACAGCAGACCTCTCCTGACTCACCACTGCTCCCCTCAGCAGTGTACTTTGGTCAGTCTGCCTGTTCTATTCCCCACTCTGTCTCTGGTGAATCCTCTCACCCACCATACCTCCAGCCTGTACCCCAGCTCTTGTATACATAAATAAATAAATCTTTAAAAAAAATCTGTCTACCCTTGCTTTATACCATCTATTTCAACAATGATAACTCAAGTTAACTATATTGTTTAAAAGTGGAATAATGTTAGTATAATTTTTAATTTTTGATTGAGGTAACATCAATCAAATGATTGATTAACATCAATCAATGATTTTAATCATCAGATGATTAAAATAAAATCATATCATCTTTAATTTGCATTCTATGGTATAGTGAAATAAAATTGATTTTATACATTCAAAAAAATCTTACTATGCTATAAATATCCAATATAGTCAATAACTAAACAAAATTAACTCATAACTTTCTTAGCACTGTGTTTCTCAGTTAATTACAGAGAAATCATTGATAAATTCTCAGAGCAAATGATTTTCAATAACTAACAACACCTATGTACATACTAATTAAATGCTTATTTGAACAATCTAATTTGAAGTGTCCCTTTACTGTGTCCCTTTATTGATTTACCCAACAACTTCAATTCTAAGTTTCATCAATTTTTGGTGTCTAAGGCGATCGCAATAATCTTTAAAAGAATCTTACTCACATAACGCCCAGAATAGTTTTTCTAAAATAAATAAATACTTGTCTTAAACAGATACATAAATCATTTAGAGTTTAACCAGGAACATGCTTAAATTTATTTTACTCAAAGAATATTTAAATTAGTAAGGTTAATTCTACTTCCCTCCCCCAACAACTCAAGTCAATTAGACACTGGACTTGTGGGAGAGGTCCTGATAGTATTTTTTTTTTCCTGATAGTATTTTAAACCCCAATTCTACTAAAAAGCCAGTATTCTGCATATTTGAACTACTAAATGATGACAATCACAACTCTCCAAGGAAAGCCAAAATTGGGCAATGCTAATTAGTACATAAAATTACTGAGGCAGAGATTTGTAGCACTTGTCTTTAAATATGTATTAATATAAAACATCTAGACCACTTACGCTCATTCGTAGAGCACCTGAACAATGTCAGGTATAAATTAAATACTATTGTAGCAACAAAAAAATGGTGATGATAAATATGTATATAAGAAACTTATTAGTCACAAGCTCATATTAAATTAGCTCTGTAAATATGAATGTTATTATGTCTGTTGACTTCTTAGACTTTTAAGTTGCTTTGCCTATTTTAATAAAAACTGATTTAAATATTTGTACATGATGCAAATGTTTCCCATTTATAATTATTGGTAAGTTAGAAAATGATCTTAACAGAATGGAAATTTGTTCAATCTTCTCTTCCTCAGTTCATTACTTTTCTATCAAGAGACCTGTCACTCTCCCCGTTGAGTACACTTGCTTATCAATCTGTGAATTCGTTTAAACAGCCTATTTACTAACGTGATTCATTGGCACTTCAAATAACATTATTGTGGATGGATTATTTCAGGCAGCCAGTCAACATTTCAAGGGAAATGCATAAAAATTGGGAGGAAGAAAATTTCCTTTTGAAGGAAAATAAAACGGACTGGCAAATAGATCCAATTTATTTTAAAATAAATATTATACAGTTAATATATTTTTTCGACAACAAAAGGCGGTCTTTGTACAAATATATTTTTTAAAGACTTGAATTTGGGGTGACATTTTTGTTTCGGTCCTCATGTGCATGTAATCCACACACCCTCCACCAAACCACCAAACCAAAATCAATCCCCTTCACCCACTTCCTTGTCTCCCTTCCTCTGGTAATTGTTAATTTCTTTCACTAAGTGTAAGACTAAGTCCTGATCTGTTTTACCTGTGTATAATATTTTGGTTATGAATATTCCATAGATGAGCAAAACCATCCAATATTTGTCATTTTCTGACTTATTTCACTTACATAATCATTTGAGGTTCATCCATTTTGTCCCAAGAGCTGTGTAGTATTCCTTGAGCATATATCCCACAATGTCTTTATCTATCTGTCCTTAACCACATCCTCATCAATGTTTATCATTGACATTTTTTACAGAGCTGACAAATAGCAAAATCACAATCTGTTTTAAACAAATCCAAAAACTATAATTCCTGCAAAAGTCAAAAACCTCAATAGACATCAAACAGAAATAAAGAACTTGAACTATCATTGAGAATGGATGGTCAGGGAGACTCTGGATATGACCTCTCAAGTAAATAAGAGGCTGAATGATGACTGATATCCATATGGATTTGAAGTCAGCATGGTCATGATAAGTCTTTAAAAGAGAGGAAGATATAAGCTAAGTTCCTAAATCATGAAAAATCATCATCAGTTTGCTTAAAAACAATGAGCAGACGAGATGACTGTGGCTGAGTAGCCCTAAGACCAGAAGATACCAGGCAGCACACAGACAGGACCCATTCCTCATCTTCCAGAGAGGACAGCTATACAAGCAACTTAACTAGCCTCCCTGGTCGTGCAGAGGTTAAAGTCACCACTATCAAGCTTTCGCCAGCAACTGCAGCATGAGTTCGATCCCTGGCCAGGGAGCTACCCACATGGCAGAGCAGACCTCTCCTGTCTAGTCCTCTGCTCCCCTCAGCAGTGTATTTCAGTCAATCCACCTGTTCTGTTCTCCCCTCTGTCTCTGGTGAGTCCTCGCACCCCTCACACCTCTGGCCTATACCCCAGTTCTTGTATGCATAAATAAATATACATCTTTAAAAAAAGTAAAGCAGGGAACTTTACTTTATTTGGGAAAGTAATGGGAAAGGAAACACAGGAAATAAGGGGATGAAAGTGTAGCAGAGCAATGGTAAACAGTGAAGACCTCATTGCAAATAATCAATACAGGGTTCAGGAAGAGAGCCTGATAAGTAGAGGTGAGCATAGTCCTAGCATATTTGAGCTCAATATGGTACTGAGAAGACTCTCTAGCAGGAATGTGAGTGGGGAGAACCTCTGGCAATAATGGAAACCTTAGTTCCCTGGGAAGGACAGTGGTTCAGATATGCAGCTTCTTATGTAGCATGGGGCCTTGTGAGTAGCTCAGCATTTAGGCTCACGGGATAACAGCCCCCCTTTTTTCAAGTGGCATTTTTGCTTTTATCTGCACTTTTGTTTTACTTGTCTCTTTTTACAAATTGACTCAGTTCAGTGTGTCTAAAGTTTCAATTCAGCCATATTTTTTATTTGTCAGTGGTGAGACGGAATTTTGACTCTTTTTTCCTGAAAACATCATTCATACACTTCAATCCCCAATGCCACTTGGCAGTCTTGCTGCATTTCTTTGTTTGGATGTCTAAAAAAGACTAATAGACCCAGAAGTCAGCCATGCTGCCCAGTCTCTCCCAAACCCCAATTAATCCCTAAGTCACCAGCAGTCCCAGGCAAGTCAGAACCGTTCAGGTAAATTACTTGCAAAGCATTTCTTTGTATTGCTGTGATTTCATGACAGATATAATCAGATCAAAGATTAAAGGACTCCTATTTGAAACACATTGACCTTATATCATAAAAATCAAGAATTTACCTTTTATCACTGATGAAATGCAAGAACAGTTGAAGGCCATATAACGTGTCAAGATTTGAAAAACCTTTAATTATATACTCCTTAAGACCATTGCAGTAAAAGAGACATTAATATTTATTATTAAGCTTCCCTGTGGAAGTACAAATTTTTTTTTTTAAATTTGTCTACGTGATTTTTCAGGTGGAGCATCAATCTTTATTCAGTTGACTAAAATTTGAACTTTCTCCTATTATTAGTCAATAGAAAAAAGCCATAACACAGATTTTTTTTTTTTAGATTTATTTATTTATTTATACAAGCACTGAGTACAGTCAGAAGAGCAGGAGGGTGAGAGAATTCACCAGAGCCAGAGCAGGCAAAAGAACAGGCAGACTGACGAAATACACTGCTGAGGGGAGCAGCAGGCACCGCAGGAGAGGTCTGTCGCGCCATGTGGGACCCTCCCCAGCGGCTGGGGACCGAGCCAGCGTTTCAGAGGCTGTGGGCAGCTTCACAGCCCAGCACTCAACCACTGTGCCATCAGGGGAGGCCCCATAACACAGATCTTTAGAATCTACACTCTAAAGATTACTTCCAGCCTAACTGATCAGAAACGTGCTTTTATTCTTTTTGAGACTTATTGCATAAAAATTGGCCACTCTTTTTAAAAATAATCTCCTATGTGTGTTTCTGTTAGTATAGGGAAAATGATAAGAACTGTGTACCAGGACCGCATCTGGCTGTGTCCCCACAAATACATTTTGTGAAAAGCACTTTAATTATTATGCTAATACCTTTCTACAAAGTATTTTATAAGAAAAATACTATGATTAAAGAAAGCGTTACTGTAATAACGATGCTATTGAAAAAATTGCTCAGTTCATTGCACAGAGACAACTGGATGAGAATACAAGACAGACTTTTCACTATGATATTTTAATAATTTTATGTACACTGAAAATCATGGAGCAGATGCTGTGGAAAATAAAGCTGCATCCTCAGAATTTAAAGTAAGACTTTTTTGTTTGCCTAGAACCAAGTATGTGAAGCCAAAATAAATCAAGAGTGTGAGCATATACAACCTAAAAAAATATACCCCCAGCCACTAAACAGAGACCTTGTATGTGTGTATCACACAGGGAGATGATGTAACAAACACTCCTAACTGTTCTTCAATATCTTCCTGAGTTTGTGCCCTTCTGGCCACATGACTAACTCTTACTCTTTTGATCTCAGGATACAGACGTGGGTGAAACTTTAAGAAACAACTTTAAGAAACTTGAAGAAGTAGGGCCTCCCTGGTGGCGCAGGCAGTTGAGCACCACACTGTGAAGCTGTCTGCAGCCTCTGCAGTGCAGGTTCAATCCTGGCTGGGCATCGAGAATCCCACATGGCAGGGCAGACCTCTCCTGTCTCGCCCACTGCTCCCCTCAGCAGTGTATTTCATCAGTCTGCCTGTTCTGTTCCCCGCTCTGTCTCCAGTGAATCCTCTCACCCTCCCACGCAAATGGCCTGTACCCCGGTTCTTGTATAAAAAACAAATAAATCTTTAAAAAAAAGGAAAATAAACAACATAAGTATAATTAGACAGCCCTGTGGTCCTTAAATCATCTGCCTCCAAATTTTCCTTCCCATTATTACATGGACCTTAGACTGTTATGTTAATGCGACATAAATATCTTGATACGCTTTGAAATTTTAAAGTTGTAAGGCATAACTTACGTATTTTGAAGAGCTTTTTGGGGAAGGGTCAGCAGGGAGGAGAGCTTTGACACTATGGGAAAAGGAGAACTTATCACACTATATAGTCCTGTGAATCTGTCATGATGTTTTTCCTCACTGACCCAGTAAACGGATGACAGCTTCAGAGCTCTTAATGAAGGTCATAGCCCTGAACATGCAAGTTATTAATGTTAGATGCAGGTGAGACTAGAGTGATTTTTGTTTTAGTAATCATTAGAGCCAAATGAGAAGGCCACCTCTATACATAAGGAGAGTATGCTGTTTACTGAATGTCACTTATTATTACTTACCTCAAAGACCAATTACTCTTGTGTTTCAAAAAGTCACTTTTCCCTCATGCTTTTCTGCCTTTATGTAAGAAAACTAGAAACAAACATCATTGGTTTTTGGGTAGAGGCAACATTCCATAGCTTGACTCCTATAGGAGGAGGAATTAGTGAGACCACAGATCACACACGGAATGCTGGGAATAAGACATCCACCACAGAACAGGATGCAGAGTTCTTCCCCTGCTGGTGGCTGCTGGGAGCAGAACTGCATACCTTGGACCAGTTAGAACCATGAGGCCAGGGGAAAATGAGAAAGAGTATTATCCTGTGCAGACATGGAAATCTGGGGGAAAGTAGGAGGATGATGAAAACAATAGAGAACTTAAAATTCATTCTGACAACATTCTCCAGTGAAAGATAGTGATCAGGACACAGGTCCCTTGGGACTTTATTCAGTAATTGTCTCTGAAATAAGTCATTTAAATATCAGAGTAGTTCACTGATGATGTTCACTGATTTACAATTTTTACAATCAACTTAGAGAACAATCTTGGAATATTTTTCAACAGTTATAAATGTGACAATCAAGCTGCAGCTACAGCTGCAAGGGCCTAAGAGATGAAGGGGGTGAGGGAGACGTTAGAGGGCAAGATGGCTACAAAATGAGAAATGCAGCCTGTGGGACATAAAATGTAAGGTGGTAAGATCACGCTCTTTGAAGAGGAAGTAAAAATCTGTAAGGAAACTAAAACTATTAATATAACTGAGTTGAAATGGATGTCAAAGAAAGGCAGAGAGTAGGGCAAAATTCAGCCAATTTACACATGTATATTTAAAAGCATTTTATTGTGAATAAGGGAGTAACTATTACAGAACCAACAAAGTGCAGGAAGTGTGGCTGCTGGGGAGTGGTCATTATGTGGTAAGGATGGACAGAGGTCTGATTCTCAAGGCTACTGTATTAGAATCTTTGCTTTTTATGACATAAGAATTGGATTCGATCAATTTTCTAGGGACAAAGAAAAAAGATTGCAAAGAGAGTTCCATGGATCTAAACCTTCTTTTTTTTAATATCAGGTAATATTTGAGAGATACCCAGTGAGGCACAGAGTTTATTCTAATACCTGTTCATCCCCCAAAATCTCAATTTTACTTTAGAGCAATCTGCTTTGAAGGATCAACTACAGCCTAGTTGTGGCCACAGAGAAAACACAGCAGGGTGATTTCAGTATACAATGACAGGTAATAGTCTACATATGTCCAATAAAATCTACTTTGAAAGCATATGGATTGTAAACAAGACACTGAACTATCTGAACAGATTTATAAATTAAGACTTTCAATTAAAACTTATTCAAAGTGCACATTCTAAACAAACTGTATGAGGCCTCCCCTGGTGGCGCAGCGGTTGAGCCGCTGGGTTGCGAGCCTGCCCACAGCCTCTACAGTGCCGGTTCGATCCCCAGCCACCGGCGAGGGTCCCACAAAAAAAAATAATAAACAAAAAAATAAACAAATTGTATGGTCACACTAACTTCATCATTTCTTTCCCATTCTTAAGACCTAGATTAGTGTCGTCAGAAAGTCATACAAAATTAATCTGATGTAGAAGAAACCAATTCAGTGGAGAGAACATAAGAGGCAGTATGAGTACAGAGAACTGTGACATAAAAAATGGGCTAACACATTTGGAGACCTAGAGCCCCTCAAGCCCCCCAGGTTGCCTGCTACCACACTGTGGTTTTGTGTGTGCCGTCACCAATTAAACCAAGGCCCTGACATGAAACAAGGTATCTCATCTTCCTTCTTACAGTTAGCCACTGCAGAACTCAAAGCTATATTCATTCTGTTTGTTTATTTTTAAAGATTTATTTATTTATACAAGTATAGGGGTATAGGTCAGAGGTGTAAGAGGGTGAGAGGATGCACCAGAGACAGAGCAGGGAGCAGAACAGGCAGACGGACCAAAGACACTGCTGAGGGGAGCAGCGGACGATACATAAGTCTGCTGCGCCATGTGGGTATCTCCCTGGCCGGCTGGGAATTGAACCCATGCTGCAGAGACTGTGGACAGCTTCACAGTACTGTGCTCAACCCACTGCACCACCAGGGAGGCCTCGGCATATTCATTCTTAACAGTTATTTTGAAGACCAGACATGTTTCCCACAGGATGGCCTGGTTTGTGGGTTAAATGATGAGCTGGTAAGGAGCAAGGATATGAGTCATTGACGCTGCCAACCGGTTCAATACAGGTGAACCACTACACAAGTCATCGAAGAGAATTTAGCAAGAAACCTTAAAGTGGATCCAAACTAAATATTGGGAAATGAGTCCAGTTAGATGAATCTGTGCTAGCTGAAGAAATAGCAGCAGTGGGGGTTGGTAAAGGAATAATATTTTCTTCAGAGGGCAGTAGAAAAACTGCTGCTCAGATTTTATCTCAACATTGCATTAGGCTCCTCCAAGTTTACCTATTGTCAGACTGGTGTACTCAAAAGATAAAAAGTAACTTTATCACACATTTATAAGGAAATTCTGTGGTTGACTTTGCTCTAAATTGGGCATGAAATAAATGTATTACTGCAAAACCAGGGAAACAAAATCTATTATGAACTTGAAATGAATCTTGAAACGGCAAATCATTTTCTATGGTGCAGTATTTTCTCTGCTATTGTTTTGCTTTATTTACCTTTAAAGCTTTTCTGAAAGGCAATTACGTTATCCTTTTTCTTTTCTTTTATTGCTTATGAATTTAATATTACCTTTTACCTCATCACCATTTGATTTTATTTTTAAAGAACCACAAGAGTTTTAAGGAATTTAAAGGCTCTTCTGACTTGGTGACAGTTATGTTGTCTTCTTATAGATTTCCCTAGTATTATGTGAGACTGACTATTTAAAAATACACCAATTTAAGATTAGTTAGAATTCCTTGCTGATTATACGATAATGGGCACCCACTGAAAACAATGATAAATAAGAAGACAGGCATTCACAGCACCTTCAAACTTACAGCTCAGTGGAATAACTATAACTCTTTAAATCAGATTAAAGGCTGCATGTTCACACATACAGTTGCCTATGAGGTGGGTTTGTCTATTCCAAGAGTTTTAATTTCACTACTTGTTGTCCTTGAAGAATCAGGTTAGAGAGCGACATTTATATGAAACCTGTGTCCTAAAAGTGAATATTTTGAAAGTTAACATATTTACGATTACATCAGAAGGTCAAATTGTATGAACTTTATTGGACTCGCAATAATTCCAGTTTCTGCTATAAGTACTGTTGGAGCAGGTCTCTTTTTTTGTGGAAAAGAACCAGGGGCCATTGAATCTCACAAAACCTGTAACCAGACCACAAAGAAAATTGTAAACAATTAAAATGCTGATGCAGTAAAATTCCCAGTACATGATTATGGACTACATGTAGAATTTCCCTTACAAAAGATAATGTGAAGATGGCTTGACAGGGGTGTGAGGCAGGCTTGGAAATGCTGAGTGAGCAAAACCTCTCTTGCAGAGGAGTAGGGGAAGAACAGGCTCCAGAAACATGAAGTAATGGAGAGACAAAAGCTCCCACTCACTTTCTTGTTTGCTGCTTGCACACACACATAAAGACCTGAAAAGGCAGAATATAAAGCTGACCTGACTCAAGGAGATCTGTGGGGAACCATGATACCACACAATAAAGTTTTAGCTGGGGGCCTCCCTTGGTGGCGCAGCAGTTTAGCTCTGGGCTGCTGCGAAGCTGCCCACAGCCTCTATAGCGCCAGTTCGATCCCCGGCTGCTGGCGAGGGTCCCACAAGGCATAACAGACCTCCCCTGCTGTGCCCGCTGCTCCCCTCAGCAGTGTATTTCGTCAGTCTGCCTGTTCTGCTCCCTGCTCTTGCTCTGGTGAATCCTCCCACCCTCCTGCACTTCTGACTGTACCCAGTGCTTGTATAAATAAATCTTTAAAAAAAATAAAGTTTCAGCTGGACTTACTGCCTTCAGTTGTGGGAGGAAACCTCGCTTTCATTCAGCTGAGAGTACTTGTTATCAAAGTCTAGGGGAGATGTACTGGGAAAATTTACCTATAAATCTGTTAGGACACAGCATACTTGAAAAACAGTGTCAACCAGCCTCACATAAATGACATGTCTAGAACATCGTACTGAAGAGTACCAGGAAACACATTTAGTTCTTATATACAAAGAATTTACACCCAAAGCAACCATATGCAGAACGAAAAAGTAAATCTCAGTAAAGTTCAAACCATACTGAAAGTCAGGGCTGAAATCATAGAGAAGCTATTCTCTGACCAGAGTAGCATTAAATTAGAAATCAATATCCACAAACTATCTAGAAAACCTCTTAAGTATTTTGAATTTACACCACACGATTTTTATAAACAAGAATCTATTAAAAAAAAAACACAAAGTAAAATAAAAATTTTGGAACTACATCACAATGATTACAATTAAAACTTTCATCTACTGCTCAGTTGTTTGAGAACTTTAGAGTGCTTAGCTTTCCTCTAGCTAGTGTAACAAATTACCACGAGCTTGGAAACTTAAAGCATCACAAATACACTTTCTCTCCTGTTTCTGGAGGTCAGAAATCCAACATCAGGTTTGCTGCTAAAAATCACCAGGCTGGCAGGCTGCTCTGCACCTCCTGGGGAGATTTTGAGGGAGAATTCATTTCCTTGTTTTTTTCCACTTATTAGAGCTGCATTATTTCCAAATCTGGGTTCCTGCTGTCCATCGTTAAAGCCAGAGCATAGCATCTCTCTTCTGTCACCATGTTGTCACCACCTCTGCAGGGTAAACACAGTTCCCTGGGCCTCCCTCTTATAAATGCACACGTGATTGTATCATTGGACCAAACTGTGCAACCCAGGATACTCTCCCCATCTTCAAACCTTTAACTCTTATCACCTCTACAGAGTTCCTTCTGCAATATATGATAACAGATTCACAGGGTCCAGGCAGAAGGACTTAAGCATCTCTGGGGCTGTTATTCAGCCTCTCACAGAGGGGAAGAGTTTTAAAATGAGTGGTCATTTGGGTGATGAGTCTTTGAGGATGTTTTTGAGATGTATGTCTTGTAGTGTTTTACCTATATTTTCTTCTATATATTTTATGGTTTCAGGTCTTATGTCAGTTCTTTTATCCATTTTGAGTTGAATTTTGTGCATGGTGAGAGGTAGTGGTCTAGTTTCATTTTTTTGCATGTGGTGGTCCAGTTTTCCCAGCACCATTTATTGAACAACTGTCCATGTTCCACTGCATATTCTCAGATGGTTTCACTTATAGCAGGAATATAGGGGAACCAAATAAGACTTCAGTGTAAAAAATAATAACAGTACAAAACACAACAAAGCAAAAACAGACAATTATAAATCAGAGACATCCTGCAGGGGAGGAGGTGGGAGAGGGATCAGAGGGAGGGAGGGAGCAGCACAGGGGACTGAGGTGATGGTGCACGGGTTACTTGGGGAAGGAAACTCTGTGGGGACCACACCTGAGGGGTGGGGGGAAGCAAATATTGTTTAAAAATGAAAAATGAATTAAAAATAAAAAAAAATATTTTAAAAAATTAAAAAATGTGAAAAAGAAAATCAAAGAAAATAAAAAAAAAAAATCAGTGGTCAAAGATTCCATCATACAGATAAAAAACAAATAGAATGGTGAATTAAAGACAGGGATTACAATTAAAGTTGTAATAAATATAAAAGCAAATAGAGATGAAATAAAAACTGTGACACAAACTAATGTATTAAAGACAAAATGTGATTCTTTCAAAATATATACAAAAGTTAATAAGGACTGAAAGAAAAAGAAAATTTAAGAGAAAAACAGCTTATGACCATCACACAAATGAAATTAAGGAATCACTGGGCCTCCTTAGTGGCACAGGGGGTTGAGCACCACACTGTGAAGCAATCAGCAGCATCCGCAGCATGAGTTCAATCCCAGCTGGCCAGGGAGCTACCCACATGGCACAGCAGACCTCTCCTGTCTCACCTTCTGCTCCCCTCAACAGTGTATTTCACTCAGTCTGCCTGTTCTGTTCCCCACTCTGTCTCTGGTGTATCCTCTCACCCCCCTGCATCTCTGGCCTGTACCCCAGATCTTGTATGCATAAATAAATACATCTTTAAAAAAAAAGAAAAGAAGGAATCACTATAGATGTCTCAATGAAAAGGATAGAATTATATTGTAAAGAAACAGTATCTCAGGCCTCCCATGGTGGTGCAGGCCATTGAGTGTGGCACTTTGAAGCTGTCCGCAGCCTCTGCAGCACAGGTTTGATCCTGGCCGGCCACAGAGATACCCACATGTCCTGACAGACCTCTCCTGTCTCTCCTGCTGCTCTCCTCAGCAGTGTATTTCAGTCAGTCTCCCTGTTCTGCATCCTACTTTGTCTCTGGTGAATCCTCTCACCCTCCTGCACATCTGGCCTATACCCTGGTTCTTGTATGTATAAAAATAACCAGAGCTTTGTGTAATGGAGTTATAACACACAGACTTTTTAATGTATTTGAGCAAATGAAAGTTGAGATTGCAAACTTCCCCAGAGAATTGGGGAACAAAAGCATAAAAATAAAATAAATACAAGTTCTAGAAGTGAATAGAAAAATTGAAATTAGAGAGGTGGAAGACCAAGTCAAAAAACTCTCCCGAAGGCATGAAAATTAGTAAGACTGAGTGAAACAAAAAGGAAGTTAAAAAGATAAGGAGGGTGGAGGACTCTGCTTCTGGTGCAGAAGGAGTTACAAAGAATGGATTTACCTGACTGCCTCCATGCCTTAAAAAAAATCAACAAAAGAATATGAATATAAAATAATGTATGAAAATCAACAATCTTCAAAACGCTAGATATCAGCCAATGAAAAACATTGGCCTCTGACAGACAGGAGACAAATGAGGTTACCCCTAGCATTTCTCTGACAGTCTTGAGAAAGTTTCTGGTCTGTGCGGAAGGGAAAGGGAGTTGATGCTGAGCCCTGGGGATTCCCTCAGTTGAGGAAAGAGAACTGACAGATCACAGGCCATCGGTGTTTGCAAAGTACCAGAGAGACAAGGGCTGCGCACAAAGAAATGGGTCTGAGTACACAGGCGTGGGCTATATGTGCTGGGTATGAGAAACGTACTGAAGTGCAGGTAATCAGTAGTCAAAATCATTCAAGTGTCTTTACTCCCACCCTGATGCCAGACTAGAAAACCTCATAGCCATGGAGTACTGAGCAGTACCCAAATCTGTTTTAAAAAAAGAGATGCAAATTCCAGAAGGATTAAACTGCTTTCAATTACTTAGTTGTACCCCAGAGAAAAGTGAGTCTAAGGAAGTACAAAAAAATACAACAGCCAACAATGTAAATTTCACAATGACTACCATCCAACCAAAGTTTTTCTAGCATGCAAAGAATCAGAATACTATCACCCACAATGAGAAAACTCATTTGATAAAAATGGACATAAGTGGATGGATATTAAACAGATAAGCATTTTTTTTTTAATTTTGTGTAGAAGAACTGGTGTGTAAACCAGAGGTGCAGGGGGTGAGAGGATTCACCAGAGACAGAACAGGCAGACTGACTGAAATACACTGCTAAGGAGAGCACCAGGCAAGACAGGAGGGGTCTGCTGCACCATGTGGGTCAGCTCTCTGGCTGGGATCAAACTCAGGTCATAGCCTTGATGGGGATGAGACTTAAACCCCAGGCCTCCAGGGCTACCCCGGATAAGAACATTACAACCATTTACATTGTCATGCATAGGTTCACAAGTTAAGTAGAAACATGAAGAATAAAAGAAAAACTCATTCTAAACTTTTTGAGATGAAAGCTACCGTGTCTAAGAGTAAAAATATACTGGAAAAGATTATTAGGATAATTCAAATATTTGCCTACAGGCAGGTTATACACTGCAGTAGTGAAAAATACTGAACCTGAAGAAACAACAATGGAAAGAATTTTTAAAAAAAGTAATAATTGAAAAAGTCTTATAAATCATCCTCTCTTATAAAACTACATATAATTATTTTAATGAAAATATTATAGTATAAAATTAATATGTATGAATTTACATTCACTACTATATTGCAGTTATTCCCTTGTTGCTGCATAAATAATACACAGATTAAAAATAAAACAGATGAAATACATAGGAAAATATTTTTTTTAATAGAGGCATGTTTTATTTATTTATTTATTTGTTTGTTTGTTTGTTTTGTTTTATACAAGCACTGGGTACAGTCAGAAGCGCGGGAGGGTGAGAGAATTCACCAGAGCCAGAGCGGGGAGCAGAACAGGCAGAAGGACCGAAGTACACTGCTGAGGGGAGCAGCGGGTGGCAGGAGAGGTCTGCGCGCCATGTGGGACCCTCCTCCAGTGGCCGGGGAGCAGCCGGGGATCGAACCGGCGCCGCAGAGGCCGCAGGCAGCTTCGCAACCCAGCACTCAACCGCTGCGCCACCGGGGAGGCCCGGAAAATAATTTTGAAATGAATTAGCACTGATATACGGAACACTATTACTACATTACCAGATACCACATTTGTAAATGATGGAAAAGATTGACACTCAAGCAATTTATTTCTGAAACGATTGAGTGACCTTCAAGCAATTGATCTCCCAAGTTCCAGTAATGTCATTTCTCTCTCTAGCAAAATGAACTAGCTCTTGTTAATGAGGCTAGAAGAAATACCAGTTGGCAGATATACAGGAAAGGTTTCCTTTGTTTGAAGGACATGCCAACTGTCTCCTCATTTATTTTTGTAAACATGGTTTCTGAAAATGTCGGAAGATGCTGGACCATAAAGGCACCTAACTGTATGAATGAAGCTTACAGCAAGGATGACAGAGAAAGCAGGGGATGGGACCATTATACTCATCAAGCCATCTTCAATAATGTGTTCAGCTACTTGTGACTGAAAACAGTTGATGTGATTGTCCAAGTCTATGTAAAGTGGACACCTGAATTGAAACAATTGAATTGAAACATTTTGAAGAGTTTCAGATGCATCCAACTATTGTTTAAATAGGGTATTTCCAGTTAACCAGCATTCATGCTACTTCCTAGATAAAAGAGCCATCTTCTAAAGCCTTTGGACTTAGTTCCAGTGGTTCTAGTTCAGCATCCTTTACCAATACCTTTCAAAATAGATTGCTAGAATAATATATCTAAAAAGCCAATATTGTCAAATCATTCTCCTATACGAAATTCTCAATTCTGCAAGGGTTTTGTGCTAACAGGCTTTTCTGAGCTTTCATTTGAGAAATTTCATGAATTAATGTCATAAATTAGTGTCATTTCTCATCACCCTCTATCTAAATGCTTTATTTTAAGGTACTAACTTTAGAACTTCACTTTTTTATAATATATTTGCAGTTATGAATGTTAGAATAATTTCATGATGAGCTATTCTCCTACACTATCCACCTGAACTTCAGTGTCGAAGTTGGAGAGAGTATGTTGATTGATCCTTCAAGAAAAACTTTCTATATGATCATTACACTATTTTCTACTCAGATATACTTTGTTCATAGCATGGTATTAACGTTTTTATTCCAATGATTTACATCTTGGTAAATGTCATTTCCTTTATTGAGAAAGACCTCAATAGGATGAGTGGTAGCAATTCATCTTTTTTTAATGTCTAAACTGTAGATTAATACATAGAAAACAATGAATTTTTAGTTGTATCTTGAATACATGATCAATGCATAAATTCATAGAAAATTCTATGATGAAAAATTGTTTGACTCTTAGCTTTAGGAGCAATAAACTAGGCAAATTATTTTCTCATTGTCTTAACAAATATACTATAGTATGCAAGAAACATTCTTTAATATATGTGTTTTTCTTACATCCAAGAGTAATTTAAGTGAATAAAATAATGAAAGATATTAAAGGAAATGGTTATCATTAAAATAGTAGACAGCATCTGGACTTTCAAACAAGTCCTGTTTGACTATCCCATATTGCCATATGAACCTCAACTTCCATAGGCAACCAAAAGTAAAATTATCACAAACTTCCATAAGCATAAAATAGAAAATTTATGTGAAACTTCTCTGTAAATGTTTAGCAACAATACATAGGATATATCTAAGCTTATCAAATTTACTTAACTTATAATAATGATATAAATTAACTTTTCATGGTCTGCATTTGTTGTGTTTGTACATGGTATATCCCAGTATATGCATTTGAGCGACTCTAGCACATTTACACAAAAGTACAAAAATACAAATTTCATTGACCTCAGGTCAAGCTTTTGAATGTGATTTGCATCCAATGTTTTCTCCCTTGGTCTCTGAACACAAATTAACTACGAGCTTTCATAATTGCTAAGTTATAAAGATGTTACTTGCTTTTATGAGAAGTCATATTGATATCAGATCAGAGAAATTGGTATAACCTTTCTCCTGGGAGGTGGTGAACAAATAATGAACTCACTTCTATAGGAAACAGTAAATCATTATCTAAAGATTGATTCATCAGACACCTTATGAATCATGCATGCTCACAACTGCAAAGGCCCTAAAAACAACACTGCCTGAGAGCTGTAATAAAATCTACACTTGAAAACACATGTAAGTTTTTAAATTAGGGCCTCCCTGTTGGCACAAGGGTTAAGCACAGCACTATTGTGAAGCTATCCACAACCTCTGCAGCACGAGTTCCATCCTTGGCCTGCCAGTAAGCTATCCACATGGTGCAGCAGATCTCTCCTGTCTTGCCCACTGCTCCCCTCAGCAGTGTACTTCAGTAGATCCACCTGTTCTGCTCCCCACTCTGTCTCTGGTGGGTCCTCTCACTCCCCCTGCACCTCTGGCCTGTACCCCAGTTCTTGTATGCATAAATAAATAAATCTTCAAAAAAAGATTTTAAATTAAATACCAGGGCAGAGGTGTCCGACAAAACTTTTTGCAATGATGTGTGTGTTCTCTATCTGTGTGGTCCTGAGCACTTGAAATGATGGCAGTATAACTGAGAAACTACATTTCAAATTAATACATTTATATTAATTTAAATATTTCATGCTGCTAGTAACTTCTGCATTGGACAGCAGAGATCTAGGGAATTAATTTGGGGAAAGAAAAACAGTCCTCTCAGCTTGAAAATCAGTAAGAAATCCATCATACATGCCCCACTAAGCTCTCAATGGAGAGAATTTGAAAGTCACACAAACAAGCCACAGGCCCCTAGAGTGCTTGGAGATACTAATAACATATAGAAATGTGATAAATGGACTTGGTTTAAAAAGTATTTTCATGTACATGGTTAAAAAGTGAAAATAATTTTGAGAGTAGGACATGTGCTGAAAGAAAGAAAGGGTGAAATAAAGAGAGTGCACTAACAGGCAGGGAAATAAAGGGAAGCAAATTGAGAATAAAACTGAAGGAATGATGAAGCAGAAATTAATTTGGACTCATCAGAGATATCTGAGAATTATATAGTCTTGCAATGAAACAAGCAAAACAAATCTGTCCATTAGAGTGATAGCTTAGGGATTGGAAACAAAACTATTCTAATAATAATGAGGAATGTATTCCAAGAAAAAACTGAAGAACAATAGGGTTAGAAAAGCAGAGTCACATGAGGCAGGACTGATGTGTATAATTGCCCAGGTGGTAGCCTGCACAAGAAGAATCAGCAAAGGTACCAATTGAGCTGATCCTCCCTGTGCCAAGCTATGAGAGTTTCTGTCAGACAGCATGTTAGAAAGCACCATTTTCTAACTTTTCCATCCCAAAGTGGCCTCTTTTTTTGTCCTTTCACGTAGGGGTCCTATTTTTGTATTCACCCAAAGGCACAGTGTGCATTAAGCAGAAGCTCCAAAG
Organism: Talpa occidentalis; assembly: GCF_014898055.3. NCBI lineage: Eukaryota > Metazoa > Chordata > Mammalia > Eulipotyphla > Talpidae > Talpa > Talpa occidentalis. Next base: position 91,483,945 of record NW_023601322.1, on the reverse strand, counting down.
TGAAGAGTCCACATTCATTGTAGAAGTAACGTTCCTGACAGCATGCAGGACAGGAGAGAAAGGCCTGGCAAATGTGTCTGCATCTGAGAGACTGCAACATTTTACTTATTTTCATTTTAGTACAAAAGAAGAAGAGAAATGAACTAGATGTGAAAATGTTTATAATGATGGTTTTAGTTTAACAGCCATCTCTTTGATTCTGGTTATCGTCTGGTTTATGAAATCTCGACTTAATAATTTTCCTGTGAATGTAGGGCAATCGTGTTTGTGGTATGAAAACCAATTATTTTTCAGCCATTAGCATGCACCTAGAGAAATGTGTGTTCTCTTTTCATGACTAGATATAAAAAGAATGACCATAATTCACAACTAAAAAGAGAATTATCTTAACAGCAATAGATTTTACAAATCTTTAAACTCCATTTCATACCTACCATTTTTGGTAGGCCCCAAAATCTCACAATACATGTTAATAAACATCTACAATACAAAATGTACTAAAAGCATGATTCAAAACAAGTTAAAGGAGATTAAATGCCACCAGAAAGGCTGACATACAAGTTTTAGGGACTTCAATGTGAAAGAGTAATTTAAAGGGAAAATTTGAGAAGGAAATGATATTTAAATATTGAAAATCATCAGGGTGGATTCTGATTGTTAGAAATGAAGGACTGTCAATCCCAGGGTAGGTGCAGGTCAAATGCATGCAGGTAAAGCAGATGACACAATGCCCCATGTGTGCTTTGGGGGAGATGTACTGGCCCTGTTTGACTGGACAATGGGGCACAGTAGGAGAAAGACAGAAGGGACTGAAAAAATACCTTGCTTCATTGCTATGGAGGCCTTGATTTTTTTTTTTTTTTAAAGCACCCTTCCCTCAGTGATGAGGTGAAGTCACAGTTTGATCAAAACTGCTACGGGAAAAAGCAAAAACATCTGCAGTCTTGTGTGATGCCAGGCCTGTGGTGCATAGAAAATGACTGAAGACACAAGAGGAAATCTGTATATCCCAAAATGAGAATTAAGTCTCCCCAACGGTATGAACACATTCACATACAACTTGAAATCTAAAAGCTAAATCTGGTAGTTATGTGCATGGATTTGCAATCTCTTGTACAAACACAAACCTACTGATATGGGTTTGATAAGTGAAAAACTGCTCTTTCATTTTCTTCTCTTCTCCAATCAGCCATGTTTGGAAAAACTAATACATGCCAGGATTATAAAAAGACAAGCTTGCGATGCCTTTGGGAAAAGCTGGTATGTATAGAAGTCATTGCTAGTACACTGCCTTTCAACATTCAGGATGTCTGCTTTGACTACATATTTATGAAAAGCAAAAATAAAAAAATTGGTTATTATAAATTAAAATGTTCTTAAAATTACTATGCATTATGTTCATATGACCTAAAAATACTCCTTTGGATTTGTCTCAGTCTTTAATATTTTCAAAGTGTTTCTAAGAAAATATGCAACACTAAGTTTGAAAATATAACTCATGGAGTTATATTGGATTTTAATTTACTTTCATAACCAAAGATTGGCCTTGTTCCAACAGAATGTAACTCTATTAGCAAATGTATAAAAATTATCAGGACAGTGGTAATTAAACCACAGGGTATTAATGGAATGTATGTATTTCTCTTATTTATAAGAAGGGGATTTTAAGTCCATGTGCTGTCCATCAGAATTTATATTTCTATAATTGATATCATAATATTTTAGCTCATCCTTGGAAAATTGAGTTTATCAAATAGAAAACTTTTTTATTGGTTGTTTCGATTATCAAAAATTGTCATAAGCTTTAGTGATCATATCATACTGTCTCACATAAAAGTATTAGGAAGAGAAAATGTTGATACAAATCTCAATCTCTTTTTCTAACATGACAGCAGTATGAAATAGTGGCAAAGTTTGAAGCTACTATTATTTAAAGAAATAACCTGCTACACAGATTTTGATTTACAGTCTATTCAAAATAGTAATATGATACAACTTTTATATAAAAAAAAACTATTCTATATAAATTTAACATCAAATTCACTGGTAGTTTATTTGGCTCTTTTAATTTTTAACTAAATATTCATGGACTTAAGATAAATTATAAATAGACTATGAATCTTCAAAGGATTTATAAGCTGACACACACACACAAATACATTTTCACAAATATTAACTGAAACATAATGAAAAAATATATTCTCTAAACAAAGAGTTGAGGTGGGTATTATTCTGCATTGATGTTAAATTGCTGGCTACTTTAGTTCATATTAATATAACATTATGTGCTATAAATAAATTTGTCATATAAATAAATAAGACAAAATGAACTTGAAAAAAATTTGTATCTTAATGCAGCAGAAAGTGTTCCAGGCAAAATGGGTCATGAGATTTTTAACACTGCTGTTAAGACATCTAAGAATGTTGCTATTAACTTTTCGAAATATGTTCTTTGGGGCCTCCCGGGTGGTGCAAGGTTTAAGGAAAGTGCTATCAAGCTATCAGGGGCCACCACAGCATGAGTTCAATCTTGGCCAGAGAGCTGACCCACAGGGCATGGCAGACCTCTCCTGTCTTGCCAGCTGCTCCCCTCAGCAGTGCATTTCAGTAAACCCACCTATTCTGCTCCCTACTCCGTCTCTGGTGAATCCTCTCACTCCTTGCACCTCTGGTCTACACCCCAGTTCTTCTGCACACACACACAAAAAAATGTCCATTCAAAGATCTCAAGCTCTAATCCCTACAATGTGTGAATATGTTATATACAAAGGCAAATAGCACTTGTAATTAAGGTTATCTTTCTTAAAATTGAATTCCTAAATCATCAAGATGGTTCAGTCTTATGACAGGAGACCTTAAAAGCAGATAATTTTCCCTAGTTAAAGGTGGAAGAAGATGTGGCAAGAAGTCAGATATTAGGCATGCAAAATGCACTTACACTGCTACTGATTTGACCCAGTGATATGGTAGCATAGTAGGTGGTCCAAAATAGCCCAGGGGGTCTGGCTACCTCTTGCCACCCTGCTGGCATTCAGCAAGGAAATGAAGGTCTCAGCAGAATAGCTCAAGAAACCAAAAGCAGCTTATAACCTGAAGTAACTTGGAAGCAATGGGAAAATAATGCACATTCTGAGCTTAAATGTTTATACTGCATACACTTAAGTGCTTGCAAAACCACACAGTGACAAGTATTCAATGAAAATAAATACTGTTATGACAATACAGCTTTAGTCTTTATAGAACTCCTAAAATAAGTTAGATTTTGCATTAAGAAATCGATAGCGCAAGATAGAAATGCTAAGATGAATATTTTGTGCCTAAAATTCTAAATGTTATGAATAATGAAAGATGTATTCCTTAGTGATTTCTTCCTTTGATGATTTTGCAAATTTTTTCCACTTACAACAAGTGGCCAATCTGGAAACATTGATTTCTTTAAAAATGAATAGGATAATATAGGTATTTTCCAATGCTGGGTAAGCAGAGAAAAAAAGATCAACTATGATTTGGAATAAGCACGTGAAAGTGTTTATTCCGATCATTTGTTTTGAGGTTTCATAAGATGATGAAAGCAAAGAAGAAAAATGTGCAGTGACACACATACGCTTTGACTTTAAAATCTTTAATACAGTGCTCTGACATAAGAAATTCGTAAATGCATATTTTATTTTGACTTAGTTAAACTTCTGTTTTCCCTTTCAAAATATTACTTTTTTTTTTCATTTTCAAAGTCATAAAATTAGAGAATGAACATTTAAATGAGCTATTTTTAAAAACCTTTTTTTTTAAAGATTATTTATTTATACATGCACTGGGTACAGTCAGAAGCGCGGGAGGGTGAGAGAATTCACCAGAGCCAGAGCGGGGAGCAGAGCAGGCAGAGTGACGAAGTACACTGCTGAGGGGAGCAGCGGGCGGCAGGAGAGGTCTGTGCGCCATGTGGGACCCTCCTCTGGTGGCCGGGGAGCCTCCGGGGATCGAACCGGTGCTGCAGAAGCTGTTGGCAGCTTTGCAACTCAGCGCTCAACCGCTGCGCCACTGAGGAGGCCCTATTTTTAAAAATTAGTATTTTTTCCAGGAAAACCCCAACTATCATGAACAACTTACCATTTATTCTGTTCTCAGTTGACACAAACTACAGAAATAACTGTACATTTTTACTCTGAGTTCTCACATTTTCATATTTATTATCATCTTTCATGTTCAGTATTTAACATACCATTATCCATATGGAAGTAGAGAAACTAGGGCCTCCCTGGTGGTGCAAGGGGTTAAGATGCAATCCATGAAGCTATTTGCAGCCTCTGCAGCACAAGTTCGATCTCGGGTCTGCCAGGGAGCTACCCACATGGCATAGCAGACCTCTCCTCTCTCTCCTGCTGCTCCCCTCAGCAGTGTACTTCAGTCAATCTGCCCGTTCTGTTCCCCACTCTGTCTCTGGTGAATCCTTTCAACCCCCTCACCTCTGGCCTGTACCCCAGTTTTCGTATGCATAAATAAATCTTAAAAAAATAGAGAAACACATGCACATGTGTGCACACACACACAAAATCATTGTGATTTTAGCAAAGGAACAATTTCCTCTGGATTTTATGAAAGAAAAAGGTGAAAATTGGATACAGTACAAGACAGTGTAGAAGCAGACCCCCGGGACAGGGTGGGAAAGAAGGTGTAAGATGGGGTAAGATAGGCTGAATCTGATGGATTCGGAGCCCTGTATCTCAGACTTTGAGGCATTATTGAAACATCTGCATAGTAGCTACATGATTCAGTAAAAAATCCTTTAAATTTTATAGTTGAATCAAAATATGTATAGGATTTTAAAAATATTTTCTAGAATTAAAAAGAATGAATAATTATTTTAGTGTTGTAGCTATTTTTGACAATGTATATGTCAAAATGATCTGCATAGTTCATTACAGTCCTTCTTATTAAATACAAGACTTTCATTTTCCCCTTTATATACTCCTTATTTTGTGTTTCTATATTTAAATTATCTATTTAAAATTATCTATTTAAATTAGCTATTTAAATTAGCTATTTAAAGTTTGGAGCTACTATTGTGCTCAAGTAACATGCATGCAACAAGAAATGTAATTGCATTTGTGTCATATACAATTTTGAATATTTGATACATCTTTACCTTTAGAATGTTTTGCATAGTCAAGAAAAAAATTCCTAGTTCTAAAATCAGAATAAAAATTCAAAGATCTGGAATGAAATGATTGCATGCCAATTGCTTATAAATATGATAAAAATTGGGTAATGGGCCTCCCCGGTGGCTCAGCGGTTGAGCGCTGGGTTGCGAAGCTGCCTGCAGCCTCTGCGGCGCCGGTTCGATCCCCGGCTGCGCCCGGCCACTGCAGGAGGGTCCCGCATGGCACGCAGACCTCTCCTGCCGCCCGCTGCTCCCCTCAGCAGTGTACTTCAGTCCTTCTGCCTGTTCTGCATCCTGACTCTGGTGAATTCTCTCACCCTCCCGCGCTTCTGACTGTACCCAGTGCATGTATAAATAAACAAACAAACAAATAAAATAAATAAAACATGCCTCTATAAAAAAAAATGGGTAACAACAAAACTATGAATAATTAGCATGAACAATATACTAGGCATACTCCAAACCATTTTTCTGAATGATTGACAGAGAACAATTATTTCTTCTCATCATAATGTATTGCTAAGGTAATGCGGTCATAAAAATAAAGACTGAACTCAAAGGGCGTGATAACAAGAAATGACTTCGCCTGAACCTAACAGCGTCATTTTTTGCACTTGATAATAATGAACAGGACAGCACATTAATATATTTCTCTTCTTCTAGTTCCCCTGTGGGAAGGCATGTCAAGCTAGGTGGGTCAAGTATACGCTGAAGTTTTGTTCCTGACACAGAATTTCATCCTCAGCTCTTTCCTTTGTATGGGAAAAGGAAATCACATATATATATATATATATATATATATATATCATATCCAAGTCTGCACAGTCAAGCTGTGTTCTTGACTTCAGTTGTTTTGAGAACTAGTTAGTGAGGAGAAGCTGGGATTTGGGGTAAGCCCTCCTCTTGATTCTATGAAAAACAGAGTTAAGGGAGTTACTCTGCATATCTCCTCGATATAGGAAATAACACATAAAAATTATTTCAGAGCATGAAACTTTTTTAAAAAATTGCTTTTAAATACCATGCAGAGATGAAGTAATAAAAAACTGTGACTTTTATAACACTTTTTAAACAACAGCAACAAAATATAATGTAAGAAGAAAAGCAAATATTCTCTTCACAACTAACACATAAGAAATCAGGAAATAAGTTTATCTTAAATTTAATCACATAGTATGACAGTGCAATTTATCCTCTATCACCTACTTAGACTTGCTTCATAATGCTCCTCAGATATCACAACCTTATTACTTATAAAAAGATAAGAATTTTTACTTTTGATGGGTAAGATAAACACTTGCAGTTTTAAAATATTTACATCAGGAACATATGCATCTCAAGATAAGGAAAAATAAAAGGCAAGCAGAGAATTTTCTGCTTTGAAGTGATTAAAAAACTATTACTGAAAGTGTTTAAGATTCAAAATATCCCTCTAAAATGAATTGTAGGTAAAAGAAAAGAATTTTTTTTTTTAAATTAGAGAGAACCAGCAGTCCTCATTGAAGAATTATTTCCCTGTTCTTTTGTTCTTTCAGCCAAGAAGTTTCAACATTTCTAAACATCCCTCCTTGAGGAGGAGGAACATATCCAGAAGACCTGACTGGGTTTTATTATTTAGTAGGCATGAAAACCTCATGGTTAGTGAAACACTAACCTCCTGAGTACTCTCAGCAGGCTCATGCCTTAAAAGTGGGAGTACTAAGTCCTCAGCAAAACAAGGTTCTAATCTTATCAAGCAAATATTAAAAGCAAGACTCAAAAATATCACATAATTTCTACAATGTAACGGTATGCCCTAATATTATTTTAAAAACTCAAAAAATATTCATAGGAATCCAAAAATATACAGTTCCTAACAGGTCAGTTTCATTATATCTAGCATGCTTTAAAAAAAAATAAAAACTACTAGATGTCCAAAAAAAAAAAAAAAGTAGGAAAATAAAATTCATCATGAGGAAATTAAAAGTTAAAATTGATCCAAAGTACCACACATGTAACAATTAGTGTAAATTACAATACAAATTATTACAAAGGTATTTCATGTGATCCAAAAGTTACCTAGAGACAGATATATTCAAGACAAGCTTCTATTGGTGAAAACTGAAAAATCTGTACTGACTATGAAAATATACTACAGGGATTAATGGGGAAAAACACATGCAAAAAATAAAAATAAATATTAAAGTACTTGACATAGCACTACCCAGAATGAAACACAGATTTTTTTGAAAAAATTAAATGAATGTAGCTTTAGGAAGTTACAGGAAAACATTATGCAGTCTATAAAGCTATTTATAGTCAAGCACTATATGAAAATGAACGTATTTGCAAGTATATTTGAGTTGGATGATGAGGAAACTTCTCTCAGCAACATTGTCATGCAATGCAAACTTGCTAGAAATATTTTCAAAATAATGTATTTGCTTTAGTTAATGCAAAGTTGAAGGAAAATAAAATGGCTGTTGCATTATGCCTGAGAGGATGCCATTAATAAATTTATGCAAATTCTTTTCATGGCTCATTCTTTTGTATAAAAACATATGAAAAGAGATAACAAGCAATATACATCTCTCTCTCAAGTGTGCAAAGGTGCATAGCATCTATGCCTGTGTGTGAACATATGACAAAAAGAACAATAATCATTTCCTTTTACTGAAGGCACACTTAAAAAAGTTCAAATTAAAACTAGTGTCAACGTATCTCCCATTACTTGACATTATGTCACACTGAATGGTAATATAATGGTAGTGGGAGGACATAACACCAAATTCTGTTAACAAAGGAATTTCAAAATGTAGGTTCTTCATGTGATCTTGAATTTCCTTAATAGACAAAATCCTGGGGCTTTGGGACTTAGTGCTTTGTTGTTGCTGTTAGTTTTTTCTTTGCTATATTTGCTTTTTGTGTTGCTTCCTAAGACAAGGTGTCACAAATACCTGCCTTCATTTTTTTATGTAATAATAAAATCTAGTCCCTGTGATAAACTCACATGTGTGGTAATTTCCCCCTGCCTCCCCAACCCACAATGGAATCCTGAAATGTTCAATGAGGATGTTATTTGGTGATTCTATCATTTCATCACTTATGTCAATAACCTTGGTTAGAACAGAGAAAGTAAGAGACAATATGAAAGACAGAAATGTAGACACAGTCATACAGTAAGTAAGCTGAGATATATTGAACTTTCATAAAACTTAGAATATATGCAGCCAGATTCTGAGACATAAGCACATAAACATTCCATATGATACAGAATTGATTTTGTAAACAGTTAATGTGCATATATTTATAATATATTATATATTTTGTTAGTGATATTAATAAAATTATAGTTACAGAGCATGAAAGTCTACAAGATGCCACCATGTTACTTTTCAAAGATGTAAACAGTTTTGTCTTTAAATATTTAATCATTTTCCTGAATGTTAGACATACTATACCCATCAAACCTTTAATTTATAACCCAACCTCAGTTTCATTCTACAATATTCTGGAGATGTTTCTCACCATTCTCCCAAAATGCTACTATCCATTCATAATTACATTGCTTTCTAGACACTTGTAACTTTACAGAATAAACTCCTAATTTTATTCATTTTCCTTTCAAACACCTATTCACCCCTGCTGAGAGAAAGAATTTTTCATTCCTTTCACACATTCAAATTCCACCATCAGATTTTCACTCTCAACACTTTTTGCATTGAATTTTTTAATTTGTGTGTATAATTTAAAAAATATACTCTGAGTTGTTAGCAGAAAGGCGGCACTCACTATTTTTTTTTCAATTTTAGACTTAAATGTAATGTACAGAACAAATGAACGTTCATATTAAAAACAATTTTAATATTGGATTTTAGTTCAAAGAGTCTATTCCAAGAAAAGGAGTAATGAATAGATTTATAAAAGAGAAATTAGTTATTGCCAAAACCCCTTTATATTTTCTCAGCATGTGTAGAACAATGAATACATATTTTTTAAATTTTGCTTGTTTAAATTTTTTAAAGTTTGCTTCTCTCTGCTCTTTGAATAACATCTAACTTAGACCTTGGGGAATTGCTCCAGGCTCTTATGGTGGTTGACTTAACCAACCAATCAATAGAATGTTAGTAGGAGTGTCATTTCCCAGACATACAGTTCTAACATGTGATTTGTTTTGTCAAAAATTAAATTTATAAGGCAGTTTTACCACTCTAGTTTGAGTTAGGAGTCCAAATTTATAAAGGATGATGTTGTTCACTTCATATCCATTATGATGGTTAACACAAAAGAAACAAACAAGAAAGAAAAAAGAAAACCAGAAAATAACAGACATTATTGAGGATGTAGAAACCCAGTACATTGTTGGGGAGGATATAAAATGACACATCTGCTATGGAAAAACAGTATGGCAGTTCCTTAAAAATTTAAAAGTATAATTTTCATGTGATCCAGAATTACACTTTTGGGTATATAACCAAAAGAACTGAAAGCCTGGGATGAAGTGATATTTATACAAACCTACATTCATTGCAGCATTATTCATTATTCACAAGAAGTGACAGCAATCCAAATATCATTCAATGAATAAGTGGATAAACAAAATGTGACATATATACACAATGAGTTTATTTAGCCACAGAGAGGGAGAAGATTCTGACACATGCTAAATAAGGATGACTGTTGAAGAGTTTAATCTAAGTGAAATAAGCCAGTCACAAAGAAGACAAATAGGTGATTCCCTTTATATGAGCTTCATATAACTATAGTCATATGACTGCCTAACTTGAGGAGTCAAATTCACAGAGACAGAAAGTAGATGGGTGATTACCAGGGACCGGGCGAGTGGGGAATGGAGAGTTAATGTTTGATGAGTACACAATTTCAGTTTTGCATGATGAATAGAGCTCTGTGGGTGGTGGTGGTGAGAACACAATATGAATGTATTTAATGCCTCTGAGTGTACACTTAAAAATGGTTAGTTCCGTGTTATATGTATTTAAAAAACACAAAATGATGAAACCTATGATTACATCTCTCACTATTACAGCTTAAAATCTATCTCATTCTCCAACATTTGTACATTCAAATCTTTCTTTTTCTCCCTTCTCATCACAAGTCTAATCAATTATCTCTGTTCCAGTCACGCTAATTTTATTCAATTTTCAAGGCATATTATGGCTTTTATTTCCTTTGATTTCTGTCCCACAGTTATTCTTTCTGTTTCAAACTCTTTTTTTTTAACCCACCCCACATTGATTTTTCTACTTTTCATCTTATCATTCGGTTTTTAGCATAAACATCAATTTTCCCTAGGAATTGTTAGCATCTTTTCATTCCTATTAAATAATTCTAAATAATTAAAAAAGCTATCCTGTTTCCCTCTAATCACTCTCTATTGTAATTGCTCGTCTCACTATGTAACATCACCACTAGACTCAACTCTTGCAAAATAATATCTTCCTAACAGTTCACTATTATATATTGATTTCCTAGCACAGCGTCTGATTTAATTATATTTGCTCAATATATCTGGCACAAAGGCTTCCATATACACATACTCCAGTTCACCAACGCAAACGTAATCTATGAAATTAAAGGTAGAAAACATTTGGCTATAAAGTATTGTAATGAACTTTTCAGGAGTATAGGAATTAAGATTAAAACCATCTGGAATCAGAGGCTAGCTCCATAGTACAAACACTGTACAATGTTCAACAACTTTCATGTTTCACCCATTTCTCTTTCATCAGCTCTAAGACGGCATAATTATACTGTTAACTTCACAAGGATATTTTAAAGATTACATAAAATAACTTAATCATTTAGAAAAACAATACTGTAGGCACACAAAAATGGTTATTATTGTAATTGTATATGAAGCAACAATATGAACATAAAAAAATGAACAGTTCTATCTTCCAATTTTTCTGGGGGTCAATATCAAATCTGATATAACCAATATTATAGTACTGTAAACAAGGTATAAATTACATTTTCTACAAGATTAAATCAAATGAGGAATTTGAGAAAATTGTTTGGAGGTGGCCAAGTTGACACATTTTGTAAAAGTAAACAAGACCTATCTCTGTAAATTTACCTCCAACAACAGCCAGAGAGACAAAAGCAGATCTAAACAACTGGGACTAAATGTGAAAGCTCCTGCACTGCAAAAGAAATTATCACTAAAAACAAAAAGATGCCCTACTGAATAAGAGAAAATATTTGTACCACATGTATTCAACAAAGGGCTAATATCCAAGATCTACAAATAACTCCTACAACTCAACTAAAAGGAAACAAATAACCCACACAAAAATGGACAAAAGAGCTAAATACACCTTTCTCTAAAAAAGACATACAGATGGCTAATGGGCATCTGGCAAACAGTGTTCATCATTGCTTAATATCAGGGATATGCAAATCAAAACCACAAGGAGATACTACCTCACACCTGTGAAAATCACCCATGTCAAAAAGACCAGATACAAGCATAGACTTGAGGCTACCGAGGGGGAAGAACATGGGAAGAGCAAAGTGTGGTTTGGAATTAAGACTAAACCACACTTTTCTCTTCCCATCTTCTTCCTCCTGGGTAGCCTCAAGTCTATAGTCAGATCTCGAGGGTTTGTTATTGGTTTGGTTTTCTCTAAACCCTTGTTTTGCTTCTCTATAGGCCACATATAGGTGACACCATTTGGTATTTGTCTTTCTCCTAACTTATTTTACTCAGCCTCATTGCACCTAGTTCCATCCATGTTGTCATACGTGGCCAGAGTTCATCTCTTTTTATAGTTGAGGGGTATCCCATGGCATATATACCACATCTTCCTAATGTCTTTAGGTACATAGGTTGTTTTCCCATAATATGGCTGTTTTAAATAGTATGCCATAAGCATAAGAGGCAGTACTTTTTACATTAGTATCTTTTTACATTCGTGTTTTTGCATTTTTAGGGTGGATATCTAGGAGTGGAATTGCCGGGTCATATAGTAGATATATTTTTAATATGTTTTTAAAGATTTATTTGTTTATGCATACAAGAGCTGGGGTATAGGCCAGAGATGTGGGGGGTGAGCAGATTCACCAAAGACAGAGTGGGGAGCAGAACAGGCAGACTGACTGAAATACACCACTGAGGGGAACAGTGGCCAAGTCAGGAGAGGTCTGCTGCACCATGTGGGTAGCTCGATCGCCAGGGATCAAATTTGTGCTGCAGAGGCTGCAGACAGCTTCTTAGGTTGCACCTTAACCCCTTGTGCCACGAGGGAGGCCCAAATGCTGAATTTCAAGTTTATTCATATGTGAATGACAATTGTGTGCATGGAGGTGGGGAAGAGGAGGAAAAGGGAAGAAAAAGTAGAGTAAATAAAATGACATTAAGTTTATCCTGGTACCAAACACTTAATAAAAGTGTTTATGCATACAAGAACTGGGGTACAGGCCAGAGGTATGGGGGAGTGAGACGATTCACCAGAGAGAGAGTGGGTAGCAGAACAGGCAGACTGACTGAAATACACTGCTGAGGGGAGCAGCGGGCAAGGCAGGAGAGGTCTGCTGCGCCATGTGGGTAGCTAACAACTAGAATGTGATTAACAAGAATGAAAATAGAAAAAGATCATTGAGGGTTAACATTTTGATGTTACACAAATGATGCTGGAGTTTGAACAAAGGCCAGGGAGAATGGGGAGGAGCTAAACTCTGCAACAAATGAATGCTCTTTAAAAGGAGCAAGATTTCTGCCTGTAAGGAAATTTGGGGCATGATGTGAAGAAGCTGAAGCTGCATGACAGATTTTAGTTTGGTCACCATGTAATGAGTCTTCAGAGGACAAGAGAAAGGTTGGAAATGGTAAAGTCAAGATACATCATGGGCTAAAAATATGATCAATGAAAAAAACTATAGTATTTAAGTGTATCACTGGAGAGAATTTATCTGTGACAAGGGTGATAGAGATTAATGGAACTGTGCAATCAATGAGTGTTAATGCTTCATCTGTATGAACATATGGTCAGATAATGTTGAAGAACAGATGTGATTAACAAGTCTGCAATGCCGGCTAATGGTAGCAAATAGAAGCATGAAGCACAGTGCTCTTATTTTCCCTGAAGGAATTTCTCCCCAGATGGCTTAGATAGGGTTTAAAAGTAGATTTAAAATGAAAACTTGTGCTGATATAAATTGCCTCGTATCTTTAAGTTATGTTTTAGATAATATCAACTATTGCCAACCTGTTCTAAGAAAAATATATATGGTTTCAAATATAATTTGGTTGAAGTTTTATTTCTATTTATTTTCCACTATTGCTACTTAGGAAACCAGTTAGAAAAACAAGATATTTAGCTATTACAATTTTTTAAAAGATTCATTTTATTTATGTATGTATACAAGAACTGGGATATAGGCCAAAGGTATGGGGTTGGGGGGGTCAGGGGAACAAGAGGATTCACCAGAGACAGAGTGGGGAACAGAACAGGCAGACTGACTGACATACACTGCTGAGGGTAGCAGCGGGCCAGACAGGAGAGGTCTGCTGCACCATATGGGTCAGTCTCCTGGCTGGGGATCAAACTTGTGGAGCAGTAGCTGTGCTAGCTATATAAAGCTGAAACTTTGATCCCTGTGCCACCAGGGAGGCCCCAACTAAAACACATCTTGCCACCATATATGCAAATCTACTAACGTGATCATGTACACATTGACAATTAACATTCATTTTTTTAGGGAGAAATATATTATGAAAATTATAAGCTATCATGATATAGTTAAGATGAATTTCAAATAGAATTCTTTAAAGTAGTATCTATTACATATCACATAGTATCTAAAACCATAGGAAAATTCAATTAGCAATCACTAAAATTTTAAATATATTATGCAAAATAAAGAAAACTTTATAAGAAACAGAAGATTCCCAAATAATATGTCACAATGTATTGCACAGTATAAATTCCATTTTTTCCTGTAAACATTGACTACTTATTGAAGATTCTGATTTTTACATAAGCAAAGAATGTATTCTTTTCTGGAAATATAAGCCAATAATAGAATGTATATTCAGTGTTGCAAATATCCCTTTCATCACCAAACTTAGAATACATATTTATTTGTTAAATAACTAATGTGTTCTTCTATTTGCCTGCATGCGCCTCTAGCTCAATTGCTACCATTACAATGAGACATCATAAAATGACTGAAAAATGCACTGTTTCATATACATCCATAAATGAAGTAATCAGATTCACATATATGCAAATTTAAATCAGAGTCATTCTAACTAATTTCTAAAGGGAAATTGATTAACTCCTTTTTTCACATTGTCATGTTTTCTTCTGTCTGTGCAAAATATGAATTAGTGTCATAAATCTAAAGGCAGCCAAAAATACTAGCCCACATATAACATCCTACTTATGCAAATAGTACATCTGCTGCTATTCGAGCTAGCCAAAGACTATTTCTAACTAGACTATACACCCACAACACTGTGAAGATTAAATCAATCAAAACCACATTCTACCAGAAATATTAACAAATCTCACAGTTACTGAAATGTTTTAATTACCCAGTACATCTGAAAGTCATTTCATATTCTGACTACCAATACCTAATTGTCCACAAAAAGGACTTGCCCTCTGCATATCTTTTAATAGAATTTTATGTTTCTGAAAGTGTCTTTTCTGTCCTCTTTTTGTAAATATTTCATAATCTGACTATGAAATGTGAACATTAAAACAAGAACAGAAAAATATGACTTTTTTCTTTTATTGATGTATTTTATAGAATCAAGTCAACCTTTATGTGTTGAAGAGAATCTTAGTTATGAAGACACAATGTTTGACTCCACCTACACAGAACATGGCAGAAAAATTATAAGGAAAAAAAAAAAAACACTGAAGTGCTTCTAGAAAAATCCAGACACTTTGAACCAGATCTACTACTTCAGGACATCCCCAGGGAGTTCAAAAACTAAGTTTGGTGGCCTCTGGGGGAAAAATTAAAGGAGGAGTTGAGGGGTGCATACCTGGGCTGGGAATTCACATCCAATGTAAAGCCTAGGGAAACCCAGAACATTGCAAAATTCCTTTGAGGAATTTTCCTGACCTGGGTCAGTGCAAGCTTGGCAGATCCATGACCCATGAAATTGGGCAAACTGCAATTGCGGTTGCATGGCTGCTGAAAGCTCTCTCCTCTCCACCATTCCAGAAGAAATCAAAGAAAAGTCATGTGGAGCCAGTCCAAATGACACTATAAAAAGCTCTACATCAGAAAGATGGACATCAGTGAACTCACATATCCCCCTGGAAGCTAAACCCAAGGCTCACATACAGTCCAAGCTTGCAGAGGAGGTAGCAGAGGCAAGGGAAGAGCAGCAAAGGCCTTTGTGGCCTTTGTGCCCTCTCCACACACATTGTATAGAGATGGATAGACCCAGTGTGGACAAATATCAGAGAGCAGACACCGGTTCATAAACAATTTAAAACAAAGGATTTCAAATAAAGCTCCTATGATAACCAGTAACCAAAAATCCAGAATAGACATCCGCAAAAGAATAAGCAAAGAAATTGATACAAATACTAAGCAAATTCATCCAGAAAGAGTAGAGAGAAACAGAACAGGCAGACTGATGAAATACACTCCTGAGGGGAGCAGCGGGCGAGACAGGAGAGGTCTGCTGAGCCATGTGGGACTCTCGCTGGTGGCCGGGATCAAACTGGCGCTGCAAAGGCTGTGGACAGCTTCACAGCACAGCTCAACTGCCTGCACCACCAGGGGAGGCCCACGAGAGACTTTTTAGTAAATAGTACTGGAAACATAAATAGCCACATGTAAAAAAATAAAGCAAGCCCCGTATTTAACACCATACACAAAAATTTAAATGGATTAAAGATTTTGATATAAAAAATGAAACCATAAAGCACTTGAAAGAAACTATAGGAGATACTCTACAGGACATCTACCACAAGTTTCATTAGATTATAAAAGATGTCATATTGAATAATGTTATGCTTCCAATGTACATGTTTAAGAAGAATTCCTTAAGGGTTTATATTCATGTGTTTGATGTTGAACTTTTCTAGGCATTTTAGCCAGTCTTCTTTCAAAATCCAAACCTGAATCAATGACTACAAATTATTATTTTATGTGACATGTGCCTGTTCTGGACAATTACGTTAAAAAGACAAGGTTAGTGAGGTTAAAAAAAAAATGATGTCAGGGCCACCCCGGTGGCACAGCGGTTGAACGCTGGGTTGCGAAGCTGCCCACAGTCTCTGCAGCACGGGTTCGATCCTGGCCGGCGGGCGAGATATCCACATGGCGCAGCAGACCTCTCCTGTCTCGCCTGTTGCTCCTCTCAGCAGTGTACTTTGTCAGTTTGCCTGTTCTCCTCTCCGCTCTGGCCCTGGTGAATTCTCTCACCCTCCCGCGCTTCTGACTACCCAGTGCTTGTATAAATAAATAATCTTTAATTAAAAAAAAAATGATGTCAAGCAGCATATACTCTCTTGCCTGCTTTCAAAATATATCAGAAACACATAGCAGATGACTTACCAAGTGTGTTCCCTACAGAGTCTCTAGAAATCTTAAAAGAAAACTTGGAGTGAACTTGATAATTCTCTGACCATGACTATATAATTCTCTCGCTTCACAACCCCACAGATACTTTCTAAAAAGCTCACTTTTAATTTTAATTTATCACTGATTTGCATATCACTAATAAACTTTTTTCTAAGTTTAGAAAATATTTTCTAAAGATTGGTCCATTCATATTTCCTTTACAGTGAAATAAATGCCTAATTGTGTCTGACTTATGGGTTGTTTATTTCTTCCATTTATATGCTGAACTACTTGTTCTGGTTATCTAACCCTTTACTTCTAAATGTTGTAGTAGTAAAATGTATAGTTTTATAATAACTATAATGCTCTCTTTTGGATTAAGAAATATTTTCAGGCAATTCTCAGAGTTTTAAAAACTATTTTCAGCATAAGTATGTAAGTAGTTTTCCTTCCTTTAATAGAGAAATCATTATTGCAATATATGGTTTTCTCATTATTGAAAAAACTGTATATGTATCTGTTTATATATTCAATTTTCTTCATTATGGAACTCACAAATATAACATATGGAGTCTTGATAAGTAGAGGAAATTTTCTCTTTTTTTAGGTTTTTCTTGTGCTTTTCATAGCTATTTAATCATTTGGATAAGATCATTGTTCAGTTGCTTAACTGAGTAACATTTAATCTAATATGAAGCCTTTATACTCAAGCTTGAGTTAATAAAATGTCTGATCACATTTTCTGAGAATAAAGTAGCTTGTCTGTGGGGGTATCTGTCACCTTACAAAGCAAAATTTCTGTTATATCAACATCAGGTGGATAGTCATTCTACTTATAGCAGGTGTTTCAGGGCCTCTTCTTAATAAAACTCCCTCAAAACATTAAAGAACTATGCCTGAATGCCAGGAAGTATTCATACTACATTAATCTTTTTAAATTTTCCAAAGCAAGGAAGAGTTAGTACTTAAATAAAATATATGATTTATCTATTCTAAAAAGCAGATACTTCATTAGAGAGCTACTAAAAGCTGTATTTTTTAAAAGCTATATTTTTGATAATAAAAATCATGCTGATACAATTAACACTACCAACTAGGTAAATGAAAGTCTGCAATTGTATAGAATTTCCATTTGAGCAAATCTTCTATTTTTTTAACATTTTACTGGATTAGAAAAAGAATCCATAATACAGTAAATGAGTTCATTTAAAATGAAGACTCAATTCATAAAACAAATGAAACTAATATATGACTATGAAAAGCAGAATATACAGAGAAGTATGTAAGACATTATAAAGAATGTTAACTTTAGAGAAGGAAATACAGAGGAATAGGCATAGTTTTAAAGATTAAAAAACATAGTCATCTACAAATTTAGTTACATGTTTAATCAGTACAAAAATGAAGTATTATACTTTTATTTTGAATTTTAACTCGTACCCAAGTTTTTTGCCATGTTTGGCAATCATGAGAGAACATCTCAAAAGAAAGAAGTGAAAATTTAATATACCTATACATACATATATGTGTCCCTAAAATTTGTGACACATTACAATGGGTTGGGACCACGTCAGGCCCTCTCTGGGTATCCCTAAATAAGTTTCTCAAAAGTCATTCTTTTGGGTATTCAAGATCTCCTGGACATTATGCTTGTTATTTATTTATAAAGCAATTTTATAAATCACATCTCATGTTGCTATGAACTATCAGCCCACGGTTTTATTGTTTAACATATCTATGTGTAGCAATAATTTCAAATATTATTAATTTGGGGGTTTTGAAAGAAATCTTTGCTTTTACACTAAAGACTGACAGTTGCCTTCCACCTCTCATCCTCCCAAATTCATTCATTCTTGCCCCATAGCAAAAAAAAAAAAAAAGTAGTCATTTCAGGGGTCTCCTGATGTCAAGCAGAGTCCATGTTTTGTAGCCAAGTGGGTAGCTTCTGGATAATGGGATGTGAATGGGGGTGATATGTGCAAATTTTGCAGCATGGCTTTATAAAAAAAAAATAAAAAATAACAGGAACTTATTCCCCACTATTTCTTTTCTTTCTTTTTTAAAAAAAAATATTTATTTATTTATACAAGCACTGGGTACAGTCAGAAGCGCGGGAGGGTGAGAGAATTCACCAGAGCCAGAGCGGGGAACACAATAGGCAGACTGACGAAGTACACTGCTGAGGGGCGCAGTGGGTGGCAAGAGAGGTCTGCGCGCAATGTGGGACCCTCGCCCAGTGGCCAGGGATCGAACTGGCTCTGCTGAGGCTGCGGGCAGCTTCGCAACCCAGCGCTCAACGACTGTGCCACCAGGGAGGCCCCATAGCTGTAATTTTGAATGGAATAGAGCCTAAAAGAGATGGGAGGCCATAGACATAGCAGGCTAGACACTGACACTTGTTTCATTGTGGCAAAGTACTGGTGAATGTTCATCAACCAGCGTTACACATTTTAATATCTCAAAATTTGAAAAGTCTCTAGTATTTGGTAGATTTTTCACAATAGTTTTCAGCTAGGAGGGTGTCATGTGCCTTTGCCACATTTACACCAAATTTCTTTACAACATTCAGCTCTCCTAGTCTCAGATTTGAAGCAGCTGACTTATAACAAAAGTGGGTAGTGGGACTTGGAGGGGTGTCTATGGAATAAACGTACTCACTGTGGGCGTAGTGGGGACTTCACCCTACACTTAGATAGTTGGGAAACCAAGGAGTGGTCTGGGCAGAAGTCAAGAGTTATCACTATCAACTTCATTACTTTTTATTCACTCTCATAGTATTTTAGATCATCTTTCAACTCATGAGAGTAGCAGGTTAGGGAAAACAGATTAAAGTGATAGAAATAACCATGAATGAGTGTCCAATTCTATGGACCTGTCCAAACAGGGTGGGTCTGTTTACTTTGGAACTGTTTGTTGAAAGAGAAACTAGGGGCCTCCCTGGTGGCACAAGGGGTTAAGAAGCAGCACTGCAGCTTGAGTTTGATCCCCCACCAGGGAGCTACCCACATCGCACAGCAGACCTCTCCTGATGCGCCTGCTGCCCGCCCTCTGCAGTGTATTTCAGTCACTCTGCCTGTTCTGTTCCCCACTCTGTCTCCAGTGAATGCTCTCACCCCCACACCTCTGGCCTGTACCCCAGTTCTTATATGCATAAAATAAATACATCTTAAAAAAAAGAGAAACTACTCAGTTTTGTCCTCTAGTTTTTTAAAAGTCCCTACTAGGATAATTAAACTATAACCCCGCTAATGCATCCCCTAAAAGGGGTTTAAACACTACTCAAACTTAACAAGGCAATGAAATTTTCTTAACACTTTTAAAAATTTCTTTAAAATGCCAAGAATGCTCACAACTAAGTCGCAAACAAATGATAATAATCGCTGCATCTAACAATTTTATTTTTACTAGAAAAAAATCCAATCACTGAATGAACTTATAAAGAAGTGATTAACCAGATATGTTGTAAGTTTTAGGACATGATGATGATATTTCTATTGTGAATACCAATTTTAATAGGCTTATTTGTCTTGTTATTTTATACAAGATTGGCTTTTTTATGATGAATGTGAGACTCTTTTGGTCCCAGATTTAATTAGTGTATTCTGATCTATTCTACTTGTTGTCAAAAATCATAGACTAATAGCACCAAAAATAAGTTGTAAAAGACTCTAGTTTATTACTTTGACAGGAATGAAACTATACTTCAGTCAGTGTATACAGTTACCAGGAATTTAATAGGATCCCCTTAGAAATACTGTATATACATTATTTGATCAATTTCATTTGGGGAAAGTAACTCAAGTACTTACAAATGTATTGCTTCCTAGTTTGCTGTAACAAAAAAAAAAAAAGATGTAATGATTCAGGAATTAGAAACTGTAATGCAAAGAAGAAGACTGATATTATGATACTATTACAGGTCGCAATGAATATGATCTTGCAGAATAATTTTATTAACAGTGTGGCAACATTTGTAACAGATACGAGATGTCTTTTACAAAGATGAATCTACCGATGTTTAAAAAAGTCAAGGTTGATATTTTACATCTACACCTGCAATAATCAAAATGACTTTACTAGTGTGGTTATGGCATTAAATATCGACCATTAAGAAATGTCCATTTTTTGGTAAAAAATTTCTTTAAAAATGGTTCCATGAAAAGATATACTACATAGTCCATTTAATTTTTCTTCTCCTGGCTTTGCACTTTAATTGGGAAATATTATTATGTGCATATAAAAGTCTTAGTCAATAAAAATATAATTATCATCTAAACAGAACCATCAAAACAGTAAATGCTATTAATTCTAGGATACTGATTTAATAAATAACTTTTTAACTTTGTGGGAGAAAATGATTTTGAATGACACCTAGTTGTTGCTTCATTCAGAAATATATGGTACTTCTGTGTGTTTTTGTATAAGTAATTTGAAATCTGAAATAGGGTGTTATATAGTAGAAATTAAATCTGATAAAGCTGGTTGATTTTATAATGAGGACTGAATTTGCAAATTAAAGAGCAAACATCTCCTGTAAGTTAAGTAAGCAAAAGATACCAGATATTATTTTGATTAAAATAAGTGTAAGAAAAATGAGAAAATAAAATTAACAACCCCAAACATTTCACTGACAAAGAGGTGCTCGAATTAACAGTATTGACACATTCACTCCTTTCGAGTGTATCAGCTTCATTAAAGTTTCCATAAGGGAGGGTGCAGCAAGGTTCTCTGATATGCTCTGGTAAAGTCTGGCATTCACCACAGAAACTGAGAGTGATTTGAATTATTGGAAGACAAACGTGTTTTCAAATCAGACTGTTTCCTTTCGCTTGTTTCAAAAAATTAAAAGATGTTCTAGTTCATTTGTTAGCTCACAGGCCATTGTATCAGTTAGGATCCAGTCAGCAGAAAAAAGCCCATACGGGGTAGTGTTCAATAAAAGGAATTTAATATGGGCTTTTCTTTGCAAATACTCAGAAAAGCTGAAAAACTAAAGGGAAAACCACATAGCATCATTAGTATCTCCCTAAGGCTGAAAGGACAAAGGGAGGAATGTGTCACCCAAGTAAAAGCTCCCTCTGACAGTCTGTGAGAAGCCACTTGTCAAGGGAATACAGAAATGGAATTCACAACACCTAGTGGAAAATGAATCTGAAAGTAAACAGGTAAACAGCCATCATAATTCACACCTTTGCTTCTCAGCAGCCATTTTCTTCTTCCTTTTTTAGCCATCATCTGAAACTTCATATTCCCACTGAACATGAAATCAGTATCCTTGGGCCTCACTGGTGGTGCAGGGCAGGGAGGGGGTAAAGTCTCAGCACTATGAAGCTGTCCACAGCCACCGCAGCATGAGTTCAAGCCCCGGCCAGGGAGCTACCCACATGGCACGGCAGACCTCTCCTGTCTCCCCACTGCTTCCCTCAGCAGTGCATTTCAGTCAATCCACCTGTTCTGTTCCCCACTCTACCTCTGGTGAATCCTCTCACCCCCCACACCTCTGGCCTGTACCCTGCTTCTTCCATGCATAAATAAATAAGTCTTTAAAAAAATCAGTATCCTCCATGTGCATAACTTGCTTCAAAGGCTCATTCATATACTGAGAGGAAGCCTCCCACCATTTCCCCCAGCCTAAGGAGGAAAGCCCTCTGACAGCTCCTCAAGGACACTGTACTTCTCAATTTACTTAAAAAGGCATTATTAAAGAAAAATAATAATTTAAATTAATATGGACACAAAGGGACTGTTTTGTACTATGCGTCATAGTTTCATGCACCCTAGTACTTAGAGATCACATTTTTTCTTGATGAACAACAACAATCAAAGTAAAGAATATATGATAAGCTGCAATCTATGTCAGTTTAGGGGTGACCTGGAGGCTCAGATACTGGGCAAGTATAACCCCAATGTTCCCCCAGGGCAGTTGTCACAAGCTTTCTGCATAGTCATACTGAAGTATATTTGGGGATACTACTAGTCACACATTATCTTCTAGAGAACTCAAAATGTTGAAATCCAGGAAAGAATTTTGAGCAATATTGGTGCAGACTT
This sequence comes from Talpa occidentalis, assembly GCF_014898055.3. NCBI lineage: Eukaryota > Metazoa > Chordata > Mammalia > Eulipotyphla > Talpidae > Talpa > Talpa occidentalis. Next base: position 91,461,204 of record NW_023601322.1, on the reverse strand, counting down.
AGGGCAAAATGAATTTTCCTTTACTAGAGAGAAACATCCTGAAAAATGTGACTTACTATCACATAATGAGAGCGGTACTATTTGAAGAGGAAGAGTTAGCAAACTCTGAGAAATATTCCAGAAAGCTGGAGTAAATAAGCTCCACAGAGGGAGAGCATGCCCAGGAAGAAAGGAGTAAGCAAAAGAAGCTCAGAGATCTTCACACAGATCTCTGGGTGATGTATGAGCCTTTAGACTAGCAAATTTAAAATGGAAAACCAAAACCAAAGACTGTTCTTTAAAAAAATAAAGATTTTATTTTTATTTATGCAAGAGTTGGGGTACAGGACAGAAGTGTGGGAGGGTGAGAGGATTCACCAGAGACAGAGCAGGGAGCAGAACAGGCAGATGTACTGAAGTACACTACTGAGGGGAGCAGTGGGCGAGACAGGAGAGGTCTTCCGCGCCATGTGGGTATCTCCCTGGCCGGCCGGGAATCAAACCCGTGCTGCAGAGGCTGTGGACAGCTTCACGGCAAAGTGTTCACTGGCTGTGCCATCGGGGAGAGCCCCAAAGCCTATTCTGTGCATCTGAGTACCCTGGGATCTGCCCTGGAGCTTCCAGATTTCTCCAAAGATGCCAGCACTTCCTTGCTCCTATTTGTCTTAATGTTTATTAAAGCTGATTGTAAAACAACTGAGTTGTTTTAAATATCTGACCCTATGTGATTGGGGCAGCAGTACTGGTTGTATAACTCTTGATAGTCCGTTCAGAGGTTTTCACAGACCTGACAGGATCCTTAAATCAGTAATGCAAAATATACAACTTGAACAAACAAGTTTAAAACTATTAACATTCCCCATTTATCTTAAGCTGTCACAACCCCAGGAAATCTTGCAAGGAGAAAAATGAAAAATTCTCCTCACAGGCTTATAGTTCTTTGGGAAATTGTCCAAGTCTACACGTAGAAGTGTCCAAAATATAAAATTTGGCAGGAGGTCACCTGAAGAGAAATACTACAGGATTGTTTCCAACAATTAAAGGAATTCTTCAGTTGAGGAATTCTTCAATTGGGGAATATGGAATGCTGAGATGGATGAAAAAAAATAAGACAAAAATACTTTGACGGTTAATGGTGAAATGTTAAAACAGTGAGAATAAAGTGAAAACCCTAAAACACTTTTGTTAATTGAGGGAGACATGTACACATTTTAAAAACAACTTATTAAAAAATATAAATGTCTTCTTATGTATTTTTATGATTACTCTAGCATTTTTTGAAAGGTTAAAAACCTTTCAGATTTTTCATACCCAAGTTGGTGTTTATATAAATTTTGGTATACTGATATTGTGGAAAATTCTATATGACTTACAAATGAAACTGATGCAGAAGGAACGATGAAACAAAATATGCTAAAAACATAACATAGCTGTAAATAAAAATACAGCATTTCCAATTTATGTTAAATATTTATTATGTATTTAAATAGATGCATCTAAATACAAAGATGTGAAAGCATATTTACATATTCCTTGAATTTTGGAGAACAAGGCTATAATAAAATTATAGTGGCATATTAAAATTATTACATCTACATGTGCTCTCTAGAAATACACATAAAAATGCTGAAGTAGGGCCTTCCTGGTGGCACTAGGGAGTAAGACACAACCTATGAAGCTGTCCGCAGCTTCTGCAGCACGAGTTCGATTCCCAGCCAGCCAGGTAGCAACCCACTTGGTGCAGCAGACCTCTCCTGTCTCACCCACTGCTCCCCTCAGCATTGTACTTTGGTCAGTCTGCCTGTTCTGCTCCCCACTCTGTCTCTGGTGAATCCTCTCACCCTCTGCACCTCTGGCCTGTGTCCCAGTTCTCGTATACATAAAGAAATGAATCTTTAAAAAAATGCTGAAGTATACATGCATTAATATATTTTTGTTATTCCTATGATTATAAAAACCATACAGGATATCTGCATGGTAGGTTTTTAAAATTTTTACTTTATTCTTAATAGATTTTCATGTTTTTTTTATTTTTTTAAATCCTGTATCACATTTTTCATGAAAATGTTTTTAATTTTTTTAAAAAGCTCTGCATTTAACATCTTTATACATGCATTTTTTTTCCGGAAAAATCCTTTATTATATCCTAAAGGAAATAACAAAGTGTGTAATTTCCAGTTCAAAACATTCCACTGTTTTGAACTGTTTTTAAATTTTTATGAAGAAAACAGATGACACCTCTTTCTGTTGGCTGGACTGTGTCCAATGGATCATAGTGCATCTTATGCCTGGGTTGGTTATGGCAGTTCTGTGACTTCTCATTTTCAGAGAGAAAAGCTTAACAACTTTGTTGCTGTTGTTTGTAGCTATGGAAAGGAAGCTTTTGTATGTAAAAGTACAAAGAGCTATGAAAAGGGGATAAGAGAAGTATGTAGAAGACAAGAAGTCTCCTGGGAGAAAAATGAGACAACTTATAACTAACCTTATTATGTTTAATTTTGGTAAAAAAATAGTGTGCTATCCTGATAGTTCTCAAAGAGGTCCACAATGACAGGCCTCCCTGGTGGCTCAAGGGGTTAAGAGGCAACCTATGAAGCTATCTGCCACCACTGCAGCACGAGTTCGATCCCCGGCCATGGAACTACCCACATGGTGCAACAGACCTTTCCTGTCTCGCCCACTGCTCCCCTCAGCAGTGTATTTCATTAGATCTGTCTGTTCTGCTCCCCGCTCTGTCTCTGGTGAACTGACTCACCCTTCACACCTCTGGCCTGTACCCCAGTTCTTGTATATATAAATAAAGGAGATCCTAACTGGGGATTGACATTCAGTGTCAGGAGGTGGAGCTTCCTGGGGAAAAGCTAGGAGGGTCATAGCTTGTGCAAGGAGGAGGAGGAAGAAGAAGAAGCCTTTCTGGGGACGTCCATAGTGGCACAAGGGGTTAAGATGCAGCACTAGGAAGCGATCTGCAGTCTCTGCAGCATAAGTTCAATCCCCAACCAAGGAACTGACCCACATGGCTCAGCAGACCTCTCTTGCCTCACTTGCTGCTCCCCTCAGCAGTGTATTTCAGTAGATCTGCCTGTTCTGCTCTCCACTCTGTCTCTAGTGAATCCTCTCACCCCCCATACCTCTGGTCTTTAATCCAGCTCTTGTATGCATAAATAAATAATTTTTTTTTCTTTTAGAAAAAAGAAGCCTTTCTGCATCTGGGTACTTTGTAAGAAAGAACTTGTTTTGAAAGTTATAACATAATAATTTGCTGTTTTGAATTACTGGTTATGTTGGGAATTCAAAACTGGGAGCCTGGTATAAGCATTTCTGGATAATCAAAGTGATGGCCTCAGAAGTGAAAAAAGTCATAACGTTAGAATGACAGGAAAAACAAACAAAACAAAACTGTGGACTAATCAGAGTCCCCTCATCACTGTGAATGAGCTTTCAAAGAGGGTCCCCCCCCAAGAATGGTAAGAATATCCAATTATCTTGGCAAATGTAGGCCAGCAAAAACCTGAAGGGAACTTTTCTACTGCTAGTGTGGTATTTTTACTCATATGATGACCACATAATGAGTCTAGTTCTTCCCTTCTATAATTTTTATTTGTGTAAAAATGTCCAAAAATATTTCAAATAATGGTGATTTTGATAGTGAGCCATCCTATCTACCCCTGAATGTTTTACTATTATTTTATTGATTCACCAATTGCGTATTAAGTAACTTTAACATTATGATGCTCATTTTGTTACATGCACAGCACAAATACAGAGTAATAAAAAGGCTGATCTTTATCAACTATCTTTCAGTACATTTATTTCAAATTAAAATAACTACATATATTGTGAATATATATACCCCAATATGAAAAATCCCAAGATTATATATATTCTACATATGTATATATTTTTATAATACCCAATATATTCTGAACTTAAAAATAGATGTATGAATGATTTACTTATTATTTTTCTATAAAACTCAAGTTGAATTGCTGATATTACTTTAGTTTTTCTTTATATTTTATTTGTTTTTTAACTTGACTGACTACATTAAAGTAATTGAGATATAGCATTTTATATATGTGAAAATCATAAAGGGATCTTTAACTATTATGTTGGCAAAATATACACATTTAACATCCTTAAATTTGAATTAAAATTTATTATAAAAGCCATTTTGGGGCTCCCCTGGTGGCGCAGCAGTTGAGTGCTGGGCTGCGAAGCTGCCCGCAGCCTCTGCAGTGCCAGTTCCATCCCTGGCCACCTGCGAGGATCCCACATGGCGCGCAGACCTCTCCTGCACCCGCTGCTCCCCTCAGCAGTGTACTTCATCAGTCTGTCTGTTCTGTTCCCTGCTCTGGCTCTGGTGAATTCTCTCACCCTCCCGCAATTCTGACTGTACCCCAGTTCTTGTACAAATAAAATTTTAAAAAAGCCATTTTATCATGTAAAACTTGTTTTTCTGTCTTCTCTTAAAGCATGTTTTCCTTTCATTCATCAAGAACTATGAGATTCTAACAATATTTAGTGCATAAATAGTGATAGACTGCTGATACCATATAGTGAAATCTCTCTCAAATTTCAAAAGAAACTCCAATGCTTTGCCACAAAAATGGGAAGGAGGAACGAAACTGCTTTATTTTGCTTACATAAAGTTGACCTCATCTTTCAGTTTTGTTTCTATAACAATTTCTTCTTCTAAGATTATGGTTTAGAAAGTCTCAATTCTGAACAATTGCTGCCAACCTCTGTTTTCAGCAACATTTAGGGCCTGTAGTCTTACGGAGGAAAACCATAGTTTTTTGCTAGTTTTCATTTAATAAGTCTCCTTAATTTTGACATCCTAAAGAACCACTGCAAAGATAAATAATTAACTCAAAGATCATAAAATAGAGCCACCAACATCGAAGCACATGTGCCTGTGTGTGGCATACTGATGGGGCATTTTGTCATCCTTATCGCCTTTAATCTTTACGTGCAATGAGTGAGTATTTTATTCTCATGTTTTAAAGGAGGGAAGAGAAATCTGGGATTAAACAAATTACCTCAACTCACACAATTTTTGTCCCTTAGATTTGAAATACAGCCTTTAAAAAAAAATTGTTATTGCTGCAGACTTTTGGTAATTCAAACTATTTACACTTTGTCCCGTTCACTAGAGACACAGCAGTGTGTAAGAGTGTATGCACATTTATGACAACTCCTGGGAAGATATTACTAAGGGACTCCTAGAGATTCCATGCCTACAGATGATTAATTTTGTTTGTGAGTGATTTACCTTCGTATAGTCTTCTAGTTACCAGCAGCATGCCCTTAATTTGGAGAAAGCTATTCTTTCAAGAAAAAAGTATTTCTGGTGTCAATAAACAACATGCAACATAGTTTTCCTGAGTATTCATTTCATGCAACTTTTAATTTAGAAATGAAAACTCATGTTCCCAAAGGAAATGGCTCTGTTTCTGCACAAAGTATTACGTTTTTGTGATTTACTGAGATATTAACATGGAAATGGTGATGTTAAACAATACTTTTGATAGCTCTAAAAGTGTAGTGGGAGTCATGATTTCATAAGAAGAAAATTAGTTATGTAGGTAACATTATTGTATAATTTCCCACAGGATCTCTACGTTGAGATAGGTTTTATTATATCCTAAAACAAGTTGCCTACATTCACTCTAGATATAAAGTAATGCTGAATACAACAATATCATAAGGCAGCTCACAGTGTGAGCAAAGACATCTGTTAATGGTACCATGAATAGTTATGAACTGAGGTGCTCAAATGGCTTTGCTGCAAAGCACTGCCTCCTAATTTATTTTTATAGCAAATGGAAGCCTCATTTTTCATGGTTGGGTAGTTTGCATTCAAATGTACCAATAACTTCAAATGCAATCACTTCTACACAGCATGTTTTATTCTAGAACATAAGATGGAATTGCTAATGGTGTGTTGATGGGAAGACATCTTATCCATCAGCAGTTTTGTTTCATTCTTCATTTTTCTGTATTTAAACTAATTTTTAAGTGAAATGTATTTGTTTACTGTAATATATCAAAATACTAGTTTTATATGGAGATTTGGTATAATCCCAAATTGTACAAATCTGAAATTAAGTGAAATGTTTGTCTTTTTGAATCTTGGAGTTGTTTAATATATATTCTATTACTTTAACTGAAACTTAGCTTTGAAATATTTTCTACTTAGGAACATCTATCTACTAAATATGGAAGTGAATTGTGTACTGCTCCCCAATTTAAATGTTTAACTCCCACCCCCAAAGTGACTGTATTTGAAGACAGGATCCACAAGGAGGTAATTAAAGAAAACTGAGGCTGTAAGGATGGGGCCCTGATTCAACAGGATTAGTGTCCTTATAAGAAGAGATACAAGAGAATTGCCCTCCCACCACCCCCCGACAGAAGGTAGTCATGAGCGCACAGGGCAAAAAGGCAAAAGAAGAGATCTGGGAAAGAAGCCTACCTTGCCAGTACCTTGTTATCAGACCTTTAGTCTCCAGAATTGTGAAAAATACTTTTTGTTATTTAAGAAACCAAGTTTGTTATGTCACTGGTTAAGTCCGGGTTATGGCAACTTGAGCAGAATAATTCACTATACAATGGCCATACCTAATCAGTGCTAATTATGGTCTACTGAGAAACTATTAAAACAACCGCTGTCCCTTCTTAGTATGTTGTTGCTCAGGCTATGGCCAGTTCATTTCCACATATTAACATCACAAAATTTTGGATCTTTGAGTTTGAATAAATAAAAATTTAAGTGCACTTAACATTTTAAGAAAAAATGTACTACTTTGAAATATTAAAAAATCAGTTCTTTTGTGGTAATCTTTGATTGGTTTGAATATTTTTACATATAATTACTATTTAACTCTATGCTTTTATTTTTCTAAAACATAACGGAATTTTTAAGTATAGGGATTTGTTATAATATGAAAACTATTCATATATATAAATTCAAACTCATAATAAATCTAAATAGCATATGAGTGTTGCATATTAGTTTTATTGCTATATAATACATATATATAAAATTAGTATCATAATATTTTAAGGACAGTCAAATTTTCAAAAATTACAGAAGTAAAAGAAATCAATCAATATAGTAGTAATTAGTAGAAGTTTACTCTGCAGTTGCAAACTGGGAACACTCAAATCAAAACATGGATAAGGCTCTGGGGTATATAATATTAAAAAGCACTTTATATAGTGAGGAGGCAATAACTGCTTTTCTTCATTGTAATTGGTTACAACAGTAAACCTTTCTCAAAGGACAGGGGGTTGCTTAGTGGTTACTTCATAGGTTTTTTGGAAACAATTTAACTTTTGCTCATAATTTCAAGAGTGAAAAATCAAGAACTGACCCAAAACAACTTAATCTTGCAGAAATAAGCCAAATTAAGATTTACTTGATAACAAAACTGATTTTGTGTGCTCAGGGAATTCAGGACTGGTTTCCATTTGTTAATTGTAACAGCCCAATGACATTGAAATTTTGAAAGACAATACTATAAGTCTACCATGACTTTTTTTATGTAGAAATTGATCTGACTCTTAATTATCATCTTTAATTTAATGCATGGATATAGAGATGTGAAGCACTAATATTGAAAGATATAAAATCAAGGAAATTTAGAACATTTGCCTCTTTAAATTGAATTGGGGGGGGGGACTACCTGGTGACCTAGGGGTTAAGTCTCAGCACTATCACTGCTGTGGTCTGAGTTCCATTCCTGGCCAGGGAGCTAACCCACATATGACACAGCAGATGTCTCCTGTCTTGCCCACTGCTCCTCTTAGCCATATATTTCAGTAACTCCACCTGTTCTGTTCCCCACTCTGTCTCTGGTGAATATTGCCAATGCCCCCTCCCCCCACCTCTGGCCTACACCCTGTTCTGGTATGCAAAAACAAAAAAACTTTAAAAAAATGGAATTGTTTTTAAGTCTTATTATTTTTTATTTGACAGGCAATATAATTTACAGTTATCAGAACTTAAAGATATCTTCTGTTTTTATTTTCAGAGTAAAAATAGATTAAATAAAAAGTAAAGGAAGCTCATATATGATGAAGAATTACATTATATACAGATGTCGATTTAAGTTTCTAGATGAGAAACTGAAGAAATACTTTATATTGTTTCTGTTCTTAGTACTTTCTGAACTTTGTTCCTCTGTCCTCTTTTCTTCATCTTCCATCTTTACAACTCTTACATCTGACAACAATATCTGGTGTCAGTACTTGAAATGTACTTGAAATGTCAACTGCTCACCTTCTATCATGGTGTTTAAGGATTATGGTGTTTCTGTGTGATTAACATAGTCACCTTCTGGCCGAATGGCAGGGTGCTTGATTGCTTCTGAACTGACCTTAAGATCTAGTATAAGATTTCATACTCTGTCCAGAGGTTTTTATTTTTCATTTTAATGAAAACAGAATCACAGTACTGCTTTCCAAAGGCCAGTAAACATGGTATTAAATATGCCAACAAGAAATAAACTACAAGTATCTTAAGAATAGTACGATTTGGCATTTTGATTTATTCATGTTATGGCAAGTTTCTCCTAGCTGAGGACCAGTTATCAGTCTGTCATAAAATGTTGTATTGTAATCACAGCTTGTTAATAATATCATAAACCCATGCATTCTAATGCTGCAGTCAATTTAAAAAAAAAAAAACATTAATTCAAAACATAAAGCAAAACAATACCGTAAAACAGAGAACTTGATCTTGCACACTTAGATAGTAGCCTTAGGAATTCTAGAATACAAGAACATGTTTTTCAACTTTGTTTATTATCAAATGCCAATTCATTTTTATAGCACTTTAACTTTATATTTCATTTACAGGGAAAATTTTAGTGTTTTCTTCAGCCATAAAGAAATATAAAAAGAGGTACTTCATTGTGAGAAGTAGACACTTCTTCTAACTGATTTTCTTTCAAGAAATACATGTTCACAGGACTATTTTCAGTGTGTATTTTTAATTTTTAAAATTTCTAGAACAATATTGAAAGATGTCAGTGATTTTATGAATAACTGCTTCATTTGATATATAACTAATCAGTTTTATACTTGAAATATACAAAACCTTGTAAAAATAGATATGGTTTACAACAGTTTTTGGCTAGGTTGGAGATTCAGTAGTAAGTGTCTAACAAAATGCACAGCTTAGTATCAAATAATTTAAATTTTACTTTGATAGTTAATGAGTTTTCAGAATTTTAATTAAAGGTTTTCTAAATTAGAACAAGATTGGGCTTGGAAGGTATTCTACAATACACAAATAGATCATATAAATTAATTTTGATAAAGCAATCAACAGGAATTTTTCAGAGATCTGAAAAACAACTGTTGCACTTTGTCAAAGTAAATGTCAATTTATATTTAGACTGCCTTTTGTCAACACTGGCATAACAATAACTTCAAACCAGATAGCTCTAAAGATGGAAACATGATGTTGTTGTAAGACTAGATGAGTGACAATCTAATAGATGTTTGACACTTAACTTTCTACCCTCATCCCTTTCATGAGTGTTCCTATTCTGAGACTGCTTTGTTCTTCTAGTCAGCATAAAATGAGACAGTTAGACCATCATTCCATGCTGGGTCCAACAGAAAACAGAGTCTGATTGGCTGGCTAAGATGCTTCTGTGTAGCATAGCACTATAAATGGGTTTCCACCAAGGAGATGAAAGATACAGGACATTGATGGAAGAAATTAAACTACACACAAATAAATAGGGAAAAAATTCTATGTTCACGGGCTGGAAAATATTACTTGTTTAAATGATCATTATACCCATGTAACATATATACTTGATGTGACCAATATATCCAATGCAATCCTTATCAAAATTCCTATGACATTTTTCAAAGAAATAAAAAAAAACACTAAAATTAATTGGAATCACCAAAGACTGCTATAGTAAAGGATATCTCGAGCATGAAGAACAAAACTCAAGACATCACATTTTCTGACTTAAATTATGAAACTACGGTAATCAAAACATTATAGTATTGGCATAAGAACAAATTCATAGACCTAAGGAACAGAGTTACAATCCCAGAAATTAACTCATCCAACTATGATCAACTAATTTTTGACAAGTGCCAAGAAAGTGCAATAGGGAAAGACTCTCAAATAAATGATGTCTGAAAACTGCATACTCACAAAAAAAGAAAGAAATTGGCTTCACATATAAAAATCAGTTCAATTCAGGATGGATAAAATTATTGCATGTAAGACCTGCAACCGCAATATGCTAGAAGAAAACATGGGAGGAAAGCTGCTTGATAAGAACACTGGCCGCACCTCTTTTTGCATATGACACCAAAAGTGCCGGCAAGAAAACCAAAAGAACAAGTACAATTACATCAGACTAAAGATGCTTCTGCATAGCAAAGAAAACAGTAATAATTCAAAAAGACAACCTTTGGATAGGAGAAAGTGTGTGCAATCCAAATAGCTGTTAAGGTATCAGAGGTAAATATCCAAAATACACAAGGAATGCATACTACGCAACAGCAATCAAAGAGGCAAAAACTTAAATAACCCATTTGAAAATGGACAAAGAATCTGAATAGACGTTTCTCCAAAGAAGAAAAAAACATAAAGCCAACAGACAGAAGAGAAGGTAGAGGTAGATACTCAGTCTTATTACTGATTAGTGAAACACTAACCACAACCACAATGAGATAATAACTTCACAACTTCAGGATGGCTATTATCAAAATAAAAAAGATGCCTGATAGAATCAGTGAGTCTATTTACTACTCAAATCCTAATGATTGGTTTGTAGGGCGATGCATGTCATCTGAAATCTAGAACACATTTTCCTGCAGTCAGCACATTATGGTATTGGCCTGGGAGTCCTGTCAGATGCTGAGATTTAATTCACTTAGTTGTAATATAGTAATATATTATCTTAAAATACAGCATTTTAGCATTCAAAGAATATTTTTACTAAGTAACCATTAATCATGAGAGAATTCATGTGCTCTTTGGGTATGCCAACTAATTTGTCTTTGGAAACATTTTCTGTATTAATAAAATATTAAGTAATGGATTTTATTTCTTTGCTAGTTAAAATGTTAAGAAACAAGGTCATTGTAATTTTGTAGGAGGATTAAATGAAGAAAAAAGACTCAAATTTCAAATAACTTTTCTAAAATAACAGAAAAAAGACAAATCAGAATTTGAAACGCCATGTGTGACTTTAAAATACACCCATACAACCTTCAACGTACGTAGAAGCAGCAAAACATTTAAGCTTGGTAACAGTTCCCCTTTTAAATAATAATTATTAAAAATATTCATTAAAAACATGAACCTTATATTGCTTAAATCATTTCAAAGTCAAATTACAAATTATTGTTTTAGAAGTCCAATCTAAGATTAGATACAAAAAATATTAGGTCATGTGAAAAAATGCTATACTTTGTTTACAAACCTCCAAAAATCAAAACGAAGTATAAATTAGTACCACTAACTCTCTTTATTAAAAAAAAAAAAAAACTGTTATCTGAATTAATTGCTAAATGGAAACATTTAGTTATCTTTCATAAGCAAATTTCAGGAAAAGTTGATTCTCCCAAAGGTAAGTTTTATGTGGTTGTAACATTAAACACCTTCTGCTTGTTTAGCAGTACTGATAACCAGGGCTTCTGTAAATAATGTGTGCATTTAAACAAGTCTCCTTGTTTTCTCCAGGATTGTAAATAATTGATTAATAGTTCATAAACGTGTTCCTAAAAGCCAACCCTGCCTTACTTAACAATAACCTGTCAGAGATAATGATGCTGAAATAGGATGAAGAAAGAGGGGATTTAGCAATGTGTGATATGCCAGCAAATAAGCACATCATCTGCATAATCACTTTGCTTTTAATACTGTTATGAACCACTAGCATTTTGAGACCATAGCAAAAGACATTAGGTTTGTGATTTGCTACTATTTTGACCAACGGTACGTAGATACTTTTACGAGTTTACTTTCGATAAGTTAAGGGAAAATTGATTCTCATTTAAAAAGCATCAAAGATGATTATATAATGTAGTCCACCATTTTCTGTTCACTCTTAAATGTCATATATTGATATGAATCATTTGGTTGATTTCATTTGTGAGGAGTTTCGTGATATTTCTAAAGATTCTAAAGAAATCTAGAGAGCAACTAATAATCAAAACTAACAACCTAGTGGAGACTTTTGCTGTTCTTGCCAACACCCTGAATTTCGATGCACAGAGTAAATCTTGTGCTTGACTAGAAATATAGAGTGTGGGCCTCCCCAGTGGCGCAGCGGTTGAGCACTGGGTTGCGAAGCTGCCCGCGGCCTCTGTGGCACCGGTTCGATCCCCGGCTGCTCCCCGGCCACCTCTCCTGCCGCCCGCTGCTCCCCTCAGCAGTGTACTTCGGTCCTTCTGCCTGCTCTGCTCCCCACTCTGGCTCTGGTGAATTCTCTCACCCTCCCGCGCTTCTGATTGTACCCAGTGCTTGTATAAATAAATAAATCAATCTTTGGGAAAAAAATATTTATTAAAAAAAGAAAAGAAAGAAACAGAGAGTGACCCATCAAAAAGCTCCAAGGCACCAACCCCAGTTAGAGCTCACTTGAAGTGCCTTACAAATAGAGTGAGTTCTTAAGACATAATTCCCATCATTCCTTGTGTTTTCACAACCTGTCTAAGGCTGTTGAGTTTGATTTCAGGTATTTTGGCTCCAGAGTTACTGGTTATAGCCACTCCACAAATCTAAACAAAACCTGAATGTAAAGAGACTCAATCCCCTTATTTTTAAGGCTAATCATATGCTTTAAAATCCATATGGGAGCGAAACATAGCAAATATTTGATGGATGTGAATAGATGTCTAGGTAATAAACATAATTTAATAGACATATGTTACATGCAAAAGTTTTAGCAATACTAGGCATATTTTGTATATGCACATATATACAAATGTCTGCATGTACCTGGGTAGACAGATGATAAAGACACATTGAAAGATCTAGAGTCATCTATTCATCTAACAATTTCCTACTCATCCACATTTCTGTGTATTTATCTACATAACCTCTGAATGGTAATAAGGTGAGAGAGAAACAGGATAGCTCTGATAATGCAGGAACTGATCTCACACTAAGGTATCTTTTTCTCCAGCTGGAAATAACCTTACAGAGTATTAACTTCATGCAACAGGGTAAAGTGAGACAGACACAGGATAACTGTGAAAAACAACAAAATACCATCATTCCCTTTTCTCTGCTAACATGAGTGGCTATGATCACTTTATTAATTACAATTTTATCTAGATGCTAATTCACCCTCTACAGAGATATTACTTGTTAAGAAAATAGTCTCCAATTTCCAACACTATCTGATCTACAGAAATCTTCTGCTTCCTTAGCTTATCTTGAAATTACCAAAGTTCCAAACCTGCAATGGGTTGTTTTTCACACCCTCTTACCGAGCCTAATGGTGAGGATGCTTTTTTTTCTAATGGTGAGGATGCTTTTTTACTACAATGAGTCACCCTCAAATAAGTCAGAAAGAAAAAAAAAATACCGGATGGTCTCACTCATAGCAGGAATTTAGAAAACATAAATAAGAGACCAGGAAAAAGACTAATCAATGCAAAGTAATAATCAAAATCAACAAGCAACTATAAACCAGAGACACACTGGGGGGCGGGATTAGGGAGGGGTAGGAAGAGGAAGAACTAGAGTCAAAATAAGGGGGAAGATTCAATTGTATGGGGAATATAACCAAAATGAAATGCATACATTGTACAAAGATGAAAAATGATGTAAGAATTATATAAAATATTAAAAATATATGTAAAAAAATAAAAACAAACAAAACCAAAATAAGCCATCCCACTTCATTAATTATAGATGTCATCATGGTGATTCTAAGCTGAAGGTTTTAACAAGGCATATTTTTGCAAAAAAATTAAAAACAAACAGATAGATCTTATATAAAATAGGATAGACTGAGTCTTCACATCCATTGGCCTTGAAACTAATGTGCCTTCCTTGTATCTATCTATATTTCAATGTCTTAAATGATAAAAGAAGATATTCTGTAGGTCAGCATTTGCAGGACTGTGTATGTTTGTCACTGTACCATTCTTTCAAGTTCCATATGGACTAAAGGATACTGAGCCTTTCACATTCAAAGATGCCTCTTGTGAATGCTTGAGTGAGCAAAACATTGATATTTCATCATAAAGTTCCAATTTTCTGAACTCATTGACTTAGATTGATTCAAATGTGGCACATAGGTGACAGATAAAGTCCTATGATCATTCAGAGTAATCTAATAGTAATTGAGAATAATTGTGGGCAAGGTAGAACAGGTGCTTAGTTACCACTTTTTAGTAATGTGTGAGGAGATTATCTAAATAATAACATTCAGAAGACAAAGGGATGGATAATGCATTCAACAACCCCTTTGGAAAGACAGTATAACAATTTCCTAAATAATTAATTTGCATACAACAATCAGAATTCATATTTGAGTACTTATTATGAAGAAAACACTATTGCCATCTCTAATCTTTTAGATAGGACACTGCGAGGCACACCATTGCACTGGGCTATTCATACAAATTATGTGCATTTAACGAGAATACGGCTTTAGAGTTAAAGGTTGAACTTCATGAAGTTATTATTGAAGGAAGCCTTTGAACACAAGAGACTATTTTCATTGGGCCTCATTCAAGCCTGTGGAAAGTCATTAAAATGAGGCCAGAGAAAAGACTTTAGAATTTGTGATTCTAATATTTCCATTTCAATTACACTTCAATCAAATTGTGCTCCTCATTGTAAATTTATGATGTGTCTGACCAGTTCTAGAGAACTTATGTTTATAAGCAATATCAAAATACCAAGTTCATTCAGTACTTTGAATAATGATATCATCAATCAGTGAAAAAAAATTTAATCTAATTTTTAAAGGAAAACAGTGATGCTAAGAAAACAATTTTTCCTAACATTCTATGTTTACATTTCATTTTACTGTATCATGAGATCATGAAAGGTAAATAGTGATCAATATACATATTATTACTAGAGGAAAGGTAAAATTTTCTTACAATCTAAAATGCATTTATAGTATTTGCCTATATAATGGAATTCTAATTATTAAGTAATGAAAATTATACCAAGCACCACATTATGTACCTCCTAATTAAATCTGAAAAAATCTGCTGATGTTTTTAATTGAAAAATGTTAAGATTATTTTATTCTATATAACTAATCTGTAGAACCATTCACTTTATTTTTTTCTCATTTATACTGATATTCCATTCATGTAATGTATGTACATGATTTATGAAAACATATTTTCATCTTGTAAAGTTGTTTTATTTTTTAATGGGAGGGGCCAAAATTAGCTTTCTCCCTTTTCCAAAGCTAATCAATTTCCTTTGCAAAACACTGTGATCAGTGCAGACTCACCTAACTCACTGTGAAAATATCAGATAATTTGTTAAAAACATAATCTGCTTTATTTCATAACTGACCCACTTTCATTTCTGAATTATTCAAATTTCACCAAAAAAGTTGTTATGGCATGCATGCTGATATCAAATATGATTTATTGAATAAATAATAATTCAGAATAGACTGTTTCTATATCCCTTGTAAAATTCCTTTGGTTCATTCTGATTCAGTATAAACTATGAACACTAGATAAGAAAGTTATTCAAGCACCTTAATATTTAAATAATTAATCAAAAGATATTTGATAGAGAGAGACAAATGCATTTGTTAGTATTATAGCTCTTAAATGAGAACAAAATGGTAAGTTTGTTGCCACTGTCAAAGCAGGAGCATGCTGCTATCAAAAATCATGCTGTACAAACACCTTAAACACTTCCTTCCCGGTACTTTTATGAGAAAATCTCTGTCCTTCATATTATCTCTTCACATACAGGTGTATATTAAGAATAGTAAGAAGGCATGAATTCAGTTATTATACTTCCTTTCCTTTACTTTTTCAATATTTGATTGTAACTTAAACCAACATAACTTCAGATTTCTATGGTTTCCTCATTTTTCTTCTTAATGCAGCCCACACTGATGGTTTTACGTCATGTGATTTGTGAGAACTTAAGCAAATCCACCGAGTAAGCAGGCTCCATTTTTTTGAAATTGCTCCAAGATTTCTAGGCTTCTAAGCATAATTAAAGTTAATGAAGAAAAAAATTAATTGCTCTACTTTAAAGTGCTATTTAGGGGCTTACAAAACTTGAATAAGTCAATATATGAGATACTCAACTGCTTAACAATTTTGAATGATTAATTTAATGTGTAATTGCTCTAATTTCGTGATAAACAAATGATAAAATTGTCCTATCTTCCACTATCCAACACATACACATCCGGGAAGTAATGTCCCAGACACCATTTTCAAATAAGATACATTCAAAATTGCAACTGTGCCTTAAAAAAAAAAAAAAGATACATTCAGTGTGTGTTGTTTTGAAGTGGATTTTGATGAGACTGGTTATTGTGTGTAAGGACTAAAAGTCTCATCTCTCCCTCTGTTGACTGGGATTTTTCCACCACGATTGCAAGTGATATTCTATTGATTCTTTGGTATAAGTTTATCTATTTATCATCGAAAAGATGATTTAATCTATCTTTGCTCTGATAAGGAAAGGGCTAGGTCGTTGAATAAAAACCAGGCCACTGGCTGTACTACTTATTAGGTTATAGAATTGATCCATATTGATAATAAATTTGGCTCCTATTGGTGTGTTCATACTGTAGCATACAAGGTAGTTTAAAATACATAAATTTATTTCTCATATGAGAATTTATTTTCAATTTTATTTCTGTGACTACATATTTGAAACCTGAAGTTTTGAGAGCTTATCTGATTTCACCCAAAGAAAAGAATGGAACCCAAGAAAGTTCAAGTGACTCCTGATAACTGCATTCCCTTGGCTGTATCACACTTTCTTGATAATGTGGGCTTGAGTTGACAAATAAATGAAATATTGTATCTGGAAGTAATATACCAAATGCACTACTTTTTTCTAAGAAATCAGTTTCTGGAGAAACATTGCTTTTATTTTTTACTTTATATATGTACTAATTTAAAATTAATATGTATTTCTCATTAAAATCAAAACAGTATAGAGGTCTCCCTGGTGGCTCAGGGGTTAGGCCCAGCACTATCACCGCCACGACCTGAGTTTGATCCTCGGCCAGAGAGCTGACCCACATGGAGCAGCAGACCTCTCCAGTCTCACCCCCTGCTCCCCTCAGCAGTGTATTTCTGTAGATCCACCTGTGTTCTGCTCCACATTCTATCTCTGGTGAATCCTCTCATCCCCCACATCTCTGGCCTATATACCCTAGTTCTTTTATGCATAAATACATAAAAATAAATCTTCTAAAAATCAAGACAGTATAGGGCCTCCTATTAGCCACAATAGTAATAAAAATCATAAAACCTCCTATTCCCCTTCACTGTCTCACTTGCCAGAGAATCTACTGTTAATCTACATCATAACACACATCAGTGTTATCAGTTATATGACTAGTTATTGAAACATTAATAGCCCAGGACTTATTTATATTTATTTTAATTACATGTGAGATTTATGCTAAGCTATCAGTTCTGATAACTGAATGTTGTTCAGTAGTTTGAGGATACGTTGGTGAACTGTCAACTTGGAATGTGTGTTTGGTTGCAATTAACATTGATGTTTGTGAATTGTTAACAGATTGCCTTCCATTACGGGGGGTGGACCTCTTAAAAGCCATTGAAGGGCTGAATAGACAGAAGACCAGCTTCCTAGGAATAAAAGAGAATTCCAAGCAGATTGCTTCTGGAATTCACCAACTCTTCTGGGTCTCTACGTGCCAGCTTTTAGACTGGAAAGGCAGTGTTGACTCTCCAGGGTCGCCAGTGCAGTGGCCCACACTACAGATTTCAGACTGACTACAAGTCAGTCACATGCGCCAATTCCTTACAATAAACCTCCTTCTATATATTAGCACGTCCTGTTGGTCTGCATCTCTGAAGAATCCTAACTTCACTGCTAACTGCAACATTTCACAGACAGTAAACATGTCTGAACTGTAATTTTCTATCACCATTACTTATGTAATTTGTAATATAACTTTACATTTCTGAAAACCATTTACAAGTCTTTATGCTGCTTCAAAGGCTGAGTCTTACTCAAACATTTCCACATCACAAGTTGATTTTTTTTTTTTTTTAGTGAAGTTTTCTTTTTTCTTGGAAATAGAGGAAAAATGAACTAGAATGATTTATGGAGCATGTCACATGATTTTTAGAGATTGCAGTTTTCTTAAGATTGCTTTTTTATGAAAAGATCTCTCTTGCTTCCTCCTAAAGGTGCATTTTTCTGCAAGTTAAGGTTTCTACTTCTTTCTATTTCTAGAGATTTATTTTATCTTTTCCTACTTCTTCATGTATTTTCATTAAGAAGTCATTAGATCACCATAAATACTTTTTTAAAGAGTAAAAGCATAGGCCTCCCCGTAGCACAGCAGGTTAAGCGCAGCACTGTGAAGCTGTCCGCAGCCTCTGCAGTGTGGGTTTGATCCTGGCCAGCCGGTGAGAATCCCACATGGCTCAGCAGACCTCTCCTGTCATGCCCACTGCTCCCCTCAGCACTATATCTCTGTTGTCTGCCTGTTCTGCTCCCCACTCTGTCTCTGGTGAATCCTTTCATCCTCCCTTGCCTCTGACCTATACCCCAGTTCTTATATAAAAATAAACCTTTTTTTTTTTAAAAAAAAAAAAAAAGAGTAAAAGCAAAA
Source organism: Talpa occidentalis (assembly GCF_014898055.3). NCBI lineage: Eukaryota > Metazoa > Chordata > Mammalia > Eulipotyphla > Talpidae > Talpa > Talpa occidentalis. The sequence continues at coordinate 91,442,404 of NW_023601322.1, read as the reverse complement.
ATGTCACCCAATCCCATAAACCTATCAAAAATTTTGAATCCAGTCTTTGGAGATAGGTATAACTGAAAGGAGAGGAAAAAAACAGTTCCAGTATAAGAAAGGAAATAATATGTGGAAGGAAGGAAATGGATTCTAAAGTCTAACTGACCCGTCTTCATATCTCCCACCTGCATTATCTAACTTCTTTACATCTGGTTTCTTCATCTAAGTAAATGGGGACAGTTCCTACTCCCGGGATTTTTGTAATACCTAAATGAGATTATGCATGTAAAATATCTAAAAATAAATGTCTGATGTCTGCCATTATTACTCATTAAATCTTTCACAACTGTTCTATAATACAGACATGTATAGAAAGACATGTACCTAGACTAATTGTAAATCAAATTTTAAAATAGGGTTCAGGCCCTTTATACCTATGGCAATGACTGAGATGAAAGTGTTCATTGCTATTTTGGTATACTTTTGGTTTGGTCTGTCTTGTATTTTTTTTGTTTATTTTTTTCAGAGATTCCTGCTATGTTTTGTCTTAATTTCATTTGCATTGTCTTAAGTTTAGCTGAGATTTCTGTATGATAAGTTATCTGTGTGACCTATTAGACAGTCTTATCTCTGAATCATTTTGATGGACTGCACAGTTACTTTCCTCCTCTATGTTAGGTGATTTTAACATTAAATTAAGTGTTTTTAATATTCTGCCCATTTCATTGGTTTTCAACAGCATTATTATCATGTGTCTTGGTATGTGCCTGGTGTTGTTTTGTTTGGAATTATTTATGCCTTTGGGATCACAAGATCTGGTTCATTTCCCAGAGTCAAATGATATTCAGTATTTATTTCAATAATTTTTCTATGCCTTTTTCTTGCTCTTGTCCTACAGGGATCCTCATGGTATGGATATCATTTCTCTTTAAGTTGTTTCAAGGGGCTTTTACACTATTTTCATTTTTAAAATCTTTTTTCTTGACATTGCTCTACTGGTATGTTTTTCAACATTGTGCTTCAAAAATCATTGGTTCTCTACATGACTTTTGTTTGTCTGTTGTTGAGGCCTTCAACCGTATTTTTAAAATTAGCAATAGTATTTCTTAACTGTTATTTCTAGTTGTAGCTGCTTTATCTTTATTCTGTTGTGCTGGTATTAGCAAGGGGTAGTAGGTATCAAAGAGGACTTGTATTTATATATATATAAGGATATAAAATTATACTCATCACATGCATATATACATATGTGTGTGCAATTATACAAATACACAGTGCGTTGAAAATATGATAGCCTTTACCTTCAAATCTTTTGGGGTCCTTCACCCTACAGCAATAAAGGGATATTACCTTACTTACCTGTATCAAATTATCAAATTATACATTAACACAATATAAGATTGATATAATATTATATTATCTACAGCCTATACTCATATCTCACTAACTCTCCTAAAGTTGAATAGCTAAATTTGTGGTGAAAGTAACTTAAAATTGCATCTTGCTGGTTTAACCAAGTATCTAAGCCAGCATCTTTTCTTTCTACCAGTTTAAGCGTGTCAATGCCTCCTTGACCTTTACTTTAAAATATAAATGCTAAATCACAAACTGAATATCTGAATAAATATGTCCACTTTCCTTACAGGGACTACAACATTACTCTATATGGCTACTTTGAAAGTTGCATAAAATTATACTTGTATATCAGCAACTCTATTCAATGGATTAGCACAGTCAACTACTGTGACCTGTATTGTCTACTCATGTCATATTGTGTTTGCCTAATGAAAATATCAATAATATCGAAGCATAGGTCAAAATGTATTTGTCCCAGGTTTTCTCTCAGAAGCATAAGGAAACTTCCTATTAAATTGGGAAACCGGAGACCTACTCGAAAGCAATAAAAACTAAGCTGCCAGGGTGAACTTAGCCTTAAGAATGAAAGTCTATTTTCCTTTCACCACTGAAAACATTCCTGTCTTGTACTGATAAAGGAAACAAGAGCTACTACAGGAAAAAGTGAGGAATGTTTTGCCAAGGGGGCTTTATATTTACCTGAGTGATAAACTACACAGCAATATTTACCCAGGAGATAGATGTTTACCACATAATTAACTAATTTTAATGAATTAAATACTTAATTGGCTATCTTGAAAATTAGTCTTAGCATCTTAAGGGTAAAATATATTATCATGAGTCAACATGACCAAACTGTTTCCATTAATTACCTTCAAATTAACTCCTTCTCTGTATATTTATCGCATTTAAATTCCTCAGCATTAATCTTGTGTCTCAAACTAGAAAATTATACCATGTTGCCTTATGATTGTTTCCTGAAGTGTATGAAATGTTCTATAATAATCCTCCTCATCTTGGGAAAGCTGTCATTAGAGTAGAACATTTTTAATTTCTAAATCTAACAAACACATTTATGACTCAGGTGTAAATCAAATCCTCGCTGTCAATAACATAGTAAAACTCCTGTTTCCAGTAAAAACTTTTCCCGTCAGCCTCTCCATTAACGCCTGAGTGATCTTTATAAAACATTCAGCAGATTTCTTGTGCTAGCTAAAACAATTTTAAAACTTCCCATTGTTGAAAAAGTCATCTTGAGTGTGGTATTTGTAATCTATCCCTTACCAGCTTCTCATCACATTTTCCTTTCTCTTAGTATCTGTACATTCTCAGCATATGGAATCATTTCCCAAGTGCAAATTATACACCATGGCTTTCAGTTAATTGTTTTGTATGTTTACTACTTGTCTTGATATTTCCATAGGAATTTCCTCCAGCCGTGCCTTCCACCTACCCACTCAAAGCAGTGGAAAGAGACTAACCTTTAAAGCCACAGAGACTAGAATTCACATCTAATGTATATTTAGTGATTTAACTCTCAAAAATACTCTTATGTACAGAAAATTCATCCAAGGGTAGAATCTAAGTTCTGATAATTTCCTATTTGCATCTCCATCCTTCGCTTTACTTCCTATATTATATTTCCATATAAAAGTATAATGGTGGGCCCCCTGGTGGCTCAGGTGGTGGAGCACTCCACTGTGAAGCTGTCCGCAGCCTCTGCAGTGCGGGTTCGATCCTGGCCAGCCTGCGAGAATCCCACATGGCGTGGCAGACCTCTCCTGTCTTGCTCGCCCACTGCTCCCCTCAGCAGTGTATTTCTTCAGTCTGCCTGTTCTGTTCCCCACTCTGTCTCTGGTGAATCCTCTCACCCTCCTGTGCATCTGGCCTGTACCCCGGTTCTTGTATAAATAAAAAAAATAAATCTTTTAAAAAATAAAATAAAATAAAATAAAATAAATAAATAAAAGTATAATGGGCATCTCAGTCTCAGCAAGCAGAAAGACAACTCCAGAGCCCACCTGTCATCACAGATCATCCAGTTTCTCTAGTCAAAATATATTTCTCTACCTTACATTGCACTTTTCTCTAGCCATTAGTGAAATTATGTCAGTTCTAATCAAACATACCTTGCAAATATATCTGCATCTTTTCATTCTCACCATCATTTCTTTACTATCCGTGAAAGCTATTTGTTCAATGTCCTGCCCTAGCACGGTCACTTGCCTCTGTAACTGCATCCTTACAGAATTCTCCATTCATGTACTAGAACATCTACTGGAAAACCAGATCACTTCATTTCTGCTATTCAGTTTACCATTATTTTATGAAAATCCCCAAATCTTTTTTTTGTCCTCCAAGAACTTTAAAATCTGGTTTGACCCTCTTTGTGACTATGCCATCCATTTCTCAACCACACTAACATTTCATTCTTTGAGAATTTTACTGTGTTTTCCCTTCTCTAGGTTACATCATTATAAACTACACTAATAACTATTTTGTAAAGAATCCTTTATATATTTTATTTTATTTTTTAAAGATTTATTTATTTATTTATCTATCTATTTATTTATTTATTTATACAAGCACTGGGTACAGTCAGAACACAGGAGGGTGAGAGAATTCACCAGAGTCAGAGCAGAGAGCAGAGCAGGTAGACTGACGAAATACACTGCTGAGGGGAGCAGCGGGAGGCAGGAGAAGTCTGCGCACCATATGGGACCCTCAGCCGGTGGTCGGGGATCAAACCTGCGCTGCAGAGGCTGCGGGCAGCTTCGCAGCCCAGCGCTCAACCACTGCGCCACCGGGGAGGCCCATCCTTTATATATTTTAGAAGAAATGACTTGTTTATTAACCTATTATCTATATGCCCCACTAAGTTTAATACACGTGAAGTTAGTAATATTGTCTATGGAGCTCATTTCTGAAACCATGGCACCCACCAGTATCTGGCAAGTGTACCTAATCAAATTGCATTATTTCTGCTCTTGTGCTCGCCATTATTTAACATTTAAAATTTCAACACCTTTACAACTATATTTAATATAGCTCCCATTCTAATACACTGACTTTCGTTTTGCTCAGTTGAACACTTAACAGACTTTGATTTGTCCAACTTCCAAACACTGCTTTAATGTAGAAACTATGACTTTAATATCATATTTTTAGGAACTACAAAGTAGTTGACAAGTAATTAACAAGTGAAACCACGAATTAAATGGATATCTTATTCAAATATAATTACATGTAATGCATTATTGTTCAATACCACAAGTCTAGTTAGCCTCCATCATCACAGTTACATTTTTTTTCTTATGATGAGATATATATTACATTGCCATGAAATTTTATAACTAGGAGTTATTAACTTTTGAACATATGCCACCATTTTGCTCCACATCCAAAACAAAAGACTGATCCTGGCAATCACCCAGTTTGTTCTCTATATCTGACTGTCTTATTTTTCAGATTCCCCATATACGTGTTGTCATATGATTTGTCTTTCTCTGACTTATTTCACTTAATACCCTCAAGGTCCATCTACATTGTAGCAAACAACAATATTTTGTATTTTTGGCTCAATAATATCCCACTTAATATCAGAACTTCTTTATCCTTTCATCAATGAACATTTAATTTGCTTCCATGTCTTAAATATGTTCAATAATGCTGCAGTGAACTTGGGGTGCATATGAATTTTGAAATGAATGTTTTCAATATCTTTGGATCAATATCCAGAAGTGGAACTGCTGAATGATAATGATGTAATTATTTTAATGAATCGCCACACTGCTTTGACAGTGGATACATCAATTTACTTTCATATCAACAATGCACAGGGTCCCATTTTTTCCACATTTATCAAAGCCATTCAGTAAATATGATGTGAATTCTCATGGTTTTGGTTTGTATGATTAGTGGGGTTAGTTTAGTTTCATTCTGGACCATTCATCCTTTGGGATGTGAACAGTTTCCCCAACACTATTTGTTGAAGACACTATCCTTTTCCCAATGCATACTGTTTGTACCTTTGTCAGAAATTGACCATATATGTGTGAGTCTAGACCTTAGCTGTCTTTTTTTGTTGTATTTACCTGTGTATCTGTGCTAAAACTATATTGTTTGATTATTACAACTTTGTAATATAGTTTGTGATCAAGAAGCATAATGCTGTTTTATCATTCTTTTACCATATTATTTTGTTTGGGAACTTTTGTGATTCCATAGAATCATTTCAGGTTTTCTTTTACTTCTGAATCTAGATTGCTAAGGGTAGGACTGATATTCTAGTACCAATAGTTATCCTTTCCATGAGCACAGAAAATATTTTAATAAATATCTGTGATTTCAATTTCATACTTTTAAATACTGAAATATTTCTTAAAAATGGAAACTTTAAGAAGTATATTTGTAAGAGAATAAATATGATGTTTATAACTAGAAAAGTTAAAAAGAGAAATCAATTCCTTACTAATGTTAAATTCTAGCATCTAAGCACAAGAAACAGGAAAAATCAATGAGAAAACTTCTGGGCATTTCTATATGCTTCCTCTGTGATAAACCATGGCGGAATAGCAAGTTAGACATTGTTTTGTTGTTTGCCACTATCCCAAAGAATTCTGACCAAAAGACTGGTTATCCACTGGAGCCAGATAGGTTAAAAAAATGGAGCACCGGATGCACAAACAAACTCCCCTCCCAGAGATACTGCAATCTGGAGAGATGGCAGAGGAAGGGAACAAAGATAGCACTTAGCTTCTGAAGTCCCTGGGTAGGATTGCAGTTGGCACTTAAATGTAGATTAATTAGAAGCTTATCTCTCAGGCAGCAGTTATAGAAGATAAGCTAATAGGCCTATTTCACAGAAAGTCTAGTAACCACAATCTGTTACATCTTTGCTGTGCTCTGAGGGCAGTAGCTGTTGAGAACTCTTTTTCTGTTAAAGTCTTATGGGTCTCATGAGCCCACTGGCCACCAGATCAAGCCAATCTTGATAGCAAATCCCCAAACTGGGGATCCCAACAAGTATACAAACTCCTTTTAGGAAGCTATACAAAACCAGAGGAGAATGAGGACTTTCAGCAGATCCTAGGTGACTGGCTAGAATCAATGGGTGGAGGAATACATGATAGTATGAACAGTGGGGAATTCATCGATGGCAACCTAAGTAGTATACTATGCTACTTACTATTACTGTTCCTGTTCTTTTTTCTAGAGCTATTTTTTGGGCCATGTTGAGAAGGGCAAAAGACAAAAGTAAAGGGGGTGATGGAAAAGAGGAAAGCAAAAAAAAAAAAGTCAAAATAATCATGTAACAATTACTGAAATTGGTCAATGATGGGCAAAGATCAGAAGTGAAACATTCCTTGAGTTTTATTAGCAGCTAGGAAAGAGTTCCCTACCAAATTCGGATACCAAAACCTGTGAGACAAAGCAGTGATGGACTCAGAATCATGTGCTGAATTAAATCAGTGGGATACCAGGAAGAGAACATTATTGGTACCTTATAAGAAACCATAAAAAATGTATTCAGGAAGTAAATGCTCTAAGAAAGCCAAGTTAATATGTGATTTCCAAAGTATGAGAAAGATTACTATATTGTGGCTTTTTTATAACTATAACTAGAAATGACATACATGAAAATAATAAAGGTTACCTGCATGGATAATGAAAGTATTGTACATTAGTATTTTAACCTAGTTGTAATATTTGATTTTATTTGGCTGCAGTGAAATGCAGATTTCCTTATCTATAATTGTTTTAAAAATCATCAAAACATGTAATGAAATATTTTCAATCTAGAAATAATTCTGTTGACAGAGGTTAAAACATTACAGAAAGTCTTATGGTTCCATCCAGCAAAATATGGTATTTTTCATAATGCTGTACTTAGAACATTTTTGACAGTTCTATTGATTTCTTAGTCTTACAGAGCAATTGCCTTTATGCTATGCTTGAGGGGGCATATGTGTTCAAGTATTTTAGCTGAAACACAGCTAAAGTGGAAGGAAATATTTTCCTCTGTAATCTTTAGTATACGTTAGGTGTTATTTGTGGAAGAAAATTTTTAAATAACTCAATTTTAAGATAATGCTGCTTGGAATATGGATTACATATATGTCTACTGTAATTTCAGACCTATTGAAAAATTCCATTACTATTTATAAAGTTTGTAATGTATTTTGGATCAAAAAATAGCTCAAATAGACTTGAAAGTACCTTAGTGATTTTTTTTAATTTGAGAAATAATTTTAAATACTAGTCCTTTTCATCTTCAATCTCATATGCCTAAGGGATAAACAGGAGAAATTACACATATGATTATGATTTCAGTTTCCATTTAAAAAAGTTTCAACCTATCAATATTATTAAAATATTACTTGCAAAAATCCATATCAAGCCATAAAAATGGAAATTCTATTACATAAAGATTTATTATTTAAATTTGGTGTTTCTATATAAATATAAATATGTTGTATCTTTTGTAGCCATTGATTATATATATGTATATTTCCTTCTTTGTATCCATGTCCATTTCAATATATAACAGTGTATATTGTCATATGTGAAGAATATTTGAGTTATTCAAATCACTCTCTTATTACCTGTGTGACTGAAAGGAAAGTGCCATGATATAAAGTAGCCACATGACAGAAGGAAGCCAGAGAGGACCTTGGAGAGGTGTGGGAATCAGTCAGAAATTATCTCAGATGTGAGACCAAGGCTTTATTGTAATAAAAAATAAAATAGGGATGGTGCTTATTACAATCCCTCCTGAGTGTTCCCCTGTTTAACAATACAAACACACGCACACACACAAACACTTACACATACACACACAAACGTATCTCACAATCAAGTTCTAAATAAATTCCATTTTATGCTATTAAAATATATACCATGTGGGAATACCTTTTGCTTGTGCTTTACTTTTATTTCATTCTCTTTCTGCTTCCTGTATTGCATCTTACAATGTATGAAAAAGCAATCTGCACTGTTCTGGATGGGAGCTTCATGTTTTGCTTCACTGGATTCCTATTCTCGTCATGCATGGCTGCTCTTAATACATGAAGTAAATGTACAGCAGTTATGATTGCAAACTGAGTCTGCATGTAGCCATGGAAATAGTACTGCTTTATAATTGGCAAGCTTTTTTCCTGCCTAGAAAGTGATTCTGGTAATTTAGAATCTATCCAGTAGGAATTTTGTAGAGTTTTTCACTCCAAGTTAAAACCTGTCAACCATACTGAAGAAAATACAAAGCTAGAAAACACACAGATGAAAGGACTTTTTAAAGGAGCTCTAAGTATAGAAGTATTAGACTAGCTTTGGTGAACTCAAGCGTTATACCCAGAAACTGCTCTTTGTCTATGCTGCCCTCTAGTGCAACACATGGGGATTACAGCCCCTAAGAAAATGAACAAGATTTTCACAGCACGTTGAAAAGTAACTTCTGCTAGATAGACTAAGATTTATTTAAATCAAGAAATATAAAAATAAGCCAACATCCACATTATTTTGAGAATTATTTAGGCATTAGCTGACTGTTAGCATAGTAGCTTTTATCTATCTGTTTTCTTTCAACTAAGCTTTAAAAATCTACCTATATCAGTTTGCATAGTGCAGAGAAACTGATAAAATAATGAAAAAAATAACAAATTGAGTGAGAAAGAACAATCATTTTTAACTTATAAATTAATTATTGCCTATATACACTGATATCAATTACTGTCATCTCTCCCTATGTCCTCCAGGTCTATCCCCCACCCCCACCCCCGCCCCAGGATGGGTATATATACACAGACACAAAAGTTCCAGCCAAAGGCCCTGTGATCTCCCTTACTATTTGCAATGCCAGTACTATTTGGGTTTCAATGATATTTAAGTGATTTGCTTTTGACAGCCCTATACTCTTTCACCCAAATACAGGACATTCATTAATTGTTGAAATTTTGCTCTTTCCATCAAATTCATTTTTTTAAGATTTATTTTACTTATGCATACAAGAGCTGGGGTGTAGGCCAGAAGTGTGAGAGTGAGAGGATTCACTAGAGACAGAGTGGGGAACAGAACAGGCAGATCCACTGAAATCACTGCTGAGGGGAGCAGCGGGCGAGGCAGAAGAGGTCTGTTGCACTATGGGTAGCTCTCTGGCCAGGATGGAACTTGAGCTGCAGTGGCTGCCAATAGCTTCATAGTGCTGGACTCAACCCCCTACACCACCATGGAGGCCCCTCCATCAAATTTTTATCATCCTCAGACCAAGTTCCTAAGTCCTCCACAGGGGGATTCATGGGATATTTATTAAGAAAGTTTATGATGTAAATGTAGTGTCCTTAGGTAAGGAAGCTAGGACAGGGTGAAAACACACAATCATGTAGAAGACCTAACCAGTACTCCCCCCCACACACACACAACTTTACACAATAAAAGAGAAATAATCTTAGAAATGAATGAGAGAATTATTTCTTTACGGTAGAATCATGTGTATACATAGTCATAGGCTATCTTGCTAGCTATAAAGAGATGATTTTACAACATCAAGAAAAACATTCACGAAGAGAGCCCGAGGTCTGGAAATACATCTATTCTCTTCTCATATATTAATATTATACTGCAGCAGAAACTTGTTCTCAGCTGCTTTTATTTATTTCCATCTGTTGTACTGGGACTGTCTTAGGTCAGCGGGAGTAACTACTAAAAAGAGAATTTTGCTTACAAACCTCAAGTTATATGTTATGTAATCTCAATGGAAACTTAAATCTCACTATAATTGTTTTATTTCTTCAAAGCTGTTAAAGCATAATATTATAACAAACGCCTTACTTAATTTAAATAATTTATTTAAAAATATCCAAATTAGATCTACTTTAGGGTGAATTATTTCAGTCAAGTGAGATATTAATAATTTATTGTGTATCTTGTCTGAAATGTATCTCTACTTGGGAATACTGATACACTGGTGGATTTACTGATATTTCTGACTTCTTGTGACTTGACATTTTAAACGTGCCTAAGTTGAAGTACTCAGTATAGTTAACGAAAATTCTCTCATTAACATGCAGAGACTTTTATGAGCATGATAATGAAAACTACTATCCTAGGTAGGACAATTTTAAAGAGCATTTGTAACCCTTCATCCATACTTGCCATAATTGTCCTACCACGTGCTCACCTGTTCCTCACATGCCTCAGATCCCAATTTATACTTACTTATGTAAAGTTAGTATTTGACCTTTAAACCTAATTTAATTTGACTACTAGTGAAAGTTACTGATTAATGCATATATAAAACATTTGTGTATTTGCTTATATTTTGATATCTTTATACTAGATATACTAGATACCTTTATACTAGATATATCTGCTGGCTCAGATAACCAAGATATGATTTTGAAATTCGCATTAATATATAAAATGTGATGCACACCTATATGTGATGCAAAAGTCATAAAGCATTTATTTATTGTGTCCAGTCTGTGTTGTGATTATACAAAGGATAGGAGATGATGGTTTACTCTCCCAATAATTTGAAATTAGGACTCAATGATTCTGGTGCCTCAGAGAAAACAGAAGACTGAATCTGGAAGTTGCCTTTGCAAACAAAGTGGCGCAGGTAGTGTGTAGAGGTAGGTAAGTGAAAGCTGGAAGTCGTCACTTCAGTGTAACAAGTAAAAAGCTGAACAAAGTGAAAAATCTCCTCTTCCTAGTTCTGCCTGACAAGAGGAATCTCAGAGAATACTGATGCCCACAAAACGGAAAGATCACAGAGAATCACAACTGGTCAAAATAGCAATTTGCAAGAAGCACTGTCTGGTAGGGAAACATAACATGTATTTCTGGAATCTCACTGTGAACAATTCTGGGATATAAAATCTCCAAATGGACCCAGTCCTTGGGAGGTCTCCAATAGTTGTTTTGAGTTTCATCTCAGGTGGATAGAAGGTTCTCACAGTGAATCTCATAAAAATTCTCTGTGTCTGCTGAGGGGAGCAGCAGACAAGACAGGAGAGGTCAACTGAGCCTTTTGGGTTAACACTCTGGCCTGGGATCAAACTCAGGGTGCAGTAGTTGTGATAGTGTGACAGTGCTGAGACTTAACCCCTAGACCACCAGGGAGGCCAAGACTTCAAAACTTATCATATGAAAGTTATTCCACAACAATTTGCAAGTTCCTTTACTGTGGAAGGTTTGCTTTCCTGCAATTATGGGATCTGGGAACATCTGTATTAAAATAGTACCATACACTTTGTGGGAGATCAAACAATAAATTCATAATAAATCAAGGGGAAAAAAATCAATTAGCACGTCCATTCCTGGGCCTCCCCGGTGGCGCAGCGGTTGAGTGCTGGGCTGTGAAGCTGTCTGCAGCCTCTGTAGCGCCGGTTCCATTCTCGGCTGCCAGCGAGGGTCCCACATGGCACGCAGACCTCTCCTGCTGCGCCCGCTGCTCCCCTCAGCAGTGTAGTTCAACAGTCTGCCTGTTTCTGCTCCCCGCTCAGGCTCTGGTGAATTCTCTCACCCTCCCGCATTTCTGACTGTACCCAGTGCTTGTATAAATAAATAAATAAATCTTAAAAAAAAAGTCCATTCTTATTTAAAGGTCATGAGCAATTCTCTGTTCATCAACAAATACAGTACTTACGCTAATGCTACATTAAATGCTTTATATTATTAGCAATCTTACTTTGATCTAATAGGAGTGGTGTATTTGAAGAGGCTGAAGTCAGTGGTGGGAGACTAGTGAGCATGCAATTGCTAGCTAGAGGCAATGATGCAAGAGTTAAGAGTTAGACTACTTTAGTGGTCTTGTAATGAAAATTGATGATTTGCACTGATACAGAAATTAAATCACCCCAAATTTTAAGTTCGTAATAGTAGAAGTCATTCCAGACCTTGATGTTTTGATAATGTATGTGAGGTGTCCTTTGAAAGAACTAGCTAGGAGCCAAAGGAAAATACATATTGGAAGTGGCAGTTGGATTTAATTTTTAGTTTTGTTGAATTTGAACTACTGACACATGAATTTGACCCTAGCATATTTTACACAACTTATCAATAGATTTCACACAGACCTTTACGGAAAATGTCAGTGATATTTAGGTACATAGAACTGTAGCAATGTCTACCCATAATTCTACTTACTCACATTTACATTAAGGATTCATCTTTTATGTCTCTAACCATTTTGATAATTAACCTGACTCAAGATAAAATGTAATGTTTGATATTTTCAAATTTAAGATGAACCAATTTAATTTTCATTTTGAAATGTTCTTTTCATATTGATTCTAACCAAGTATCTATACTTACATATTTAATATTGAGAAAATTTATTACAGATGTAATGTATTATTGAAAAAAAGATTGTGTAAATTAATCAAGAAAACAGTCTTTGAAAATATAAGTAACTGGCCTCCCTGGTGGTGCAAGGGGTTAAAGATGAAACCTAAGAAGCTCTCCATAGCCACTGCAGCATGAGTTTAATTCCCAGCTAGAGAGCTACCCACATGGCACAGCAGACCTCCCCTGACTCCCCCTTGCTCCCCTCAGCAGTGTATTTCATCAGTCTGCCTATTCTGTTCCCCACTCTATCTCTGGTGAATTCTCTCACCCCCCACACACCTCTGTCTGTATCCCAGTTCTTGTATGCATATTTTTTTTTTAAAAAAAGAAAATATAAGTAACAAGAGCAGCATTTCCTATACATTATTTTATATTGTGTTGTATTCTTGTAAGCTGTTCCCTGTACTAAAAATCACTTCTCACTTTGCTTCCTTCTTACCGTTTATTCATCTTTCAAAGCTCAGCTAAAAGTAAACCTCAAAAGAGACTCTCAACAGACCAATATAGGGAATCTATCCTTTTTCCTTGGCTTAGTCAGTTTTATTTAATTACACTTTTTCTTAAATGTGTAAATGAGTATTGCCTGAATCACCACTAGATTGTAAACTGCAGAAGTTTCATCTGTTTTGTTTACAGTGTGAAATTACTACATAATATAGTTTTCAGTAAGGGGCCTAGCCGGTGGTGCAAGCCGGGGTTAAGCTGCAGCACAATGAAGCGATTGGCAGCCACTGCAGCACTAGCTAGATCCCTGGCCAGGGAGGTGACCCACATGGTGCAGCAGACCTCTCCTGACTTGCCTGCTGCTCCTCTCAGCAGTATATTTCACTAGATCTGCCTGTTCTGCTCCCAACTCTGCCTCTGGTGAATCCTCTCACCTCCTGCACCTCTGGCCTGCACCCCAGCTCTTGTATGCATAAATAAATAAATATTAAAAAAATATACTTTTCAGTGAATGAATGGATTCTAGGGGGCAAACCAGTAAAATACAAACTTCACATACTAAGAGATGAACATACTTCTGAGATTGAGTGTTTTATTTCAAGGAATATTAGGAATTTGTGACAGACATGATTAGCACTCACTATATATGATATATTATAGTTGAATTTTATTTTTAATAAATACAAAATGCTCAAAATTTTCTGCATTAAGGACTATGTACCTTTAAGTTGGCGTAGTCATTTTCAATGGATATAGGAAGAATACTGCAGTTTATAATTAATTTGAATGATTTAAAGTATGGTTTGTTCATGGAGTCACTGGAGAGGCATAATATTATTAAAAGCCAGATGGCAGCACAATTTACATGCCTCAAAAAGCACAAAAATAATTTCCTAGTGGAAACATTTTAAAAATGGTTTTTATTCTCTTCAATAGTTATCAATTCAAATAATCTCACTGTTTTTTTCTTACAAATATATTGCTCTCCGACATTCTGTTTGAAAACTTTGGCAAAACATCGATCTTTTTGGCACGTGAGTATTACTTATTAAATAGATTTTACTGTCTAAATGGAAAATAGATACCTTAATAATATTGCTTAAACACAGCAATTCTGAATGTTTCTCAACAAATAAAATCACCTTTCTTCTTTAATTCAGTCATACATTATTTTACCTGTTTAAAACCGATCATTTTATAATTCATTATTATTTAGTATCTCAGTAGAACCAATTTCAAACTTCATTTTTATTATGCTTTTCTAACGATACACATATTTGCCATACAGGTACAAAAGTCAAATGTTCCCAATATGCAAATTAACTTAATTTAGCTTACTTAAAAGTGTTCATTAATTTGACTATATCATAGGAGTTTTTAAACAAAATATAGCACATATTTGATAAACACTTCTAAGAAAGCACTTTCTTCGAAAATTGAAAAAATTACCTTAAAAAGGGTTAAAATTTAATTTCTAACTTGGCATGTATTTTTATTGATGTAACATTAGTTTAAAACACTTTACACGATTCAGAGATATCAGATCCCACCTCTTTGTGCGTGTTAACACAACACAACCACCGCCCAGGTGCCCACAGTCCTGCACCACCACCTTCAATTGGGCCTCCTTCCCCCTTTGCTCTCTACTCTTCCCTTCTCCCAATGGTAGCCTCAGTTAATTTCTTTTTTTTTTTAATCAGACCCACTTTTAATTTTTTTTTTTTTAAGATTTTATTTATTTATTTATACAAGCACTGGGTACAGTCAGAAGTGCAGGAGGATGAGAGAATTCACCAGAGCCAGAGCGGAGAGCAGAACAGGCAGACTGCCGAAGTACACCGCTGAGGGAAGCAGCGGGCAGCAGAAGAGGTCTGCATACCATGTGGGACCCTCGCTGGTGCCCAAGGATCAAACCTGGCGCTGCAGAGGCTGCGGGCAGCTTCACAACCCAGCAATCAACCGCTGCGCCACCGGGGAGGCCCTCTTTTTTTTTTTTTTCCTTTTTTACATTTCAAGTTTAGTATTTATTTATTTATTTATTTATTTATTTATTTATTTATTTATTTATTTATATGCCTTTTGCAGTCATGCATTCTCCTCTCAGATGTAATCCCCATAAAATTCCCACCAACGAGACATCCCTGAATCATCACCATAGTCTGCTCTGCTAGTCCCGTCCATGTTTTGATCCCTCTCCTTTCTCCTCCCCAGCTGAATGTCTCTGATTTATAAAACGTTTGCCAGCCAGTTTCGTCTTTTTCTTTTTCCTGATCCCTTGTCTAATTTCATATGCCCCTCCTATAAGTGAAACCATCAGTTAATTTCTAATACAGATGGTTTCATTGGGGAACTATTTGAAACAAATAATAACCAAACACTGAGCTACTAACAGCAATGTTATAAGAAAATAGAAGTGGGGGCACTTTTAAATATATGGATGCATTATTATAAATCCAAAGCATGACAAAGATATTAAAAATAAAATTACAGTCTAATACTCCTCAGACTATAGAAAAAACTTGCTAAAGAAGTAGTAACTAATCCTCCTATGTATAAAATAGAAAATACATTGACACCAATCGTGGTTTATTCCCCAAATAGCATGGTTATCATTACCTAAACATTTGAAATATAATTATTTTTACTCCACCATATTATCAAAATAAAGGAGGAAAACCATATAATCATTCTAATGTTTATAAAGAAGTTACTTGAAAAAAATAAGTTCTTAACTGAGAAAGGACCAATTTATTTGAAATATGAGGAAACATTTGTCTTATCCACTTAAAAACAGAATATCAAGTAAATATTGTTAGCTAGGGGCCTCCCTGGTGGCACAGATGGTTGAGCACAGCACTGTGAAGCTGTCCTCAGCCTCTGCAGCACGGGTTCAATCCCGGCCGGCCAGGGAGATACCCACATGGCACAGCAGACCTCTCCCATCTCTCCCGCTGCTCCCCTCAGAAGTGTATTTTGTCAGTCTGCCTGTTCTGTTCCCTGCTCTGTCTCTGGTGAATCTTCTCACCCTCCCACACATATGTCCTGTACCCCAGGTCTTGTATGAATAAATAAATCTTTTAAAAAATAGCTAGCTGATTTAATATTAAACTATTGAATGACTTAGTCTATAATAAGAGAAGAAAAGGAGATATTCTAATCTTTTCTATTTGACACTATATAAGATATCCTAGCCATTATGGCAAGTAAAAAAATGAAAGAGACACAGGAATTCTCAGGAAGAAGCAAACCCATTAATTTGCATTTAAATTATTTACATAAAAAAATTATAAGTATTATGCAAAACAATTACCAAAATATGTTAATGACAGCACAATATAAAATACGCATATAAAAATGATTCGCTATGTATTAACACCACAGTGTTAGAATGGATCCTGATAATAAATATATCATGAAATATGGTGGAGAACTATGGGTGTCTTGGGGGTGGTATGATGTGATAACATACATCTAAGGAGGTACAAATCATATATAGTGTGTAAACCCACAGCCTTAAAAAAATGACTTGTAAAAAATTCTTAGAAATAAATTTATTTATGTAAGATCTCCACACTGAAATCTATGAAACATTATTGTGATAAAACCCCACAGATATACATATCAAGTTCATAGAAAAAATGATGTTATTATCCTACCAATTTTTGACTAAATTTAACCACATATTTGATAGTTACATTTCAAAATTTTAGATGTTTTTGTAAAATCAATTGATAAGGACATTCAAAGGATCTTAAGCATTTAAAGAAATCTTGATTAAAACAAAAGGGTTAGGGGACTTTTACTACCTTATTTCAAGAGCCCCTATACATTTACAGTTATCAATTAAATGTATCAATGCCCTAAGAATAAATGATTTAGAGACCTCTGATTTTTTTACAAGAGTGTCAAAACAATTCAGTCAGAATTAATGTCTTTCAAGAAATAATGCAGGAATAAATTGATAGTCATGAAAAAATATTAGCCATCATTCTAACTGTATATAGATTATAAAAGTTAATTAAAGATAAAGGCTAAATGTAAAATCTAAAACTATAAGATATAACAAGCCAGCAATAAAAGCAATGGATTACTGATATAAATGAAATCATGGATTTATCTTAAAAATATAAGAATGAGTAGAGAAAGCCTTCCTATATATTATATGATCCATCTGTATAAAATTCCATAACAGGCAAAACAAACCTATGATGTGAAAAATTATATACAATGGCATTGTGGGCGATGGAACTCACTAATAGGCAGCCTCATGGTTATGGTAATATTTTCCATATATCAGGGAGTGCTACATAGATGAATGCCTTTTTCAAAATGTGGGATATATTTGAAATCTCTGATTTTATTTTATGTAAATTCTATATTTAATAAAACTGTGTCCATATACCCTCTGAAATATTTAGGGGGGCATAAAACTATAATTTTCTCTAAACAAAAAGGCAAAATACTTTGTATAATATATTTTAAGTTTGTCTGATAACTTTTCCCTAAATTAGTTTTGAAATACTCTAAAAATAATATGCACTACTGATTGGCTAAAAGGATGAAGACATATATAGTTGTAAAATAAAAGCTAATTGGTAAAAACTAGGTGACTATTCACTACAATATTCTTTCACATTTTATTTATGTTTAAAATTTTATAAGACAATGTAAGAAAATGTCTACCTGAAGATTTAGCTGACTTCTAAATCATGCAAAAGCTTTGATTTAGTCATCTTTCTTGAAGGTATCAGGTAAAGATATAAATATAAGGACAAGGAGCAGAAAGGAAATTGTTTCAAGAAGATGCTGTTTTTCATACATGACTTCAAATATGTTTTCATGTATGGCATCAAGTTATCATAAAGACATTAAAATAAAAATCATAATTATTTGCTACCCATGTTAAAGCTTTAGTGCATTCTGTAAGATAATAGATATATCAAAGCTGGAACTGCGGCCATAATTTTAAGGAATATGGAAAATATCTGATGAGGGTGACTTTAGATACTGTAGTCAGATAATATGCAGACAGAGTACAGTGGTTAGTAAGTAATTCAGTAAAACTCTAGAAAAATTCCTTTTTTAAAATGCTGCATGAAGGTAATCGAAAGCAGAAGGACAGGAAGGCACGTGGGAGGGACATTATTTTTACCTGGATAATTGGTCAGTCTCTACTGGGCAACTAATTCATAGTCCAGGTTCTAATAGAATAAAGGAAATATAATAAAGCTGGTTAGATTAATAAACTATCCACAAACCTTTTGAGTTTCTTTCAATATAAATGTAAATGGACTAAGTCCCTTGAGGCAGCCAAACAGTTAAATTGTTTGACTAAACAGATGCTGCAGCAATCTAAGAAACAGAGCAAGAAAATACAAATCCTTCTGGAATTCTGTCTCTAATAGATTTTCAGGTTTGGCAATAGGATTAGTTACCACAGATGTTCAAAAAAAAATCTAAGTGTATGGTCTTTATAGTCTTAGGCTCACTTTTTTTTTTCAGATATAGTACTTCAAAGATTTGTAAAACGTGTACATTTATGAATCCATTTAATATTTGTTTGTTTTGTCTTAATTAAGAATAGTTTTGTATTCACAGACATGATAAATGAATCCTATGGAGGATGCAGTTGAGATACAGCTTATGAGGAAATCTTAAACTACTATCTAGAGGTCCTTCCAGACATGATAGTGAGGAATGGGAAACAGCAGGTGAAAGATAAACTGCCAGATCTCTCAGAAGAAATGATCTAAAAGCGCATTTTCTAATGAACAGCATGAGCAACACCTTCCCTGGAGCCAAAATAACACTATGCTACTTTCATATTTCTTGTTGAATATATAAGTGACATTGGTGACAAGCTAGCTGTTGTTACACCTAGAAACATGCATCTTCCATGTTTTTGTTCCATATTTATGTGATTAATGGTCAGACTGCAAGACTCAGAAGACAACTTAACAGTCCACTTTATCACAAAAGCATTCATTTGAAAGCACTTTTACTTTCTTAAACAAAAATCACAAGGCTTTCTTGTCAACAGATTGACAGCAACAAAAATAGGTTTACCCAGATTTGATCTAAAATGTGTATGTGAGTTTGAAGCACTCAAGCTTGCTGAACTGTACATTACAACATGGCTCTGAGTGAAGTTCTTCACCTTCTTGACTCTAAGGCTATACCATTTTCCCAATGCTCTAACAAAATGGCACGTAAACTGACTTTCAACCAATAATATGTGAATAATGGATGAACTGAATGACTTTAGTTTTCCCATGTAAAACACCATTCATTCTATAAACTGACACATGGAAAACAATTTGGGAACATTGCATCTATTTTTCTGTAATGAATTTGCCAGATATGATTCACATGGTCCTATTTTACTTATATCATAAAGAAATCCATTAAGTGCAGCCAGACAATACGTCAAGCTTACTCCATGGTAGATAGTACCATTCATAAATCAGGTTTCAAAACCAGTCATTCATATGCTCTGACATTTATCATTAATTTATCAATTGATCTGAAATTTGACTTTACTATTATAGAGATTCAGAAAATTTAATCTAAACGCATGAGAATGAACTAATTATTGTCTTCAGAAACAGAAGGTAGTAAATATTCTCTTAGTTGCTATGTTACCTCAGGCATTTTAACATTTCTAAACCTCAGATTCTTAACGATAAAATCAAATTAATGAAATTATCTCAAATTTTATGGACATTAAAATATGTAATCCACTAAAATAACACCATATTCCCTGACACACTAAGGGAAAGCGCTGAGTATAGTTCATTAAAGTTTGCAATTATTGCATACTTAAACACAGCACTTTTTACTTATTTTCAACTTGAATTTCTCATGGTAAATTCCAAAGAGCTTGCTTTATTTTTAAATAAGAATTGTTCTCAGTATGCCTTCATAAAGGAGAGATCACCAAAAGCCCTTTCTCACATGTTCATACATTTGCCTATAGACACATTCATGGAACAAGTATTTATTGAGTAGCATATCCCTACACTGACATCCCTTGTCTGCCAGTTCCTTTCTGACTTTCATTATTGGAGTATTCTATTTACATGGAGAGTAAATGCTGGTCATGTCGATGTTTACATGTCTGTTGAGAAGACACTGATGTTTTTCTCTCACTACATAAAATTTACATTTGTGTGTGTGTGTATATTTATAAATATATATATATATATATATAATTTTAAAAGCATTTACTTTTTGCTGTAACATTGGTTAGCATTATCATTTGTGTATCAGAAGTATAGGATCAGGCCTCCCTGGTGGTGCAAGGGGTTGAACGCAGTGTTGTGATGCTGTCCGCAGAGTCTGCAACCGAGTTCAATCCCTGGCCAGGGAGCTACCCACATAGCGCAGCAGACCTCTCCTGACTCGCCTGCTGCTCCCCTCAGCAGTGTATTTCAGTCAGTCTGCCTGTTCTGTTCCCCACTCTGTCTCTGGTGGATCCTCTCATCTTCCACACCTCTGGCCTGTACCGCAGTTCTTGTAATCATAAATAAATAAATCTTTAAAAAAAAAGTATAAGATCTCCCTCCTCAGGTGTTGTGGGAAGGGAACACAATGGTATATCTCAATTTTTTAAAGTTTGGTATAATCCTAAATTGTGCAAAGGTGATGACCAACCCATGAGCTAATAAATCTACCAAAGTAAATATCTTGTTTTAATATCAGGTGTTTGCATTGAAGTGTGAAATGTATATCTATGATTGTTTAAACACAACAATTGTTTAAGCTTGTAATAGAGGTGGAAGATTTTTTCCTAAAGATTTAAAACAGCAAACTCATTATTATTCAAATATATATAGTAAAAGAAATATAATAAAAATGCCAAAACTATACTTCGTACTATAGAGAACAGTATAAAAATATATTCTGCATGCAGAATGCTAGCCCATAGAATTCAGCCATTATTCACATACTATGGATCAAGATTCAACCAACTCACATGCAATTTTACTGGAATGTTAGAGGATATGCAATTAGTAGAAGCCACATGTCAAATCAGTCTGCTCTCTTCTATCAAAGCATTTATCACTCTAGTATATGTTTGTATACATTACATTGCCCAGGATTGGATCCAGCATGCTAGATATAGGCACAAAAAGAGGATGAGAAACTAAGTATAATTAATTAGGTAGATTACAAGAATTTTTATAAAAGGAATACAAGAAAATGGTATTGCATAATTAACTATTAACACCTCTTACATGTAAAAAATTTGCATGTAAAAATTCTGAATTTGCACATTCAGAAGATAATGAATGCCAGATTGTTGGATAGAGAGAAAATTTAGAGAATAAAAAGATGAAGTCAAGGGCCTCCCCAGTGGCGCAGTTGGTTGAGCACAACACTATGAAGATGTCCACAGCCTCTGTGGTGCAGGTTCGATTCCCAGTCGGCCAGGGAGATACCCACATGGTGCAGCAGACCTCTCCTGTCTTACCTGCTGCTCCTCTCAGCAGTATTTTCGGTTTTTTGCCTGTTCTGCTCCCCACTCTGTCCATGGTGAATTCTCTCACCTTTCCATGCCTCTGGCCTGTACCCCAGTTATTTTATGAATAAATAAATCTTTAAAAAAAAAGATGAAGTCAAATAGTGACTTCAGAAGTACCAATGCAGAGATATAGGAAAGAAAAAATACTGATGAATAACTGAAAAAAGTGACCTTACATTTTGTCAAAGAGGGAAAAATAAACAGAAAATTGATTAACAGGAGTTTGGTGAGAGACCTCTATATGTTTAACTTTAAAATAATGGATTTTGGGGCTCCCTGTGGTGCAGCAGGTTGAGAGCAGCACTCTGGAGCTGTCCACAGCCTCTGCAGTGCAGGTTCGATTCCCAGCTAGCTAGGGGAGATACCCACATGGCGTGGTAGACCTCTCCTGTCTTGCCAGCTGTTCCCCTCAGCAGTGTATTTTGGTCCATATGCTTGTTCTGCTCCCCACTCTGTCTCTAGTGAATCCTCTGTCAATAGTGAATCCTTTCACCCTCCCACACATCTGGCCTGTACCCCAGTTCTTGTATGCATGAATAAATAAAATAAATCTTATTTATTTAAATGTGACCAAATGAATATCTACAAAATAGAATGTCAAGAATATTATCTATAATACACTTGAATTACTTTCAAAAGTTCTCAAAATGAGGAGCCATTAAGTACTCAACTAATTTCAAAGATTTAAAAGTCACATAGGCTATGTATTTATTTTTATATACCACTGAGGAATAAAACTAGAAATCACTGAGAAAACTAGAAAGCCTTTAAATGTTTCAAAATTAAATTGCATATTTCTATTTTAACCTTAGGTCAAAATAATCAAATAGGGAATTTACAAATTATTTTAAATTTCATGGAAATAAAAATGTGACATTAAAACTTGTGAGATGAATGTAAAGATAAGGTTACTGGAAGGTTTATCAAATAAGCAATGAAGAATTCCTGTTTTACCTTTTTGTGAGTTTGAACTCCCTCCTACCCCCTTTTGTAAATAACCTTTTTTGTATCTTGGACTTGAATCTGTTGATTTTTTATTTACTATCTCATTTCCGCCTCAGTAGTTTTATTACATGAATTTCTTTAACTAGCTTTGCACATTTTAATAATTGAATCAATTTGGTTTGAGAAATTTACTGAGAAAATAAATAGTGGCTTCTCTTTGAAAAGACTTTCTGGAGTGAGCTAGTGGGGCTCACAGTTACAATATTGGGTGTCTTTTCCAGGTTAGTAGGTCTTCAACCTCTAAAAGATAGTCATAACATCAGCTCTGTTGTTTGAAATTAATCACAGGAATGGTCCAAGGGATTCTAATGTTCAACTTGAAATGCTGCTCAGAGACCAAAATGTTCATGAAATATGCAATGGTTTGTGTGAGTCTGAGGACACAAATGATAGAATATTAGCTGTTAGGCAGTGCAAACTACAGGGAGCTGAAAGAAGATATCTTTTTACCTTAATCTTTTAGGGGGAAACAAAAGAAGAAGCTGAAAAATAGGACTGAAGTCGAAAAATAAAACACCTGCATCATGTTTATTTTTTGAATATTCAGAGCGAACGTATTTCCTGGATATTTGTATTAAGATGATCAAAATAATTTTTTTACCCTGGAATTTCAAAATAGACACTATCTAGGTACATACAAATAAAGTAATAGCACTCCATTTTGGTTCCAGTTCCAAAAAGCAAAGTATGGTAATTAAGACATCAAGTACACTTACTCTTTAAACCTGATTAAATCAACTTCAGCATTTTTTGTCCTCTATATACTCATTATGATGTAACATGGAAATTAATGTAGAAAAGAGTATTGGTTCCCTAAGAAATAATTATTTTATTAAGCTTAAATGAGTCCATTTGAAATATCTGAGAAAATATAGATGCTAGAACTCATGACTCTTAAAACCAAACAAAGCAATACATACATAATAAATGCACTGATCTGAGAGGAGCATGCTTTGCAGATGTCATAAGGAAAATGAAAAAGAGAACTAACAGAAACAAAGAGGGAGAGATGGAATTTTCTTGATTATCTCTTATAAACAGATGAATAAAGTGTCAGATTTACTTTGAAAACATAATTATTGACCATTTTTGACATAAATATCAAGGAAAATTCATGTACCACTATTAAGTACGAATATGATTGTAGAGTTCTTTACTCTATCAGCAGTACATGAAGTTGCATTAGACTCAGTAATTTCCCAATGATTATCAACAGCAATTTTGCACATTAAATTATTTCATATTAGTCACTTCTCCAAAGTAAGTGAAATATTCAGTACTCTAAAAGCTGGATTACTTAATAAAATTACAACTGTAACTTTCTGTTCTAATGTCTACTAATTTTTAATTACATTTTTACAGTGCAGATTTCTTTTACAAACTACCCACTCAGTAATCAAAAAAATTGGGGAAAAAATCAGATGAACTATAATAATGCTATCTTTAAAAAAAAAAAGCAAATGCTCAGTATTTGTGACCTCTAAAACTATAAATAAATAATGCATTTTTCTTTAAAGGTTGCTTTGTAGTGTTTGTGCTGTGTGTGTGTCTACAAGTGCATGATTGCGTGCATAATGGAATCGAGCACTCTGGAAGAAATGATCATTTGCTTTGACTTAAAACCCATTTAAAATGTTTTTGTCTAGCTCCACATACACATAGGTGAGTCATTTGATTAAATCTCAGAGAAAAAAAACAATATTTGATACAAATATTTGAAAAATGAATTCATCAACTTTTCATGCTAACTAGTTTATCACACATATATTAACACACTCATACATTCTGGAAGTCAGTTATTATATACTTTTTCTTTATCCCAACCCTTAAAAGTATTACATAGTAGAGCAAAAACATCATTATTTTTAGAGTAAAAAACAATGTTACAAATTAAAAACCAAAGCCTTTAGAGTCTACAAGGCAGGTAGTTTGGTGTTTACTTTCAATTGTTTTCTGTTATAAAGTAGGTTTAATATTGTGTAATAGCTTTAATCCTACAAAAATTTTTATTTCATGTGGCATAAGCTACCTAGAAAACATTATAGTGGCCAGTAACTCAGAGCATTTTGCTTTCAAATTAAAATTGCTTTTTTTTTTCTTTATTTGGTATTTAGACTGTAATTAGTTCAAAGTTGCAGCCCTTTAAAGATCCAGAATAAAAGACACAGAGAGATCCCATGGTCACAAGTGTGTAATTCTAGTAGTTATGACTCCTAAGCAGTCTATCACATAGTCCCTTAGGCTGTATATGTGATAGAACTTGCCATGCCTCAAGTAGAAAAATACCTTCTAGAACGCAATCGTTGATCTGGAATTGCCAAGAAAGAACCAAAGTAATTGAGCCACGTGCCTTCTTCAATTCTTGTCTTTGGGGGAACTTAACTCAAGGGTATCGTCAATGAATCCTTTCTGATTGACACTGGGTACATTTAAAAACAAATCACCCAGCATTGATGACAAACCTTAAGGTCAAACCCAAGTCTCTCTGTCTGTGACACTGTCACGTATACAGCTGACACTCTGTATCATATACAGCTACATTTCTCCAAATATTTTATACTTTAGAGTATGTTAAATATTTACATGTAGGTTTTCAAAATAGTTTTTAACCTAGAAAATTATTTTTCTTATCCTTTCATTCATTCATTGAAACTGCAAAGATAAATTTCAACCAAGACAATAATGAAAAATCTTAACTCCAATAAATAACAAAAATACTAAGTCACTGTACTTTTCTTAACATCAATAGGTTAGATATTAGTGTCCCGCTAACCTAAACTAACTGTCTATCTAATAAGTAATAATACCGGTACCAATATCTCCAGTATACTATTAGATACCATAAACACTAGAAATATCTGTGGCATGATACAAAAGACATTGGCTTCTCAATAACACATTTCGAAGTAAGTGTTCCAGATCTGCCTGTGGCACAAGTGGAAACAGCAGAACTCAACGGAAGACAATTATTCAGGAACAGAGGTGACAGTGTGGAATCTGCAACCTGTGACTTTCAGGGTTGCTCATCACCATCCAGCCAACAGAACCAAGAAGAGAGAAGGTGAAAGGTCACAATCACACCTTAATTACTTTGTTTGGGAGTACAAGTGTTTCCTACATTCATTTTTTAAAGCTAGTAAATGTTGATATTGGCCAGTTTGGAGCAATAATTCTGTACTGTGGATATGAAGCATGATTTATTTTTGCATTGGTAGCTCACCCTACCACAAAAAGATTGTCAGTATTTTGTAAACTTCATGTGAGAATATTGGTACAGCTTTAAGCATATGAATAACCTAGCAAAGGAAGTCTGTTAAAGATGCATCTAATTGATGTGAACTTGTTTGTTAACTTTGAGTCATAAGCAAAGAGACAAAAACTGTGACAGGACGAGGGATTGAACAAAACAGAAGTAGTGTAAATTATTTACTTCAAGCTTTAAAGCTAGCTTATGGAGTCATAAAAATACAACAGTGGTATTCATAAATCCCCAATCATAGAGCAAATGCAGCAGTGGTACTCAGGAGGAGAGGTTTTACAGCCCTGAGAAGTCCTTGTTATTCTCCACATTGATCTCTTGCTGCTGCCTGGCTAGAAGTACACTTTCCAGGAAGCTGATGAAACTGCCAAAGCAATGGAGAAGCGAGGTGCTCAGTGCTTCCCATGACATAATGAAGATATATGTAGTTACATGAGAATTAAGATGGTCCCAGATCAATAATGTAAATCAAAAAATAAAAAAGACAAACTTCTGTTTCTCTAAAACAAGAATGAAACTATAGATCACAACTAATTTGTAGAGTTGTAATGCACAAGTATGCTTAAGATCTCAAACTTCTTGTATTACTTATTTGGATGAAATTAAACACATACATCATTCTAACAAATATCTCCCAGCAGATTGTGAACTTTGGAAATGGGAAAGGAATTAAAGGCAATGCATTTTATATTTGTGTTCTTTTGTCTCAGGGTTCAATTATTTTCCTCTAAAGAATTTATGTTTTCTATCCAACAGACGATGATGAGCCATTTAATAGACATTGCTAAAGCGTTGCAAAAAATGACCTTCAAAAACAATAAACTCAACAGCTATTATTTATCCAGTTGTCTAAGTGACAGACCTAATAGTCCATTTCAAAATAGCAGAAGGGATAAGACGATTTTTTCAATGTACTGTGATCAACCTCTAGTCTTAATTAAAAACAAGAATAATTTTAAACAAAGAAATGTTAACAAGGTAGAAGTAAATTTATTTAAAAACATGATAACCATGAATTATTAAAAATTCAACAGGCACACCCTCGCTGGGAGAAAATACCAGTTGAGTGGATTTTTTTTCACCTCATGCAAACTTATCCTTTTACCTGTCTCACCTGTAATACTAGTAGCATAAAATTATTAATCTAACACTGTATTTAAAATTATTTGATTACTGGATCTTCCTGGTGGCGCAAGGGATTAAGTCGCAGCACTATGAAGCTATCGGCAGCCTCTGCAGCACGAGTTCGATCCTCAGTCAGGGAGTTGCCCACATGGCGCAGCAGACCTCTCTCCTGACCCGCCCGCTGCTCCCCTCAACAGTGTATTTTAACAGATCTGCCTTTTCAACTTCCTGCTGTGTCTCTGGTGAATCTTCTCACCCCCTGCATGTCTGGCCTACACCCAGCTCTTGCATGCATAAATAAATAAACCTTTAAAAAAATATTTGATTACACAAACACATGATTTTAAATTGTATATATATATATATTTTTATATTATATGCCTTATGATTTTTTTAAAAGGAGGCAGTAAGATAAAGGTCATGTCATGGAGAAGTAAAGATACTTTCACTAAAAAGTCACTAAAGCAGTGGGGCAAATTTTATAAAATACAGCTTTATAATTATATGTAGAATGTGTTTATATTTAGATTTTTTTTTAAAGAGGCATGTATTTTTATTTATTCATTTATTTATTTGTTTGTTTGTTTCTACATGCACTGGGTACAGTCAGAAGCGCGGGAGGGTGAGAGAATTCACCAGAGCCAGAGCGGGGAGCAGAGCAGGCAGAAGGACCGAAGTACACTGCTGAGGGGAGCAGCGGGTGGCAGGAGAGGTCTGCGCGCCATGTGGGACCCTCCTCCAGTGGCCGGGGAGCAGCCGGGGATCGAACCGGCGCCACAAAGGCCGCGGGCAGCTTCCCAACCCAGCGCTCAACCGCTGCGCCACTGGGGAGGCCCTATATTTAGATGTTTTAATTCACAAGTTCCTAAAATTTTCATTCTGAAGTATACATTTTCTGCAACTTTTAAGGGTCTGGCTCAAGTCAATCAACAAAACTTCATTTTTCAAAACAATGTAATTATTTCTCATTCTTGTATATATGTCCAAATAGGAACTCCATACTTGCCTTTCATCACATAATAATTGACCCTTGTCAGTTCAAAGTTTACCAGCTAAAATATATGGACAAATGTTCATTTATATATTGTTGTAAGTTTAGTTCACCTACACAAATATATCTTGTTTGTCTACATATAGAATTTTTAATGATGAAAAAGACAAAATCAATTATGTTATGATTATTGAAAAGGTCTTGTAAAGTCATACCAAATGAGGAGAATCCCCCATAAAAATGTCTTTCAAATGACTTATATTGAAACACAGATGGTCATAATTTTTTTTTTCAATACTCAGAGGCAGCATATATATTTTTGAGATTCTTTCTACATTTGTACAATATAAAAATAGAAATCAGTAACAGGAGAAAAAATTAAAAATTAACATATGCATGAAAATTAAACAACACTTTTCTGACAACAGTGGATCAATAAAGAAATTAAGAGAAAATTTCAAAAGTTTCTTGAGACAAAGTGGAAAAGCAACATGCCAGAAGTTATGGGATATATGGAAAGAAGTCTAAGAAGGAGATTAGCAGCAATAAATGCCTATATTACTAAGATCCCAATAGACAATTTAACTCTATTTCTTATGTAAATAAAAGTGAACAACACACTGAACACAAAGTTAGCAGCAGAAGGTAAATAATAAATATCAAAACAGAAATAAATGAAAGATCAGAAATACAATAGAAAAGAATAACAAAACTAAGACTTGGTTCTTTGAAAAGAAAGAAAATTGACAAAATCCTAGCTAGACAAACCAGAAAAAAAAAAGAGAAAGAAAAGGACTAAAACTAAATTATAAATAAAAGGGAGATATTATAATGGATACCACATAAATGCAAATAGTCAAAGAGGCTACTATGTTAACAAACTGAAAAACCTAGAAGAAATGGACAAATTCTTAGATGCATACAAACTACCTAAGACTGAGGCAGGAAGAAATAGAAAGTCTGAACTAACAAATGAGATTGAATCAGCATTAGAAAAATCTCCCAATAAAGAGAAGCCCAGAACCAGATGAGTTTAATGGTGAATTTTAAGAAACATTTAAAGAAGAGTTAATATCGCCCTTAAACGCTTTTCGAAATTGAAAAGGCTGATCATCCCCTAAGCCATGTGAGGCATTATTCCAAAACCAAATCAATGAGAAGACCTTACTAGAAAACAATAAAAGAAAAATATAGGTCAACATCGCTGATGAATAAAGATGAATTTTTTTTCAGTAAAATATCAGCATGAATTGATCAACACAATAAAAGATTCATTCACATTATCAACTGGATTTATCCCAAGGAAGGTTTGACATATACAAATCACTTATGATATATCACAGTAATAGACAAATTTCAGCATTTATTAATGATATAAAAAAAAACTCTTAATAAATTAGGCAAAAAAAAGAGCATATCTAGCATAGTAAAGACCAAATGTGACAAACCCATAACTAACATCATTTTCAGTGGTGAAAGACTGAAAGGTTTTCCTCTAACATCAGGAATAAAACAGGAGATTCTATTCTCACTACTCTTATTCAACATAGTACTAAAAGTGCTATTGAGTCAAGAGGGGTCAAGATTTTCCTAAACAAAAACGAAAGGAGTTCATACTATTAGACTTACCTTATGAAAAATGCTACAGGTAACGCTTTAAGTGGTGGTAAGTTAATGCTAATTAAATCATAAAAACAAAATGTTAGCATACATCTGCTAGTTATACTATCGTGTATAATGGTATTCTTAGATTATGCAATATGGTCATACCAAAAGCTATCTATAGATTCAATGCAATCTCTATCAAGATGGCAATGACCATTTTTCTTACATAAGTAGAAAAATGCTTATAAAATTTATATGAAACCACAAAACACCCTGAAGAGCCAAAGGAGAAAAAAAATCAATAAATTATTTTAAATGTTTTCCAAGGAATCATCTTGCCTGGTATAGCAAAGACTAGGTGGTTCCTTCTTAAAACCCAGTCGTTCTTAGTGAGCTAAGGAAGGAACATCTACCCGTAAGTGAGACAGGATGACTGAAATCTATTCTATGGAATGCAAGTGGGGTCACCCCCATTTTCTGGCCTCACTCCTAAAACCTTCTCTCTGAACCTTTGTGCTCTTTCCTGCTTGGCTCAGTGTGCAAGAGCACAGAGACTTTGGAGGTAGAGGAGGGATTTGATCATCACTCGGAAGAAAGGGCTCTGTTGAGTCTAACACTGTTTGGACTTTACATGAATCACACCATTATATTTCTGATACATTATATTCATGTCTGTCTATTTTTTTAGTACCTAGCATTATCATAGATAGTCTATCAAATCACATCCCTTGGTAACGAATACCACATTGATTCATTCTCTTCGGTTTACAATGCATTAATTAATGCCTCAGACAGACAAAAGTCCTGATGTGGGTATAACGTATATTGGTGGAAAGAGCACTGTAAATGAGATTTTGAATATTTATGAGTTTAAGTCTATCGCACTGCATATTTCAATATAATTTCATTTGAAATGAGGGAAGGGTCATGCAAATAGATTTGAGATTGTTTTGCCCACATTTCAACATAAAATAAGAGTACTTGTGAAACCATATTTTGGGTAACATAGAATGATCTGGCTCTCAGAAAACACAAAAGTGTTGAATTACCTGTACTATATTTTAATAATGGTGTTTTAAAACCTGAAATATGACTTGATGTATCACGGATTGAAATAAAGGAGTCTATGAGTAATTTCAAAAGGAATTACCCAGCAGTAACTTAGCATATTCAACAAATAATTTTTATCATTTACTTCTAAGTTATTTCCCTTAAATTTATCTCAACACACTTCTTCATTTGTCACTTCCTGAGAAATCAACTTCCCAATGCATGCTGAGTGCTACATCCTTCTACGTCCTCTGTCACCACACAGATTACATCTAATGACACTTTATATGTAGCTCTGCACAGCCTCTAAGATCACTCAATGTGATTTCTGAGATGAAATTAATAGTTCTGTTTGGGTTTCTGCAACTCTTGAGAGAACAGGAGTGACACCTGCCATAAATTACCAATGAAATTTAGAGCAAATGAAAGAAATAACAGGAATTTTTTTCAAACCCTCTAAATTCAATCTGTCTGGGAGGAAAACAGCATACCATCTATCCTGATATTTCTATAAATATTGAAATAGACTAATGCATTGCAAAGAGGCCACAGATTATTTCATTATCCACTGTAGCATCCTGTGATTAACATGCTAGTAAAACACTCAGTTGTACCTATCAGTTGGCCTCAGGTCAGTCTTGAAGGAGATATATGGCTCATTAGAGCAAGATGAAACAGAAACACCCACAAATAAAATCACAGGGAAATGCAGTTCAGGAATGACCAATTTTAAAAATAATCATTCAGAGGAAAACATAACTTTAAAATATTTCAAAGACTGTGGTGTAAAAAGACACCACACTCATTCTCTGGAGCTCCAAATGGTAGAATTGGAATCATTAAGATGAAACTATAGGGGAGCAGATTTCAGCATCATAACCTGATGGTGGATATAGTAGGATTACTGGTAGCCCTCCATGCCCCGAAAACAAAATGATATATCCACATGCTATTTCCTGGAACCTACGAAGTTTGCTCTTTTGGAAAAGGAATCTTCACTGATACAATTATGTTAAGAATTTTGAGGTTAGGACATCCAGATCAGATTACCCAAGCGATCCCTAAATCCAACAACAAAGGTGATGGATCATAAGAGACACGGAGAAGGCAAACAGATGAGAAGGTGAAGCAAGCAGAAACCACCAGAAGCCACAAGCACGGTAACAATTCTCCAGAGTCTGCAGGGAATGTGTCCTGGCTGACGCCTGGATTTCAGACTTTTGGATGAGAGAATGAAGCTCTGTTATTTTAAGATACAAAGTGTGTGGTAATTTGCTATGGATAAGTGTACTGCTGATGAACATTAATTTGGAATATGAAGAAATTCAAACACAAAGAAGATTTTACCATGTTATATTTATGTTCTTCCCACAAACTTCCTCCTTTTTCAGTGTTTATAAAAATCTAGACAGTGATCTAGGGGTGCTGATGCTATTTCCAAGAGCCTCCAAAAAGGAAAACTTAGGGTGATTACTCACTTTCAGATGGTTAACTTTTAAAATAAATTCACAGAGCACATTTCCCCCCATGGAAATGCTGCTAGAATCAATATCTTTTCAGAAAATTGCAGAAAAAAAATAAGCAGTAACATTTTACCTCATACACGAAGTATCAGTATGCTTTCTTTCCATTTTCCTCATCTTTTAATTTTCTGTTTGAATCTTGCCATATTCAGAATAAGCATATGGACCCTCTTTAAATCCCAATTAAATTAATCTAATGCAGAAAAATAATCAAGAAGAGCTAAATATATCTCTCTGAGGGTCCGCATTCCTTTTATTTTTAACTTTACTTCCTCCTTTTCCTAACATAAGCCATAAAAGAATTTGGCAGACATATTTGTCTCCCTCTACTAAAACAAACTCGTGCATAGTTTCAAGAGATTTTGTTTTTATTTAGAGCAAACTTGCCCCAACCATTCAGTTGGCTAGCCCTCATGCCTAAGAGGCACAAAGAACTCTTGGAAGAGAGTGCACAGAGAGTCCCTTCAAACTGAAGACACCTATTTTTGGTGCTCAGTCTTATGGCCGTAACTATATGCATAACATAAAGGTAAATGATTTGTGTAAGGATACAACTAAACTCCATGCTTGATTTTTCTTCCTGGAATGCACTGCTGTGGATTAAAAATATAAAATATGAGGATTTCATTTTCTTTCACGTATTGCTAGAAATATTTTTTGGAAGCAATGCAGATGTTATTAGACTGTGTTTAGGAATTACTTGCATGGATAAAGACAATATTCTGCAAATGTTTGATTTAAACTTTGGTGAATCTTCTCAAATTCTGCGAAATGTCATTTATATTTATTAGTGGAAGTAAATGTCAATGTGAATTAATTCAAGTCTGTAATCCAAATCTTTTTCGAATTATTCTTGGAAAGGTCAATAATGATTTTATCTGCAGTGTTTATTGACTAAACACATTTTGGTCAGATGAACTTGCTTTCTCTATAGACACCATATCTGGTCAAAAAAGAAGACAAGTCTGGTTAACAGATGTGTAAAGTGGATCAACAAGTTGGCAACACAGTTCAGAAACCACCAAGATGTTTTACAGATAATCTTAAATTCTAATTAGTTGTTTTGTTTCCCGGAATCACAGTATTAAATTTAACTCAAGCTGATAGTTATTACATTCTCTGTCTGTCATGTGCTTATGTTTACAGAGAAAAATTCTTTTTAATATACCTTCTTTTTAAATTTTACTCTTAACTTTGAACACCTAATTTGGAAAGAGATATTTAATTTTCTAAAGCATTTCAGAATGGCCAAGAGCAGATTTATATAAGCACAAAGATACATATCCATGCACATATGTACTCAAGGTATAGAAATTAAGGATAGTTAAAAGAGTTAAAAGATCAATATGGGCCTCCCCGGTGGCGCAGCGGTTGAGTGCTGGGTTGCGAAGCTGCCCGCGGCCTCTGCGGCGCCGGTTCGATCCCCGGCTGCTCCCCGGCCACTGGAGGAGGGTCCCACATGGTGCGCAGACCTCTCCTGCAGCCCGCTGCTCCCCTCAGCAGTGTACTTCGTCAGTCTGCCTGCTCTGCTCCCCGCTCTGGCTCTGGTGAATTCTGTCACCCTCCCGCGCTTCTGACTGTACCCAGTGCATGTATAAACAAACAAACAAAACAAACAAATAAATAAAAAACATGCCTCTGTTAAATAAATAAATAAATTAATAAAAGATCAATATGATATTAAAGCACACGGAGTATCCCCTGCCTCAAAATTAATCAAAGGCAACGGAGTCAGACTTGGAGACTCAGTAGCTTAGAGTAGTTCAGAACTATAAGATGGAAGTGAGATGCAACCATGGCCAAAATGTTGTCATGTTCTATTCTTTCTATACTATTCTCCACGTTTTGCCCAGAAATTCATCACTCTCCTGAGCATCTCTCTTAACCCTCCCTCTGTGGTCACTGGATTTTCTGGCTCATCACAGCTAAACACTCCTTTATATTCAATGTCTACTGAGTCTCTAAAAGATACTATTTTTCTCACAGTCATCTCGAATGACAGCTGTTCTATCTCCTAACCCTGTGTTATCCATGAACACTACCTGCACGTTCTTTTTAGATGACAGACACTTCCACTGCACCCCAATAATTCACAGCCAATTGAACCAACAATTTCTTCCTTGCTATAAATTCCTT
This sequence comes from Talpa occidentalis, assembly GCF_014898055.3. Lineage (NCBI taxonomy): Eukaryota > Metazoa > Chordata > Mammalia > Eulipotyphla > Talpidae > Talpa > Talpa occidentalis. Next base: position 91,408,058 of record NW_023601322.1, on the reverse strand, counting down.
TCTTGTATTGCATTGTTGAGCTTGATCCATACCTGGTCTTTTGATTTAATCTCACCAGAACTTTCTATAGTTCTCCTTCTTACACTTCTAGAAGTCAACTCAACTTTCATCATTGCTATAACTGACCTTCTCAAATATTATGCTCAAAACATTAAGAAATCCTAAATGGAATAAAAATGCATGTGTTTGAAGTCCATAACACTTCCAATTTTACAATTTATTTTAGCAATTGCTTCTTCTCAATCACTGTTTTCAATCACTTTAGCATCTTTCTCAAGACTTCCTCTAACAAATTTCCCTCTTTTAAAAAAAAAAGTATTTATTTATCATACAAGCACTGGGTACAATCAGAAGCATGGGAGGGTGAGAGAGCTCACCAGAGCCAGAGTGGGGAATAGAATAGGCAGACTGATGAAGTACACTGCTGAGGGGAGCAGCGGGCGGCAATAGAGGTCCACGTGCCAGGTGGGACCCTCGCCAGGCGGCCAGGTATCAAACCAGCATGCAGAGGCTGTGGGCAGCCTCGCAGCCCAGTGCTCAACCACTGCGCCACCAGGGAGGGCCAATTTCCCTCTTTTGAACAACAAAATCAGTTACCCTCTAAATTCTAATTCCAATTGAAAATAGTCAATCCCTGTCTCCACTAGAGCTCTGTAAATACTTACATTGGTAAATACTAGATATGCTTCTATTGCTTTCATATGAATATGTGTGTACATAGATGTATATATAGTTCTGTACATATGTATGTATATACATATATGTGTTAATATACTAGTATATCAATACATGTATATATAATTGATGTAATTGCTACAAATTATAAGGAGAAAATAATTTTGCATATTATATAATTAAACTATGTGAATGTTAGAGAATATTTTTAAAGTCCAGTGGGAAAATGGCATACCAGAGCCTACAGTCCAATTGAAGACACAGCCAGAGTTCAAAAGAGTTAATCTGAACAAACTGCTCTATTGTATAAAAAGAAAAACTGTGTTTGCTTAATTAAAATGTAAATTCACCATTAATGAGCTCAATGGGAATGGTTTCCAAAGAGCAGGGTAAAGATACTTTGTAATTGTACAGCTAAAGGCAGGTTTGATATGAAGTAATGAGAACGCCCTAAAACAAACTACCATATTTTTCTTTAACACCTGTTAGGGATTATAAAGCTCATGTGGTTCTCTCACTACAGATTTGGCTTTAATTTACCTCATGGGTATATTATCAGCACATGTAGAAAAGTTCTAGAATCACTATGCCATAGTCATCACAGTAGGTAGCTCTCAATTCCTGGATCTGGTAAAGGAAGACTTACAAGTTTCAGCAATACCCCAACTCCTTTTTGAGTGGTAGTCTAACTTCATCTGATCTTTCTCCTTTGCACAGATTAAATCCTTATCTGTGACCTCAGACAAACTCTTCTGTGTACTACCACTCAGTTATGACAAAATCCAACTCTTAGTTTTTGTCTCATAATTTTATTTCTATCAACTTTAAAAATAAAATAGCCAGGGCCTCCCTGGTGGCACAGGCGGTTGAGCGCCGCACTGTAAAGCTGTCCACAGCCTCTGCAGTGCCGGTTCGATCCCAGCCAGCCAGCGAGAATCCCACATGGCAAAGTAGACCTCTCCTGTCTTGCCCGCTGCTCCCCTCAGCTGTGTATTTCATCAGTCTGCCTGTTCTGTTCCCCACTCTGTCTCTGGTGACTCCTCTCACCCTCTACACATCTGGCCTGTACCCGGTTCTTGTATAAAAATAAATAAATCTTTAAAAAAAACCTAAAATAAAATAAAATATCCAGTCACTTTTTCATCAGAGGGATTTTATTCAAAAATAAAAAATGGACTGCAACTGGGGAGATATAAGTTATGGAAAAACAGATAAATCCAGAGACCAAAGATGACAGCTTGCTTTTACAAAGGAAATGGAGCCAGGGTATTAGAAGGCACTTTCTGAATGAGAATTCACAGGAGGGGAGAAAGATCAAATGTGGTGATGGCTTCTCATGGGTTTAACTGCTTTTCGGCAAGGAGGAAATCTTTCTTCCTCCTTACTAAGCCATGCATATAAGGAAACTTCTTGTATGCAAACAATGGTGAGTGACAGTGTGTGAAAAGTTCCTCCTTTTGGACCTCCCATTTCCATTTTAAATGAGATTTTATTTACTTTCATATTTCTGTAATGAGATACTGGCCCAACTGTCTACACAGTAATTCTGATTCACAGTAATTCTGATTCTTATAGAAATAGCATGGAAAAATCAAAAAACTATGTAAGCATAAATGTGGATTGGCAAATGGATCCATTTTTCCCTAAATTAGGTGTCTAGGTAGCCAGTCAGTGATAAGCACATTGGGACAAAATGGACAACTAGTATAAAAAAGATCTTCAGTGCATAGTCAGAAATAACTCTGCATTTACATATTACTTTAAAAAACACAAAGTTCAAATTGAGATACAATAATTTATTCATAAAAAGCTTAAAATATTTCTTAATTTTTATTATTTGTAAAAATACGATTTTGTTTAGCAACAAAATACTAATTACTTAGAGGTGTGTCCTTTCTTTAAAAATTACATTATAACATTTCTATTTTGTCTCCACATTTCCTGATCTGTTATGTTATTTAAATCCAAGATTTTGGAAAAAAGAGTTCAATTTAAATTGTTTCCATTTTCAAACTTCGTGACTAATGTTTGTGGTATATGACAAGAAACACAGTACAAGCAAACAGCCATGATTGAGTCACTGAAAATGACATAAAGAAACTGAATCCTGTGTCCTGCAGAGGTGTTTAGAAACTTCCTGACCAGTGTTTGGTTCTATGTGTAAACAGCTTAGAGTCATGATTGTATTCTAATATGCATAAAGGTGAACTGAACAATTAACAATTCTTTTTGGATCCACTATAGATGAGAAGACCGGGGAAAATATTTCCCCCCAAATTGGAAAGACAAACTGGCAAATGAAGCCACAGCCTATTCCCTCAAGTAGCACCATCTCAGAAAAAAAAAAAAAAAAAAAAAAAAAAAAAAACAATTTCAGGAACCAATCTCAGGGTATGAAAACCTAAATTATAATGAGTGAGTTGCTCATAGTGAATTCATAGTGAATAACTCAGATTAAAAACTCAAGAGGGACCGAGTCTTTGGGAAAGAGGTCCACCATATTGTGAGACTGGCATTCATAGGCTTGATCAGGTGCCTGCAAGAAATATCTAAGAAAAATTCCCTCTTCGTAACAGGGCCTGTCCACAGGAGAAACTGCCTAAGCAGAATCCCATCTACTGTGGTATCACCAGACCCTAACTTACCTAAGGAAGGGAAATGCCCAGCTCCAGCCCTCTATACACAACCTATCCCCCCTAAGTGGAGGGGGTACAGAATGAGAACCCTAGTAAAGCTCACAGTACAGAAGCACATGATAAACTGAAAAGCAGACCTAATCACAGGCTTGGCAAAGGCAAAGCAGCATTACAACCAAATATGGCAAGGATGTTGGGATTATAAGGCTGGGAATTTATAACACCCATGATTAATATGCAAAGGCTTTAAAGAATAAGATACACAATGTGCAATGACAGATGGGCAATATAACCGGAGAGATGGAAACTCTAAAAAAGAACTGAAGAAATACGAAAGCTCAAAACATTGTAGCATAAATGAATACTGCTTTTCTGGACATAGCTGTGTAAATATCCTATGACTAAAGGATATATCAATAGAATCCTTTAAAATTTAAAAAGAGAACAAGAACAAAAAATTAGAACAGGATAGCCAAGGATTGAGAAAAACTACAGCATGAGGATTTCCCAAAAATAATGTGAGACAATTAAAACCACAGATGCAAGAAACTCATAGACACAAAGGAGGATAGAGTAAAAACAAAAATAGAAAGAAAGACCAGGTATATCACTTTCAAAATACAAGGGGGGGGAGGGAAATCAAGAAAAAGTTTGAAAGAAGAATGGGGTGAAGGTGAGGTGGGGAACATGACCATTTTCCAAAAATGGAAAAGGTAACATCATTACAGATCCCATGGACATTAAAATGATTAAAAAACAGTACTATGGGTAACTACACTCACACACTTGTTAACTTGGAAAAAATATGTTCATTCTTTGAAAGACACAATAAGTCAAAACACAAAGAAGAACTAGAAAGATTATAATGTACCTATGTCTATAAAAAAATTGAATCAATAGTTAAATCTTTTCCACACAGAAAGCACAGGGCCAGATTGGTTCTCTGGTGAATTCCACCAAAGATTTAAATTCCCTTCACACCACTCCTTTTCAACATCACACTGGAAGGCCTTGCTAAATAGAAGTTATACTGATTGAGAAAGAAGATATACACAGATGACATAACAAGGCTGAAGGATCAAGGTTAATAAACAAAAGCCAATTACTTTTGAAATCGAAACACAGTACCATTAATATTAGCATGAAAAAATTCGAAACACAGTTTAAATATAACAAATATACTCAGAATACTTATGAGGAAAGCTACAAAACTCTAGCACAGGAAAGCAAAGAATAAATAAATGGAAAGATACGCATTTTATAACAACTGGTCATACATAAAAACCAATGCAAAAATGAATGATTTTTTTAAAATTTATTTATTTATACAAGAACCAGGGTACAGGCCAGACATACGGGAGGATGATAAGATTCACGAGGGACAGAGTAGGAAATAGAACAGGCAGACTGAATCAAATATACTGCTGAGGGGAGCAGCGAGCGAGACAGGAGAGGTCTGCTGCGCCATGTGGGACCCTCGCCAGCCAGCCAGCTGGGATTGAACTGGTGCTGCAGAGGCTGTGGACAGCTTCACAGCGCTGCGCTCAGTTGCCTACACCACCAGGGAGTCCCAAAAATGAATGATATTTTGATTGTAAAATGCATAACTATAAAACCCAGATGACCATAGGAATATGGGTTCCTTTTTAGATGAAACTACAAAAATATGACCTATGAAATAAGTAACTGACAATGAACATTAAAAAAAAAAATCAACTTCTATGTAAAATACAGCATCAAGAAAGTTAGACAAATAAGAGAGTGTAAAAATATTTGCAAATGACACATCTGATAAAGTGCTCATGTCCATAATATACAATAACTTTTAAAACCCAATAAGAAGGGCCTCCCTGGTGGCACAAGGGGTTAAGACGCAACCTATGAAGCTATCTACCGTCACTGCAGCATGAGTTCGATGCCCGGCCAGAGAGTTACCCACATGGCACAGCAGACCTCTCCTGACTCACCTGCTGCTCCCCTCAGCAGTGTATTTCAGTACATCTGCAAGTTCTGTTCCCCACTCTGTCTCTGGTGAATCCTCTCACCTCCCCACACACACACCTCTGGCCTGTACCTCAGTTCTTGTATGCATAAATAAAAAAAATATTTAAAAAAACACAATAAGAAAACATAAAAAACCCAATTAAAAAATGGACCACCTTTATAAAGATCTATAGGTTTCAAATAAGCATACAGAAAGATATCCTACTTCATTTATTATCAGGAAAAGGCAAATTCGTGAAAGAATGAGATGTTACTACACACACACACACACTAGAATGGACAAAATCTCGTAACACTGATAACACCACATGCTGGAAAGGATAAGGATCAGCAGGAACTCTCACATGTGGCTGATGGGAATGCAAAATGGAATTCCATTTTGAAAGACAGTTTGGTAGTTCCCAACAAAGCCAAACATATTCTAACTGTGTGATCCACAATCATCCTTCTCCATATTTACCCAAAGTAGTTGAAAACTAAGTGAGGAAGTCAACCTAAAAAGGTGGCATAAGGTGTTCAGCACTAAGTTATTTAAAAAGGTAAAGTATGGTTACAGGTGAAAGATCAGTGGTTTCCAGGAATCAGGGGAAAAAAAGATGAGTAGGATGAGCACAGAATTGTTTTCAAGTCCATAAAAATACTCTGCATGACATTACAATTATAGATATGTCATTACACATTTGTACCAATCCATGTAGCACACAACATCGAGAGTCAACTGCATGGTAAACTAAGGAGTTTGGCTGAGTATGATGTGCTGATAGGGGTTCATCCTTGTTAAACCACCACAAAGAGTACCACTCTGGTGAGTGATTTTGAAAATGGGATGACTACACATATATTTGGGTAGAAAGCATATGAGAAACCTTTCTCACTATTGTTCGAAATCTAAAGTTGCTCCAACAACAAAGTTGTCTCAATGAATATTAAGAAAAAGAATCTATGTTTGGGTCTGTGAAGCAGCACAGCTGCTGCAAGAACCACCAAAAATGACAGTCACCAGAGTGCCATCCGACAATCAAAGAATTTGCTGGAAAGGGATTTGTGAGAAAGATATGTGATGGGTGTTAATATAATTTTTATCAGGGAAAAAAAGCTCCATGATCTTTTCCTTGTCAATACTGCACTTGAGTTCCTATGGCAACCCGAGTTTTCTTTCCTACAGTTGAGAAAAATTCTAAAAGTACTTATAAAAATTAATACCCACATATTTATGTCATCAAAGAGTTCCCCACTCTTATTCATCCCCCAAAAGCTATTTTGGAATTCTACTGACAAAATCTTGCTTCCTATGTTCTTTAAGGCAACCACATTATGTCAAACTTTTCCGTATCTTTTGGTACCACATTAACAGTCAAAAAAATTAATAAATTCAGTGAGGAAAATGATTTGTCTACTATCAATGGTCATTTTAGCAGTACTTTAAGAATTCTTCAAAAGGAAGTTGACAAGGTCAACAGTCAGCTGAATAGAGGTAATATTTCCCAACAAATCAAATAATCCATCCTTAGCAAAATTTTGCGACAGGTTTGAATGGAGATCTTCAGTTCATTTCCTCTGATATTTACAGTCACACACTTTCATGATGAAACACAAAAGGAAATCAGCTATTTATGACAATTTTCTCCAAATGCAGTCAGTGCACATCCACTCTGCTGTAGGAGCTCTCTCTTCAAAAAATCATTAAGTGCTTTTCATTTCAAAATGGAAAACAGACTTTTGTCTACCGTTTTTCTCTCTATTAAGTTTATAGATTTGTGAAACTTCACATTGTACAGAAATTTATAGCCTATTACCATATACAAACTTGGCTTCACAATATGCTTTAAGAGTTATATGTTGAGGACCTCCCTGGTGGCACAAGGGGTTGAGCACAGCACTGTGAAGTTTTCTGTAGCCTCTGCAGCACAAGTTCGATCCCCAGTCTGCCAGGGAGCTACCCAAATAGTGCAGCAGACCTCTCCTGACTCCCACTGCTCCCCTCAGCAGTGTATTTCAGACATTCTGCCTGTTCTGTTACCCACTCTCTCTCTGGTGAATCCTCTCACCCCCCACACCTCTGGCCTGTTCCCCATTTCCTGTAGGCATAAATGAATAAATCTTTAAAAAAAAAAAGAGTTGTATGTTGAAAAGTGGAATGTATGTACAAATAGTAGGTGTTCCAAGTATGCAGATGGTTAGAAAGCACAACACTTGCCATTTTTCCCTTTTTTAAAATTTAAAAAACTCCTTTTAAAATACTCCTTTCATAGCTCATAGCACCTTGATAGGATTCTCAGGAAGGAGGAAATCGTAATTTTCTATTATTACAGAAATATTGGACAAACTGAAGTCACTCTGGATATACAAAGTCAAAATCAACCTGAACTATATAAGCCTTTTCACATATCAAGTGCACTGTGACAGCTAATGAACTTCAGGCAACTCTACATTTCTTTCACCCAACATGCTTTTCAGCCAATATACTTTAAGTCCTTTGCATTCAGCTCCAGTTCCCAAAATCTGTCAAACCTCATTTCATTTCTTAATCAGGGAAGCGGCTTTGAGTTTATCTCCTAGATTTTTGCCTACTGATTAATAATAAAGCCCATTCTCTTCTCTAAGACGTGCTGTCACTAGTGGATCTACACTCATTAGGTAGACCTCCCACTGCCTGGGAAACATAAACAAAACAAAAAATGAGCAATGCACACTGCTGCCATCAAGATTCATACTCTTGGGCCTCCCCGGTGGCACAGCGGTTGAGCGCTGGGTTGCGAAGCTGCCCGCAGCCTCTGCAGCGCCGGTTCGATCCCCAGCTGCTCCCCGGCCACCGAAGGAGGGTCCCACATGGCGCACAGACCTCTCCTGCTGCCCGCTGCTCCCCTCAGCAGTGTCCTTCGGTCCTTCTGCCTGCTCTGCTCCCCGCTCTGGCTCTGGTGAATTCTCTCACCCTCCCGTGCTTCTGACTGTACCCAGTGCTTGTATAAACAAACAAACAAACAAACAAATAAATAAATAAAACATGCCTCTATTAAAAAAAAGATTCATACTCTTTAAAATCATAACATGGATACATAAACAATGTTTGATACTTGAATCTATCACTGAAAGAAAAAGAAAATCCCTCAAACCTGACTAAATAAAATACCTAATGGTATAGTTAGCTTGTTTATCTCTCGTTTTCACCAAAATTCCTGCTACAGATACATACTGAAGAACTTTTCTCCATAATGATGTGGTTATCCACCTTTAAAAGATCCATGACAAAGTATAGGACTTTTATGGTATTAATGATTTATGAGTGCCTCAGGAATTATGAGTGATGGATACTATCCTCAACTGTAGGGAAGTATTTACTGTATTTACCAAATAATGTCAGATGACAAAACACCCCACTGCTCCCCCAATTCTGTCTCTTCTTCCATTTATGTTGGTCTGTTGTGTCTCCAAATGACCAACTCATTCAGAGAAATGTGGCTCAGAAAGATGACTTGATTTACCCATTTCATCTACATAATAGTAATGACAAGTGCACCATCAAATAACCCTGATTTTATAGCTTCCAGTGATGGATAAGGAATTGGCAACAGTGAAAAATGCCTGTTTTACTAACTGACTGCCTCAGTAATTTTCAGAAGTTATTTTTATGCTCAGGTTGGAAGATGTTAAGTACATATTAAACCAGATGAGTCTGGGACGTAATTCAATAACTAACATTTCTTGGCACTGCAATTAAAAATCAATGTCAAAAAAACCCTGATTATAACAAATAAAACAGACAAATTCTGTTATTACATTTACAAAAGTGTTGTGCACCTTATAAGTTGTTCATGTAGAACAGGAATAGAAGAAAAAATGGAGAGAGAGGCACCCATGTACGTAAGTGTGCATATATATGTGCATATGCGTGATACTTAACAAAATTTGGAAGTAAACACCTGTTTTATTCTGTGAAAAAAGAAATCAAATTTATTTAGTCATTTGGTTTTACTCGCACTCTTTAAATCTTTTACTTATTCAGATTTTAAGATAACAAACCAAATGAAAGCAGCCTGCATCCGATTTACCTAAAGCATTTTTGACACTATGTGTTTAGAACTCATTAATAATCTGTGAGGCAAGTTTTGGTTAAGTCTCCATTCTCTTTCACGCATTCCTGCCAAACTACATATAATCAAATCTCCTTTGCATCAAAATGCAAATAAATCAAAACTTTAAAGCATGGAGAGAGTAAAATCAGCAAGACAGCAAAATAGATTTCTGGCTCATATTGCCTTGATGCAAGAACAAAAGCACTGTTGTGGGAGTTCAGCCCTCATGGAGGGGACTGTAGAACTTATAACCAAATAGTCTTGTGCCTCCACAGCAGGCTCACCAAACAGGGTCCAAGTCACAAGATTAGACACAGCCATGAGGCCTGCAGACTTATCTTCAGCCCGGTTAGGCCTTGACCTTGCCACCGGCAGCATCCACAAACAAAGCAAAGAGTCGGATAAAGCCAAATCAACAGCAACCCTAGGAATTTGATTGTAGAACTGAGGCTGCCAGAGAGGAAATGGTGTGTGGAGAGAACAGGTGGGGAGGGGACACCGTGTAGATGGTATGGTGGACTCTGGGTGTGGTGGTGGGTGTGAAAACTATCGCTGAATGGGGAGATCCTATACCTCTAAATCACAGTGCTGTGTATCAGTTACCTCAATTAAAAAATATATTTAAATATTTATTTATTTATGCATAGAAAACCTGGGATACAGGGGGTGAGAGGATTCGCCAGAGACAGGGTGGGGAGCAGAACAGGCAGATGTACTGAGATACACTGCTGAGGGGAGCAGCAGGTGGACAGGAGAGGTCTGCTGTGCAATGCAGGTCAGCTCCCTGGCCAGGGATCAAACTCAGTCTGCAGTGGCTGCAGATACCATCATAGTGCTGAGAATTAACCCCTTGTACCACTAGGGAAACCCCAACAAAATATTTTTTTTAACAATTTTCCATGTGATTTTATTTTTCATATTCTAGCATCACATTTTTATACCAAATAACAAAAGTATAAATAACCACTTGAAATAAGGACATTTCAGTTTCTATTTTCATTGCATTAATAGTCAAAGAGCTTGTTGTAAAACACATCCAAATATTACTCTGACTACCTCACTGTTATAAATCTGTGCAAATGGGAATTATGAAACAGAAAAGCCAGGAAGGCAGGGAAGATTCAACCAATATCACCAACAAAATAATTTTTAAAAAGAAAACCTATACAATGGGGACCTCCCTGGTGGCCTAGGATTAAGTTTTACTACTGTCATCTAGATGCCCTGAGTTCAATCCCTGGCCAGGAAGCAACCCACTTTGCACAGCAGACCGCTCCTGTCTCGCCTGCTGCTCCCCTCAGCAGCATATTTCAGTGGATCTGCCTGCTCTGCTCCCTACTCAGTCTCTGGTGAATCCTCTCATGACCCACCTCTGACCTATACCCCAGTTCTTCTACACAAAAATAAATTAAATAAAAAATAAAGCTGGAAAAATATTTTTAAAAAAGAGGAAACCCACATATTGTTAATTATCTCTGAAAGGGCCTCAAGAATATACAATTTGGGGGCCTCCCCTGTGGCGCAGTGGTTGAGCGCTGGGTTGCGAAGCTGCCCACGGCCTCTGCGGTGCCGGTTCGATCCCCGGCTGCTCCCTGGCCACCGGAGGAGGGTCCCACATGGCGCGCAGACCTCTCCTGCCGCCCGCTGCTCCCTTCAGCAGTGTACTTTGGTCCTTCTGCCTGCTCTGCTCCCCACTCTGGCTCTGGTGAATTCTCTCACCCTCCCATGCTTCTGACTGTACCCAGTGCTTGTATAAACAAAACTAACAAACAAACAAACAAATAAATAAAACATGCCTCTATTAAAAAAAAAAAAAGAATATACAATTTGGAAAGAACAGCCTCTTTAGTAAATGGTGTTAGGAATGAATACTACTAGTCACATGCAAAAGAATGAAATGAGACCCCTTTCTCAGATCATCACACGCACAAAAAAATATTGAAAATGGATTAGAGACTTTAATGTAAGACCTGAAACCATACAAATGCCAGAAGAATAAGCAGAAGCTCCTTTGCATTGGTTTTGGATATAATTGTTTGGATAGTTTTATTGTTTTGAAGAAATACAGAGTGCTAGTATGGTAGACTGCAACAAGGAGGAGGGGAATAAGTAGAAAGACAGAATAGAAATGTGATAAAGGAGACAGACTCCATAGGCTTTGGAGGGCATGATATGCTGTATGGAATGTTTTCAACAGAGCTGGCATTATGACGATTTTTATTTGAAAGGCTTAGTCTGGCAATTGTATGGAGATGGGGCTTGTTCAGTGCAGAAGGAAGGCTGGTTAGGAACCCCTTACAGATATCTTACTTCTGAAGAGGCTGTCAAGTGCCTATTTGCTTTAGCGTAGAGCTCCTTATTTATTGGAATTGAATGGATCAAAACATTTCCCATACATATCTGCAATCAGGCATTCCATTTTCCAAATTAGTTTTAAGACTCAAATTTCAAATTTGTACACAGAGATGAAAAAACTGGCATACTATGACTTTAAATCTAAATATACTCAATGCATATTCTCTTTATAGCCATTATTTTAAATAGGCAGCATATATTCTTTCTTCTTTTCCTCCCAAAAGAGAAAGTGCACAAAGAGGCAATTAGCTTAGAAAAGTGCAGGATGGGCCACTATTTTATAAAGAGAAATATTATTTTAAATAACGGAAGTCAAGGAAAAATAAGCTGTACCTGTTGTAATTTTCCCTTTTACGAGAAAGACCAGACTTAGTAACTTCACAACACATGGTCTCTGTCTCTTGACAACTTTTCACTTTCCTACTGATGTCTATTACCCAAGCTAAAATCCATCTTTTGCCCTGTGGTATTTCAAATATGTTATAGATGGTGAAAAACATGCAATTCAATTTATTGTTGATTCAGTTGTAGTCACACTAGGCTGGACTGCCTGAATTTATCAACAATTCTAGATCATAGCATTATTTTAATGTAATTTCTGCAGTTTTATGGTTTGCAGCTATGGTTAATTGCACAAAGTTGGCCAGCAGCATGAATTAAACAGCTGTGTTTTTGGTTGAGATCACCATGTTAATAAAAATTCAGGGTTCTAAAATATCCTGTCAGACTGAAGAATTTAAACTGTTTTTCAGTTTAACTGAAATTTTGAAAATGTATTAATGTGAACTTCAAAGAGTAATAAAATATGTAACAAAGATCTCACTTAAGCTTAAAAGGAAGTATACTGCCTATTCAGATAGCGTTCCTGATGAGCTGGTGTGAGAACTATTCACTTAGAAAGTAGAGGCAGAGTTCACAAGCCACCTACCTCATTAAGACTGAAACAGCAGCATAGTAATCTGTCATGCTCCAAAGCCTATTATCATCTACCCCAAAACTAAAGTGATCAGTATAAAATATAAGTAAAAATTGACCATAGGGATAATATATCTCATCATTGCCACATATCTGAATTGCTATTTTGTCAAAGTATAAAATGTCCTGCACAGAAAATATTATCTATAAAAGAACATTAAGCCAATTGTTCAAGTTTTCTTGACACACACCCATCCCAAAAGCTCTAATTAAACTACCAAATACACACAATTCCAACAGCTCCTACAAACACATACAACACAAACAAAACAAAATGGATATCAAGGTAATGTACAGCTCACACACCACTTGTATTTTTTTTTTTTTTGATCTGTATCAAAGTCAACTACTGATGTGGATGCTGTAAAAAAAAAAAAAAAGTAAGTGTAATAATTTAAAATGCCCTCAAGTGAAGTTCATGCTTCTACAAATAGGGGGATCACAATCACAGACACACACTCACACAGCCATCCACACTTTAAGTTAGCTGTGCAACAGCTGTGCAACTGTAGTGTTCTGTTTCTAAAAAAAAAAAAAAGAATTTTTCCCCCCTACGGCTAAAATAACCATTACTGAAACCAAAAGAGAAATAATCACATAGGGGAAAAAATTACTTGCATAGAGAGATCACAGCAAAACCCTCATTTTCTTAACAGGCAAAGACTTTGAAAATGTATAAGAAAAACAGAGTTCTGGGTAAGGGAGAGCTTAAGGACTTAGAGGCAGGCACCACTGACCGAGGGGAAGTACTGGGGTGTTCTCCACAGGCCAGGTCACTATTGATTACAAGCATAAAGACAGTGCTCAGGATAGCACGCCTGCTCCCCCTTCCCTTGGGGCTGTTAATGACCTTGAGAAGCACAACAGAGTGGGCAGACTGCAAAGTCTCAGTTCTAGAAACTCACAAAGGGAGATCTAGTTTAATAGCTGGTTCAGACCAAAGTTATACTTCCTCAAAAAAACAAATAGGCTTCAGATCCTTGCAAAAGCAGGCAGATAATGTTCTGAAAGCAAAAGCTTTTTTTTTTATAATAAGAAATATCTTATTATAATCCAAAATTCTGTTGTGATTACTCTTTGCTCCTAGATTCCCACCTTTTGTTATTTCTCAGACATATTGCCATGAAAATTTCTAATTGCTTAACATGTGCAATTTTCATACTTATATTCAGTAAAATATATTTCTTGAGGATGTGGAAATTTTCCTGTACTTTTATTATCTTCAAGTTTGTGAAGGCACCTTTTTTCAATTTGTCAAAACAGACCATTAGTGCTAACCAGGTTAAATCAAATTTAAATTAATTCAGACACCTTACAACATGAATATATTCATATGCAAAGCACACAATAGTCAAATCAAATACAGAAGTTAGTATAAGAAATTTTAGAGAAAGGAAATCACATCAAGTGCAACTTAACCTAATTTTGACTGATTTTAAAATCACTTTTATTTCAAAGGTAGATTTAATCTTACACAGATAGCTTTTTTTCTATATGAAATTCAGAGCCCTTTGAATCTTTTTCCTTTTTCTTTTCTTCCTCTTTTCATCTTGTTATTTTAATCCACTAGGTGGATAAATTGCTGTCTGGCAAGATTTTATTATCTTCTGCTTTGATTAGGAATCATTATACTTTGTAGTATTTTAACTCCCTTGAAAGAAATTCAATCTCTGTTGGTTTAATAAATATGCTAATATATGTTACAAGAGTAAAACTCTAAGTAAGGAGATTACAGAATATTCTTTTGCAGAGAAAGTATGTTATTTTGCTTCTTTCACCAACTATTAGAAATTCCTAAAGGAAGAGGGTGCCCAGAACCTCTGGATAATCTTTAAAGAGTCAACAGCAGACATTTTTACCGCATTTAATAAATTTCATTGAGTTGCCAATGTGTAATGAAAAATACGGAGAGGTTTCTTCAAAAGAGGTACATATCCTCATGTTAACAACCCCAAAATAAACAATTACAACAAAATCTGAAGCTATTCTGACAGTGACTTACATGGAGCAACTTGACGGATATTTGAAATATGTATTTGACTCATCAGTGGATGATCTTTGAAAAACTGATGTCTAAGGAAAATTTTTAAGATGATTATGATTTATGTAGATAGTGTATATAAACACTGGGGACAAGAAATATGTCATATTCAAATAATTACTGTTATTAACCATCACTATTTATTTTGTTATTCTTCTATTCCCATAGTCTACCCATGTCATAATTTTTTTGTTTGGCTATTCCATACTGATTTGCTGGCATTTGTAAGCATATATGTGAAAGACTAACTGTATTTTAGTTAAAAGTACTTCCAGAATGTTGAACCACTGCCTGTGTCTGTATCTCAACTCTGCAACGTACAGTCATGGTGACCTTGGGTGAGATTTAACATCTCAATAGTTAAATCAATGCTTTAGTTTTCTCATCCATTAGATGGGATAAATCATGGTACCAATACCATGGGGAAGTTGTGACAATACAATGGATATGTTTGAAATGTACAGAATAAATATGTATATTATAGTAAGCTCTTTAGAAGAGGTAGCTATTACATCATTACAAACTGGACATTAATTTTAGTGGAAATCTGTCACTATCAGATTGTAATCAGAGGAATCAGAGGAATCATTTTACCTACTCTATCAATCTAACAGAGTGGTTTTTTTTTTTTAAGATTCTTTTATTTATGCATACAAGAGCTAGGGTACAGGCCAGAAATGCGGGGGCATGAGAGAATTCACCAGAGACAGAGTGGGGAACAGAACAGGCAGACTGACTGAAATACACTGCTGAGGGGCTCAGTGGGCGAGTCAGGAGAGGTCTGCTGCACCATGTAAGTTGCTCCCGGGCCACCCGGGGATCGAACTTGTGCTGCAGAGGCTGCAGATTGCTTCATAGTGCAGTGAACCCTTGCGCCCTAGCAAAGTGGTTTCAACAAATAATCTTACTGCCACAAACTTGATTTGATCTGGAAGTATGATTAATGAAAATAACATTTTTCTAATCAATACATATATTTTAATGTATTCTATCAGTACACTAATAAGTGTTTATTTTATAAAATAAAGGCTATGTTTTAATTTATGCATTTATTAATTTAACTATTATTCATTCATATGCTATTTATAGCACTAATTTGACAAGCAAATTATGAAAGGATATGTAGAACTCAAGATTATTGCAGCTATGCTACTATGGCCTAAAGAAACAGACTTTTCCTTAATGTCGGTCCATTCTATCTTTTCACACTCACAGCCTAGTTGCCACTGAGTGTGAAGTCACACCCTCGTTGCCACTGAGTGTGAAGTCTTCCTTCCACAAAACTTTGCAAATAGAGAAAATTTGCATCCTGTTTACTTTTCCTCAAAGATGTTTGGTTAAAATCCAAGTGCATTCTTTTAGTAATTTGGATATCCTCAATGTTTGAGTGTAGCTCTATGTTTTCAAAAGACTTAAATTTAGAAACATAAAACATTTTTCTTTAAACACAAAGAAAACTGGGTCTCCTTGGTGGCGCAAAGGCTTAAGCACAGCACTGTATGAAGCTATTGCCAGCCACTGCAGCACGAGTTATAGCCCCAGTCAGGGAGCTACCCACATGGCGCGCAGACCTCTCCTGTCTTGCCCGTTGCTCCCCTCAGCAGTGTATTTCAGTCACTCTGCCTGCTCTATTCCCTGCTCTGTCTCTGATGAATCTTCTCACCTTCCCACACATCTGGCCTGTACCCCAGTTCTTGTATCCATGAATAAATAATTCTTCTATATAAATAAATAAATAAATTTATCCCTATCAAATAAAAGGTTTTTTATGTCACAGAATTGGATGATTATGTTCTGTCCCAAAGAATAACACATTGAACCAGTACATTCCAATGTCACTTTAAAACTGACTCTATTTTAAAGAAAATGAAGCTTAGTGAAAAAGTCTTCTAGAATATCCATAATAATTACTGTCAGTGACAGTATTCCTCATCAGTTTCTTATTTATTTATTCTATGATATAAATATTGCTTCAACAACTACTGTATGTGAGCATGACTGCAGGTGCCAGGAAAAGGACAGATAATTCAGTAGAAGATTCCACATTCCCAAGGAAAGTTTATGTGATACTCTTCAGTTATAGCCTTTGAAGGGGTGAGCAACTTATCCTTGAATCCTCAGCATCTAATTCTTGTGTTTGGAAATTTTATTAATGATGTCTTTGGCAGATTAACTGATTTCAGTCCAAAGGCTTAGGTTTCATATTAAGTTTGCCCTCTAGTGCTGTTAAAGCTTCTTTTGCTTATTGTTAGTTGACTTCTTAATGCAATTCCATTAATTCTTTTCATAAACATTTATTTTATAAATTTTTTGGTGGACTGTGGACTTAATTCCCATTATTTCACAACCACATCTATATCAACTGATAAGATACACTGCTGGGAATAAAAACTAGAAGTAGGAGAGCAAGTGAATCCTGGACAGATGCATTTGAGATCCTTAATGAACAGAATGCTGGCTGCAGGACCTCCCTATTAGTGCAACGGGTTGAGCGCAGCGCTATGAAGCTGTCCACAGATTCTGTAGCGCAGGTTTGATTCCCGGCAAGCCAGGGAAGCTACCCACATGGCACAGCAGATCTCTCCTGTTGCTGCTGCTCCCCTCAGCAGTGTTTTTAGTCCATCTGCCTACTCTGCTCTCCACTCTGTCTCTGGTGAATTCTCTCACCCTCCACACCTCTGGCCTGTACCCCAGTTCTTGCATAAATAAAATAAGTCTTAAAAAAAAAAAAAAAAAAAGAGAAGCATGCTGGCTGCAAGCAGAAATAAGAATAAAACCCTGTTGAATATCAAATGTCAAAATGTGAATGAATAAAACAGCTAATGGAACTGACAGAAGGTAATAGGACAATTGTGGAATCCAGGGACTGACAAGTCAAGATAAGTTGTTTCCAAATTTTGGGAAAATCTAGGACACTGGATATTGTAGACATTGGAATTTGTTGTTATTCATCAATTGAGTGTGCTTAATTCTTATTTGATCAGTTTATGCAGTTTTTCAGTAAAGAGTTTCTAGGAAATTGGTCAACTAAGAAGGTAGAAAACCCCGCGATGGAATTAAGAAACCTGTGGCTCCAGCTGTTACTTTACTGTGTAAGGTTGTTGAACATCTATCAATCTGTTTCCTGGTTTTCAAAATAAAGTGTGTGTGTATGTGTTATACTAATGGTGTGTATATATTAACTATGTATTATTATACCATGTGTGGGTATTTATGTGTATTTTTAATAGATACCTAGTTTGCCAAATTCTTTTTGTGAAGATCAAATTGCTATATGCATACACTTTGCAAAAGGAGAAATTTATGTTTTAGGGAAAAAAAATGACAGGCATGATTTTGTTCCAACTTTCTAATATCCCATCTGCTAAATTATAATTTATTTTTTCTTTATCAGATTACATGCAGTACTCACATGGATCTGATATCATCTTTAAGACTCTCCTCAGGAAATTATAATCAAGAAAAAAGTAATTTTGGACCATAGAAGTATGATTAAAATTCACACAAGGAGGGGCCTCCCCAGTGGCGCAACGGGTTAAGACGCAATCTATGAAGCTATCCGCAGCCACTGAAGGACCAGTTTGATCCCCAGCCAGGGAGGAGACCCACATGGTGCAGCAGACCTCTCCTGCCTCGCCCGCTGCTCCTCTCAGCAGTGTATCAGTACATCTGCCTGTTCTGCTCCCCATTCTGTCTCTGGTGAATCCTCTCACCCTCCACACCTCTGGTCTGTACCCCAGTTCCTGTCTGCATAAATAAAATAAATCTTTAAAAAAAATCCATACAAGGAAATTATCCTCAAGTAATCTGAGCAAAGAAGGCAACACAATATTTCCAAAGAAGTCGACAAAGTCAGTGATGTGCACGTGAACCAAAAACTTGAGAAAATATTTGCACATAAACTTTAATATGCCCTTCAGTAGTCAGCTATCACTGCATTACTTTGTTTTGCCTATTGCACATAGAAAATGAATATAAATCATAATAATCTTGCCTAAATGGACATGGAAGAATATTCAGAACATCTTCACAGTAACTTTCATCTAATTAGGTAATAATGTTTATTTTCAATAATATAATCCAGAAAAAAATCAATGTAAAGGATTAATTGCCTAACATTAAACCACCCTTTAGGAAAATAGCATTGATTAAAGGGGCAGAACTGCTGAGAAGTTTCCTCTTTCTTCCATGTTGAGTCTATTCAGAACCTTGCTAAGACTTTAGATGGCTCTTTGGGAAAATGATTTTCAAAGCACATATATAACTGACTCTTTCTGTGTATGTGCACACACGGAGACTGTTTTCCAAATCCTTTTCTCATTCTTGCCTGCATAGTACAGTTGCATTATTTTACTCAATCCATCTCCTTCACATCTCTGATAAAATGCTACTTACTCCAACTTCCCTTTCTTGACAGTCTTATCTAAATAGAAGCCAGGACTTAAAGAACAAGTCTAATCTAGTTTTTCAGGATAACTTTTCACATAAAGACAACTCAGTTTCCTCTTGTACAGGATAAATATCCCCTGGTGTGTTTGCTTTCATTATTTCTGTAACTGCCCTATAAAAGGTTTTCTGCTTTATTGCCATTGCTTGTCTAAACTCAGAAACCACATGACCACCTTCATCCTAGAAGGTACATTTTATTAAAGTACTTTAACATTTCACTAGCATTCTAGAAGCTATCTCTTACTGTTGCCTCACAGAAATAATGGAAATTTAAATACCTAAACTGTATGTGAGATACCAATGCTCCCTTATTTACAATGGCTTTGAAACAGGGCTACAGGTGTGTAATAGAAGGTGAAAGGACAGTGGCCAGGGAGAAGACAACAGGTTCTCACCCACACACACAGTTGCAAGACCACTCAGGAGCAGGTAACAATAACCATGAGTTTACCAAACGGGTAACCAAAGAGTTTATCAGGCCACAGTGGCCAGCCCTCTTACCCCCAGATAGTATCCACAGTGTCCAGAAGTCCCCAACAAAAAGTCACTCATCCAAGATGGTGCTTCCCACCAGTGAGGGCCTGGAGAGCAGGCAGCCGGGCACACCCACAGGCTGGGCTGCTGAGATGATGTGGCAGAAATTCGCAGTCACAGTTTGAATGTTGGGATGGACAGCACCAGATGCCGGACGCTACAGAACAGGAGGCGGCAGCACTGGGAGGCAGTGCTGGGTTATCCAATACACCTTATTAATGGCTCTCAAAAGTGACCTCCTCACAAAATGCCTGTTACCCATCAGCAGTGCTGGGCAGCAGTGCCAGTAGAGGTGGTCACCCGGTCACCAGAGACCGTGTTAAACACAGTTGCATTACAGCCCTTGGTGAGTCGCTGGCCACACCAACAATGAACAGTTCTTTGAGATGCCAGGCCCCAGGCCTTGATGGCTCCTTCTAGGTGGTGGCAGAGGCAGAACCAGAGGCTTCTCTCTTCGGAGATCAACTGTTGGATGCTTCTTCTTTCTAGTTTGTTTTCATTCTTTCTTCTTTACAGTCCAGGAACAGAGTGGGAGTCTGGGAGTCCCAAGCTGGCTCCTGCCCTGCCTTCTGACTTCTTTCAGGGTCCCCTAGTGACACCTGCCTGATTGGACCATTTTCAATTCTAAATGACTGACTGAGCCTTAGGACCAATCAGCCCATTTGGTGCCAAATAATTAACCAAGGAGCTGATGAACACAATTGCTTCATTTAGCTCGCACCTCACTGGTCCATTGTGCGATCCAGCACCAAATACGAAAAGGCCAGTGCTGGGAGCATCCTGGAGGCTGCAGGCCTGGCTGCTATCCAGAGGGGCCACTCTGGGCAGCCAGGGAGAAATCCTAGGTCTGGCTCCAGCTCCTGCTCAAACTTGGTTGGCACCCTAGGGAGGGGCTACCCGCAGGCAGCAACTTTTGGCTCAGGTGGGGAAAAAGCTGCTTTTCCAAAGACTTCTGCTGCTTGGCTGGCAGGGGGAGAAAGCAAGTCTTTGCCCACAGCCCATGCTGTGGAGCCTCGGTTTGTTTCACTTTTGAGTTTTCAACTTTATGACTGTGTAGATGGGGCAACAAGCCACAACTCCCATCAGTCACAAGATCACAAGGGTAAACGCCAACACTCCACAGCATACACCAGCAGGGAGAATTTCACATTTTTCCATATAGGAGAAAAGTAATTGACTCAGGCCACTGTTATGGTGATGAGGTTGACCTATAATTCTCATAACCTGCCCTCAGGAAGCAGCAGTTCTCGGCAGGAACACGAAGGCAGGCCAGGTCGGGGAGGCATGAGGGTCCTCTGAGTGTTGGCTTAGATTTGAGGTTCCTACACAGCTTGCTAGCCTCTCCTGAGTTTCTGGATGCTCCCACTCAATCTTTCTTCTGTCACTGAAGAACAATGTGGCCTCATGACCTGAAGACTCCTCCACCCTTTCCACTTACTTTCCCAGGTATTTCCCATAATAAACTTGTAACATTTTTAATTAGCTCCTGTCATGATTCCCCTAAGACAAGGGCAGAGCTAGGTTATGGACAAGAGTATATACACGTCATTTTGGAAGTAAGTTAACAGGAAATATTAGCTGATTTTATGAAGCAGGAAAAGGAGGGGATAAATACTACTTGAGTGTGAAATGGTGATCACATTAACTAAGGTATCAAAAATATGGAAGAGAGTATTTAAAGAAGAATTATGAGTTGGAACATGGCCATTATGAGTTACTATGGGTCTCTGGAGAACGACATCCAGCAAAGAGTTGGTTGTGAACCCGTAAGACAGGTTGGAGATGCCTGTTTGACAGTCATACAAATTAAAAAGACTGCATGAAAAGTAGAATAAATTGTCAAGATTTTGTACTACTTGCAAGCTAACCTGCCACCATTTCGTGGATTCTGTCAAAAAAGATGAAACTCCTGACTCAGAGATGGACAATTTATTATTTATGGCAAACGCAATAGGCAGGGGATCCATTGTAATTCAGACATTCTCACATGGCCACATAAATGGGTGAGCTGACCCAAGCATACACAGAGGGTTGCAGTATAGAAAGGGAAACCTAGTGTTAGGAACACCAGTCTCTGGCAATGAATGACAAATACACCTGTTATTTCCTATGGAGGGAGAGCTGTATTTATTTTACAAGCCAGTTTTCAAATATCTTAAAAGATTATGTGAAAAAAAAGAGAACATTCTATGTCTTGCTCACAAAAAATACAGAAGAAATACAAGGAAACAAAAAATCAAATCCAAACAAAAATTAAATCCAACTGTCTTTAAAAACTGGATTGTTGGGCCTCCCTGGTGGCACAGAAGGTTAAGTGCTGCACTGTGAAGCTGTCCGCAGCCTCTGCAGCGCAGGTTCAATCCCTGCCAACCAGCGAGAATCCCACATGGCGAAGCAGACCTCTCCTGTCTCGCCCGCTGCTCCCTCAGCAGTGTATTTCGTCAGTCTGCCTGTTCTGTTCCCTGCTCTGTCTCTGGTGAATCCTCTCACCCTCCCACACATTTGGCCTGTACCCCGGTTCTTGTATAAATAAATAAATCTTAAAAAAAAAAAAAAACAATTTGGTGCTAAAACAATTTGGTGCCTTTGTCACCTAATATTACAAAAAGTGGGAATGGAAGGAAAAGGCTGTAGGTGTATAAACTCTGATCACATGATGTCCACTTTCTCTCCACTTGATGTCCACGTTACAGCTGCTCCTCAGGTCAGTCACAAAACGGACAATAGGGGCCTCCCTGGTGGCAGAAGGGGTTGTCGCAGCACTAGGAAGCTATCGGCAGCCACAGGGAGGTGACCCACATGGCGCGCAGACCTCTCCAGCCGCCCGCTGCTCCCCTCAGCAGTGTACTTCGTCAGTCTGCCTGTTCTGCTCCCTGCTCTGGCTCTGGTGAATTCTCTCACCCTCCGGCACTTCTGACTGTACCCAGTGCTTGTATAAATGAATGAATGAATGAATGAATGAATGAATGAATGAATGAATGAAAGAAAAAGGAGAGAAAACTATTTTCCACAGGGAGATTTATTTAATTTTTAATTTTTCTTCTGTGTTAATTTATATTTATGCATACAAAAATTGGGGTGTAGGCCAGAGGTATGGGGAATGAGATGATTCACCAGAGACAGCACAAGTTCTTTAATATTTAATGTTGTCCTTACAAGACCAGCAGTTAGGGAATAGTAGCATAGCAGATTATAGTTTCAGAACCCTACAACCATTCCCAATCACTCTTAATCCTTTCCTCCCTCTTCAAGTACTAGCTGTACCTAGCTGTTTCTAAATACTAATGGAATATGCTGTTTATTCCTTTCATGGTAATTGTTACTGAAGTCAAAGAAACACTTTGTGTAGTAAAGTCTCCAGAAAAGCAGAAGCTTGTTACATAAGTAATATTAATTATACTCAGGGAAAGAGTACATAAAGAGTGAAGACAATCCATTTCTGATATTTAAGACTGGCACAGAATCTAATTGTTTGACCTTGATTTTTCTCATCATTCTCACCTAGAAATATTAACCTGCCTGAAAATAATGCAAAGAATTACTGCATTTCTGGACAAAAAGAGTGTCTTTTATGTGTGTGACATATGTTTCACCCTGTTTTCCCATTCCTGAAAGTCATTAACACTTAGTCCATTTAGAATTAATTATCTCAGAAGTCAATGCTCCAATGACAATATACTTAACCTACAACAAGCACCACAGATGGCTGAACACAAATCTCTGTTCTTTCTTCCTTTTATACATAATAAATCCCTTCTCTCTTTTTTTTTTTGAGAAGAAAATATATGTACATATATCTTATAATGGCATTGGCCAACAATAAAACATAGACAATATTTTAAAAGATGTCTCTTTTAACTCACTTCTTTTCTATTAAAAGATTCTGCAGAACAAAGCTTAGAACCCACAGTGAAGTCAAGTCCCAGATGGGTCTGTATGCCCTCAAGGCTACTTCCCTGGTCTTTTGTCACTAATTGTATTGACAGCTGGTAGTTCCTACTTTGAGACAATTTCTCTTCTCACTGCATATTTATTGAAACTTACCTTGTTGTAGTATTGACCTTACACCAGGAGGAAGCACAGAAGAATAGCAAACTCTCCTGGGTCCTGACAGATGGTTTTAGCATTCAGCTTTGCTGTTAGTGTAGGACCTCACAGCATATGCACAACTAAGGAACATTAGCCTCTGAAGGGAAAATGAAATGCTACCTGAATTAAAGGGGAAATGTGACAATCCGCATACAATATTTGTGTCTAACCCTGAATTTCAAGAGTAAAGTATCTTCAGTTGAAAAACAATCCCCGCAGTCTAAAGACAGGGAATACAAATGGGCCAAATATATATACTATTGATTTATGTGCCCAAGTGAACCACACAAAGCTAAAAGTTTCACATCATTCCAAGTTCTATCTCTATTAACTGAAGTGTTATCAAAATATCCATATTTTACTTTAATATAAAAAGCTGAAGAAAAAAATGTATATTAAATATACAAAATTTGTGGGATGATAGCAATGCATAATGAATAGCCCACCAAAAACTCAATGAAATCATGTATCTTTGAAGGGACTGTCAATGAAATGACTAAACATTGTTAACACTATTACATGAGATTTTAAAATTTAACTCACTGAAGGACAGTGTCTATCTCCCTGTCAATGTTAAATTCCAGGTGCACACTTGAATTACGTTTTTTTAAGACTCATTTATTTATGCATACAAGAGTTGGGGTACAGGACAGAGGTGCAGGGGCGGTGAGAGGAGTCACCAGAGACAGAGCGGGGAACAGAACAGGCAGACTGAGTGAAAAACACTGCTGAGGGGAGCAGCGGGTGAGACAGGAGAGGTCTGCCGCACCATGTGAGTTGCTCCCTGGCCTGCGAGGATCAAACAGGCACTGCAGAGGCTGCAGACAGCTTACAGCACTGTGCTCAACCACCTGCGCCACCAGAGAGACGCTGAATTACATTTTTAAATGCAAAATATTGAATCTTCTATAACTAATCTTCAATTCCTGTCCTGCTCTTTCTGGTTTCTTTCATCCAACCTGGACTTTTGCATTTTACTTTACCCTTCTGCCTCCCTTGCTAACTCCCCATTCCAATCCATTCTTCATTTCCTCAGCAGTGAGGTCTTCCCCAAACACGGATCTGATTTTTACTTACCTGCTTAAAATTGCCCAGTGATATTTAATCTCTTAGAAATTAATGTTCAGATCCTTTAACAAAAAATTCATGACTTTTCATAATATGGCTTCTAATTACTTCTATCTGCCCTCATGACTAGGTGTTGTCCCAGTTGCAACAAATTCCTTTGTATGAGGGACTATCCATGTTCCTGAACTAAAGTTTTAGACTCAAACATGCTTTGGAAACAACCTAAACGCCCAAAAATAGATGACTGGATCAAGAAGATGTGATACATATACTCAATGGAATATTACTCAGCAATCAAAAAAGGATAAACTCATGCAATTTGCAGCAACATGGATGGAGCTGGAAGGGATCATGCTCAGTGAAATAAGCCAGAAAGAAAAAGAAAAGTACCAGATGGTCTCACTCATAGCAGGAGTTTAGAAAACCTAAATAAGGGACCAGGAAAAAGACTAATTATAATAAAGTGAAAATAAAAATCAACAAGCAACAAGCAACTATAAACCAGAGATACACTACGGGATGGGGTGGGTGGTTAGGAGGGATTACAGTCAAAATAAGGGGGTGGGAATTGTATGGGGACTATAACCATGATGAAAATGCATACATTGTGCAAAAATGAAAAGTGATATAAAAATACATAAAATAATATAAAAATAAACATGCTTTATCCAGACTCCCATACAAATAAAGTATATTGTGTAACATGTTCTGAATTGCCTGTTTCTCCAGGCATGTATATTCCTGCATTTATGTAGGTGCACATACACAGAGAAATGCATGCATGTTATGGCCTAATATTGCAAAGAAAGGATTATGATTTCATTTCTAGTTCCCCACCACCAAGCACAAGTACTCAGTATGCATTTATGTGCAGTAAATGGGTATTCACAGTCACTTTGCATGTGATGATAATAAGTATTATAATGTCATTAACAGACATTGATGTCACAGTGCTAAAGATTTTTTATATTCATTTCTATTAACCCTTATTAGTGTTTATGCATTTTAAAGTTGAAAAAGTTAGAACTTGAAAGTGTAGCTGGACTTGTGCTACTTTTAAATTCTCATCATCTCTTAACAACCTCCACAATTTCTTCAGTGAACTCACCTCTTTCAGTCTACCAGGTTATAAAGAGACAATGTATCATGACAATCAGACCCCTGGCCTGTACCCCAGCTCTTGTATGCATAAATAAATAAATCTTTTAAAAAAAAAGAATATGCAGACTCTACGGTATAAAATGACGCTTTGTCTACAGTGTGGAAAACACCAATTTCTCCTGCTGACACAGACAGTGAAGGTAATCACCTCTGAATTGTTAATTATCTGTTTCCTTTCAATAAAAATATTTCCATAATAATATGGAAATAGGAACATACGTTATATACAACGTAGCCAGCAGAAGGGCATCTTTGTGCCTCTTTCTATCAAAGAGGATATATGCAGTATGCTAATCCAAAAGACTTTATATAAAAACCTGAAGAATGGAGATATTCAGCAACCAGATAATTAAAATTTTAAATTTTAAAATTAAAAGCAGGGGTAGAAGCAAAGTGCAGCCTTTGAAATTTAGTGTCATCACAGCAGTTGATGCGCTTTTGAGCAGCAATACTTTTCTCTATTGATATGAAAATCATGAAAATCACTACAATAAATCCTTTCACTTGTAGATAATACTTGAGTAACTTTCCTAATGAACCACTTTGTGCATCTCCCAATGAACTGAGGGATAATATTTACTGCATCAGATAAAGAAAAGCATACTAACGTTCGTGCTGTTTGCTTGAGGACTGTGGTAGGATGCAGACTCCAAACAAGAGTCACTAGTTTTATTTCCCCTCAGGTTTTCTTGAATCATATGGCATAACAATTT
Source organism: Talpa occidentalis (assembly GCF_014898055.3). Taxonomy (NCBI): domain Eukaryota; kingdom Metazoa; phylum Chordata; class Mammalia; order Eulipotyphla; family Talpidae; genus Talpa; species Talpa occidentalis. Next base: position 91,381,285 of record NW_023601322.1, on the reverse strand, counting down.
TCTAATAAATAATAGTGAATACAGATAGGCACAATAAATATCTCAGAGTCCTGTGATCCCTATATTAACATTTTTGAAAAGTCCCCAAAATAGTCAATGTCTACATGGCCATTTCACTCTCTGCTACAAAAAGATTCAGATAAAAACATTTTAATCTCTTACTATCTAAAATTATAGGTAACACCATCCTTACACAAGATGAAATGTTATTTATGAATACAGGTACTTCATATAATGTTAAGTTTGGGAGGCACATAACAGATCATTAATTTTCTCATTTCGTAAATGAAAAAACCTAGTGCTCTATGCATATCTTACTTTCTTGCAGTTACAAAAATTAGTGAACTTCTAGCCTCTCCCTCAGTCATATTCACTTGGCAAAAGCATCAACCCAGATGTTTTTTTACAGGTTCATGTTATGATATGTGTTCCGTGCTGAAAAGCATGTTGAAACCCTAAAGCCCTGTGCCTCGGGATATGACCTTATTTGGAAATGAGTTCATTGGAGACATCATTAGTTAAGTCACAGATCCTACTGGCACCAGGAAGGCCCCTGTTCCTCTGTAAGTGGTACTTTACAATGACACAGCCCAGGAAAAATGGGGTATGCAGGGACAGCTGCCTGTGACAACAAAGACAGAGATTGGAGCAGTGCAGCTGGATGCCAAGGAGCATCCAAGATTGTTGATAAGTCACAGGAAACTAGGAAGAGGCAAGAAGGGGACCCCTCCAGGTTTCAAATGGAGCATGGTTAAAAAAAAAAAAAAAAAAAACAAATGGAGCATGGTTCTGCTAATACCTTGGTTTCTTTCTGCTCACCCCCAGAACTGAGAAAAAATAATAAATGTCCATTGTTTAAAACCACCAAGACTGTGGTTCCTTATTACGGCAGCTCCAGGAAGCTGATACACCAGGCACATCCACCCACAGATGTGTATTTTCTTGCTGTGCGTGGGACCTCCTATATTGCTGTGGAAGGCACACACCTGTGGGGACCTGTCATATTTCAATTCATGAGCACACTCTCTAAAAGAACACTTTATAACAATCCTATCATACCCCCCTGAAAGTTCACTTCCTCACACACGAGGTGGGTGATTTTACCAGTCTGCTTTTGTGAATTCTCTAATACTCTCATCCTTTTCTCCCGTGATGGTCTGGTATGCGTGCCTCGCTGAGACCATGGAAGTAATGTGCATAGACTCCCTCATCCTCCTACCTGACTAAACCTGCACCCATGGTCTTTGTCTTCCTCCAGCTACAGAGAAGAAATTTCTCTACAGTTGCCAAAATCCTTTCTTCCTACAGGTTCCTGATGCATTTATTCTTATCTCAAGACTGTCAATTTTTGTTTCACTAAGTGATTTTTATTCTATTTACTCTCCTGATGTCCTACTACCATTCTGCAAAAACAAAGACAATTCTAATACCATTCTGTAAAAACAAAGACAAAACAAAGCCCCCCCTTTACCATGAATTTATTTCCATGTATTCCCCATCACTCTACTCTTCAGTACAGAAAGAGACATACCAGAACTATTTATTTCTATCTCCTCATTTACCATACTGACCACACACACACACACATGCACACACATGCACACACATGCACGCAGGCACACACACCCCAGATAAGTTTGACTGTAAGTGAATAGGAACTTAGGAACTCACTGGAAGTTGAAGGTGAGTGACAGCTCATCTGAAGGATTTGGGGGTGCCCAACATGGTTACTATGTCTGGAGTAGGCAGTAAATACGGGATGGAGCAGTTAGTACAGTTCTTTTGTACAAGCTGTTCTTGCGCACAGAGTTGTCTGTCCGTCCGGTGAATCTGAGTAGGGAAAATGGCCTCATCCCTGTTCTGTGTCTAGTCAATTGCCCTCGCAAGTGAAAACCACGTAATTCAGGTGCTAGAAGAACATAATGCAAATATTTATGCAGATAAGCAATTTTATTTACATATCATCAGCCTCATAAGATCAGGGGCATAAGCTCAAATTTCTGTCATTCTGTTTGAGAATCACTGTGGAGCCTGCCACCTGTTAACTACTAGCTTAGCAGAACTCTAGGGTCAATAAGGGTGGTAGAAACAGCAGCTGCTGAAGTTACAACAAATAAGGAGAGTTTTCCCTTTCAATAGTGAGACAATTTTAAACATTTAACTATATTTAAAAATTAACTTATATTACCAGGTATATTCCCAGCTCTTCATGTCACAGTATTTAATTAAATCCCCCAAACAACTTGACAAGGAGGAGCCTGTATTATCACTTACAGAAAAAGGGAACATGGTTTCTCAGACTGAAGAACTTGTCCAAGGTTAGAAAGTCACTGCTGTGATTTACTTTAGATACGGGACCTCCAGTACCCCATATGATGCTATTTAACTTGTCCCTAAGAGAAATATATTTTAAAATTACCAATATAGATTTCTACCATTATCCGTTTCTTTTTATTCATATGTAAACTGATAACATTAACTGCTTCTAAGGCCTAAACCTTAGAGTTTTATATTTCAAATATATAATCAACATTTTAAAGTTTTGAAACCATACACTGAATTTTCTTTATTTATCAAAATATAAAATAGGCTTGTTTCAGAAAAATTTATATGTATTAAACTTATGTGTTAACAGGTTATCAAATACAAGAAATGGACTCAGGAACCTAATAATACATTAGTAAATTTAGATAAATTAATTCTACCATTAATTTCTTGTCCAAGATTGTGGAAACCAGTCAAATCCTAAGAAACCTTGCAATTTCATGTACTAACTCAGCTGCTTTGTCTTACTTAGCAGAACAAATATATGTAGTTATAATCAGTTACCATAACAGTTAAATATTAATGTAAATATATATAAACTAATAAGATGTATTTCATTCATTGAAAATTGACTAGGGTATGACTTTTCTATTGATTTTGTAACCTATTTCTCCTTTCTAAATGTTACTGAATTCTAAATTCTCTTACATTTCTAAAAAACTTTGAAATCGTAATTGCATAGATACATTATACTCTTATCCTGAAGGATATTTGTTAAAAGACAAAATTCCAGAGAAAAGTCCTTAGTTTAATTAACAAAGTCAGAACAAAAGCAAATTTATTTTCAGTAGTAAAAAATAATGTTTCCAAAAGATCATGTTTAGTGTTTGTAATCAACTTATATAAGAAATCATGAAAATCACAAAATACAGACTTCAAATGTCACATCAAATAGCTAATAGAAAGTGATATACATTAGTATTGATTTGAGAGATAGTATCTAAATTATTTGGGCCTCCTATTGATTTCTTTTCAGAATAGCAAATGTTTTTTATAAAAAAATCAATATGGTACTTTAAAACACATTTGGCCAGAAGTGAAGCCATTCTCTGGGTAGTTCATTCAGAAATATATGGGCCCCATTCCCATTTGGTTATCACTATAAATTTGTTAGTAGAGATATTAATTTGGAGAGTACAATGGACAACATATATTTGTACTAAATACACGCCATTCCAGTATCTTATACAACTAGTTGACAGTAAAAAGAAGATAAAATGTAAAATGAGATATGCACATCCATTGTTATAGATATCGATCGCTATATCAAAAAATAACAATAAAGATTGTTTGTGGAGATGGTTATCTCTTAAAATATACTAATAAACACAAATTAACTGTTGTACTCCTTGTTTTTGAAAGGAAAAAAGTACTACCTTCTCCCATCTCCATGTACATGGTGAAATTTTCACCATGAATAGTGGACCATGTTGGTGAAAAAATGAGAGTCCATCTCATCGATATTCCTGATATTATTATAGCAGGAAAAATGAATTAATGAATTAATAAAAATGGTGTGTTATAAAACCTTTTGTTATATACTAAATAAGGCTAACATGTAGGATTTATACCATCTTAATATTCCATTTAATAATTAATATTTGACTCAAATTTTTTTTCAAATTTTTTTACTTTTTATGACATTTCTTTTCTATATTTTTCATTTTTTGTATGACATATTTATCACAATAGTATCAATCAATAATCAAAAACAATGCTTGCTCTTGATGCTAATACTGATTTTATTTGTATTTTATTGATATGATTTCACATAAATACATTTGTAGTAATCAAGTATACCAGTACATTAAAAATTAGTAAAAATTACTGATAATAGCATCAAAATTATACCCAAGAACATGTCCCGCAGTATTTGCCATCAGACTCTTTGGAAAAAATTTAGAGCATTGCAGGGGCCTCCCCGGTGGCACAAGGGATTAAGCGTCAGCGCTATGAAGCTATCCACAGCTACCCCAGCCAGGGAGCTGACTGACATGGCCAGGTAGACCTCTCCTGTCTCGCCTGCTGCTCCCCTCAGCAGTGTACTTCAATCAGTCTGCCTGTTCTGTTCCCCACTCTGTCTCTGGTGAATCCTCCCACTCCTCACATCTCTGGCCTGTACCCCAGTTCTTGTATGCATAAATAAAAATAAATCTTTAAAAAAAAAAGAAAGGTTCACAACAGGCATGGTACAATTTTCATATTCATTTGGTTTACACTCTTTTTTTTTTTTAAGATTTATTTATTGTTATGAAGAACCAGGGTATGGGCCCGATGTGCGGGAGATGAGAGGATTCACCAGAGACAGAGTGGGGAACAGAACAGGCAGACTGACAAAATACACTGCTGATGGGAGCAGCAGGTGAGACAGGAGAGGTCTGCTTCGCCATGTGGGATTCTCACCTGCCGGGATCAAAACTGCGCTACAGAGGCTGTGACAGCTTCAAGGTGTGGCACTCAACCACCTGCGCCACCAGGGAGGCCCTGGTTTACACTCTAAATGGGGATGCAATGTATAAACCTTCAGGAAGAGAACTAATAATGAAGGTAGCAAGAAGTGCTAAGAGGGCCTCCCCTGATCCCGGCTGGCCGGTGAGGGTCCCACATGGTACAGCAGACCTCTCCTGCCATGCCCGCTGCACCCCTCAGCAGTGTATTTCATCAGTCTACCTGTTCTGCTCCCTGCTCTGGCTCTGGTGAATTCTCTCACCCTCCCGCACATCTGGCCTGTACCCTGGTTCTTGTATAAAATAAATAAATAAATCTTAAAAAAAAAAAAAAGAAGTGCTAAGAACATGTCCAATAATTTCTACAGGACATGTGCGTAAGGAGACAGAACTCTAGGCTGAGGCTTTTTGTAGACGGTGTAGAGAACGATGGTATTTCCAGAGAGAAGTAACCTTTTTTTAAAGTTAGAGTCCACATAAATGAAAAGCACTTTATGTGGGTGTTCTGTTTAAACAAGTATCAATTGACCTGCTAGATTGAATAATCTCAGATGCAGTGAAGAATGCACATTTGGAGAATTAATATGGATGATTCTCTCTGACTTTTGTATTAGGATTGTAGAAGTGAAGGAAACAATTTATGGTGAGACAGTGAATACCTTAGCTGCTAGCTTAAAGCAAAATGGCTCCATTCTTCGAATCTGGCAACTCATTGAAATGATTTTCTCGAGTCATTTTTACAGATGCTTTTCTTCCAATTCTATGAAACATTTGTCCAAATTATTTCCACCCATGATTTGGTCTGAGCTTAGAAGAATTAGGCCCCAGCAGTAGAAATTTTTGACCAATTAGAGTAATCTAATGTTGAGACCGAAACTGCTAGAGGACATGTTCAGTATCCTCATAAATTATGTTGTGAGTGGATGAAAATTTGATAGAAGTTCCTGACTCACAAGCATCTTATTTGAAAATAAGCCTTTGTGAAAAGGAGATGGTCCTGATACCACCACCTTAGGAGTACGCCATAGATATATGCACTCCCAGGTGACCCCATGGTGCAAAAGTCAACTAAGATGCTGTGGAAAGAATAGAAGGAAAAGGTCTGAGGACCATATTTCTTGCCAGAGTCACCCATCTATTTTCCAGAACAGCTTTCTTTAAAGTGACTTCACCACCCTCTGCATTTTGGTATATTACACAGTAGTCACAGAACCTTTTCAATATTTTTAATAGGTGAGTAAAAGTGGTATTTTAGGAAGGTTGATCACACTGCATAGTGTAGGATGGACTGTGGGGGCACATAATAGAAGTGATACCAAAGTTATATGATATGATAGATGAAAGTGAGCAGGCTTAGCTTAGGGACCACAGCAATGAGAGTTTGAATAAATAGCACCATGTGAAATAGAGAAAAATATACTTAGTTTTACAGTTAAATGAAACGGCAAACAACTGGGTTATTTGAAAATTTAATCATGGCAGTGAACCACAGACTGGAAATAAGACAGCAATATATGCCATCAACTTGGGATAGGTTGATAAAATGTGATTTACACAAGCATAAATATATAGACCTGGTCATATTCCTAAAATTCTCTTTTTATTCCTATCTTGATTATACCCAAGGAATAAGTAGAAATTTGACAGGGTTCAAAGATGAAGTTAATGTCAAGACTTGTCAAGTCAGTCACTTCTAAGTTAGTGTGACTGAATGAAAGGTGATGTGAATATGCTGTTCCTTTTGTTTCAATTATTTCATAAAGGTGTTTTTATAATTTCAGGCTCTGGATATCATTCTTAAACTGGCAGATATGCCTTCAACTTTTCACAGACTTATTCATACAAAACTAGATTAAATTTAATTTTAAAATGATTTCTAAATTGCACTGGTACTATTATTCCCTTTCAAGTTCAAATAATGATTAACATAAGGCTAAATACACAATACTCTGAGCTTGTCCTATAGAAAATCTTGTAATCTTATTTATTCCTTACATCTGGTTTAGTTGAAAAACTGTATGCTGATGCCAATGTTCACAATATAGCTTTAAAATCAAAATAATTAAAATTTATAATTTGTTGGAAGGAATTTTAAATAAAATAAATCTGCATATTTTGCTCAAAACTGATACACTGGCCTCCCCAGTGGCATAGTGGGTTGAGCACAGCGCTATGAAGCTCACCACAGCTTCTGCAGTGGGTTCGATTCTCAGCCAGCCAGGGAGCTACCCACACGGTGCAGAAGACCTCTCCAGACTCACCCACTGCTGCCCTCAGCAGTGTTTTCAGCTTGTCTGTCTGTTCTGCTTCCCACTCTGTCTCTGGTGAATTCTCTCACCCTCTCCACCTCTGGCCTATACCACAGTTCTTGTATAAATTAATAAATCTTTAAAAAAAACTGAATCATATATGATTTAGGGCAAATCCTAATTTTTGAAAAGTGTCTTACTGAGGTGATCATACTGTAGGAATAAGAACTGTTCTTAATTTTAACCATATCCAATATTTTTGGTGTCCTATAGACTACATCCTACTAGCTTGAAATTTGCTGATTCATCATTGCCCTGATATCTGTGCCTCCATTTGTAATTCATCATTGATTTTAATTAACCTCAAATAATACACACAATCTAGCTGACAGAACCAAGATCTGAGTTACAGCTGGAGAAACAAAGAACAGAATAGCAGAACTGAAAGTGAGTGGAATGACACATGAGGAGCAGTTTAAGTCACAGGAAACTCATATTATGGATCAATATTATCACACTTTCCTTACATCAAGAAAGTTTTCTGTGATCACATCACATATAAAATCTTATGGCTGCTCTGAAAGATAAAGGCAGCCCTGTCTGCCAATTACAGCAAGTCATTATGTGTTGTAAAAATAATTACATGAAATGGCTGAATCAATTTTCAGCTCATTGTCTGCAGGCACACAATGAAAATAAAACAATCAGGGATTCTAAAAATCATATATACTTTATCCTTTGAATTATTTGCAGCTTCTGTAATCCTATCCCATAGATTTCAAGCCATAACTCTGCACACAAATTGTTGAGATTTTTAAGACACAAAAAGCCAAGTAATTGCCTCAAGTTCAAAGAGATATTTGATAACAAACCCAGAATTTTAATTTAGAAAGCCATTTCCATTTACAAAAGTAGTTATCCTTTGAAGTTTGGGTTTTAGAAAGATCATATCCAAAACCAGATTAATGAAATATGAAACGTGATTTTTATCTACTAGAGTCATAAAATTCCCCTTCAGTCCACACAGCAAAACTATGAACTTTGATCCACCTTCCATGAACCAATAATTAGTTCTCCTCACCCTGGGATATAACAAAACCCATCCCATAGAGAAAATTACAAACACTGAAGGGAATACAATATCTTGTTGAGGAACTTCTCTGTCAACAGGGAGCTCTTTCTTCCATGCTTTGTTTCTATGCTTTGAGGCAAAAGATTTCCACATGATCCATTTCCAATGAGAGGCATTATAGCATAATGCATAAAGCATAATATGAGAATTATGAACCCACACTCAAGATTCAAATATGACCCCGCCATTTATTACCATGTTACCATGAACAATTACTTGACTTCTCTGTGTCTCAATTTCCTCATGTGCAATGAAGCAATAAGACAACAACACATCATATCTCATGGGGGATAGAAAGATTTGCCAGTGTACAGATTTTAGTGTATAATGTTTAGAATAGCACTAAAATACACACACAGACACACACACAGACACACACACACACACACACACACACTTCCTGTACTACTGCCCCTAAGAAAACAGAGTTCCAATACACTTTATCTTTATTATCAATGAAAATGCCTTTGCAAAATAACAATGAGCATTCTGTTAGGTATTACTTTTATTTTTTCTGTTTCCCACCTCCTTATTTGGTGGTTATTAAAGAATATGGAATATATCAATAGAAATTTCCTAAGCATTTGACTTATTTTAAATGTCTTGATCTGTGATTTATCTAAACCTAAATATCTATTCTAGATATTATCCCACTTTTTCAAATATGAATACTCAGTTCCTTAAAATCTTAGTGATTTAGTTAAATGCACAGTTTTTAACTTCAAAACTGACAATTTCTCCCCTAATTCAGGCTTTTTTGTCCATCGACATGAATCCTTAAGGAACTTTTTCAAGGATATACAAGGACATACCTACCTTAAGTAGGTAATGCCACCTGGCTGATACTTTCTTATGTCAGGATAACAGAAGTCAAGGTGAGGGAATTGATTTCCTTAAAAATATATTTTTAAAACATAGATGTATGATTAAGTGTGAAATTTTTGAATGCACTGGTATTTATCAATGTACTATTTAAACAGACAAAGATGAAAACACATGTCCACAGTTTCATATCAAGATACTTGGAACCAGATATATTTCATAAAACAAGATCTCAAGATTTTAGAAAGGAAATACAGTGCAAAAACATAATTTACATAACATTCTTAGAATTATCTAGGGAAGTGACTCATTAACAAACCTGTGACTATTTCTGCATCAAAGACAAGTAGCATAAACAGACCATGCCTACCTTCCCATGAATTCAGCTCAGAATTTACAGTCGCATGAATCTATCACATATTACCGGGGTGGGGGCGGGGGACATCTTTTTCTAGAACTTTTTGGATTTTAAATTATGGGCGGACTGTCGGATTTGTTTTGATATACCATCATAACTGAACTGATTATCCATTAGACTGTTTGCTCTCTGAATAATCAACTTTTCATTTCACTTCACATCTTTCTACTTTGCCTAGGATTCATAGCTACATACTTTAGCATCCTCAGCTTCCTTAAAGACACAAAGGAAAAAATACTAATTCTCCTGACCTCGTGAATTAACACCTTCAAAACCAGTTAATGAAGGAAAAACAAGAGACCATTCAACAATGTGTGAGCACTTTCTTATAAAAGACAGAAGTGACAGTTACAGCCTCACTGTTGGAATTTTTCTTCCAGTCCTTAAACCAGAAAAGCACACGTAGATGTAAAACATGCTCTAAATCAGTACCTTTAAAATTACATATATTCAACTTCAACTACTTTAAAAAACTCTCACCATATGGCATGGCAACCTATGTTCATAGGTGTATTTTCCTAAGGAGCGTGTTCTTAGAATAAATCCAATTGTGCCTGGTTTGACCCAAAATAACCAAAAACGATTATTGTGAATATTTATGTACAGATAGAGTCTAATCCTAGAAATGTAAAAAATTCACCCTCCTGATTATATTCATGAAGCTAGAATGACAGAATAAGAGAAAGCTCTGCTCATCCATCAATTCCCTAAGGAGTCCTTGTGTTTCTTTCTCTATCTCAGAAATGACCTGTGGCCGTGCACAGGGGAAGGGACCAGTGAACGAAAGGACAAGATGTGCTTGCAGCTCCATCAGCTCCCATCACTGTGCCTGTCTTGCCCCCTGGCGGATATGCCCATTTGGCAACATCACTTCCTCCTACACACTGTCTGAAGACATTGCCAGGTTTCTCATAGGGCATGTTTTTATGCCAATCCACTGTTCTTTACACTGAGGAGAAAGCAATTAGTCTTGTATGTTAACAATCTTATAATAGGCATATGTGGATGGCAGAATAAAAATTTCTTCCCCAGAAGGTTATTTGTTGGCAGTTTTCTCTCGAGTACTTCACAGAGATCCTGTTCAAATATAATCTAGGTAAACATTAGTGTTTCATCTTCTGCCAACTGGAATTCAGAGGAATAGTAATGGGCACTGAAGGACCAAATGCTCAATGTGTCTTTAGCACCCACTGAGAGGATCCAAGCACAAAACGACTTTTAAGCCCAGGTAGACAACACACTCTTATCAGTACCATGGGGGGATGTTAAATGAGACGAGAACAGCCTGGAGGAAGTATTAAACAATGTGATTATGATTCCCAGGAGAAATCACTAGATATATGCGTCCCTAAAGTAAAGTTGAACAATCATACAGAATGCTGGCTAGAAAGCATCAAGAAATCACAGGACATATTTGATTCATATGACGTCAGAATTTGAAACATTTTTATAGAGTCAACAAAAATTTAAACCACCTCTCAAGCTCAAACTTTGCAAAGTTCAGGGATCATGTCTACTCCCATGTTTTATAGTAAAACAAGTCCAATCCCTGGGAGCTCAATAAATAATTATGAAAAATGTTCCTTTAGGGGTGATGTTACAAAAATAATTTTTTATTTTGTCTTGAGCACATAAATTCCCATGTTTCACAGCAGTTTTTCAAAAATTCTAGGACAGTACTGAAAGGAATGTGATCACAAAGAGTTCAAACAACAAAATCTTTGAGAATTGTTTTGTCCCAGACATATACTTTGAACTTTAAATATATATTTAAATAAATTCTAAATAATTCTTTCTGGCCAGAATTTAGATTAGGAGGTTTATTTAAGAAAGGATACTCGGAAATGACTGCCTTTATGTAATGTAGTTCATTGTTCTACCTTTTGATTAACTGTGGTCATTAATAAAGAGATAATGTGTATATTTAATAACATCTCATTTGACAGTAAGTCTGATCTCTCCCTATGTTTTGTAGAATGCTAAAAAGAATCTTCACATGAGTTGCTGGCTCCTGATAGATTATTAGAAAGTAATTATAATACAGCACAGGCTAACACAAGAAGTTTGCAAAGGTACCTCCAGGTCTAAGAAAGTTTCAGCAACACCCATAATCATAAACCAAGTGCCTCCCTGGTGACACAGGGGCTAAAGACAGTGCTATAAAGCTATCGCCAGCCACTGCAGCATGAATTCTCTCTCAGGATGGCCAGGGAGCTAACTAAACCACATGGCGCAGTAGAGCTTTCCTGTCGTGCCCGCTGCTCCCTTCAGCAGAGCCCCCTGTTCTGCTCCCCACTCTGTCTTTGGTGAATCATCTCACCCCACCCCACGCCTCTGGCCTACACCCCAGTTCTTGTATGCATAAATAAATAACATAAATCTTTAAAAAATAAATAAGTAAACTGCAGTTGTCTCTGATACGCTCTGCTTTACTTTTTCTTGATAACTCTTATAATTCTTTTGAGTACTTTTATTGTATGTTTGTTGTTTCTTCAGTAGACTGCAAGTGACACAAAACAGGTATTTTTTTTTTTTTTACTGTTTTCAGTCAGATTATATCTTCCATACTTACAGGATTGCTTGTCACACAGTAAATACTCAATAAACGTGATTAATAAATGAATTAGACACAATAATGTTTAGTACACTGCAGAAATGTCACCAATGTACCAATACAAGCCAAATAAACCCCCAACCAAATGAAAAAAAAAAAAAAAAGAAAGAAATCTGCACTAGACATACTAAAGAAACTTCAGAAAGGCAAAGACAAAAATAGAAGGTCCTAAAAATTGTTAGACAAAAAGACCATATTACCTTGAAATCAGTGACATTACACTGAGAAAAGACATCTGGACAGCTGTGATGGAATCCTGAAAACTGAGGAAAAGAAGAACTTAATACATGAAAATTATATCCTATGAAAATATTACAAGAAGGACCACAAAAAAAAAATAGCCCTTAGATTTTGGCATTCTAGACTGTGGTCCTCAGCCCTGTAAATTGGAAGACAGCCCTCTAGCCTGGCCTCAAATGGAGAATTTGTATGAACAGATCTCAGACATGAAGGCTGTGTGTCCATACATAAGAATCCTCATGAACATAGCCGGGAGTGGGAAGAGAATATGGGGTATACTACAAAGCAGAGTCATCAATTTAGCTGAAATCCCCAGAAATGATATAAGTGGGGCAAACTCATACCATTTTAGATAAATATTATTGACTGCCTGCATAAAGAACTTCTTGGACAAACAAGTGAGTTTTTCACCAGCAGATCTTTGCCAAAGAAATCCTAAGTCTATGTTTGTCTCAGAAGCAAAGTAGCCTCACAAACAATGTATGTTAGGTAGAAAGAAGCAAAAAGTGATTAAATAGAAAGTCTAAAATACTATTTTATAAAATACTTTATGAAATAAGAATATATTGCAAGTAAAATATATAAATATACAAATTTTGCATGCAGTGATAAAAGGGGCTGAATACTTATATTTTCTGGGAGGAAGATAAAAATCATTATTTCACTTTAGAGTTGGTAAACCATCATTGCATTGTGATATCTATAGCAATCTAAAATACATATACATTAGAAAGTTAAAAAATTAAAATAATGAAAAGATTACAAATAATCTCACAGGAATTAAGGAAAACATGCTGAGTAAGTAAAGAATAAAAAACTCAAAATATGATAGTAAATAAAATTCCAAATCTATTAGTAGTTGTATTACATATATATGGGCCAAATGGTCCAGTGAAAATCAAGTGTCATCCATGGGATTGCTAAAGATGCAATTTCACTCTTGAGAAAAGATACATATGGACAGAATAATTGGAAAGCAGAAGGATGGAAAAGGTAAACTAAACAAATTCTAAGTGAAAGAAACTTGGTGCAGCTGTACTAGTAGGAAAAAAAAAAAAATAAGACAAAAGTAGAACCCATTACTGGCCCTGCACACTGCTGTTGTTACCAAAAGCTGCCCTCAACACTGCTGCCTCACCTTCTGCTGCTCTTCTGCTGCCTCACCTCTTCTCACGTTCTGCTGCTCATTTTAGTTTCAAACTCTGCTTTCCCCCAAACAGTCCTAACAGCTAAAGCAGCACTTACTCTCTTTTGAATTCTGAGCAGGAAAAAACTCCAGTGTTTCCTCTTTTTCTGTTTTGATTTAAAGTGGGGGGTTTGGGGACAGTGAAAGCCTTTAATTACCTGGATAATTGCTTCTGATTTAATCTGCTAGAGAATCACACAATCTCACCAAAAAATTTCACTGCAAGAAATGAGTTGTTCCAAAGAACTGAGAGGGAATCCAAGTTTCTTGATGACCAATGACATTCTGACCCGAAAATTTTCCAAATGTGAAAGGCATTAGCATAAATATTTCCATGACCAATAGAATACAAATATCCCATTCCAATTAGAGCACCGGACAGGAAGATTCAGAGGAATTACCACTCAGAAGGAATACAGCTTTCCTTTTCATGCCCAACTCTGAATGGGATTTGTGATTTATTGTTACATCTGCAGGAAAAATATCTAAAATAACCTTAGATAATTAAAAGTATAAAATTCAATCTCCCAAAGACAAATAGGTTGTGTCAAGTTTCCCCCCAAGTCACACAGTATTGAGCCATTTGTGATAGGAAGCAGTGCCCGACAGTGATGCCTTAGCGTAAACTAATCACAGCGAGGCAGCTGGCAATTTGACAGGGAGAGACAGGCTGACAGTCTTTCCTCAAACATCAAGCCAGCACTGTTTCCAGTGCCAAGCTGTATTTGACATTTAATTAAAAAAAGTATCTTAACATAGCTACAAACACACACACACACACACACACACACACACACACATAGCTAGACTATTGCAACAAAATCAATTTTGTCTTATTTAAAGCTGGAAAAACATTGATGCCCAAAAGGCAGAATTTTTATAAGAAAAGTATCACTAGCTACCACAGGGAATACCGACAGTATTAAAAATAATGCATTTTGACTAGTCTAGGGTATTGGTCTTGGCTCAGGAGTCCAGATAGAAACAGTGTTTATTAAGAAGGTGGAATGTTATCAATTTAAAACTTAAATTGTTATAATTAACTAGCAATTTGACAAAGATATCAGGTTGACATATAAAATATGTTTATATGCACATACATGCATGTTTATATACATACATACACACATATGGACACTCAGGAAAAAGTTTTCACAAACAGAAATGGCACTTTCACTGAATTTTACAAGAGAACACACCCATACACTCTTCTGATGATGTATCAGGTGATAAGCACAATCAATATAGCTTCATCATATTGACAACTTAACCAAATAAAAAGTTGATATATTTAAGTGTGCCAAGAAAATTTAAAAAAATTGTTTGATAAACTGGACTATGAGATCAACTGTTGGTTTTGGGTGAAGGACTATGGTCTGATGAAGGACAGATTTAGACTTTTGTTAGTGAACTTAATATAGTATTAAGTATTGATTCTCAATGCTGAACACCTGAAACTTATATAATGTTGTAATACAATATTAATTCAATAAAAAAGCATTAATGACATATACATGCAGAAAGTTGTAATATTTAAGACACTAAAAAATATTCAATTTAATTCTTATCTCATATTTTATAATAAATAACAGGCACTTTTTTATAATTTAAGAAAAACATAGTTCTAGTGCTAAGCAATATTATTAAAATACAACATGATCTAAAATCTTAGATTCTATATTCTCATGTTTTTTACACAAATTTTCATTCAATTTTCTAGTAAAAATCCTTTAACATATGGATTAAATATGGTAAAATGTTCCACATGTTAGAGAAGTAATCATCAAGGATATAGCATTCAGATTTATTTGTGTTTGACTTTTTACAGAGTGGAGAAAACATAAAATTCTTAATAGCCATTCAATTTCAAAATATACAAAATATGTTGAGATAGTATTGAAAATGTTAAGTATAAACTTGTCACTTTTTCATTACAATATAAATTCTAACATTTTTATCACTGAATAACAAATAGCAATTATTAAGTTTTGTTGGTTTAGTGACACTTATTGGAATATTAGCTATACATATTTTTATTTTTTTAATTTTTTAAAGATTCATTTATTTATTTATACAAGCACTGGGTACAGTCAGAAGCGTGGGAGGGTGGGAGAATTCACCAGAGCCAGAGCGGGGAACAGAACAGGCAGACTGACGAAGTACACTGCTGAGGGGAGCAGAGAGTGTGGCAGGAGAGGTCTGTTGTGCCATGTGGGACCCTCGCCCTGGCAGCCAGGGATCGAACTGGCACTGCAGAGGCTGTGGGCAGCTTCACAACCTAGTGCTCAACTGCCGCGCCACCAGGGGAAGCCCTGTACATATTTTTAAAGGTTTATTTATTTATGTGAAGAAGAACTGAGAGATAGGCTAGAGTTGTGGGGGGTGAGAGGAATCACCAGAGACAGAGTGGGGAGCAAAACAGGAGGATCTACTGTAATACACTGCTGAGGAAAGCAGCAGGTGAGACAGGAGCATTCTGCTGTGCCATGTGGGTCAGCTCCCTGTCAAGGCTTGAACTCAAGCCCTGTAGGTGATAGCACTTAGACTTAACTGCTAGGCCACTAGGGAACCCCAGCGATTTTGTAGCTCCTATTCCAGAGAATGCAGCAGTGCAGAGAAATCAGGAATTATATTTTGCAGAATACCTTCCCCCATGTGTTTCCAGTTTAAAGTTTAACCATAAGAGGAAAATTGGGCAGATTCAGAAGATGTCATCTCCCAGAAGTTCATGGCACTCACAGATGTTTCTCAGACTTCTCCCTACTCTCCTACTTCTCTGTTGAAAAGTGATACAGTTCATAGGATATTTTCCAGAAAGTGCTGCAGTTTTCCAACCAATTTTGGAGTCCTCTGATTAAGCTGAGGTCATGAGTGGCTGATTCTTGACCTCCTAACCGTCATCCCAACCCCTCCATCCACTAGGCGCCCCAGCAACTCTTTCCAGATTTACAAAAGTCCCAAATTGTATATTAAATCATTTTTTTAAGATTGATTTATTTATACAAGAACCAGGGTACAGGCCAGATGTGTGGGAGAGTGAGAGTATTCACCAGAGACAGAGTGGGGAAAAGAACAGGCAGACTGACAAAATACACTGCTGAGGGGAGCAGTGGGCGAGACAGGAGAGGTCTGCCGCACCCTGTGGTTATCTCCACAGCCGGCCAGAATCAAACCCGCACTGCAGAGGCTGCGGACAGCTTCGCAGCACTAGGCTCAACCGCCTGTGCCACCAGGGAAGCCCATGTATTAAATCATTTTATTCAAACAAACTTTAGAGAAGTTCTGATTTCCGAACCAAACCCAGGATAATAAATCTCTTTGAAAAATATAACGGATTTTAGACCCTTATGGTAATCTGATTTCAAGGCAGTCAGAACTGACACAATACCCCAAAAGCAATCAAAATATGAAATTTTGATTTTGAAAACAAAACTTTCTTTTTCACTGCATACAAAAGTGAGGTGATGTTTCTCTAAGCCTATATCAATCATGTACATTCTTCTGAGAGATGGAATCTTGGACAAGACCCTCCCTGACTATATCATTGAAATGGGTTTTAAATTCTCATTTACACTTCACTTGCAATATTCATCAAAAGCAGAGAACTACCTACTTTCACAACTCTACTGAGCCTAGATTTTTAGCAGGGCTTTTATAATACCAACAATGCCATGATTTCAGAAAACATGTGCCAGCTCCATTTCACACTCAACTATTATTTTATCCTTTCCCCTCTAGTACAAATCACTTTAAATGCTATGATCAAACTTGCTTATTTATCTAATCACCTTTATTCTTTTCAGTTTTATCACAGTATTTTTTAATAATCATGTACTCTGGGAGATTCAATAATAATAATGATGATAAGGATAATATGGGGAAAAAAGTGAGAATGTAGGAAGCTTCAAAGAGTTGCCTACTGTGTAAAGTAAAAAATTCACATCAAGCTATATAATGTTTATATAATTGATAGGATCGATCCACATTTTGGCTAGAGTAAAAGGAGAAAGACAAATACTATTTCTTCTTAACAGGAAGCCAAGAATGATTTCTTCTCCCCTCTCACACATACATTCACACAAACACATTCACACATAGACATACTTATGAACTGTACACTGAGGGTTGTAAATGCTATAAACTGACTCCATATGTTTCTAACTTTTACTTCTCTAAACAATCCTATGATACTGGTGGGATGAATACCCACTATTTCATATGAAATAAGATTTCATATGAAACCTTCTGGAACTTCCATTCCTTTGGGATGTCTTGGATTCTCATTGCTGATAAGACTTTTATGCTCCCTTCACTGTGAGTCCCCTGAATTCTACATGGATTTTACCACAGCAGTGGTAACACTTAATTTACATATTCCTTATCTCACTAAATACATTTTGGAAACAGGAATGCCTTCTATTTGTAGTTATTCTATATAGAATATAGTTCCTAATGTAACTCCATACCATCAGTGAATCCTTGTTGAATGAATAAATTAATGAAATGAGAAACTAGCTTCTCTCCCTGAAGCTGGAAAGAACAGTCACCTCAGAACAAGGAGAATGATGGATGAACAGCAAAGAAAAATGGATAACTCAATGTGGAATAGAATGATCCACATTCAGAAAATAAACTCAGGGATATCCACAAGGAAGATAAATTCAGACCATGAAAACAAAGATTATTTTTGCTTCCTACTTCCATTTTCAAGTGAACACTGTGCTTCCTCTTTCCGTGCTCCCCCACATGTGTCAAGTATCTACCACATTCCATTAAAAGAAGGTCATATTTGATTTTAAACCTGTTAAGTAAAAAGGAGATTTGAAATAGGCAAATATTAGGAAGAAATAATCTAGGGAAGCTGATAAAGGTCAACTTCATCTAGGGCAGCATGATGGAAGAAAACCCATGATTAAGGGCTGATGATCAGAAATTTTCAAAATTCTGGTAGAGAGACTTGAATACAATGTTTTGGAGCTTAGGTCGTGAAGTGTGGCATTCTTCTTGCTCAGTGACAAGACCAGAATGGATTCAGTATCCCAAAGACGAGAAGTCCTCAGAATATCTAGAAACAAATTGTTGGCATGAATTTTAGTTTGGAACAAAGGTCATTTTTCTTAAACACAGCTGTACAGAAGAAGGTGTGAGCAAATAACACAATCAAGGTCAATTTTGCATGCAGATACAAGTTTATAATTCCCCTGGGGTGACTTGCAAAGCATCATAGATCAACTCCCAAATTATTACTACCAGATATAGTGAGGGAGAGAGCCGTGCTCATGCTAGCACATAGGTCAGGGCTATAAAACCACGATTCATTTGACTGACAAGTAAAAATATTGCTGAATAATGTGGAGGGCCTAGCTGAAAATGGAAACCATCAATCTGTTCCACATGACAAAGTGAGGATGAAATCCATTAAGAAGTTATTCCAGTGACGCAGACAAAAGCAGACAAATTTTGTATTACTGAAATGGCAGTTGGAAATTAGAGAAGAAACTGAATGCAAAGATATTATGAGTGTGGAATCTGTAATCATTTATAGCTTGTTGAGCATAGAATTCATGAAGAACAAGGAGGCTAGGAGTTATGAGGCACGAAACATCGATGGTGGTTTAACTTACTGAAACAGGTAGAAAAAAAGGAAAAGATAACTTAAGAAAGATGATCTTTAGCATAGAGAATGCCAACAGGCACATGAAAGAATGATCATCATCACTAACATCAGGAAAATGCAAATCAAATCCACAAAGAGATACCACCTGACATCAGTGACAATAACCCATAGCAAAAAGACTGGAAACGAGTGTTAGTGAGATGTGGAGAAAAAGGAACACTCTTACACTGTTGGTGGGAGTGTAGACTAGTCCAGCCACTGAAAACAGTACGAAGGTTTCTCAAAATATTAAAAATAGACCTACCATATGACCCAGTAATTCCACTCCCAGGTATCTACTGGAAAACTATAAAAACATTAATTAGAAGGGATATATGTACTCCTACATTCAACTGCTTACATAGCTAAGTTGTGGAAACAGTCTAAGTATCCAAGGACAGAAGAGTATATTGGAAAAAATGTGGTATATATACACAACGGAATACTGCTCAATCATAAAAAAGGATGAACTCCTATTATTTACCATAACATTGATGGAAATGAAGAGGATCATGCCAAGTAAAATAAGTCACAAGAAGAAAGACAAATACCAGGTAGTCTTGCATGCATATGGAATATAGAGACCTAACAAAGGGTCAGTCATAACCAAACCAAAAACAAACTATAAGAAATTCTTCTAACTCATCTGACTTCAAAATTGAGGAAAGACAAGACAGAAGGTGGTGGGGTGAGAGTGGAGGATGGAAAGCACCCAGTGGAACACGGTGAAGGATTTTGGGGACATGGCTCACCTCCAGTATACACTGTAGAAGTTTGAATCTATAGCCCCTGGAGCAGATAAAAATATGTAAAACTACTTTACCTCAATAAACATAATTTGGAAAATAGAAAAATTAAATAGCAAGATGATAGTTGGCTCAATGACATTTACAGAGTATTTGAAACCCCACCGGTATTTGTGAAACCACCAAGAACCAGCCTCATAGTATGAAGAGCAGCTTGCCAAAGGCAAGTCCTTGGTAAAATCAACAAGCAACAATAAACCAGAGACAAACTATGAGGGGGAGGGATTAGGGTCAAAATAAAGGGGGTGGGAATTGTATGGGGAATATAACCAAAATGAAAATGCATACATTGTGCAAAAATGAAAAATGATGCAAGATTTATATAAAATAAAATTTGAAAAATAAAAAAACACAATAAAAAGTATTGTAAGAAGTGATAAGGGATATACAAGAGAAGAAAATAGGAAGATCGTGGTCACACAGAAGCTGAGGGAAGAAAGATTTTTAAGAAGGAAATATTCTACTGATTCAATTTTGCTGAAACATCAAGGAAATAAAAGGCAGGCATGTGTTCAATTAACTTTATAAAAAAGGGCAGCAAAAACATTATAATTAGCATATAAATACCATAATCAGCATATAATGACCAGCATATAATGACCAGACTAAGAGAACTGAGTGATTACTTTTGTTTTTGTTTTTTTTTTTTATTAGATAATAAATTTTATTGTTATATTCCCCATACAATTGCAGCGTCCCCATTCTGACCCCAATCCCTCCCCTCCCGCCCCTGCCCCTTAAAAGTGTCTCTGGTTCATAGTTTTTTGTTGATTTTGATTTTCACTTTCTTATAGTTATTCATTTTCCTGGTCCCTTATTTAAGTTTTCTAGATTCCTGCTATGAGTGAGACCATCCGGTATTTTTCTTTTTCTTTTTGGCTTATTTCGCTGAGCATGATCCCTTCCAGCGCCATCCATGTTGCTGCAAATTGCATGTGTTTATCTTTTTTGAATGCTGAGTAATATTCCATGGTATATATGGACCACATCTTCTTGATCCAGTCATCTATTTTTGGGCATTTGGGTTGTTTCCAAAGCTTAGCTATTGTAAACAGTGCTGCTATAAACATAGGGGTGCAGGTGTTCTTTGGAATTGATGTTTCTGTGTCCTTTGGGTAAATACCTAGGAGTGGAATTGCTGGATCCTATGGAAGCTCTATGTTTAGTAGGTCCAGAAATCTCCACACAGCTTTCCACAGTGGTTGGACCAGTTTGCATTCCCACCAACAGTGCAGAAGAGTTCCTTTTTCTCCACACCCTCGCCAACATTTGTTGTTGCTAGTTTTTTTTAATATGTGCCATTCTCACTGGTGTAAGATGGTATCTCATGGTAGTTTTGATTTGCATTTCCCTGATGACAAGTGATGTTGAACATTTTTTCATATGCCTGTTGGCCATTTGCATTTCCTCTTCAGAGAAGTTTGTTTTTAGCTCTTCTGCCCATTTTTTGACTGGGTTATTTTCTTTGTTGTTGTTGAGTCTCATCAGCTCTTTGCAGATTTTTGTGATCAGTCCTTTATCATTAGTGTTGGGTGCAAAAATGTTCTCCCAGTTGGTGGGGTTTCTCTTTGTTTTTGTTATTGTCTCTTTTGCTGTGCAGAAGCTCTTTAATTTGATGTAGTCCCAGCTGTTTATCTTCGCCTTCACTATCACTGCTTTGGGTGATGTGTCTGTAAAGATGTCTTTGATGTGCAAATCACGTAGTGTTTCGCCTATATTTCCTTCTATATATTTTATGGTTTCAGGTCTTATGTCTAATTCTTTAATCCATTTTGAGTTGATTTTTGTGTATGGTGTGAGGTAGTGGTCAAGCTTCATTCTTTTGCATGTAGCGACCCAGTTTTCCCAGCACCATTTATTGAACAAACTTTCTTTGCTCCAATGCATAGTCTTTGCTCCTTTGTCAAAGATTAGTTAACCATAAATCTGTGGGTTTATTTCTGGATTTTCTATTCGATTCCATTGGTCTGTATGTCTGTTCTTGTTCCAATACCATGCAGTTTTGATGATTATGGCTTTGTAGTATAGTTTGAAGTCTGGGAGTGTGATGCCTCCATTCCCTTCTTTTTTTTTCAGGAGAGCTTTGGCTATTCAGGGTTTTTTGTGATTCCATATGAATTTCATCAATAATTGTTCTATTTCTTTGAAGAATGACATTGAAATTTTGATTGTAATAGCATTGAATCTGTATATTGCTTTTGGAAGGATGGCCATTTTAATAATGTTTATTCTTCCAATCCATGAGCAGGGGATGTCTCTCCATTTCTTTGTGTCTTCCTCTATTTCTTTTAACAGTGTTTTATAGTTTTCTTTGTATAGGTCCTTTACCTCTTTTGTTAGATTTATTCCCAAATATTTGATTTTTTTGTTTCAATAACGAAAGGGATGTTTTTTTTGATTTCTTCTTCTTCAGATTTATTGTTTGTGTATAGAAAGGCTACTGACTTTTGCGTGTTGATTTTGTATCCTGCCACTTTACTGAACTGATTGATGAGTTGAATTAGCTTTTCTGTTGAGTTTTTGGGGTTCTCTATGTATAATATCATATCGTCTGCAATTAGTGATAGTTTGACTTCTTCTTTTCCTATTTGGATTCCTTGGATGTCTTTCTCTTGTCTTATTGCCCTGGCTAGGACTTCCAGTATTATATTGAAAAGCAGTGGTGAGAGTGGACATCCTTGTCTTGTTCCAGATCTTAATGGAATTGCTTTCAGCTTTTCACCATTGAGAATGATACTGGCTGTTGGCTTGTCATAGATGGCCTTTATGATGTTAAGGTATGTTCCTTGTATCCCAAGAATTTCAAGGGCTTTTATCATGAGTGGGTGTTGCACTTTGTCGAAAGCTTTCTCAGCATCTATTGATATTATCATATGGTTTTTATATTTTTTTGTTGATGTGTTGGATAACGTTGATTGATTTTCGGATGTTAAACCATCCTTGTGTCCCTGGAATGAATCCTACTTGGTCGTGGTGAATTATCTTATGGATACTTTGTTGGATTCTGATGGCTAAAATTTTATTGAGGATTTTTGCATCAGTGTTCATTAGGGAGATTGGCCTGTAGTTTTCCTTTTTTGTGTTGTCCTTGTTCGGTTTTGGTATTAGTGTAATGTTGGCTTCATAGAACGTGTTTGGTATTGTCCCTTCCTTCTCAATTTTTTAGAAGAGTTTGTGAAGGATAGGCACTAATTTGTCTCTGAATGTTTGGTAGAATTCATTTGTAAATCCATCAGGTCCTGGGCTTTTGTTTTTGGGGAGGTTTTTGATTACCATTTCAATTTCGCTAATTGTAATTGGTCTGTTTAGGTGTTCTATTTCTTCTTTATCTAGCTTTGGGTGATTGTAGAGTTGTAGGAATTTGTCCATCTCCTCTAGATTGTTAAACTTGTTTCCATATAACTGTTCATAGTAGTTACTGATTATTCTTTTGATTTCTGCTGTGTCCGTTGTGATTTCTCCTCTTTCATTGATGATCCTGTTTATTTGTGCTTTCTCCCTTTTTTCCTTTGTGAGCCTGGCTAGGGGTTTGTCTATTTTATTGATTTTTTCAAAGAACCAGCTCTTGGTTTCATTGATCTTTTGGATTGTTTTTTTAGTTTCAATTTCATTTATTTCTGCTTTGGTTTTTATTATTCTTTTCTTCTACTGGTTTTGGGTTTTTTTTGTTGTTCTTTTTCTAGATCTTTGAGCTTCGAGATTAGGTTGTTTCTTTGAGTTCTTTCTTGTTTCTTGATGTGAGCTTCTATTGCTATATATTTTCCTCTTATTACTGCTTTTGCTGCATCCCATACATTTAGGATATTGGTGTCCTCCTTGTCGTTCAATTCAAAAAATTTTTTAATTTCTTCTTTCATCTCCTCATTAGTCCAGTGGTCTTCCAGTAGTGTGTTTTTTAATCTCCATGAGGTAGGAAAGTTCCTTGCCTTCTTTTTATGGTTTATTTCTAGTTTGATGCCTTCATGGTCAGAAAAGATGGTTGATATGATTTCAATCTTGGTGTATCTGTTGATGTTTGTCTTGTGCCCCAGTATGTGATCGATCCTGGAGAATGATCCGTGTGCGCTTGAGAAAAATGTGTACTCCGTTTTTTTGGGGTTTAGTGTTCTATAGATGTCTGTTAAGCCCAATTGCTCTAGGTCCTTATTTAGAGCTTTGGTTTCTTTACTTATTTTTTGTCTTGTTGATCTATCCATTGTTGATAGTGGTGTGTTGAAGTCTCCCACTACCTATGTGTTTTCTCTGATGTCTGTTTTCAGAGAGGACAACAGTTGTCTGATATATTTTGGTGCTCCTTCGTTTGGTGAGTATATGTTAATGAGTGTTATTTCTTCTTGAAGTATTGTCCCCTTGATCATAATGTAGTGACCATTGGGGTCTCTTTTTATCTTTTTGAGTTTGAAATCTGTTTTATCTGATATAAGTATAGCTGTTCCTGCTTTCTTTTTTGGTCCATTTGCTTGTAGGATTGTTTTCCATCCTTTAACTTTGAGCCTATTTTTATCTTTTGTAGCTAAATGTGTTTCCTGGAGACAGCAAAAGGTTGGGTTTTGTTTCTTAATCCAGGCTGCAACTCTGTGTCTTTTTATTGAAGAGTTTAGTCCATTTACATTTAGAGTTAATATTGATATGTTAACATCTGTATTTGCCATTGTGTTTGTCTTTCCTTTGATTTTATTTATTTATTCTTTTAATAACTTTTTTTTTTTTTTGGCCTTCTTTCATTGTTATTCGTCCCTCTGAGGTTCTGGCTTTAGGACTCCTTGTAGTATTTTTTGGAGTGGGGGTTTAGTTGCAATGAAATTCCGGAGTTTCTGTTTGTCTGGGAAAGTCCATATTCTTTCTTCAAAGAGGAAGGAGAGCTTTGCGGGATAGAGTATTCTTGGTTGGCATCTGTTTTCTTGGAGTCTGTTGACTATGTCCCTCCACTCTCTCCTTGCCCGTAGTGTTTCTTCGGAGAAGTCTGATGTCAGCCTGATTGGCTTTCCTTTGAATGTTATCTGTTTCTTCCCTCTTGCCAGCTTCATTATTTTTTCCTTGTCCTGGATTCTTGGGAGCTTTACTATTATGTGTCTTGCTGTATTTTTCCTTTCGTCGTGGAAGTTTGGTGTTTCTTCTTGCTTCTTGTATATCAATTTTCAGCTCCTCCTTCACATTTGGGAAGTTCTCTTCAATTATCTCTTTGAATATTTTCTCTGTTCCTACTTCTCTCTCCTCTCCTTCTGGTATTCCTATAACTCTTATATTTCCTTTCCTCATAGAGTCAGATAGTTCCCGAAGTCTTTCTTCATTCTTTTTCCTTCGTACTTCTCTTTCCTTTTCTGTTTTGGTTCTTTTTATTTCTGTGTCTTCAAGAGTATTTATTCGTTCTTCCATTTCATCAATTCTGCTTTCATTGCTTTTCCCAGAATTCTTTAGTTCTTCCATTAATTCTTTGATCTCCTGCATTTCTTTTACTTCCCTCTTTAGGGACTCAATTTCATTCTTCTGATCGTTGATTATTTTTCCCTTATCATTGTTTTCCTTTATGACTTCTGTCAGTTTTTAATCACGGCAATTTTAAATTCTCTTTCTGGAAGGCTCAGAAGTTCTTCCAAGTTACTGTCGTTGCCATCTGGGGGCTGGTTTTCTTTTTGTGGTGTGCTTTTTCTCTGGAGAGTTGCTAGGTTGTGTGTGGTTCTTCTCCTCCCTACTGTCTGTTTTCTAATTTGCCGTATGCGTTGGGACACTGTGTAGTTGGGACTGGCCGGCATCTTGGGTGGGCTTCTCTGCTCCCCCCTGGTTCCTCCAGGAGTCATCTGTCAGTTTCAAGCAGTCTTTACTGGAGAAAGGTCCCTGTTCTAATATGCCGATGTGGGTACACACTCCCCTGTGCGCCTGGTCTGCCCCAGCGGTGGGTTCCTGCTCCCCCTCTGGGCTTGGAGTGCAGGCCAGAGGGGGTCTGGCGTGGGCGAACTTCCCCCACTCACCTCTGGCTCCTGAGGAAGCCTTCTGCAGGTAGTCTTTACTGAAGAAATGTCCCTATTCTATAATGGTGATGTGGGACACACTCCCTGCGCGTCCGGTCTCAGGCCCACTCTTCTGCGCGCTTGGTCTGCCCTGGCTGTGGGTGCTCGCTCTCCCTGTGGGCTCAGACTACTTGTTCGGATGGGGCCCGGCGTGGGCTAACTCCCCAGCTGGCCACTAGCTCCTTCAGGAGCCTGTGCTGGCTTCAAGTCGCTAGGTGGTGCCAGAGATCTCTCCTGGAGCCCTTGGGGAGCTGATTTTCCACCCAGTGGGACAGGGAGCAGAGCAGGGATGGTAGGGTACACCTCAACGGCTTTGGGGTGCTGTGTCTGCCTTGTGTCCCACCGTCGTGGGGAACCCACGCCCCTAATTTCGTGCCCCGGGTCTCAGTTCCAAAGCCCTCAGTTCCAGGACGCGGGCTGTAGCCCAGATCAGTGGCGTGGGAATGGCGCCTTTTGAATCCCGCTCCCCTGCCTGGGCGCCTGGTTCCTGCTCACTCCGGGAGGGCCTCCATGCGTCTCCCCGCAAGCCTAGGTCGCCTCCCCACAAGCCTAGGTGGCAGGCGCGGGGACCTGGGCAGCTGCGATCCGATCCGCGCAATCCGCGCCGCTTTCCCCGCGCAATCCCGCTCCGTGTCTGTCTTTCCGGCGCTTTCCGCGCAAGCTTACCAGGTGGCCGGGGCTGTGTGCTGGTGCTGGTCTCCTCCTGGGCGGCGTCTCTCTTCATCATGGCGCCCGGAGCTCACACTCCGCCGATCGCTGATCGGGGGTTCTCCACAGCTCCAGTCGGACGGTGTGTGGTGGCTGCAATAGTTCCTTTCCACTCACAGTCCCGCTTGCTGCGTCCTTTGTTCTTGTTGGTTGTTTTAGTTTGTTGTTTCCCTCCTCTCTGCCGGTCAGAGAGTGCCTCCTCTGTGGGCGGGGGAGGGGAGCAGGGTTCTGCGCTTCCCTCCCTTCTGGTCCTCTTTATGGCCACTTTCTTCTTCAGGCAGTTTGCTGGAGTCGTCCGTTTATCTTCCGTGTCCTGGTTCTCACTGGGACCTGCCGCTTTTCCTCCCTATTAACTTTTTTTAATGGGAGATCTTACTCGCAGCGTCTCCTCACCGCCATGTTGCGAGTGATTACATTTGACTAGGAACATGTTTCTTTCTCAACTCCTTATGAAATGGCTAAACCAGTAGCCACTGGGTATTTTTGATCACACATCTGTATCCTTTAAAACAAAGTTGAATATAATTCTCATGTTAATTTTATGACATCATGAATAAAATAATTGATGGAAATATACTTCTAGCCCCGTTTATTGGAAATAAATACAGTAGAAAGGGAAGTAAAGGAGAATACATCAAGAATATGTACAGGGCCTCCCCAGTAGCGGAGCTGTTGAGCGCTGGGTTGCGAAGCTGCCCGCAGCCTCTGCATGCCAGTTCAATCCCCGGCTGCTCCCCGGCCACTGGAGGAGGGTCCCGCATGGCGCGCAGACCTCTCCTGCCACCCGCTGCTCCCCTCAGCAGTGTACTTCGGTCCTTCTGCCTGCTCTGCTCCTCTCTCTGGCTCTGGTGAATTCTCTCACCCTCCCGCGCTTCTGACTGTACCCAGTGCTTGTATAAATAAATAAATATAAATAAATCTTTAAAAAAAAGAATATGTACAGCTGAAATGAAATATTAACAGAGTAAAATCTGAGAAAGGATACTTGGCTATAAGTGAGAACACCCTGAACAAGTCATCTGTCACATTACTTACCATAGTTTATTCAGTGTTTAAGAAAATGTATTATCGGGCCTTCCTGGTGGCTCAGGTGGTTGAGCGCAGCACTGTGAAGCTGTCCCCTGCAGCATGGGTTTGATCCCAGCTAGCCTCAGAGATACCTCCATGGCACGGCAAACCTCTCCTGTCTTGCCTGCCACTCCCCTCAGCAGTGTATTTCTGTCAGTTTACCTGTTCTGTTCCCTGCTCTGTGAACACTCTCCTTCCCACAACACTGGCCTATACCCAGGTTCTTGTATGCATGAATAAATAAATCTTTAAAAAAATGGTTTTTTTGCAAAAGCATACCTTAAAAAAGGAAATATACCATAAAACAAACCCAAGATTACAAAAGTAATTCAGAGGCAAGTGATACTAATTACAGGAATCCAGCTCTCCAGATATATAATGAAATTCCCATTTTGTTGAAATTTTTATTTTTATAGGCTTAGAAAATATATCTGAGCAGATATTATAATCAGAAAAATTCTAAAAATAACTATGGAGCTCCTTCACAACTTCTAATAGCTCAAAATACTTAAAAACAATTGAATATATAAGGTAAGAACATAGTTTACTCTTTTTATATGGAAATAAAGTATTGAAAACAATACATTTCAATGGGGAAACAATGAGAAAAGATCTTCTGTGGGGAAAAAGGGAGAATTTACTGAGTTACTTATTGATTCTGATTCTTTCTCATGCTTTCATAAAAATGAAAAAGAGGGAATTAGTTGGGGAAGAAGAAATGATGGCAACCTATGGAGAAAGTAATTTTGGCATCGTAGAATTTTGATAGGCATGAAATTGAAGACTGAGCCGAATGATTAATGTATCCTAGACTTCTGGAAGACAGACTTAAAAGTTCAGGTATAGAAATATACTAATTCATGTCTCAGAAGTGGGAATGATTCAAGCAGCCTGGGATGATTTCAGAGAATGTATTTCTGATTATGCAACTGATGTGATGAAGACAAATAGGATATATCTTAAAAATATTTTAATTGTACCCGATCTTTATAGAAATTAAGTGCTGGGCAAATATATTAAGATGGAAATAAGAACATTCGATAAGATAGATATGAGACACAAAACAAATGTGAAAATTACAGACTACAATCAGAATCTTAAGAATATTATTATTACTTTAGGCTAATACTAATTTTGTTTAACTTCTAAAACTGCTTTTGTTAAATGATGTAGAACAAAGCTAAGAATGAATGGCTAGGCACAGCCCCTAGAATTTATGGTGTACAATTGACAGATACTATTGCAAAAATTGATGTAATCTTTCCATTTTTGTGTTCTCCATAAAGGAAGAGAATTTTCAAATTAAAGATTAAAAATTAAAGATTGAAAGTAGGACCTCTCTGCTGGCACAAGGTATTAAGTTGCAGCACTATGAAGAAATCAACAAGTAGCACTGTAGCACAAGTTCCATCCCTGGCCAGGGAGCTGACCCACATGGCGCAGCAGACCTCTCCTGTCTCTCCCGCTGCTCCCCTCAGCCATGTATTTCACTAGATCTGCTTGTTCTATTCCCCTTTCTGTCTCTGGTAAATCCTCTCACCCTACCCCCACATCTCTAGCCTCTACCCCAGTTGTTGTATGCATAAATAAATATTTTTAAAAAATTGAAAATAAGGTAAGAAAGGTGTATATATATATATATATATATATATCACTTTATCACAGGAAAATGGCATATCAGAGACTAAATGTAACTGTTGCATGGGACTGAAGAGTTGATGACCAACACAAGACTTATTTTAGTAATAATGAGGAAATAAAGCAATAAAAACATACTAGGAATTGGACAGACAAGTTTAATTAATGTTTTTAAAAGAACAGTGGATATGGGGAATATAAAAATAAAATTTATTAATTAAAAAAAAAATAAAAGAACAGTGGACTGGTAAATCCCAAATAGAGTCATTAGGAACATACTGATAAAGTGGTCTATACAATATTTTTAACCTTGTCTATAAGAATTTGTTGTAATGATGTGGAGAGAGATTGAAAACAGGATTCCAGGCTTTTTTAGTACATAGCTGAGGTACTACTGTATGAGCAAGTGATAGAATCAATGTCTTAAAAAATGCCTCTGGGAAGGCGAAAAGGCAAATTATTAAGAAAATATCAAGACACAACTCTCACAACAGCTGTGTGAGGTAAAGATTATGCATACTTACAGTTGAGAAAATGAGTGTTAGAGGGAATTTTTACACTGTAATAAGTCATCCCACTGGTAATGGAAAAACTGAGAATCCAATCTACATCTTGCTGACTTCAAAGTCTAGACCAGTTTAAACTAGTCCAACTTAAACTTTCAAAGATGTCACTAGATGAATTAAATGAAAACACATTTACTTTGAAATACATTTAAAAATCCAACTAAATAAAGAGAAGATACTATTAAACAGCAGCACATTTGCTGGTGGCGCAAGGGGTTAAGGACCACACTATAAAGCAATCCGCAGCCTCTGCAGCATGAGTTCGATCCCTGGTGGCCAAGGAGCTACCCACATCGCAAAGCAGACCTCTTCTGTCTTGCCCGCTGCTCCCCTCAGCAGTGTATTTCAGTCAGTCTGCCTGTTCTGCTCCCCAATCTGTCTCTGGTGAATCCTCTCACCACCCCCTCACATCTCTGGCCTGTACCCCAGCTCTTATATGCATAAATAAATAAATCTTTAAAAACAAAAATTAATAGTAGCACATTTTACTTGAAAATACATAGAGGTTTTCCCACTCATTTATTCTTTCACTAAATAAATACCTATTAAATATAAGATAATTTATGAAAACAATGTGATTTATAGAGGGGGTTTTCGGTCACTTAGGGGGTTTTTGGTCACCTCAACTTGCAGAGCTACTGGAGCCTAAAGCCATTCACCTGGGCAATCTTATCTATGTGGCTGAGATCCTGTAATTCTCTGGACACCGAGGCTCAGGGATTTCCTACTTGCCAGTATTATATGCATGTTGTCACACATTATTACTGGGATAAATTAGCACTGTCCACAATCCAACTGGGAGAGGACAACTGTATGATGATGTTCGGATTCAACAGTAAGCACCACTTTTACATCATGCTTTGGACCTGGAACCTTTTACAGTAATAAATAGCTATGAGTATAAAGCTGTCAGGAAGTTCTATGAGTCTTTTCTCTCATTTATCAAAACTGAGACTAATCTTGGGTTCCCCAAACGTGTAATTGTTTGCAGAAGTCTTGGTAATCTTGTAGACTCTGTGACCTCAAAAATATCAAGATGATAATGGCCAATGGGCTATTTGTCCAGGAAATAGATGAGGATGATATGAGAATGATGTGATGGAAAAAAAAAAAAGTGGTGCCGTTTTTCAGAACACCTAACAGATTTTGTGGTCATTTAACAGACTGATGAAGGTATGTTAAATGACTTGGTCATTCAATTAAAAGCTTAGACAACTGGGCCTCCCTGGTGGCACAGCATTTGAGCGCTGGTTTGCAAAGCTGCCCACAGCCTCTGGGGCACTGGTTCGATCCCCAGCCACTGGCGAGGGTCCCACATGGCGCGCAGACCTTTTCTGCTGCCCGCTGCTCCCCTCAGCAGTGTACTTTGTTAGTCTGCCTGTTCTGTTCCCCACTCTGGCTCTGAATTCTCTCACCCTCCCGTGCTTCTGACTGTACCCAGTGCTTGTATAAATAAATAATCTTAAAAAGAAAAAAAAAAAAAAAAAAAGCTTAGACAACCAAGTAATGAGCAGCCCCTTCTAAAGAGATCTTTCACCTAACACCTAACAGGATGTTTTTAGAGCGGGATCTTCTTGCTTAAAGTTTCTAAGATGTCTTAGGTGGAAAGATAATCGATTTTTGTACTTTGAATGAAGAAACACACAGAGGGGTCATGAATTTGTATCAGGATCAGTTAGTGGAGGGGAGCCAGATGGTATCTACTGCTCTTGTGTTCAAACACCAGAATTTTCTCTGTTGGCTACCCTCATGCCCAGAGGTAGTCTGTACATGTTCATCATTGCTTCCTAGCAATTCAAACTTTTGAGTAAGTTGTAACTTCAT
The DNA here is from genome assembly GCF_014898055.3 of Talpa occidentalis. Taxonomy (NCBI): domain Eukaryota; kingdom Metazoa; phylum Chordata; class Mammalia; order Eulipotyphla; family Talpidae; genus Talpa; species Talpa occidentalis. Next base: position 91,349,578 of record NW_023601322.1, on the reverse strand, counting down.
AGAGATACAGAATCATATATCAGAAGCTTGGTTATTGTGTACTATAAAAATAGGTCTTCCTGGGTGGCCTGGTCTAGGAGATGAATTTGTTTTCCATTTTGTGGGCATAGATAGAACACCAACACATCATTTAGGAAGCAGACTGTGGATTTATTCATTGTGCAAATATTTAAAGAATTATTTTTTGAATGAAGGGCCAGATTTTATAAAATCTCTTTAGGAAAACATTTTAGCGAAATAAAAATGAATTTTCTTACAATAGGAAACCTACATTGGCTCAGCTTGCTGTGGAGTTTTTATTTCCCCATTATTAAAGTTCTTTAAGCATGGACTAAATATCTTTTTTGTATGATAATTATAAAATTCAATCTGTATTAGTCTGGTTGACTTAACTGCTATATCAAATAAGCCCCTAAATATATACAGGTGCAAATAGAAAATAAGGTTACCTCTCCCTCACATAACCTTTTAAAGAAGGTATTTCAGAAAAGCTGGCTGTTTTAAGCTAGTCCTGATTCAGAAAAGAATTGTCTACATCTAGAGCTGATGGAGAGTGACAGAACTTGGAGGGGACACATCTATTTACAATAGCTAAGCTTTGGAAACAACCCAAATGCCCAAGAATGGATGACTGGATCAAGAAGATGTGGTGCATATACGCCATGGAATATTACTCAGCAATCAAAAAAGATAAACACATGCAATTTGCAGCAACATGGATGGAGCTGGAAGGGATCATGCTCAGCGAAATAAGCCAGAAAGAAAAAGAAAAATACCGGATGGTCTCACTCATAGCAGGAATTAAGAAAACCTAAATAAGGGACCAGGAAAAAGACTAACTATAACAAAGAAAAAATAAAAATCAACAAGCAACTATAAACTAGAGACACACGATGGTGGGGGGGTGCAGAGAGAGGAAGGATTAGGGTCAAAATAAGGGGGGGTGCAATTGTATGGGGAATATAACCAAAATGGAAATGCATACATTGTACAAAAATGAAAAAATGATGTAAGAATTATATAAAATAAAATATTAAAAAGAAAATGTTTTGGTGCATTGATAGAAGGCATCACTTTCGAAAAAATTCCATTGTTTAGAAGTAAATCATTCAGTTCCATCTACATGTAAGGGAGGCTGGAAAATAGCTATGGCTCTAAAAATAAAAAAGGGAAAGCAAGCATTTTCTGGTGCAGTTAGCAGCGTGTTCTGATTAGCCATTCACATTTCACTGTCTGGATTACCACAGATCTTGCTTTGAACTCTGTGAGCCCGCTCCATATTTAACCAAATGATAATGAGCACACTGAAGGTAGCGGGTATCATTGGGTAACACATAGAACTAGTAAGAATTGCTCACAAACAACCAAAACAGTTTCCTCCTTTGAGGTTCTCTAAGTTAGAAATCATATTTGGCAGGGACTTTGGAAAAGCGAAGACTGTGTTCAACAGAGATAAATGAGAAGTCAATTGCAGAGGAGTTAGATAAATTAGTGCCTGTTCTAACAACCTTACTCAAAAGGGTTTGAGCATCATAAGGTCTGGAAGGGGTGTCTGCAATAGTGTTCCTAAGGAATTAAACTTGATCTGTACTCATGGAAATGTCTTTAAGTGAGTTAGATTAAAATGTTCAGGTTTTATTTATTACACCATGACTGCCACCAAGTGGAGTAAAGTTTAATAAGAACCGGCAAGACATGGACACTGAGCAATCATTAATAAATGCTTTGTTTAATAAGTAATTATCATGGGATAACTCTGTATGGATAAAGAGAACCTCCTGTTTGGGTCTAAACACATGAACTGCACAACAACTACTGGCAAATAAGATAAATTTGACATAATAATGGATCATGTATAAACAGCTATGAGATGTAGTTGATTAAAAATTCCTTGGCTCCATCAAATTACCACAAAAAGCCAAAACATACTTACAATGCAATGTAAAATAAGGTGTTTTCTCAAGGATATAAACAGCTATTCTTAATGTTGCATTCTAATCATGCATATATATGGAAAAACTTTACTTTTTAGGCAACACATTTCAAGAAGAACATTGGCAAATGCAGTGTATATGAATGGGAAAATGCAGTATATATGAAGAAGTGAGTGGAATCATAAAGGTTTGAATGCTACCTTAGAACAGTTGAATGAACTGAAAATGTTAAGAGTAGGAAAGGAAATGATTGTCAGATTTTTCTTATAAAAGAGGACCTAGCTCTTAGCTGCTCTAACCCTACTACAAAAGGAATGCCATTTTAAATCAAAGAGGTTTTGTTACATTATTATTTCTGGGTTACTGCTATAATATTTTCCCAAAATTATACTGTTGTTATTACGATAATGTTAGCCGATATCAACTGCCATATAGGCAAGATGGTAGGGCTTTACCTGAACTGTGTAAGGTATTTCCAGCAACATTCCCAGAAGGGAGGTATTATTATTATTTTTCCATATTGCACATGACATTAATGGAGACACAGAAGGGTTATATAATACATACATGATCACACTGCTGGTAAGTCTTAGAACCTAAATTAGAACTAAGTGATATTTACTATGAAGTTATATTCTAACCAGTGTATCATTGCAAGGGAGGCTGGAAAATAAAAAAAGTTGTGGCTCTAGTGACTGGAGAAAGTTCTAGAAAGTATAAAATAAGTCACATATTATCTGTCCCATTTAAAAAAAGATAGGTATCTAAATTGGAAATAATCAAGAAAAAATAGGTCTTCAAATGAGATATTATTTAGAAATTCCATACTAAGTGAAATTAGGAACAGAGGATTACCAATATGTTTTCAATTTTTAAGGATTTATGATTCTATTATATACATGAGTTGCCTTCTCTCTCTAGCCAGTTAGACAGTTGGCATTGAAAATGGGCTGAATCAAACTGCAATCATTAACACAAAGGAATTTCACTCTGTCTTTAGAAATTTTAGTGGTGGTCACATTTCTGTTCTTGCCATTGATTTTGGCTAAATGCACATAATCTTTTACTCCTTCATTCCTATCAACCTTCAAGAATCCTCCATATCGAAGCTCTATGTTTAGTAGGTCCAGAAATCTCCACACAGCTCTCCATAGTGGTTGGACCAGCTTGCACTCCCACCAACAGTGCAGAAGAGTTCCTTTTTCTCCACACCCTCACCAACATTGGTTGTTGCTAGTTTTTTAAGTATGTGCCATTCTCACTGGTGTAAGATGGTATCTCATGGTAGTTTTGATTTGCATTTCCCTGATTACAAGCGATGTTGAACATTTTTCATATGCCTGTTGGCCATTTGCATTTCCTCTTCAGAGAAGTTTCTTTTTAGCTCTTCTGCCCATTTTTTGACTGGATTATTTTATTTGTTGTTGTTGAGTCTCATCAGCTCTTTGCAGATTTTTGTGATCAGTCCTTTATCATTAGTGTTGTGTGCAAAAATGTTCTCCCAGTCGGTGGGGTTTCTCTTTGTTTTTGTTATTGTCTCTTTTGCTGTGCAGAAGCTCTTTAATTTGATGTAGTCCCAGCTGTTTATCTTTGCCTTCACTATCACTGCTTTGGGTGATGTGTCTGTAAAGATGTCTTTGATGTGCAAATCCCGTAGTGTTTCGCCTATATTTCCTTCTATGTATTTTATGGTTTCAGGTCTTATGTCTAGTTCTTTAATCCATTTTGAGTTGATTTTTGTGTATGGTGTGAGGTAGTGGTCAAGCTTCATTCTTTTGCATGCAGCGACCCAGTTTTCCCAGCACCATTTATTGAACAAAGTTTCTTTGCTTCCATATGATCCAGCAATTCCACTCCTAGGTATTTACCCAAAGGACACAGAAACATCAATTCCAAAGAGCACCTGCACCCCTATGTTTATAGCAGCACTATTTACAATAGCTAAGCTTTGGAAACAGCTCAGATGCCCAAAAATAGATGACTGGATCAAGAAGATGTGGTACATATACACCATGGAATATTACTCAGCATTTAAAAAAGATAAACACATGCAATTTGCAGCAACATGGATGGCGCTGGAAGGGATCATGCTCAGCGAAATAAGCCAGAAAGAAAAAGAAAAATACCGGATGGTCTCACTCATAGCAGGAATCTAGAAAACTTAAATAAGGGACCAGGAAAATGATTAACTGTAAGAAAGTGAAAATCAAAATCAACAAAAAACTATGAACTAGAGACACTTTTTTGGGGTGGGGGGCAGGAGGGGGGGACTGGGGTCAGAATGGGGGGGTTGAAATTGTATGGGGAATATAAAAATAAAATTTATTATTAATTAAAAAAATTATGTTAAATATACACAGACATGTAGGCTTCAAAGTAGATGAGACATTGGAAAATAACGAATAGTATATGTGAGGATAATTCAATAGATATTTCTAAATCAAATCTCAGAGAGAAGAAATATTCAAAACACAGCAAAATAAAAACCAGAAAGTGAATAATCTTAAGTTTATGCAAGGGACTGACCTTAGATGTAAGTGGGATTTCAAAAAAGGAAAAGTTTCCATAGAATATATATGTGAACAAATAAGAGCCACTTACTAAAAAAAAAATAATAATCAATACACAGTTCCCTGAAGTTCTAGCATTCTGAATAAACAAAGTACACCATAATCAAATTGCTAAAATATAGGGCCTCCCCGGTGGTGAAGCAATTGAGCGCTGGGTTGCGAAGCTGCCCGTAGCCTCTGCAACACCGTTTCCATCCCCTGCCATTGGGGAGGGTCCCACATGGCACGCAGACCTTTCCTGCCGCGCCCACTGCTCCCCTTAGCAGTGTATTTTGTCAGTCTGTCTGTTCTGCTCCCTGCTCTGGCTCTGGTGAATTCTCTCACCCACCCCCACTTCTGACTGTACCCAATGCTTGTATAAATAAATAAATAAATCTTTAAAAAAAAAAAAAAGTTGCTAAAATACAAATTAAATTAAAAATGGAAACAGAAAAAAAAATCCATTTAAATACAACAAAATAGAACAAAACCAACAAGCGATGGCTGCTGATTACATGGAGTCCAGAAAATAAAGGGGGGGGGGGAAGTATATTGACATTAATATACAAGAGCTGACTTAAAGGATGATGACTTTTTATATTAAAAATACTGCTACAAGAAATTTAAGGAACAACATTACAACACATTTCAATAAAAGTGGCAGGTAAGAGAAGAATATTAGACTCTTCTCTGTATTTTCACATAGGCTGGTGATATTGCTTAACAGGATGAGGGTGGCCAAATAAGTCTACCTTCCTAACCTGTACTACCAGACCCTTGTTTCCACTTCAGGTAAGGCACTGCCTCAGCCTCTCGTGGGCAAAGCCAGCCTAAACCAGCAGGCAGGGAAGTCCTTGGTCCTCAGGTAACTCTCTAGTGCCCTCTACTGACAAAGTTGAGCACAGTTTGCCAATTGGCAAAGGAGCATACATGGTCCAATTCCACCATCACAGAGCAAACAATGAAGACTCAATATAGAGCTAGCAGGTTATTGATAACTGGTTGAAAATGACTTGGAGGAGATCATATTTGAGTTATTTAAACATTGGTATCACCAACATTTATTAATTTGGAAGGACTTTAAAAGTAAAGTAACAATTTAGAATGTCACATTAAATATTATCACAGAATTTTTTTTTTAAGATTTATTTATTTATACAAGAACCGGGGTACAGGCCAGATGCACCGAGGGGCGAGAGGATTCACTAGAGACAGAGCAGGGAACAGAACAGGCAGACTGACGAAATACACTGCTGAGGGGAGCAGCGGGCGAGGCAGGAGAGGTCTGCCATGGCATGTGGGACACTCGCCAGCCAGCCAGGATGGAACCGGCACTGCAGAGGCTGCAGACAGCCTCACAGCGCGCTGCTCAACCACCTGCGCCACCAGAGGAGGCCCAGGAATTTCCGTTTTTATAAATATAAACTTTGGCACAAAAGAAGGAATAATTTGGGGTCCTCTCTGGTGGCGCAAGGGGTTAAGCACCACACTATAAAGCAATCCGCAGCCTCTGCAGCAGGAGTTTGATCCCCGGCCAGCCAGGGAGCAACTCACATGGCACAGCAGACCTCTCCTGTCTCCCCTGCTGCTCCCCTCGGCAGTGTATTTCAGTCAGTCTGCCTGTTCTGTTCCCGACTCTGTCTCTAGTGAATCCTCTCACCCCCAGCACATCTGGCCTGTACCCCAGCTCTTGTCTGAATAAATAAATAAATCTTTAAAAAAAAAGAAGGAATAACTTGGGGGAAAGAGTGGAAAGAAAGGAAGTTCATACAGAAACCCTATTATTTATTGGCAATGACTTTATAAAAATATATTGTAAGTAAATGGGGATGAAAAACCCTCTCATTTTTAAATATAACTGAGATATAAGTCAAATAATTAAAAAGAAAATTGCTTCCAGAATCACTGTATGAATATTGGCAAAGTGATGTGCAAAGCAGCAGCATTACAGACAAAGTAGGGGTTGTATAGGTGGGCCTTTGGTGATCAAGCAAAGTTCCTTGATGGAAAAATGGCATCAGCATAAGTTCCAGGGAAATGAATGTACAGAAAATGGACAAGGAAAATGAGGATTCTAGTTGCATATAGAAGTATTGCAGAAAAGTATAACGATGAGATAAAATTGAGGTTCAATAAGATTAAGAGAAAGTAAAGAAAAAATAAAACTCATCTCTCAGAAACTAGGAGATATTAACATTTTCATTTTTCAGGAGGGGAATGATATAATGAAAATGATATACTAATCAAAATAAGGCAAGGGTGTCATTCACCATGCATTGAAATTAAGGGAGAAATAGATTGAGAGATCCAATAAAAATCACTGCCATAAATAAACAAGTTACTGGTACATGAGATTTGGAGCTGTGTATTGATTGCAACATCAACAGAGTAAGTTTGTTTTGAAACTACTACATAAAGGTAAATAATAAATAAAGACCATTCTGGGACAATAACCAGTGGGATTAAACATACACATTTAATTCACAACAGAGAATCTTGATTGTTTTGAAAGAAACTTACCTAATGAATATAATGGCTAAGAAAATATACTGTACATACTTGACCTAACTCAGGTAGAGGCACTTATTGATGGTAACTCATCAGTAGCCATCATACAGAGACAGACAGTACATCATTTTCATACTGACATCACAGGAAAATTTTTTTAAAGATTTTTTTTAATACAAGAACTGGGGTACAGGCCAGAGGCGAGGGAGGGTGGGAGAATTCACCACAGAGACAGAGCGGGGAGCAGAACAGGCAGACAGAACGAAGACACTGCTGAGGGGAGCAATGGGCGAGACAGGAGAGGTCTGCTGCACCATGTGGGCATCTCATTGGCCGGCCAGGAATAGAAACCAGGCTGCAGAGGCTGTGGACAGCTTCACAGTGCAGTGTTCAACCTTGTGCACCACCAGGGTGGCCCATCACAGGAAATTTGAGGAAAATCATGAAATGCAATAACACCCGCTTTGATACTTCTTTTAGGATGCCATGGGGTAGACAACCTTGCTTATTACCTTCCAGACAATGGAGTTGACCATGAACAAAGTAGTATGTCTTACCACTTTTTCTTTATGTATGGAGACATTAGTGCATGTTTGATTTCCCTGAAACATTAGTGGAATCTTAATGAGACTTAATGTTTCTGTTTTTCTTTACCACTGGTAATAAAAATGTAAGCAGCATTCACACCAAAAAAGATCTCTCAACATTATATCCCACCAGAACACCCCCTAGCATTTCCTTTTCTCTTAAGTCATAGTGAAATTTTTAGATCATTTAAACTCACATCTCTATAAAATTCACATAATTAGTTGGTAGATGAAGTGAGAAGTGTGTCAGACAAGGATTTTTTCTGTGACAACAAATGTCAAACATTGTAAACCTTTCACATCATTAACACTCCCCAGAGATATCCAAAACAACTCATTGACAAGTGATTTTTATTTTACATTTTCACTGTATTTTTGCCACACAACAAATGAAAATCCTACAGCTCATATTTGACAACATGGCAAAGATCATGTCCTCACATTATAAGTCATGTAGGTGGCTCAGATTAAAGAATTACAGAGGGGGCCTCCCCAGTGGTGCAGTGGTTGAGCGCTGGGTTGCTAGGCTGCCCGCAGCCTCTGCAGTGCCAGTTAGATCCCCGACCACCAGGTGATGGTCCCACATGGTGCAAAGACCTCTCCTGCCACGCCCGCTGCTCCCCTCAGCAGTGTACTTCATCAGTCTGCCTGCTCTGCTCTCCCCTCTGGCTCTGGTGAATTCTCTCACCCTCCCACACTTCTGACTGTGCCCAGTTCTTGTATAAATACATTAAATAAATCTTTAAAAAATAAAGAATTACACAAATCTAAAAGAAAAAGAAATAAAACGTGATTAAAGTAGACCACTTCAGCAGCTTAGAGCAGTGAGTGAAGAAAGTTGACTTTTGAGTTGAGTGATAAAGGATGAGGGAATCACAAAAGGAAAAAGATTACTGAAAAAGAAGCATATCTGCATAAAGACAAATAGTGCTTCCTTAGTATGTAAAATATAGGGAGGTAATCTAGAATAAATGGGAAATTTTGCATGTGAATGGAACTTAAAAACCTATTTAAGGCAATATAGTTATTTCTGTTACCTAAAAATACTTGATGCTATCTGGTGGCTGGAAATTAGCAGGCACACTAGTAGGAGGACTTACATGTAGGGATGGAAAATAGGTTTCAGAGATGTAGCAGGAAAAGAGAAGAAATGGATAACCAAGACCAAGATAAATTGGCAGAGAAAAGTAGTATGCAAATATATTTTTTAGAACATATTTTCTCATCTAAAATTAAAGAGAATATAATAAACAATTTGTCTTAATGTAGATCAATGGTTCTTGAGAAATTAGCATTGGTGGGTTATGTCTTAATGAGCTGTTTGACTAACTGACAGCTTCCTATAAAAGTATTCAGATTTTCTTTTATTTAAGCACTTGATAAACAACTTACATGTGACAGCTTATTTCACACTATTGTCCCTTATTTTCTAGGCTGTTAAAAACTTGGAAATTAAAGAAATGCAGAGAGAAATGTAGATTTTCTTCGCTCCAGAGAACTTTCAGATTCTTGAGATGTTGAGAATTCCCCCTATAGCTATCCTTTTGTTTTAAATTTTGGGAAGTAAGAATAATTTAAAATAGGCAATTGCCAGAGGGGGCAGACTGCAGTATTTTCCTCTGAACCAAAATTCAATTTTAATTGGACTAACATTTTTGAATTTATTAAAATATTGTGTTTGCCTAATTGATTTTGTTTTTTTTCCAAAATTAAAGTATAAATTGATAAAAGAAAAATGCAAATAATTAACTACTTACATATCTACATCATTTAAATACCTATCCATTTGAAAAGTTCTTTTTCAGATTGAGTTCCTCCAATTCATCTGTTCCTCCATTTCATCTATCTGTTCTGTCCTCTCAGTCACATTTTGAAAAGGACAAATATCCCATGGGCTGAATATCCTCATTAAAAACTTATTCCCCTGAGAATACCTATGCCTAATTCCTCCTAACATGCCCTGTTTAATATCATATCCAACTTTATGATATATTTTTTTAAGATTTATTTATTTATTTATACAAGCACTGGGCACAGTCAGAAGCGTGGGAAGGTGAGAGAATTCACCAGAGCGGGGAGCAGAACAGGCAGACTGACAAAGTACACTGCTGAGGGGAGCAGTGGGCGCGGCAGGAGAGGTCTGCGCACCATGTGGGACCCTCGTCGGCGGCCGAGGATAGAACCAGGCTGCAGAGGCTGCGGGAAGCTTCACAGCCCAGCACTCAACCACTGAGCCACTGGGGAGGCCCTGCTATGTATTTTTTTTTTAAATGATGTACTTACTGGCTTGTAATATTTACCAAGACATTCCTACTGTTACTTTCCAAAAGACTACTCGCCAAAAATTATGTGTTTCCCATAGCCAATTCCCAATAACTAAAACTAATCAAACAAACTTCATGGTACAATTTAATTTTAATTTTTTTAAAACCTCATTCTTTCTAGAGTACTGTAGCAACATATAAAGCACTTTATGTAGTCTGCAAATCCAGAGTAATAATTATGCATGCCTAAACTACAGTCACTCAGAAGATGACATTACTAATAAACATCTTTATATATCAATATCCTATTTAGGCCAATACAGTTTTTACTTATGTTTTTCTACCTTAGTATACATGCTAATTTTACATAATTTAATTTGTAATTCATATGCATTATGTGCATTATGTAACTATAAACAAGGTTTATAGAACATAATATTTTGTGCTTCTGAAGCCACTGCTACAAGTGCTAGGAAAGTTATTGGAAAACCTTTCTTTTTATATCACAGAAATATTCCACATGAGATTGACAACATTATAGTAGAAAAGCTTATTTCCCAATCCAATGTGGTTACACGTTATACGCATACATACATGCATCTTCAGATTCCATGTACATCTGTGCCAGTTCGTACTAATACCGTGACCTTCTGATTGCCGTCTGACTCTAGTGAGTCTATATTTTGCTCTATCATGAAAAACTATAGGGGGATAGCAAGATGCTTTTATGGCAATTTCAGAAAATTAAACAACAGCAAACATAGTGTCTCTTGCTAGTTAGGCAAATAAGTGAGGGCTGTGCGGATCATATGATTTACTGTCAAGAAGAAATTACTTGAGTGCTTACTACATAGAATGGACTATTCCAGAACTCAATGAGCAACAGCTCTCAACATGGCTCACCTTATATGTGTGATCATAAACATGGGGGAGACCATGATCTGCAAATGCAACTCTCATAAATTTTTAGTTCTCTTATTGAATATCTATCTTGTAACAGATCCTATGAAATCATTAGAGAGTCTGTCTGAATCTTGAAGATTATTTTATTTTCCCTAAGGCATGCCAGGTTCTTCTTTAATATAGTAACAATTAATTCTTGGTAGTGGAAAACATAATTATCACATAAGCTGTCTCTCGATTTTAACATATCTGTTTATCAAATCCTGCACTACCAATCTACTTGTCTAGATATACTTCACTTACAGAGACAGTAACTATTGAGTAGCTACACAAAGATTTCTGGAAGGGTTATTAAAATGAGTAGTGAGATAACTGATAGAAAAGATCCTAATGCCACCTCCATTAAAAGGAAAATATCAATCAATAAATAATTAGTGGTAAGAATAAAAATGTACAGAATTCCCAAACCAGAATAGATCAATATCCCATCTAGCTGAGTGTTTGAGCTTTCAATAATTTTAGAAAAAACTAAGACAAGTTAGTTGTTAATGTAGTCATAAAGAGAACACTAAAATTTGCTTGATTTTCAATATTCTTCCTGCAAAGCAAAACCATTTTCTTAACTCCACATAAGCAAGTACTTGAGACAAGTTAAAAACAGTTACTGCCTATGTAAATACTCCATATAAAAACTAAATCTTATTTATAATATTAATTCTTCCTATAATGCAACTTAGAAAAATAAATTGTGGCTAACTACTCATACATACACAATAAATTAATCATTCATATATGCAGGTTTGATACATTTTAAAATTGTGAGAAACTGTGGAGATTACTTAATAAATTGTGAAATTTGAAAGTACTAAAACATTTTTTGAATACTCACTCTTTAGTTGTAAGACCTGAGTGTTAGGCAGAAATCATGGAATTATTTTTTATTTATGTAAATATTCATAATATTTACATAGGCTTGAGATTTCATGGGTCTGTAATTCACACAAGATTCAAAGGTGTTAAATGTAAAAGCATTTTTATATTACACTGTGGTATTTAAAATTAATTATATACAATTGAGCAAAACGCTATCATCTTCATTTTTTTTATAGAAAATTATGTAAATAAAGCAGTAAAAGGTAGATTTTTTTTTAGTCATTTTTTTTAAAAGCGTGTATGTTTTTGATCCTGGAAGTAAGCTTTCAAAAGCAATAGACATATGACATACCACAGTATAACATCCAGAATTTCAAGGTATACTATTGATAAATCTATTGGATATATCTAACACTTGGTAAATTTGTATCAGAATGCAAGCATTAAGAAACGTGAAATTTCAACATAAATGAGGATAAGGAATCCTTTCGATGCCACCCACTGAAAAGCAAAGAAAGCATCAGAAACCGTAAGCAAAAGAGGCACTTGGGTTCTTGTAATTAATCTTACTAATTTTTAAAACCTCTACCAGAGATTCCAGATTTTAACTATCAGGAAAGGGGAGAACTGTTGGCTCCAGTAACATATTAATTCTCCTGTGACTCACAGATCAGGATGGAGATGCCAGAACTGCTGGCCAGGTCTCACACTGGCCAGGCCTTATCAACCAGTAAAAAGAATATATAAGCACATATATGCATATGTGTATATACATACCTATGTCTCTACCTATGTCTACATATAGACACGCATATGAGATGTAGATTCTATGTTATATCACACCTCTCTTTCTTCCCTCCTTCTCGCCCTCTTTTTCTCTCTTGCTTTCTCAATCTCTCTCAGAATTTTACTTCCAGGAGAAGGAGATAACTATCACCCTGCTCTAGAACTTGTTTCTTTATTCCATCACAAAATCATAGCTGGCATTCATAATCTCCTATCTTCACTACCTCACAAGCTCTTCCTCTCCTCAGACAACCTACATGGTGTTTAGCACATGGCGAGATAAATGGAACATTCGTTCCCGAAGACATGATCGCTGTGGCCTTGCTGCATTACTCTGATGAAGTTTATTGGCTTTCATTGCTTCATTACTGGATGTGGCAATTCCAGGAAATGGTGCAGATGACCCCGGGCCCCAGGCACATTGCCCTGTCCGCTCTGGAAGCAGCGTTTCCAGCCCCAATGAGAATCAGGACTGACCACCAACCAACACAACGATGTCCCCACCCTCCAATTTTGCATGACGTGGGATCATCAGTAATAAAAGCTATCACTTCCTTCTCTGCAGATTGCTCTGGGTCTCATGATAACAGGGGAAAAAGAAAGACACTGTCACTATTCAGGGACTGATGCCACATTCCTAAAACATCAGCTAAGTCTAGACAATGAGGTTTATGGTAAGACTGTTGTCAGTCTGTCCTGGAGTAAGTGCACTGCCTCATGTCTTTCAAGGAAAATGTGAAGCATATTCTCAGATTCAGTGACAACTAACAAAAAACGAAGTAAATGAAAGAGTGTGATAAGTGCTACTAGAACAACAGCAGACTGGGCAGGCAAATCTACTTAAAGAAGTGCCTATTAGCGAAACAAAGAAAGAGATATAACCAAACAAAACTGGCCTTAGAAATCTGACAGTAGAATTGAGGCGACCAGAGGGGAGGATAGAGAAGAAAAGTCAAGGGAGGACCCAAGGGACTATGAAGGGGGACTGTTGGTCTTTTGAAAAAATCGTCTACAGATGAGCCAACAGACTGGCGGATAGTTCACAGAAAGTAAGTGAAAGAGAGGTGTACAAGTCAGCATATAACACTTCCCCATGTAACTAGCTATCTAAGAGAAAACATAGGATCAGAACACTTGCTCGTACAGCTAGTTGTGTTTCCATGTAACTTGAGTTCAGTATTTTATGTCTGCATGTCTTCTGAGAATAGGAAGTTATATATGTCATTTAGGCACTTGGTGTCTCATGACAACAACTCAGACCACACAGTCACCACAAGTATCAGGTGTGTGATCTCCTAGGAACTGCCATTTGCCAGAGAAGAATATAATACAATGGTGACTCTAAAAAATTCTAAGATGCAATTCCCGTCTTCAGGATTGGCTCAAGTTGCTTATTACATTGCAATATGTGGCAAATACTTTCAGCACCATCAACTGAGTATGTCAAGTTCTAGGTACCAAGTAGCTGGTATCCTAGCTTAAATAATCTCTAGTTCCGGAATCTAGTCTAGCTGGATGGCTTTCGCAGCCTTCCCATGTCAGAACAGCTAGAGACAGTCTGCTTAATTTAGACACCATTAAAATATGTTAATATGCAATGTTGACAGAGGGAGGGAGGGAGATAGGAAAGGAGAAAAGGAGAAGATGTGAAGGCTGATATATACCAAAATTTTCTCTTTTTCAAAATGAAGTTAGAAATATGACATTTAATTTTACACATTTTAGAGGTAATTCCAAAAATATGGGACCACTGCCACTCAAAAAATTCACTGGGCCGAGCCTTAACTCTTCAGGGAGTTTATCTCCTAACCTCTGAAATGTCTTTCTAAATCTGCTACTTTCTGTCACCATGTTCTGTCATCAGGATGTCACCAGAGCTGTGGCCAGTGGTGAAATCCCATGACATGAAGAGATGATCAAAAATCCATGAAGACCAAAACAGGCATCAAGCCTGAGAGCTGAGACAAGATAATGAGTTTGCACTCCTGCCCCTGGCAAGTGAAGTAACCACTTTTAATACTTTAGGGCTTTGGTATTGAAAACAAAAATTAAGTATTATTGCCACTCACCAGATGAGAGAGGCTGTGTCGATTTGCTTCAATACAAAGACTATTTGAAACAGTGTTAAACAATGCCAAGCACCCAATAAAACATGCAAGAAATAATCATCACTCTCCATGTTCTCTTGGAAAAATAGGGAATTAAAATGGAGATGCAACAGAAATCCACAACTTTTCATCTTCCAAGATCCTGAGTAACATTAATTTACAATTGCCCGCAAGGGATGTATTATGGAATATTGTTCATCTGTTTTTTTTAAGTATTAATAGGGGCTTGCTCTTTCTTACCCTAATTGTCCTATCCCCTGGAATCTGCCAGCCATAATGAATTTATCAATTTCTGAGAAAATATAAGAGACTCAGGAACAACAGAGGAAAGAAAAAGATGGTTTTGCGATATCATTCCAAATTTAAAAGTATTTTTAATCCAAACTCTGTTACTGAACTCCCAAATCAATCCATACCAAATTGATTCTTTTTTTAAAATATTTATTTATTTATGCATACAAGAGCTGGGGTACAGGCCAGAGGTGTGGGGGTTGAGAGGACTCACCAGAGACAGAACAGGGAACAGAACAGGCAGACTGACTGAAATACACTGCTGAGGGGAACAGCGGGCGAGACAGGAGAGGTCTGCTGCGCCATGTGGGTTGCTCCCTGGCAGGCCAGGGATTGAACTCGTGCTGCAGAGGCTGCAGATTGCTTCACAGTGCAGTGCTTAACCCCTTGTGCCACCAGGGAGGCCCCTGATTCTTACTGGTCTTCCCAATCACCAAGAAATAGTGTTAACTTAAAGCCAGAAAGTTCTACACTTTCCCTTCCCTGAGTATATTTCCTGAGTATATTGTTATTTTCTTTTTCTTTTAAGATTTATTTATTTATGCATACAAGAACTGGGGTGTAACCTACAGGTGCAGGGGTTGAGGATTCACCAGAGACAGAGTGGGGAGCAGAACAGGCAGACTGACTGACATACACTGCTGAGGGGAGCAGCAGGAGAGAAAGGAGAGGTCTGCTGCGCCATGTGGGTCAGCTCCCAGGCCAGCCTGAGATTGAACTCCTGCTGCAGTGGCTGGCTATAGCTTGACAGCGCTGTCTTTAACCCCTGAGCCTTTGGGGAGACCCCCACTGTCATTTTCTTAATAAGACAAAGGAGGCTTTAGTGACAGTAGAGAGGAGTTATGGTGGGTCTTCAGGGTCCTCCTTCAAAAGTAACTGCTTCCTCACATGACTTGGATTCCAAACCCGACAGAAGTGTGGATTAGGTGAGGAGCAAAGACTGCCCATCGCTGTGACTCCTATCAGGGCGAGGGACTCAAGCTGCTCTTGGCCATTTTGGTTTCTGCTTCATCCTGCCACATGGAAGGGTAACCATTTTCACCTTTCCTCTGCCAACTAAACACTACTTCCTACTTCCTCCTTACCCATAACTTCACAACTCCATTCAAATTAGGAATGCCATTTCAATCGTGATTTACTCAATCTTTATTGTTACCAGTCCAACCTTTTTTGAGGATTCAAATGCTCACCTTTACCATGTATTCTCACTGTCTTGGAGAGAAGTGTTGTCTGAGAACTCTCTAGGAAGGCACATTTTGAAAGCAGCTGTGCGAGTAATTCTTTTTTTAAAGATTTATTTATTTATGCATACAAGAGCTGGGGTACAGGCCACAAGTGTGGGAGTAAGAGGATTCACCAGAGACAGAGCGGGGAGCAGAACAGGCAGACTGACTGAAATACACTGCTGAGGGGAGCAGTGGGAGAGACAGGAGAGGTCTGCTGTGCCATGTGGGTAGCTCCTTGGCCGGGGATCGAACTCATGCTGCAGTGGCTACAGAAGGTTGCATCATAACATTACCCTTGCACCACCAGGGAGGCCCCCACAGGTAATTCTATTTTCCTAAAGATTTATTTATTTATTTTATACAAGAACCGGGGTACAGGCCAGATGCGTGGGAGGGTGAGAGGATTTACCAGAGACAGAGCGGGAAACAGGCAGAGTGACGAAATATACTGCTGAGGGGAGCAGCGGGCATGACAGGAGAGGTCTGCCATGCCATTTGGGACCCTCGCTGACCGGCTGGGATCGAACTGGTGCTGCAGAGGCTGCGGACAGCTTCACAGCGTGGTGCTCAACCGCCTGCGCCACAGTGGGAGGTCCCCCACAATTAATTCTTAATGAGTCTACTGCACCACCCTGACTGCCTAATTTAATGAGTCCTTTGGCATTTGGTACATTAATAAATAGCATGTGTTCTCAACTCTCTCTTTGGACATTGTCCCTGAGTTCAGGTTTCTGAACTCAAATGGTATTGTTTCCAAATTTTCCACTTGATGACTTTAACCCAGAATCTTTACTGGTTACATTTGATTACAAATCAGTGCCACTCAAAATATGTTTTTCCTTTCCTCATCTAACACCACAAAAGTTCATTCCCACACATATTTCACAAGATCACTAACATAAAGGAGTCAAGTCTTGGATTTGTAGTGGCATTATAGCCTTTTTGCTCTTGGATTTGATTCTCTGTTAACTTCTCAGGGCATGCAGGGCTCAGCCCCTAGTCAGGAGATAATGCCTGCAGGAAAAGGTATATAAATGGCAATTTCTTGCAAGGCAATGACCTTTTATGTGATGCTGTCAGGACGGCCATACAAAACAGGACCATCTTCATACACAGAAAGAGAAACTGTTTCTCCTAAAATGAGAGGCACACTGGCATTCTAGAGTTGAGAGCCCTTAAATTATCCGCACCTCTCCAATTTGACACACCCTTCTTGTTTCCTTCTTTTCCTTAATCTTTACATAACAGACGACACTGCTATGAATTCAACAAAACCAACTATCAGATTTTAGAAACATGAGTCAGAGGACATTAAACATATTTTAAGAGCAGTCCCAGGAGTCACCTTGTTCTCTGTCATGCCCTGAGTCAAGCTAACTCTAAGTCATTTTTTTTTCTTACTCAAGTGCTCCAATGTCTAGAGAAGCTCATACCTCATCCAGAAATTTTTGTTGTAAGACAGTCGCGACATAGTGTACCCATGTCATGTATTAGTTACTGTATTTTAAATGGCCGGTGATAATTGCAGTCCCCTTTGCCACAGCATACAACAGTGCCTCACCACCCAATGGTGACTAGACAGTCACCTCACTGGAATACCACGAAGGAAGAAAATGTCTTAATTTCCCAGATCCCAAACTTACAGCCAATCCTGGTTCCAAAAATTGCCAAGCACTTCTCAGGTGCAGATGTCAAAAAACCTCAAACCGTTTTAAGGAAAATGAGTTACTTAACTAAGAAACCAGCTTGTAGTAATAGCTCCTAGAAAAACATTACAGAACTGTGCTTACAGGGAAACTGATTTGCTTTTTCTTTAAAATCAGGGGTTTGGGACCATCAAGATTCTATCAAAGATGCCCTCCAAGAACAGGACAGCTGCACTGACAGGATCAGAGAGTTACTGTCATAACTGTCATTTCAAGCTTACTGCAAGAGTAAACTAGCAAAATGGATCATACAAACTATTCTCCATTTCTTCCATGTAACTCAGCACTAAAATGAAATATGTGAGGAAATCTGATTGGCAGAATCTAAATTTTCACTGGAATCTTTGTGGCAAACTTGGAACACACAGTTTTGACTTTGCTCGTGTCTGCATTAGAGGAAAATACACCAGGTGGATGCTGTACCTTATCTGAGCAAACCAGTCTACCGCAACAACCACGATCAGCAGCAAGCTAGAGTTCAGCCCGAAACAGAACCCTGTCATTTACATGGAGCAGAATGCTAAGAGCCAGGAGGTGGTGAGCACTAATGTATTAATGATGAGTCACGGGATCCCTGTTCAAGTCCTGGAGCCTCTGCACTCAAATAATTTGATCGTCAGAAGATCCTCCCTCTTTCTGTTCCACTGTTTTGCTTTCATACATAATATTAATGATCTAAATAAGACAATTTTTAAACTTTCTAACATGTGTTTTTAACATATTCTAACATTTTCAGAACAGCTGCTAAAAAGATGAGTTCTGGGACGTAGAGGTTTTCTATTCTTTTCAACAGATTTGTTTTAGCCCATGGAGGAAGATTAGAGAATATGTGTGTGCATTACTGAGAAAATGTTCAATTTATTAAAGTTTGGTAAGAGTAAAAGAAACATTAGACTATAAATTTATAAAAAGCGACAAGGAAGAAAAATAGGAAAGAGTGTTATGCCTTAGAAAATGAAGCAGTTGCCTGGAGCTAAGGGCAGAAAAAGCATCTAGACTCAAGGGACAAACTTTACGAAACAGGGAACTTCAAATACAAAGATTTTATGCAAAATACATACTTTGGAACACAGTCGTGAAAATAGTTTAGGAAATGCTGTGAAAGGCTTTGGGTGATGGGACAATGTATATCCTGGTTTTTATTTCCTAATCTTCATCTCTTATTGCTCTACCTGAAAAACATGTCATTGCAATCATTATACAGCATTTTATTTCTAAGGGGGAAAAAGAGAAATGGGAGAAAAGAAGTAAAGCAAACTGTCAGAATAGTATGTTCTCAATTCACAGCATATATGAGAGTCAATATGTCAATCAAGGCCTCCCCTGGTGGCGCAGCAGTTGAGCGCTGGGCTGCGAAGCTGCCCACAGCCTCTGCAGCTCCAGTTCGATCCCCGGCTGCCGGCGAGGGTCCCACATGGCACGCAGACCTCTCCTGCCACACCCGCTGTTCCCTTCAGCAGTGTACTTCGTCAGTCTCCCTGTTCTGTTCCCCGCTCTGGCTCTGGTGAATTCTCTCACCCTCCCGCACTTCTGACTGTACCCAGTGCTTGTATAAATAAATAAGTAAATCTTTAAAAAAAAAAAATGTCAATTAGATGGTTCTGACCTTAGAGGACCTTACAGGATCTAATTCTTCCTAGAAGTAAAGAAGAAACTAGGAAAGGTTAGGGGAAGGAGAAATGATGGAAAAGGAGGAAGACACAGGGGAAGGGAAGGAGAGAGAAAGGGAGACTTGAAGATGAAGGAGAAAGTGAAAGAGCAGGTAGAAATGGAGGGAAAGCAGCATAAGGAAAAGCAGGAGACTGGATTGTGAAAAGAAAGAGCAGCAACCTGAACATCATCATCCACTGGTACTTCAAGTTGAAAGACAAAGCTTGCAGGCTGACCAGAGGTCTGAGACGTACAGTAGGCTAGAGACGGCAAGAAGGGTCAAAACATGGGAGAGGAGAGAGCAAGGGACTATGGTGATGGGTCACAGGTGCTATGATCTGGGAGAACTACGTGGACTACACCTGAGGGGGGAAAACAAATACTGTCCAAAAATTAATGATGCAAGAAAATAAATTAATTCATTTTTAAAAATTCACAGTCATCTATAGTCTTCCTTTTTTCCGAATGGCTAAATTCCCCCAGGGACAATGAAAATATATTTTCCTTTTCCTAAACTCTATTTCCTTTGATCAGGTTTCAGCATGTGTATGAATGTATGAATGTACTTGGGAATACACTGAAAGTGTGTGTGCGTGCGTGCGCGCGCGCGCACGCGCGTGTGTGTGTGTGTGTGTGTGTGTGTAGGGAGAGAGCACAAAATACAATTTAATCTTGAATTTTGAAATCATTTTTTGATTTTTATAATCCAGGGCTGCCCATTTAAAGTTGAAAAAATGAAATTATTATAAACCATAGTGCCACTTAATCAATAATCATTGAAGCACGAGTCATAAATTTAAAAGTTTCATAATTTATCATTCATAATTCCTAGAACAATAATGAAATGGTGAATATTGGAATGAATTAACCCCTACTCACTAAAACCAGTATAACCAGACATTCTGGAAATTTCAATGTATGTGGCCATAAAAGGCAGAGAAAAGCAAAACTGAAATGTTGACTTAGCTGTATCACACTTCAAGTTAGTGTTAAGGAAACCAGGAATAAAAGAAGAAAGAAACCTAGTCACTTTATATGAAATCTATCCATTTTATTTTTGCTTTCCCTTTAATTTAACAAAATGTCACAGCTTCTCATCAGGAAACTGTCCTACTTCAGACAAACCCCATTATTTCATTCTACTTATGCAAATAAAAATATACCAACTGAGGACCAAAATGAGAACTTTGCTAACTTTCAATGTATTTCTATATATAATCATGCAGACAGATTATTATTCTAAGGCCATTCACCAGTGAGTTTTTTCCTTTTTCCTGGCCCTAATGAATTGAATAAGATTAGTAAAAGTCAGACTGTTTATTCATGACTCTGAACCATAGAATTGGCTGACAATCATGTGGTGAATTTTATCTAATCTTTGTCACTCAAGATTCAAATATATAATCTGCATAAAGAAAGCCAGTGATTACTATGACTATTTTAAATGACAATTAAAGTAATTCTTTTGAATTCTGTACCAAGATGAAAATGCTTCAACTTCTCAGCAGTTAAAAACTAAAAAGATCTGTAACCTCAAAATCTTTCTGATTTATCCATATGAGAGGGAAATAGCGCAAGGCCGAGACACTATTTTTTTTCCTGTGAAATACAAATATATATATTTCAGACACCAGGTTCTGTTTGTTGTTTTGTTTTGTTGATTTTTTTTGCATCCTTTTTAGCTATGTTCTAAAACAGAAGCTAGTGGTTTATTCTGCTGTCACTTAAGAATGGGTTCAGGGGGAAGTCATCTGGGGCTAGCTGCTGGTAGTTCCAGCTCACTGCTCCCTCCACTGCTCCAGATCAACATGGAGCTCACTTGCATTGTTTAGGGAAGTATCTGAATGGAAAGTAGTAGGATTAAGGAATAAAGAAAGAAGAATAAAGAGGGCAAATGTTTTTCTTTATCTTTT
Source organism: Talpa occidentalis (assembly GCF_014898055.3). Lineage (NCBI taxonomy): Eukaryota > Metazoa > Chordata > Mammalia > Eulipotyphla > Talpidae > Talpa > Talpa occidentalis. The sequence goes on along the minus strand of NW_023601322.1, from coordinate 91,328,280 downwards.
TTGTTGTGTTTTTCTTTTTTTTTTTTTTTTTAAGAAAGGCTGCTGGAAATTTCTATGACACACTTCCTGTTACCTTTCATCAGCCAAAAGTTTGCCACATATCCATATGGAGTAGAAATATGGGCAGCCATGGGCCTCACTTCAAACCAGTAGCTCTATCACATGGAAAAGGAACACTACAGACTGAAGACATCTTTACTTTTCTGCCATATTTTCCCCTGTCATTTTCTTTTTCTTCTAGATTAAATTAATTTTTACCTGCACTTTTTTCCAAATCAGATCTTTAATTATCTAAATCCAGTTTCTCTGTTTAAAGGAAAGAATTTTAGCCAAAACATTACTATTGCATAAAGTCCTTCAGTATTAGTATCTTTGTATGGCTGATTTTTTTCAATACTATTGCCTATAATGTTCCTAAGTATATACTTGTATTTTTCCACATATAGTTGGAAAAATGAGACCAAATCTAATTCTGGCAAGGTGACTAAAATTATGTTGCTTTTCAATATATAATCCTAATATGTTATCTTAAATGTTATAATACAGTTACCGAAAAGCATTTCAATGGCATGAGGCATTATTTGCTAGACTGCATTCCTTCAAAATATTGTCTTCCCTATCTTGGTGAAAGATTATTACTTCTCTGTTGCATAATCCTCAAGCTTGATTACGTGGCTTGATTTCATGAAAAAAATAGAAAGTGAAGTGTCATGTGACACGTCTGAGCAGAAACCTTAGGAATCAGAACAAGAGTCACTATGTTCTCCTTTTCTTTAGCAAACAACCAAACTCTCCTGATAGAGGTGGCCCTATCTGCCTGAAGTATGACTAAGACAATGAGTAGCACATGTGGGAAACTTGGGTCAGTTTTGTTTACCATTCTGTACACTTGCCTGTCCTAACATAAACATTTATGTCGATACATTCCAGAATTTCTCTAAATCACTAGTCTTTGTCAACCCAAACTTTCAGTTCTTAATGAAAACAATGCTTTCTACAATACCTTAAATAAAAATCCAATATATTGACTTCATTAAAAAAAATGTTATAAAACCACCCAACAAAGTTTTATATCTATTTATGTTCTGGCCTCACTAGCCTTTTCTCTGTACCTGAAAAAAAAAAATCACCCTTGTTTGAAACTCAGAACCTTTTCAGTTATTTCTTCTAACTGCCAGTTTCCTTGCCCTGAATATGTCAGTTTCTCCCTGTTGCTCAGGTAAGTCTCAGATATGGTTGGCACATGTATGTAAAGAGTCCCCTTATCTCAGGAACTCAGTCTCATAACTATTTTTCTAATGCCAGCACCAATATTTTATTTCATTACTGAGTTATTACATGTCTCTTCTCATAGTCTCTAAGCAATGTGAATAAAAGTGGCATTTATCATCTGGAATGAAGTGGGTAAGCCATAAATGCTTGTTGAAGAAGTGGTGATGAGACAGGACACCACTTACATGTGATTGAGCCTGATGAAGAATCCCACTGCTAATTCAGAAGAAAGGACATCAAGGCAGTTTCTACCACTGGCTGAATTTCCCAAGCTCCTCAAAGCTTCTCAGAGTGGATCTTTGAAAAAAATCATCACTTTAGTGAATCTACTATCATTTCCTTGAACTATAGCATCTATAAATACTTACATCCAGATTAAAGTAGATGATAATTCTGCCATTCTGTAGCAATTGAAAATTCATATTTATAGTGGACTTGGAATTTTCAAATGTTGAGAACATTATCTCTAAGATGGAATTGTGATTAAATTGTACAGTAAAAATTCATACGGATAAATTGTTTACAGTTCTGATTAGTGTAGGCAGCCCACAGGTACTCAGAGGAAGCATGATTTATTACCAGCATCCTGAGATCTCCATCCAGACTCTCGATGTGAAATTTAAAAAGTTCTCTTTGAAAGGTATACTGACAAAGGAGAGGATCTAAATTCAGCTGATAATGTTGGCAGGCTAGGGTGCAAAGAGGAAACATCTGGTTGTTCCAAACAGAGACAATTGAGATTACGATGGTTCAGTGATGGGGCTTTTGTAATGTATGAGAATATTTTTAAGACAAAAATATTTTCTCCGTTTTCTCAGAGACTCAATATGTAGGTATTTTTATACAAGATTTGATCTAATCAGAAAATAGATGTATTTTCATAGTATTTTCATGTATTTTTTCATAGAAATAGATGTATTAAGGTAGTTATAACTTTTGGGGACATGCATGTTTGTAAATGATTTTCTTCACTAAGATTCACATGATTTGCACATAATTAATAGTGACAAATGTTCATTAATTTCATTATTTAAAATTTTTATTGAAGCTGACACTGGTTTATAATATTAGTTAGGGCAGCTCTCCTGTCTGCATGTAACTATGCAGGTTTTTCTTTTCACAAATCTTTTCCCTTTGCAAAGCAGCAGCAGCAGCTCTCCTACCCTCCTATGACTAGAATATCAGCTAGGTTTCAGATGTATGACATCAGAATCTGACCTTTGTGTCATCAACATTCTGATCACCACCAACAGCTTTGCCTCGGGCCTCCCTGGTGGTGCAAGGGTTAAAGTCTCAGCACTATCAAGCTATCACCAGCCTCTGTGGCATGAGTTCGATCCCCAGCCAGGGAGGTGACCCACATGGCACAGGAGAGCTCTCCTGTCTCTCCTGTTGCTGCCCTCAGCCATGTATTTCAGTAGATCCTCCTGTTCTGTTCCCCAATATGTCTCTGGTGAATCTTCTCACCCCCCACATCTCTGGCCCATACCCCAGCTCTTTTATGCATAAATAAATAAAAGTCAATAAAAAGTCAAAAAGCAAATAAAAGTGAAAGATTAGAATAAGACCAGAAATTGAAATTCACAGAAAGAAACATAGGTAATAAGTTGTTCTACACTGATCTTAATCACATCCCTGTGAACACCCCTCCATGAACAAGGGCAACAAAAAAAAAATTAAATCAATTATCACTGCAGCTAAAAAAACTATCCTCAAAACAAAAAGGCAACCTATTGACCAGGACAAGTGTTCACAAAGCATACATCCAATGAGGGATTACACTCAAGAAAGAACTCAAGCAACTCAATAAAAAGGAAGTAACTTGATTGAAAATTGAGCAGAGGGTCTGAACACACATGTCCCCTAAGAAACATGCAAGTGGCCTACAGGCACATAAAAGAAAATAGTCATCATTTGAAATAATGAACTATTTACACCTCATACCATTGAAAATGGCTATTAAAAAGATAAGAAATGAGAAGGATTGGTGAGGATGTAGAGAAAAGGGGACCCTTGTACAATATTTATGGGGAAAATTTATTGATTAATAATGCTTTTTTTTTCAGTTCTGTTCCTAACTTTCAGCTAGCACTTTCCTTCTGCTATAAAGTGTCTGTATTAGCTATAGAAAGTAGTTAAATTCAACAGAACACATGCAACACAAAACTACAAAATATGCCACATGTTGTAACTAAATTTACCTATAAAGTCAATGCAACTTCTGTGAAAAATTCAACAAAATTTTGTTGCAATTCTAACAAATATGTGGAAAGGGTAAAGGTCCTAGAAAAGGCACAATAATCATTAATATATGTGGAAGAAGGTTATAGGACCAGCATTATCAGATTTCAGTACTTACAAAAAATTACATTCACCATGGCACTGTGACACTTGCATGAAAGTTGACAAAAAATGAAACAACGGAATAGACAGTCCAGAAATGACATTCATGCTTGTAAAACTTTGTTTTTCAACCAAAGTACCAACAAACTCAATGAAGGGAAATGAAGTGTGTTTTCAAAAGATGATGGGAAACAGAAAACAAGTGTGGGGAAAAAACAGAACTTCACCTCATACCTCCCACTGTACAAAATTCTTAACCTCACAATGAATTTATAGACATTAAAAGTTAAAAAATAAAAATTTCTAGAAAAACATGGCAGACTATCTCTGAAATTTGGGGATAGGCTAAGGATAGTTAGTGAGGACACAAAGTAACAAATAAACTGGAGCTCATCAAAATTAAATAGTTCAGCAAAATAAATTTTTGAGGAATGAGAAAGTCTAGAGAGAAAGAAATCATTTTGGCATATGCAGAATTCAGAATGTACACAATACTTTACAAAATCAATAATAAATGATAATTGCCCCATAAAAATTGGGTGAGGAAGAGTAGGTGAACAGTTTATATAAGAAGGTATATGAATGGTCAATAAACATTTTTAAAAACTCATTAATATCATTAGTATTCAGCGATATCCAAATTAAAGCTGCCAGTTAACTCTGGTGAATTCTTTCACCCTCCCGCGCTTCTGACTGTACCCAGTGCTTGTATAAATAAATAAACATATAAATTTAAAAAAAAAGCTGCCAGATAAGAAATAATAGAATGACTTAAATTACTAAGACAATAAAACACCAAGAACTGATCAGGTAAGGAGATACTGTGATCTACAGTATTTTACTAGGAATAAAGATGGTTCAATCATTAAGGAAGCATTTGTATTTTCTCATAACATCAAAATAAATTCCATTTTAGGTACTTATTCTACAGAAATTAAGACATGTCCAAAAAAAGACATGTTCACAATATTCACAGCAGAAAGAAGTAAACACTGAAAATTAACTAAAAATAACTATATTGTGTAGTCATGGAAACAATCAATCCTCCTTAACATTAAAATGAATATGTACTATGTGATATATTCCTGGCAATTATATATGATTTAAAAAGAACGAGTAATTAGTATATGGGGCAACCTGGGTGGGTCTCAAAAACATCATATTGAGTGAAAGTAGCAAGACCCAAAAAGACTACTGTGGGACTCCATTATATAATTTTCAAGAATAGGTAAAAATAACTTATGGTGATCAAAATAAGATGAGCAATGTCATGTGGACATTGGAATTGAATAGACGGGTGTACAAAGGAATTTTTTGGAATAGAAATCATGCACAGTTTTGTTGTGTTATTGATTATATGGGGATACCATGTGTCTGTATTAATAAAATGGGGGATATTCTGGTTCTGCATGTATGGAACTTGGAAGTTAGTACTCGGATATCCTAACAACAAGTAATGAGCTTAACAGACTGAAAAATTGATTTTATATTTGTCAGAGTTGTGAGGTCACGTGACCACCCGCTGCCACTTAAACTGGAGAGACAGGTAGGCAGATCCAGGGTATCCAACTGACCTGAGCAGAAACTCTAGAATTGAAATCTCTGCAGGAACCAGTACTGGGGTAAGGAAAGCAAAAAGTATAGCAAAGAAGCTGCTCAAGGCTCAATGCAGCAAACTCTCAGAGTTAAAATTCCAGGGCACCCAGTCCCAAAGGGGGCCCCATACTTTTGAGAATTTGACATCCAGAAGACTGATCTGGTTCTACAGTAAATATCAGAGAAAAATCTGCTCCTTCTTCTGGCAGAGGAAGGGTAAAGGATTCACTTCAAAATACACCAGAACACTGTGTTCTGCATGAGACCTGCCCTCAGAAGTTAATGAACCAGGACCTAATCTGCAGAACCCAGCTTGATTGGGAGAAGAAATGTAGCCCAGCCCAGCCCACCCTGGCCACCCTGTCCTACTTATGGGTGAGGACTAAAAAAGATAAGAAACACTTGCTGAAGTTCCCAGACATGCAATGGGAAAAGGAGCATCTCACCCAAGTCCCTGGCAATGTTAGTGCTGCTTGGGCCCCGTTTCACCTACGGGGAGTAGAGACATCTTGGTCTGGGTTAAAGCAGAAGAAACCCAGGCCCTTGAATACCTCAAGACCAAGATTAGAATGAGGAAATTTGAGGCTCTGGTAAAAGGAAAGATTTGTAGAAAAGCAACAAAGCCCCAGGGTGACCTCCTTAAATAAAGAAGCTCTTCAAGGTGCCTGGGCTAGGGGTCTACATAGGTTGTAGGTTGGGGTTTGAGAACAAAGGAATTAAACTTTATTGACTGAGAAGGAAAATGAACTGGTCTAAAGTCCATGGTCCTTTCCAGTGTGTTCCATTTCTTGATGCTAGTGGGGAACACTTGTCAGCTGCAGTGGTGGTTGAGGGGGCGCCTGACTAGCTCCTGGCTGAGTATCGCATGCAGGCCATGTGCCTCAGGCTCCAGACTGACCCATTCTGATCTCAAGATCTGTAGCTTATTTAACAGGCTAACTTGGTAACTCAGGAATGCACAGACTTGGAAAAATGTAGGGAAAAAGAAAACAAAATAAAACCACTACAAGTTGAGGGAATTTATCGCAGCAATCACCTGGGCCTAGAGTCAGATTTATTTAGCCTCTTGTTTACCTACCTGGTAAAAACAATGGGGGCAGCAAAATTCTGTCTTTGAGTCTTGTCCCTCTGTCCTGGGATCCTTCCAGAACAGAAACATGGACTCAGCAAGACCAGGGGATTATCAGACTATAGGCTGCTCCCCCACCCTGCAAATAACTTCCCCATCCTGCAACAAACGAACTGTCCTATTTAACTAAAGACCTATTGCCAGAAGTTCCCTTTTACCTAGATGTGACTTCCAGCCACCAGGAAAAATTTTAAAAAACTACCGAAAGGCAAATGGGATTTCCTTCAGGCATGAGTGGCAGGTGAAAGGGATTCACTGATTCTTCCCACCCTTTTACTTCAAAACTTAAATAAAAATAAATAGATAAAAATATCAAAGAAGGTAACTGTGCTAACTCTTAACTTGATGTTAAAAAGCAAGTTGCTCCAGGCATAATATCCCAGCACAAGACTTCACTCAGGTACTTTTTTATTACATCTGCTTTTATTTGGAACATTTGATGTATTTCTTTTAGGAAATGATTGCTTTAAAAATAGAAAATGACAAGCTCTTAAAAATAACTTGCAAATGCATAACAGTGACTATCTCAAAGGTAGATAGGTACATTTCTTAATTAAGGAAATGAGATCTGGAACAATTTCTACAAAAATCTAATTATAATGGATACAAATGTCTCTCATTGCCTCTCAATCTGCTTCTTCAGCTCTTATTTATTTTAATTTCCTATATTGTACATTTTCTGTGGCTAATGTAACACAGTGGCTTAAAACAACAAAATGTATTCTTTCACAACTTTGGAGGACAGAAGGCCCAAATAAAGGTGCCTGCCAGATCCCACTCTCTGGAGAAGCTGGCAGATTTATTGCTAGCCTTCTCCTGTTTGGGTAGCTGTTGGCTTCCTGTGACTTGAGGCCACATCACTCTAATCTCTGCCTTCATCTTCACATGGTCTCTAACTTCTTTCCTTGTGTCTTCTATCAGGATACTTGTCAGTGGATTTAAGTCCACCCAGGTAATCCAGGATAATGTCCTCATCTGAAGATTCTTATTTTTCTTTTTCAAATGAGGTCATATTTATAGGTGCTGGAGATTAAGGCATAGATAAATGATGTGTGAGAGGACCAGAATTTTTTAATCCACTCCATATCACTTGATATCAAATGAGCGTCACCCAATACCTAGCTAGATGTTTGGCATATAGCTCAGCTAAATCTCTGTGAGTGCAAACTGATGTTACTAAAACTTGTTATGATTTAGTTGTCTGTAAAATGAGGACAAATAACAACATTTGCATCAAACATTATTTTGGGAGCTAAGGAAGTTGAGAACAATGAAGTGAGTAGAATATTTCCTGGCACCAATTAAATCTGAACTCTGAACGTATCTTAGCCATTATTTGCTCAATGCAGCTTGAGCAATACACTTTCACTGAGATTGAGGGATCCTTCATCACCAGATCTATACTATAGGGAGAAAAAAGTGCAATCCCAGCTTTCTGGTACATATTTGGACTTTGTGTTCTCTTTGTAGAAGCAGCTCACCTTCTGTGTTATTTTTTTTCTGTAAACTGAGTCCTGTTAGGCTCAGTCCTAGGAGTCTCAGTTGCTTCATCTCCTAGCAACTGAGAGAAGTGGATTAAAATAAACATAAATGACTCAGAAAGGGTAGCTGAAATTTCCAGGTTGACATCAATCACTGGAATAGGAGATCTGTGGGCAGATTTCTCTTCCTTCACTCCTACTTCTTGTCTACCTCCCTTTCTTTCTACCCTACCTTGTTTCACAGGCAGCTTCCCAAAGTTGCTGCCAAAGACAAGAAAAGAACAAAAGTCAAAATGAAAGAACCAAAAATGTTGCAATAAAGTTCAAGAAAACCCAAATAGATTCACCTATTTCAATGAACAGACTGGAGTTCCTTTATTCCCCAGTCAGCTGGGAGGCCTCCCTGCCTGGCGCTCACAGCGGGGCAGGTGCCTGTGAGGACTCAGTCTTGTACTACGTGTTTACACACACTCAGTTGTACCAGCTTCCAACCCTGCTCATTAAAGTAAATATTATGTAGACAAAGCATTATTAATGTGAAACAAAGAGGTTGGTTTTGAGAAAAAAATGAGTCGTGCTCCTTAGCAACAGTAGAAAAATATATGCCATTTGAAATTGTCTCCCAAACAGTCACAGGGAAATAACAATAAAGGGTGGGAGGGGAGAGAGAGAATCTTAAAAATATCAAGAAATTCTCACTCCCTGTATTTCACAAATGTGTTCACTCCACTTTAAACATTGGCAACTGGAAATTGCAGTTTAAGTAAAAAACATGCTCTTTGGATTATGGCCAGAAAGTCCAAATCAAAGAAAAGGTTTGTTCCCTACCAAGTGGCTGGCTGCTGTTGTAATTGAGTGACACAAACTGGGTGCTTAAGTATATTCTTCCTCATCTTCAGAGGCTGTAAGTCTGAAATTAATGTGTCAACAAGGTTGGACTTGGGAGGATCTTGGGGGAGAATATGGTTGATGTCTCTGTTATTTGGGTTTTTTTTGTTTGTTTGTTTGTTTGTGTGTTTTTTTTTGTTTGTTTTAACTGAGGCATCACCAGTTTACACTGCATGGTTCAGAGGCTTAGCAGAGTAATTCCTCAGATGTGGCCCAGCAATGCCTACTGTTCCTTCCAACCTCTGCCTCCATCTTCAAATAACTTTTCCCTTGACCTCTTTGTCTCCATTTATTTGAATTTGACCCTTCTTGAAAGAACATCTGTCATGAGCTTAGGGGTCAACATAACCCAGCGTAACCTCATCTTAATGAGATTACACCTTCAAAAACCATTTTTCTAAATAAGATCACATTCACTGGTATAGATGGATATGAAGTATTGTGGAACAGCATCCAACCCAGTGGCTAATGAACCCCAATTACATTTATATGTTTAAGTAAAATTAATGATTAAAATATGCTTCTATAACTTTTATCACCAACACTTGATTATTTTTCAATTATCACATAAAAAAGTAAATAATTCAGATCAGAAACACATATAATATATTGGGTTAGAAGGCCTTCTATTGGGGAAATAAGGTAAGTTTGTAATTTTAATTTTATATTTAAACATGTATCTCAAGAAGGAAGAAAAGGATAGCAAATAAAACTTATCAAATATACAAGAAGGAAGAAAGATAGAAATGAAGAAATCTATTATTTAAAAAAATACTAAAAGTAAACTCAGCAAACTGAATATTTGAAAAGATTAACAAAATCTACAAATGCTTATCTCTTATCTATTATATCTTTTATCTATTGTAAAGATAAAAGAGGAAATAAAATTTTAGTATAGGAACAGAAAAAAAGGGATATCACTACAGATCTAACAAAAGATGGTAAAAATATGATGAACACTATTAAGGCAATAAATTTATAAATTATATAAAATGGATTAATTTCTCAAAAAATAAAACCCACACCTAATTGGGGCTGACAAAAGAAATTTAGAAATCATTTTAGTTTGATATTATTTTAATTTTGAATTGTTACTAAATTCTGTTGACACAAAGAAGCCTCCTGGCAAAGGCAGTTTCACTAGTACATTCTTCCAAATATGTAAGGAAGAAAAATCCCTACAAGCTACATGAAGTCTTGCAAAGAATAGAAAAAAGATAGCATTTCCCAATGTTTTATGAGAAAAACATAAACTTAACACCCAAATACATCAGATAACATTAGGAAGCATTGTTACGGAACAATTTCTTAAATATAAATACAAATGCCCCAAGTTAAAAGTTTACATGGTGATTCAGAAAAAGTATAGCTTCATAGCCATGTGATGTTTTTGCTATGGTTGAAATATTGATTTCACATTCAAAAACTAATAAAATTCACCATAACAGACAAAAAGTAAAATATTTACCAATAAAGTAAAATATTAAAAAGTAAAAAAGGACAAAATAAAAACCTCTCAAAGACCAAAGACATGAGAGCTTCATTAACCTGACAAACACTATTCACAACAACATAAAAGAAAAAAATAATAAACATCATTCCTAGTGATGCATTATTGAAACTTTTGCATCTAGTTTGGGGAAAAGCAAGCATGTACATTATTAGCCCTTTATAGGGGCTGTTACCAGTTTGATAGAACAAGCAGAATTTATTAAGGTCAAAGGAATCAGAGACAGGAGAAGAAACAGCCATTAATTGCACAAAACATAACTATGCATATAGAAAAAAAATAAAATCTAGATGCCTCCCTGGTGGCATAGTCTTAACGTTAAGTCTTAGCCCTGTTATGCTGTCACCGCTGCTATGGACAGCAGACTTCTCTTGTCTCACCCGATGTTCCCCTTTGCAATCCACCTGTTTTGTTCCCCACTCTGTCTCTGGAGAATCCCCTCATGCCCCACACCTCTGGCCTACACTCCAACTCTTTTATGCATTAAATAAATAAATCTTTAAAAAACAATTTTAAATCTAGAGATGTGTTCTTATAATGAATACAAAAATATTCCTTATATAAACATATGTATATATAAAAATCTATGTGAATATATATGCAAGATAAAAGAAATTTTAATAATTTTATCCATATTACTATGAAAAAATCATAAAAGCTAGCTAGCTTAATGTACGTAAGAGTGACTACACTGAAAAATGAAATACATATTCAAGAGAAATTAAAGAAGGCCAATGAATGTAGTGATGTACATCATTAATTAATCACAGAATAATGTTAGATAATAAACTGTCATTTCACAAAGAAGTTAACATTTTTCTACCATCAGCCTTGGTGCTCTGGTTATATTTATGTCTTTACTTTCCTTCACTATGTTGAGTCTATTGTTAAGTCCATAGAAGGAATCTCTGATGCTCTTATTTTTCTGCTCTAGAACTACATTTTATTTTCTTACACTTCGAATTTTTCTGTTTTGAAATTCCCCATTTAATTTTTTTATGTGTTTTGCCCACCAAAATCACTTAAGATAATCATTTTGTTCTTGTTAGGCCAGAATTTTTTTCTTAAGTAGAACCAAACAAAAATCCTAAATATGTAGAAAATACTAATAAATGAAACTTCATGAAAATTAAATACTGCTATTTGTTAAAAGACTCCACTAAGGAAATAAAAATGCAGTTCATGAATAGAAGATAGTTCACTACTTGTACTAAAAGACAATTTAAATGCAAAATACGTTAATGCCACCTACAAATCAACAAGTATAATACACACATCCAACTAAAGAACAAAACCAAAATATATATATATATATATATATATATTAGAGACTAGTCAACAAAAGAGTTTAAAAAAGGAATTTGATAAAACAGGATATCCCAATGACTAACAAGAATCTGAAAAAGTTATCTACCACACCATATCACTACTCATCAGGAAACAAAATAGTTAAAACAATGCAGTGCCCCTTCAAATCCACTTGGGTGGCAAAATTAAGATACTTAACATTAAGAAATATGGAACAACTGGAACTTTACAACCCTTTGAAATAATGTTTTCCAGGATTTTGCTAATGCTCTATACATGCCAGCCTTAGGTATTAAAGCAACAGAAATGAATATACTTATGTTCATGGCACCACATATACAAGGATGTTTAGAGTAGCCCTGTTTATAATAGTCAAGGAATGGAAGCAAGGCAATGATCTTTGAAGAGCAGGGATTATAGAATGTGCATGTTGATATCATGGAACACTGGAGAGCAACAAGAACGAAGTGCTTCCACATGCAACATGGTGGCATCCTCTAGTCATTATGAAGACTGACTATAGACAGAAAAGATTTGCTTTTTACAAAGTGAAAAACAGGTGAAATAAATACAAGGGTGGAGTCACCAATATCTTTCCTGGTTGGTTAGGGATCGCGAGTAGGAATGGCAGAGGCTTTTTGTTCTGCCAACACCCTGTTTCAGAATGTGGGGTGCAGGTATATCCCTGTAAACATTCATTAAGCCATACACTTAGAATATGGACACTTTATGAATGTTGTACTTGATTTGTTTGTTAAAGTTGCAGGGTGAAACCTTAAATCCTTAAAATGTTCACATGACTGAAACCTTACCACTGCTGCTACTTCAGCAAGCTAAACGTTATTAACGGGTTCCTCTTGTCTTTTTTCATATAATACATATTCACTGGGGCATCAGAAGTCAGTCTTCTTGCACTTGGAAAATGTGATTTAGTTATTTAATGTAAAAACAAAAACCTCACATCACCACAGATGGGGAGGTGGCTCAGGGTGAATGCCAATGCCAATTTTTGTCTTTTCTTAACTCTGCAGATTCACATTCATCATAATTTTCAGTCTCTGACATTTCTTTCTTATCTCCTACCAGTTCAGTTATGCACTTAAAAATTTATTTTACATATATTATCCAAAATTGTTAGGTGTTCAGTTCAGGAAGGGTTTATTCAGACATGCAGAATGCCAGATTACCAAATTCTCTTAAATCTTACTCAATATTTAAACAAAATATTTCAAGATTTTCATTTTGTCCAGTTCACAAGGCAGAGTTTCTCTGGTTTTTGTCCTACATGGTTTTTAACTTCTGAGGATGAATTCATTTTCCATGGGTTGTTTTCTGTACACACTCCCCAAACTCTGGGCTGTCCAGGCCAGATTTCAAGTTGATTACAGCAGAATCCTGTATGTGTTAACTTTTCTGAACCAGTTTGATGCCGTTTTCTTGGCTTCGTGTTCCAGGGCCTTGCAGATTGCATTTAATCAAGGCACGGCAATGAATCAGGCTTGAGCTTCATGTACGATGAGTCTCCATCCCTTCACTTCCCTGCACAGACAGACCCTGGCAAGCAGCTTTCCAGTGCCAGAGGGTTGCTACTCCTAGAAGGGGGAGTTGGTGGACTCTCCAGGGATGTCCCTGTGCACCCATAGTGTACCCTATTCCTCATTTCTGCTTGATCACTAAATCCACAATCTCAACAGCCTTTATGTCATAACCTTGTGTGTTGCCTGCTTTGGGTCACATTGCCCAAACTATCTTCTGGTTACCTTTTAGTTCTAGAAATTGTTCATTCCTTTTCTTATTTGAAAAATCAACTGTAGTGTTTAAAAGTATGATATCTAACATGTACATATGTGGTGTTGTATTTGCAGTGGGTGGGATTTTTTTTTTTTACATTAGTTTGATGAGACTTTTAATGTACATACAATTTGACAAAAGGACTTTGTTTTTTAGAAACATCTTCACGAAAAATTTCCAGAGTTTTCTTTAGTTATGCAAATGGACTGTGTCTCTCCCCAGGCATTTTACTAGTTTCAAATGTAAGCAAAATTTGGGAAGAGTCCCGAGATTGTAGGGCTATTTGTCTGTGTGATTCCTTTCATATTAACTGAAGAATACATTTTTAATATTCTGTATACTTGGAAATGTGCATTGATTAGCCATTGACTATAATTAGCATTAATGTCTATTAAATATTCAGAAGGGCACACATTCAAGTGCAATGAACAGGTTTGTTTGAAAGTCTTTTCTTTCTCAAATCAGTTGCTATGAAACAAACTATCTGCTCTGCAGCTGACAAAGTCAGCTAATGATCTGGTGATTTCTATTATGAAAGTTCTTCTACTGTGCCTCCAACCTCCTTCTTTGATGTGTGCAGACAACCCCACCTGTGTGCTCATCCAAACTGTCTCTTTAGAGCACATGCATCACAGCACACCAAGCTTATTATTTTACACACAACACACTATATACAGGTGCATTCACCTGTCCTCAACCACGTTCTTCTCCCTCTTCTATTAAAATATAGCACAGTAGCCTCCCTAGTTTGTCTGCTCATCCAACTCTGCAAAGATGAAGCATTTTGTGAGCATCCATGCCACATCATGCAATATGCGAAACTCTTTATTGTGCTTCTTCCTGTTTAATCAGAAACTTCGTACTCACTGAAGGTGACTTCACATGTCAGGGTCAGTAGTCTTGAAGTTTAGAACTGTGAGTGGAGATTTGGTTTCACCTTCCTCAGCCTCAGCTGCTACCCTCTAAGCTTCACACATCCGGAATGGGCATGTCCTCAGTTCTGTAAACCTCAGCAGCAAGTTTTCTGAATGATTTACAGAATGCACTTACGCTCCTGCCACTTGTGTAAGTTGGTATCACAGGCCATTTTCCCAAGACTGCTCCAGAAGCCAAACTTGTTTGTTCCAAAGAAGTACCATTGACATATTTCAGTATTAACTATTCTGAAAAGGAATAATGCATTGCAAATATTTAGAAAATTTCAAAAATTATAATTTTGAGAAAGAGTTTGCATTATAATCTGCAGCAATGTTTCAAGTCAAGTGGGAGAGTCCATTTTGATTTATTTTTTATGCTCCTGAGAAATATTTCCACAGTTTCAGTATTCCTCCATGAAAGATCACACTGCGATACAAGTTTAGGCCCCCATGTGGCCCCCAGCACAGCACACATGTCTACTTATGGCCCTCAGTGTATTTATGGCAGGTGAAGCAGAGCCCTCAGAGCCTCTTTATTCCTGAACCCCAAGCACAGGGAGCCTTCCAGAATGAGGACCTCCTGGCACTGTGTTGGTAGCTGTTGATGTTGGAAAACCAAAGTGACTCCATCTTGCATAGCTGCCATCTTAGGCTTGCAACTGATAGTTGTGTTGCCCTGAAAGGAAAAGCAATTTCCCCATTGTTTTGTTCATGTGGTTTTAATTTGTAACCGTGATCCATACATGAGTCTATTATTTGGAGAACAAAGACATCGGTGCAAGTTCCCCTGGATATCTGGCGCCATTAGCATTACAGAAAAATGAACAAACTTAATATAAGCAGGGTATAAGAAGACCCCTGTCAGGGTGGGTGGTATGACTCCTACCTCAAAGGGAAGATCTGTCCACTGGCTTAGGTGCTGAGGATGCCTCTATGTGATCTGACCTTAATAAACTTTTTAAAATTGTATTTCTACTGAGGTAACATTGGTTAACAACACTGTGTATGATTTAGAGGTCTGGGATCACCCCTTTCAGTTGTGTGTAACCACACCACACCCACCACCAGGGCACCCATAGCCCTCCTGCATTGCCTTTGCAGGAACACAGCTAGACTGGAGAGGACTATGCTAAGTGAAATAAGCCAGGAGAAGACAGACAAATACTTGATGGTATCACTAATAGGTCTAAAATAGAGAAACCAAACAAAGGGTCACATAAAGTTAAACTGAAAAACTACCCCTTGGAAGATGACCTTGGGACTGAGGCAACCAGAGGGGGACAGGAGCAAAGTGGGGAGAGAGCACCAAGGACTGTGGTGGTGGATTAGGGGTGCTTAGATGGTAGGTGCACTCTGGTGACCGCACCTGAAGGGGGAGATCCTATACATCCAAAATACTAACGATGATGCTAACCACTGGTACCTCAATAAAAAATTTAAGTAAGTAATGATAATACTAGAGGTGGGGATATTTTCAAGAATTTTTGTAACATGGAGTAGGAGATCATACCTGAAATGTGTTTATTCTAAAATACTAATTCAATACTCTCTGCTATTGACTATTTCATCTACTATTTGAAGGCATTTCTAGGTGACTCAAAATTTTTGAAATTTAAGTTATGACTTTTGGTAGCAATTCTAGTAATCTGTTTAACAAGCACTTTCGCTCTATCATGTAAGTGATGAATCGCAGGCAGCTTTCTACAAGGATTCCCAGATTAAACATAACAGCCCCATTCAAACAAGTATGTGTTTGGAGCTAGTTAAGGCTGTGGAAAACTCAAGAGGACTTTCAAATGGAATAAATACATGGCACAAATATGTAGAGATAATTCAGCTTTGACTTACTCAGCTTTTCAGTGGAATAAGTCAAGTTAAGTTATCTAATATGAGATCCTGAAAAGTTAACATGAAATGTTATTATCCCAATGTTTTGTGAATTGTGGTAAAAAATAAAAAGGGGATATGCATCACTATGAGCTAAAATATAGAGTATTACATCTATCATTCCTTTTAACCATCTACTTTCACATGTATACTCATATTCTAAAAAAGGAACTTGAATCTAATTGACGTTCTCTCCCTTTTAATTGAAAGCATTCATTTTTCTCAAGCTGATATTATTTCCCAGATGAAAAAAAAAATTCAAACTGTAAATTCTCATAGAAGCCTGGATTTACTCAGTGACACTGTCATTTTTTTACATTCTTCTAGTTTATGCATATTTCTTACTCAAAAACATATTGAATTAAACCTTTCTATTTGATTCTTCAAGAAATTCAAAGTAATTATCTTCCTTGAAATATTTTCTACAATAGAGTGAGAATTTATTAGCATTTGGGTACTGAGTATAGTAGTTAAGATGAAAATGTGAACAAGCTATATTCTTAGGCAGTATATAAACATGCTTTATTGATGTTAAAGGGACACGGATCCATGTGGTCCATTGGTGAATTGCATTCAACTTTCCCTTAAAGTTTTCTTAAGATAATAAAGTTTGCTTATTACAGAATGAAATGTTTTCTTTGCCATCTCAGGTTATTATGCTAAACCATAGATCCACATAGAGGTTTACTTTTCTACATTTTATTTACATTGAATGGACACAGATGATTATGTTGGACACTTTAAAGTATTTAATACTTCTTAGTTTTTTATGTCATGTCTTTGTCTTATCTTAAGTCTTTTAGAAATGAATGGTTCCTCCAGATGACCTCAGAAATTGAATCTCATTTAAGCTGTCAAAAATGTGTCAAGGTAATTTCAGTTTGAAAGGAAAGACTTCCTTAATGCTATCTTAATTTTAAAGAATCACTTTCCCCCCCTAACATTAAGCAGGATTTTCCCCCTCACTTCTAAATGGAGCATTCTTTGGAAATTGGAGTGTGACTCTTAATGACAAGGTTGCCCAGAATAGTTCCACTGTTTGTGACTGCTGTCACGTGCTGCCAGTTCTAGGAGCGAGAGGAAACAAGAGCACAAAGACAGATAATGGACCTTAGGCTATTAATGGCCAAATAAATAAATGTGAGCTAAATCTGTCTATTGCCATCTATGAAGATAAATTTCAACTCATAAGTCACAAATAGAATAAATTCTGTAACTTCATGTATCAATTGGTAGCCAACTTCCTCCTATGGAAATTTATATCCCCCACTTTTTTCATTGAATGGTAGAGATCTTGCTACTTCCAAGAAATAGAAAATGTATTTAACATTATTTATGGATAGTTAGAGATCATGCATGCTACTAAACTATTTATACAGAAGTTAAATTTGAGGTAGTTAATGAAGTTATGAGTAAATTGGTTGAAATGACAAATGTAATTCTAAACACTGGTTATTTAGTATGACATATCACTAACAAATACAGATATTTGTCACTTTGGTATTTCTACATTTATATTCTATTTTCTTAAATTCTCTTTTGACTACAATGCTTGTTTTATGTGCATGCATTTTATTTCTAGATCCAGGTGATTTGTCTAGAAGCAAATCTCAAAACTTTAAACATTATTTGGATAATGTTTTCTTTCTTTGGATGTTTTATGTTTTAAAATTAACTTGAACTTTGTCAATATTGTCTACTTCATTTATTCAATGTTTTCCTCTTTTCCCAAAGCATGTGTATTTTACTCTAATGCAGGGTTTTCCAGCATTCTAACCATAATTTTTACTCATCTATGTCACTGTGTTGCTACAATTTCAAACAAAACACTTTTTAATTTCAAGACTAAACCTACAGAAGGATGTATGTGCAAACCTGATACACATTAAGCAACATGTTTAGAGATGAGTGTTGAATCAAAATGCTAAGAATAATAAATTTTCCAAATGCAGAGTTATTCTTCTACTCCCACCTTTTGATAAAAGGATGAAAATACTAAAAGGGTGTACAAAATTGTATATAATAGGAAACCAATGAATAGAAATATTTATTTTTGACCAATTTGTCTTGTAAAGCAATTTGCTATTATGGTCACTTAATCAAATTAGCCAATTTATTTTCAACCAATTCACCTGTAGTTTAATAAAATCATTCTATATTTTCTGTTGTTGTCACTGAAATTAAAAATCCCTAAGCGAGAAACCAGTTTGAAGAGAATGGTCATAAAATCTTCCAAGGGAAGCTGGTTTTCTTCCTCTCAGAGCATTTAATAACTACATGTGCAACACAATCTGCTGTGTTTTTAATTTTGACCAGCATTTAATGTGAGAGTGTCATGTAAAAGCCTTCAAAGTACCAATTTTACAAGACATTAGAAATTAAATATACCTAGGAAAGACCAGTGAGCAAAAAGAAGATGATGAAGAAAAATATGATTAGCACAGTTCTACAGTTCCACAAAACAAACCAATACCAAAGTCTGCGTTTTTGTGACAAACCCCAGTACATACGACATTAATGTAAAGGAATTGTGAGGTAGGAACTCTCATGTTTACTTGGTAGGTAGTTATTGGGGATATGTTTAAGCTTTTAGTACCTTGATTATTTAAAACATGACAAAGTCTATGTGACCAAACAGCAATTTGGCTAATGATACAGATAGGTTTGGGGATACGTCTAGAGAACAGCAGCAGAATCTAGAGTGAGAAAGATCCATGCACAAGCTTGACAATCAGAGGCTTGTGAATGATGGGAAAGATACAATTGCTTCTTGAAGATAATGAGTGACCTTGACTCCCAAGAGCCCAAAGGGAGAATAGCTGGTAAGCTGAGTGTCTCCTGGCCCTGGGACATAAAATGAAGAGCAGGAAGATTTCTAAGTTCCCTCACAGCAAACACTGTACCAAAGTTAAAATAGCAAGGAAGACTTTATTCCAGACTATTGCAATAGGGGAGAGAGAAAAAAACTCAATTCTACTGAAAGAAAGTCAGGTTTTTTAAGTGCTAAGTGAGCATTAGAAAAGTACTAGAGACTGGGGTAAGTTGACAAATAGAATGTGTCAAGCACACTGACATATTTTCAAATTTGTAAATATATTTCTCTGTGATTAAGCCATCTATATACTAAGTTAAGCTCCTGCCTCACACTAGCTGGGAGATAGGGACAGTATCTTCCTTTAATATTAATTTAAAGTGGGAGCCTCCCCGGTGGCGCAGCGGTTGAGCGCTGGGTTGCGAAGCTGCCCGCAGCCTCTGTGGCGCCAGTTCGATCCCCGGCTGCTCCCCGGCCGCCGCAGGAGGATCCCACATGGCGCGCAGACCTCTCCTGCCGCCCGCTGCTCCCCTCAGCAGTGTACTTCGGTCCTTCTGCCTGCTCTGCTCCCCGCTCTGGCTCTGGTGAATTCTCTCATCCTCCCGCGCTTCTGACTGTACCCAGTGCATGTATAAACAAAAAAACAAAAACAAATAAATAACATGCCTCTATTAAAAAAAATAATAATAATATTAATTTAAAGTAATAGATTCTAGGTTTCTGAGATAGGCATTCCCAGGTTATAAAAAGGGCAAGAAGTTTTTTGTTTTTTTTTTTTAAAGTACACCAAAAGAATGCACATTTACAAGTTTTCTAAGGTGAACGCTCAAAGAAAAAGGAAACCAGGGATCTAGGCTTAGTAAGAAGCCTGTCTAAAATTGAGTCAAGGGCCTTCCTGGTGGCGCAGGTGGTTGAGTGCAATGCTGTGAAGCTGTCCACACCCTCTGCAGCGCCAGTTCGATCCCCGCCAGCCTGGGAGATACCCACATGCCGCAGCAGACCTTTTCTGTCTCGCCTGCTGCTCCCCTAAGCAGTGTATTTCAGTCCTTCTGCCTGTTCTGTTCCCTGCTCTGTCTCTGGTGAATCCTTTCACCCTCCCGTGCATCTGGTCTGTACCCCAGCTCTTGTATAAATTAAAAAAAAAAAAACCTAAAAAAAGAAGACTATATAAAATAAATAAATAAATAAATAAATAAATAAATAAATAAATAAATAAAATTGAGTCATTGAGTCAAGCTCAGGGGAACATAAGTTCAGCTTGACCCTTTCTTCACATTTCCACTCCCTAAGGCCAGATTCTCTTTGCCTTTATTTCCCAACGGCATCCTTATAATACTACAAAAAAAAAAAAATACTACAGTAACCACATGTGAGCCAAAATAAGTTTATAGATAAAATGACATTATGTAAGCGAAGCAGTCAGAGGGATAAGGTGAGGCAGACTTCAGAGCACAAAAAAATCAGATAAGGAGTTTCTTCAATAGTCACTTGAAAAATATATAAAATAACTAAATAACAAAGTACTTAACAAGATTCAAGGCATCATACACAAATTTGACATCCTGGAACTAAATATACTTAGAAAAATAAAGCAACCGACAAATGATTTAAAGAAAGCATGTTTCTTTTAACATTGATTTTACTGGTCTGAAAGTGAAGTTCAAAAATTAGTCATGGTGCAAACATACAAAGACAGAAATCCTACGAGGGAGCTAAGAAAGAGGACCTCTAATTCAGTAGATTCATAGTGGGGTTGTGGGGTGTAGGTATAGAAGAGAAAGCAATAATTTAAACAAATAATGCCTGTAGAAATTACTAAGTATAAGAAAAATATGCATGTGCAGAAAAGAAGAAATCACCCATTTTTTAAGTGGATGGATGAAATATTACCTACGGCTAAGTCATAGCATGGTAAAATTGAACTTAAAGGATAAAAAATAAGCTTTCAACGTCTGTGACAGACAGAGAAAGTTCACTACGAGGGAAGAAAAGGAAAGAAAGCAGATGTCAGACATCGATTCTATTTGTTGAACAGAAATTGAGAATTTTATATACACCTGTCAAGGAATAAGAATGCTATCCAAAGCATCTGAAATAAAACACTACCCCATTGAGTAGCTAACGTATGAAATGATGTTCAATTTCACAAATAATCAAAAAATAGAATAGAGGTTAAGATCAGAGAGGAAAGGATAATCAATGCAGTGATTTCTTTGGAAATCTTCAGAAAAGGAGAGTAACCTAAGGTTTGTGCGTGACTGCAACAAGAAAAAGTTATCAGAATGACAAGTTTCCTGAGGGTGGTGTAGGGAGGGGAGAGAGAGAATTGCCCAGCAGGAAGAACGGGAGACATTTTCCAAGGTCCCTGTGTTTCTGCAGGTCTTGTGAGCAGATTGCCTTTGTCCTATCTTTTCAAGGTCATTTGCATAGGAAACACTTTGGAAGACAGATAACAAAGGGCAGATTTGTTTATTGGCTATTATGTTAAAAAAAAAAAAAAGGTGTCCTAAATGCCAAAGATAAGTAAGGCTTTCATTACCCATTTAAAAAGATGTGTGTGCCCTAAGCTCAGGGCCCCTCTCCGGTAAAGCTGCCCCATTGTACCCAGGTCACCTGCCCACCTTGAGCCACCTGCAGGAACTGGTTTTAGGGGAACAGGTACAAGAAAAATCTAATACCCTGACCCCTTTATTGCTGTGATGATAAACTCTCTTTTGTCTTGGGGGGCGGGGGAAGGGACACTATCTAAGTAACTAAACAATGACTTGATGGAACAGTGAAGACTGGAAAGAACAGGAGTGACAAGTGAACACACGAACACTCAAGCACAGACAGAATCTCCGTGCTTCTCTGCTTTAACTCATAATCCAATGGCTTGTCTGGGAATACAAAAATATAAAACTGAGAACAAAAGAGGATACACTGTAAGAGAAATTCTCCTATATACATTGTATCTCCCCAAGCCTGACAGTTGGGGTAGGAGGTTGTAAAGATGAAAGTTTCTAAACTCCCCACAGAATGGGAGAGAGTGAAGAAAGGGATGAATGAACCTTGAAGTCTGGGTTGGGGACTGTGGGATGGATGATGGTGCTATGAGGAGCAACTCAGCAGACAACAAAAAATGTTGGCATCTGTTTTTAATTTTTTTTTAAGATTTATTTATTTATTTATGCAAGCACTGGGTACAGTCAGAAGCGCGGGGGGGTGAGAGAATTCACCAGAGCAGGGAGCAGAGCAGGCAGACTGACACAGTACACTGCTGAGGGGAGCAGCGGGTAGCAGGAGAGGTCTGCGCGCCATGTGGGAACGGGAGCAGCCAGGGATTGAACCAGCGCTGCAGAGGCTGCGGGCAGCTTCGCAACCCAGTGCTCAACCACTGCGCCACCGGGGAGGCCCGGCATCTGTTTTTAAATAATACAGTCATATATGTCTGAGACGTACTAGGAATGGGGAAGAGATGATGAATATAAGGCACAGCATAGATGCTGAGTGGGATAGGCAGGAATTGACAGCATCTCAACCAAGCGAGTACAATTAAGAAAAACTAAAATGAATACATGAAAGGCAAAAAAAAAAAAAAAAAAAAACCCTTATTTTGTGCATGGAGGCCTCCTGGAGGGTACTGGAAACCAACAGACAGGGGTGGACTGCAGAAAAATCAGGAGCTAACGAGTGATCCCAGGTCTGCTAAGGAAGTGAGATCCCTACCTGGGGAATTCTGGGTGACAGACGAAAAGATGGAGAGGTAAAGGGAGATTTGAAGAATCACAAAAGCATGACGAGAAAGGGTCAAGTAATAACTTTTTGGTATGTGGCAAAGACTTCTGGTGCATAATCAGTACCCCCACCTTCCCTCCTGTGGTATTTACAGACATATGAAAAATATCTTCCAGTTCAATGTTTTCTTAGTAGGAAACATCTTTTTTTTTTTTAAATACACAAACTTAATAGCCACATCTCTCAGCAAACCATTTTTCAGTTCATGGGAAAATACACATTTATAATCCCAAAACTTAATACAACATATGAAGCATCAAAAAAAAAAAAGTGCAGGTAAATGTCAAGACACTCTAAATATAATTGATAGAATGCCAGAAGTATAGTGTATAGAATGTTAGTGAGCATACTGAAGATCAGTTTATGTAAGAATGATATGCAAAGCAAGTGCATTTTTACATATAAAACCTAGTTATAGGTAAATAATAATCTTAGGGTTTTTTTATCTAAAGAAAATTAATTTACATATAGGTATTTTGCTAAGTTTAGCTAATTTTAAGGGAGTTAGGGTTTTTAGATTAATATATAATTCTTTATTATTTTTCCCTTTAAACAAAATAAGTTACAGACTCTTGGTTAGCGTTTTTTTGCACAAAACATCTGTTTTCAAAAATGGATTACTAACTAAATAGGAGTTCTCACATTTCCTCACCATCTGGCACCCAATGTCTAAGTTAATACCGTGGATATTAGATTTCTATTATGACACCCTCTTTAAAGCTCAGATTTCTGTGTTAGAGGAATCCCAGTTGCTCTAGCAAACATGCATCAAGATTCCTGTGACTTAAAAACATAAACGTCGCTGAGGCTGCTGTAACAAGATCACAGCTCCTGGTGTCTGTGAGTAAGTACCAAGCCTGGCCCCTATTGCTTCAGGTCCTCAAGGTGCCCTTTGCCAAGCTCATGATGCCCTCTCCTAATATGGCCCTCTCCTGCAAATGAGAGGCGCCCTAGAAAGCAGTGATGAGGACACCCCCACCCCCGGGAGCATTCTCGAGAAGTCTTTTCTGAACCATATGTCCAAGGACCCTCTCACAAATGTACCTTTTTTTAAAGATTTATTTATTTATGCATACAAGAGCTGGGGTACAGGCCAGAGATGTAGGGGGTGAGAGGATTCACCAGAGACAGAGCAGGGAACAGAACAGGCAGACTGACCGAAATACACTGCTGAGGGGAGCAGTGGGTGAGACAGGAGAGGTCTGCTGTGCCATGTGTGTCAGCTCCCTGGCCAGGGATTGATGGGGATCCAACTCATGTTGCAGAGGCTGCGGACTGCTTCACAGTGTGCCATCTTAACCCCTTGCACCACCAGGGAGGTGCCACAAATGCACTTCTCTGATGGGCTGTGTGGCTTCACATAATATGCACTTTCCCACATGCCTGTCTCCCAACACCTTTCATTTCTTTCCTTCCATGGTCCTTGATAACATAGGCATTTTAGCCTCACTCGTTGAGAACCATTGCTTCTTCCAGACTTCTAACAACCACCCCGTCCATAAGCTTACCTTTAAGTCCTGGACAGACAGTTAATGTCCCAAAGGAGCTAGCCCTTTTGGGAATGAACACCTGCTCATCTAATCCCATGCCAATGTCATGGGTCCTCCACTGAGGTGCTCCAAGGGGCTTGAAAAGTCCCTACATGCTCTTTGGTGGCTAGAAAATTCTAGATGTCAGGCAAATCACAGTTCAGACATCAGGGAAGTCCTAAGAGCAAGGAGCTTTGGGATGCTGCATTTGGCAACACAGGAGAAAGTCACCAAAGCCAAGGACCAACTAGGAATTACAACCAGATATCCCAGGATCAAGCACCAGGCTAACAAGGAGCAGTGAGTGGTCCAGTGTCTTGGAGCAACTGTCTTGTGCAGAGAAGCGACTAGGCGGTACACCAGCTGCAGAACCTTCAGCTCTGAGGCAGGGAGGACAGAATCTAACCCAGACTCCAGAAGGACTGAGCCATGACAGAGGAAATGTCGGTTCTCTCTGTATTCAGGTACCATGGTGGGGGGGGGTGTGGGGGGGAAGTAGAGGAGCCCAGATGCCAGGATGCTTGAGACATAAGGTGCATAAGGAGTGAAGTTTTATATTCATTGACTAAATTACTCAAAAGGCACTCATTTAGGTTGAGAAAAAAATTCTAAACTAGAATTTAATGACATATTTAATTCTCATTATTGTTTATCTCTCATTAGGGAGATAGGGGTTTATGTGCAAGTTGATATCCTTTGTTGAAAATAAAGGAAATTTAGAATTCTATTGCTTTCATATTTATTAATATTCCTTTTCCCTAAATAGTTTTTTTTCTTTAATATTTTTTGTTTATGTTCATCTAGAGAGGAGGCTGCTAAATTGATAAAATGAACTTCTACTCAAGTCAGTAATACCTATCCCAGCCTTTCTTCACTGACAAACATATAGTTTGGGGAATTGACTGCAGATCCAGAATTAGTCCATGAAATCTGTGATGGTCCCCTCTTCCCTAGCCAGGTATTGTTCGAGGAACTGAGGTTCATTTCAAGGATTTCCACCACTAAATCAGAATATACAGGAAATTTTTATTCCATGGAGGCAAAAGAGGAGACTTTGCACATGAGAAAACTTGTAGTCCTCTTGCTTATTGGCATTTGTTGTGACCCTTTACTTCCAATAGGGAGAAGGACCTTAGGGAGAGTTTAATATTATACAATGTAGACTAGAAAAATGGATGAATCTGAGTCTTCAAGTGTATAATTGAGCTGCCGAATCTTAGAAGCACACAACTCTGACTTGTGATATTTCCTTATTGTTTAAGACCATTTGTGCCATACATTTAGATATTTTCTTATTTAGAGCCAGAAGCATCCCATTCGAAACACATCTGTATGAGACCATACAGGTGCTCTTTTGCAGTTCAGTCTCATTTCAAAAAGAAGACTTGTGTGTACAAGACTTGTATGTGTGCAGTGTCAAAGCATTAGCAGGAGCTAATAAAACAGAGTGGCTTGCCAAAGATGCTCCATATTTTAGTACATTATAAAGATCACTTATCTAGTTTCTTTATTGAAAGAAAAAAATAATTCTTAGAAGGTAGCTATGCTAACCATTATAATGCAAATTATTTCTTAAATTGCAAGATGAGGTGTTTTTCCAGGGGAGAATGGTCTCAACTAACTAATAATAATCTCCAAATCTTCCATTCTCATAGAACGAAAGTTTTAAAAGAAAATGATTATTATATAATGGCATTACTCTGCATTTTTCAATCACATACTTACTAAAAATTGGAACTAAAGGGCTATCTTTGCAAATATTGTATTGTGAAATTTATTTGTATTTTATGTAACAAGGCAGAAAATACTCTACAGGCATCACACAGATGAAGAATTTCAGGGAGAAAAGTTAAACATATCCAAATTATGAAATTCTATTTTTATTTATTTTTTTAAGATTTATTTTTTATTTATTTATACAAGCATTGGGTACAGTGAGAATTCACCAGAGCAGGGAGCAGAGCAGGCAGAAGGACCGAAGTACACTGCTGAGGGGAGCAGCAGGCAGCAGGAGAGGCCTGCGCGCCATGTGGGACTCTCCTCTGGTGGCCGAGGAGCAGCTGGGGATTGAACTGGCACTGCAGAGGCTGCAGGCAGCTCCGCAACCCAGTGATCAACCACTGCGCCACCGGGGAGGCCCATGAAATTCTATTTTTAAAGGGTAGAGAAGAAGGACCTGAATTGTTTTAGTACTATTAAGTACCTACATACATTTTTGTTAAAAGATTACCTTATCTTAAAAGAGTTTCTATTTTGTTCATTACTACTAGGTATTAAAATATCTATATGAAAGAAATGTAGACTATTGAAGTAATGGTTTGTTAATGACATTTTGTCACTAATTTATGTGATATGTGTTAAATTACATGTCAGTAGGAAATTAAAAAATATAGACTCCAAAGTGGGCCTCCCTGGTGGCGCAGCAGGTTGAGCACAGTGCTGTGAAGCTGTCTACAGCCTCTGCAGTGCAGGTTGAATCCTGGCCTACTGCGGAGATACCCATATGGCATGGCAGACCTCTCCTGTCTCTCCTGCTGCTCCCCTCAGCAGTGTATTTCAGTCAGTCTGTCTGTTCTGTTCCCTGCTCTGTCTCTGGTGAATCCTCTCACCCTCCCACACATCTGGCCTATATCCCTGTTCTTGAATGCATGCATAAACAAATCTTTAAAAATATATATATCCCTTTGCACTCCGAGCCATTTTATGATATTTTGATTTAATTTCTTGTGCCATTTCAAGATAAAACTTCAGGGAAACATGCATGTCTCAAAAAGTTGCATTGAAATAACCTCAATTCCCCTTAATCACTAATAAATTGCAATGTCCCCTGAGAGGGGACATCCGAGTCATATGCTAGAATTCCGATGTCCCCTGAGAGGGGACAGCAGAGTGCAAAGGGATATATATATATATATATAAACTCCAATGGAATACATTACCAGATCTCCCATTATGTCAACTCCAGACTCAGACTCACTATTGAAATTAAGAGAGCATTGTATTTAAATAATTCAACTAATGCCCGACTTTTTAATAATGCTTATAATATTTGCATTAAGACTTCATCTGCATATATGCAAATCAAATCCTAATTATAAATTCTAAATCTTTGACCTGCAAATCCCATTGGTCATCAAGGATTTAATCCTAATTTTCAAGTAAATCCTTTTTTTTCCATTCTTTGTTTTAGTTTTAAACATCCTTGCTTATTTTTTTTTGCAATACAGGATTTCTCGATCCTCCGGTGCTGCCACTATACTTAATATTTTTTAATGTTATTTAAGCATTGGTAATAGTACTAAAATAATTTGCATATTACAAGATGAGAGCCATCAAAAAAGAAAAGTGCTTTATGTTTGAAAAAAAAATGTACAATATGTGCACATAAGTAAAACAAGTTCCTCCACATGTGAAAAAAAAAAATGAAAGTAGATAACTAGCTCACATCATACATAAAAATGAACTCAGTATTAATTAAATATTTGACATAAAATCTGAAACCATAAAATACATAGAAGAATGTGTAGGCAAGACATTCCACAACAATGGCTTCTGGGATTGATGTTTTTGGGGATACAACTCCACCAGCAAGGAAAACATAAGCAAAAATAAACAAAGGAGGTTACATCAAACTACAAAGCTTCTTCACAGTAAAAAAATTAAAAAAAAAAAAAATATATATATATATATAGGGCCTCCCCAGTGGCAGAGTGGGTTGAGTGCCACACTGTGAAACTGTCCACAGCCTCTGCAGCACGGGTTCGATTCCTGGCTGGACAGGGAGAAACCCACATGGCTTGGCACATCTCTCTTGCCTCGCCCTCTGCTCCCCACAACAGTGTCTTTGGTCTGCCTGCCTGTTCTGCTCCCTGCTCTGTCTCTAGTGAATTGTCTCATCCTCCCACACCTCTGACCTGTACCCAGTTCTTGTATAAATAAATAAATCTTAAAAAAAAAAAAAGATATACTACTGAATAGGAGAAAATATTTTCACATCATTGATCTGTCAAGGGGCTCATATCCAAAATCTTCACAGAACTCACACAACTCAACAACAAAACGATCAAAAACTGGGCAGAAGAGCTAAATAGACAGTTATCCAAAGAAGATGAGTAAGTGGCCCATGGCACATGAAAAAAAGCTACCATCACTGATAGTCAGGGAAATGCACATCAAAACCACAATGAGATATCAATTCACATCTGTGAGAATGGCCCATATAGAAAAGACTAGAAATAAAGTATATTGGCAAGGATGTGGGAAAAAAGCAACGCTGGTACACTGTCAGTGGGAGTGAAGACCCTCCCAGCTCCTATGGGAAACATTACAGAGTTCTCTCAAACTATTTAAACAGCCCTACCATACAACCCAGCAACTCCACTTCTAGGTTTCTACCCAAAGAATGTGAAAACACTAATTTTAAGAAAAGATGTGCATCCCTATGGTCATTGCAGCACTAGTTATAATAGCCAAGTTACAAAAACATTCAAAGTGCCCAAAGACATATGAGTTGATTAAGATGTGAGAGACACACACACACATACACATACTGGAATCTATTCAGGAATATAAAAAAAAGATGAAATCTTGCCAATTACAACATAAATGGAACTATAGGGGACTGGCTAAGCAAAATAGGTCAGAGGGACAGGATAGGGAGGGGGTTAGGGAAGGAGACAAATGGCAGATCACACATGGTGAATATATTCAGAATTTACCATGTCTTCATTTTGAAAAATAAAATTATACTTTACATATAGTTTATTATAGAGTGTGGTTAAAGTCAATGAATCAGGATACTATGAAAGGATACTATGAAAGTAGGCTTAAACCCTTTTTATCACTAAGTTGTTTGCCCATAGATAAGGCAGTTAAATCTATGGTAATTAAGTCCACACTACCCTGAGTGGATCTTAAGAATAAGTTGAAACTTAGAGGTAAAAGACAAATTGAAGCTAAGCCCCCTTTGTGGGAACAGAAGAGATTCATCACCAGGGGTGTGCTCTAAAGGGTGGGGATGCAAGTCTCTTTGTTCAGATGATACCTCAGAAGCAATGCCCTTGTCATGGCTACCCCATTAAACAAACCATTAATTTCCATGTCTCAATCCCAGAACAATCACTAGCATCATACCCACTTAGAAAAATACTTGTACAAGAAACAAATAGAAAAAGATGACACTCTTTAAAGAAAAGAGAGAGAAAGGGAACTGGGTTTTGGTGTAACAGTATCCTTTGATTTCGGTTTATATTATTTGGTTCTTTCTTATAGTTCCCATCTTGCTGTTGACATTATCCATCTAGTTTTGCATGTAATTTAATTTTCCATTATAATTCTTTACATAATAATAATTGCTATTAAAATCCTTGTCTAATAATTTCAACAACTTTGTCATATCTTAAGTCTCAAACTTGTTTTATATCCTCAAAATATATCTTCTTACTTACCTTTTGGCATATCCTGGGATTTTTCACTGCAAGCTGAACATGAGGTATTGGATATTAGGTATCAAGTAAGCAGACCTTTAGTGTAAGGATTTATGTTAATACGGCTAAAAGCTGACCCATCATCCAGGTTTGATATAGCTGTGGGTACCAGAGACTTCAAATCCTTCAGTGTTTTTGCTTTTGTCTCCTGACTTGATTAGAAGCTTCTACTTTTGTCTTGTAAGAAGCTGCTCAGATTTCAAAGCACTCAGATTCCCCCCTTGCACAGAGATTTCACTTAGAACTCAAGGCAATCCCATATAATTACAATATGATTAATGGAAGAAATGCACAGTACAATAACATAAGCATACAAATTGACTGGCAGTAAAGGTGGGGTGTGTTACCAACAGGAGGTTCGGGAGACCAGCAGAGTGACAGCATTGGGAATTAGGAACTTTCTAGGTGGTTTACTTGGAGTGGGGAGGACAGTTCTGTTTCTCCGGCAGAGCCTCAGGGTAGATGCTAAAATCAAGAGAAGGCTTTGGAAACCCCACAGGCATGGAGTTCAAAGAATCTTGGATTGGTTTAAATCAGTGCCTCTATATTGCTTCAGAAGTGCATAATCAGAGACACTTGTTAATTCTTTGGATTTGGTCTCTTGCGAAAGCTAGATTGGGTGGTTGGTTGGTTGGTTTTATCTATCCTTGCTTCACATGTTTGTTTCTCAATGTCCTCTTGAGCAAGCAGTCCCTTTCATTTTAAACTTTTCAGTCACTCCATGTCAATGACACCCATTTCTTGATTAGTCAGGAGAAATATGTGTGTTCCTGGAGTGACTGTGTGAGTAAGAGCAGAGACCTGCCCGTCCATGACCACAGCTCCCAGGAGGTACCCAGTTTTGTGTAAAACCACTCTCAGCCTTGTCAAAAAAAAATTTAACTTTTCTATCATCGTTTAGGTCCCAGATCTCTCTGCTCAAATAAACAAGTCTTGGGAGCCATACCTTTCTCAAAGTCTGTCCCCCCAGAGTCCGGGGTGGCCATTTGCCCAAACATCAGCTCTGATGAATCAAAGAAAAGTTGTTGATTTTCAGTTTGCCCTATTTTTCCTTGTTGTAGGAGTGATAATTCCCAAGCTCTTCACATGACAGAGCTCAAACAGAAGTCTCACCTCCTACAGTTTTGTGTCTCTATATCTGTTGCTGCTTTAAAAAAAAAAAAGTTTTAAGTGTTCAATTTGATCAAACTATGGAGATGACATAGGGACTACTTGGAAAGTTTTACCCTCAACACCCTCGGTTCCTTCACTGAGCACTGTGGAGAGATGACTGTGTAACGTGCTGCCTCAGGCACTCCCAGAGTTCTTGGGAGAAGATGTGAGTTCTAGTGTGCTTGTCCTAGATTGTAGCTGATGAGGACAGTGTGGATCACGTCCTGAGAGTCTTCAGGACTTTGAAAGCAGTTTTTACACTCATAGATATAAGTTTCTCAATCAGGGAAAGTGATATCAGTCCAGGAAGGAACAGACAAATGCTCTGATTTGCAGCTGGTGAGAAGGACAATTGTGAGTTGGGTACTTGTGATAGCTGATTTTACCAGAATTAGACTTGGAGCGGAGCTGATGTTCAGATACAGGCTACTTTAGCCAATCACAGCCCATTGAAAAAGAAACACTCTAGTTATTTTGAAATCTTACTCTTCCCCAAAAGGTCATATTCTTAAGTGTTTATATTTTTCATTATATGTTACATGTTTTGCTGATACAGCATTTTAAAATAAGAATTATTTCTTTCTAATAGTAAAGCACAAATGAGCCTTTACACATACTAATACAGCATATGTCTAAATTACATTTAAATTATTCATTACTCTGGAAAATGAAAAAACATTACTAATTGGAATTTGCAAGAACCATAAAACCAATGGTTGTAATTCAAAATTGCTACACAATTAAAAATAGCTGCTACATATTTGTTTTTAAAGTGTTCGCTAAGTTTGTATATAATATTGTTATATAAATTTTGCACTCGAAATTCTGAAATTGGACTATGGTACAGGATTATGGGTGTCTTGTTGGTGGGTGTGATATGATAATATACATCTGATGAGATGTGAACCTATGCTCCTAAATTATATTCAGTCCTGCAAACTGTAACATCAACTAAAAAATACAATTTAAATCAAATATAAAAAATTTTAAAAAACTAAAATTGTGCCATTAATTCACACCACACAAGCTAAATCTGCTAGGCAAGTATTTATGATTAAGTAGAAAATCCTGCTCCTCAACCAAGTGACAAAACCCAGAATTGCTTATAAACAAATCATTGACTTGTAAGAACTAGTGATGTCTCCAGTATCCAAAGTCTGAATCCACAGACAATACTTTATTTACAAAATTTTAGCCCAATCAATAACCTGCTTGGATAAAAATCTTTAGTTTTAATTATAATGAAAATACATATACAGAAAATATATATACAGATCCTACTTACCAGGATGCTTTGGCCTTGCTCCGACAAAAATTCACATGGATCCTCCTCTTGTTCATCTCTTGGCTGTTCAAGGCTGGCAGTTAGCATCAACTGAGGCCTTTTCACAAATGGTCTTTTAACTCCCACCACACCTGTCCACTAGGAAGTAAATTTATATCATGGACAGGTTATTCATCAGCTACTGAACAGATGGGAGCAACTTTTAGTTACTATCAATTCAATCAAACTTGAGTAACAACTGTGAAAAATCTCTATTCTGTAATTTGTTATTCACGTGTATTAATTTATTCACTTTAGTAAAAGTTACATCATTCTGGCAGTTTCCACTTTGTTTTAACTAACTTCTCATGTTCCATTGAGTTTTTCATTGACCCAAAGATTGTCACGCCTATAAAACTAAAATCTCTTGTGTAATATGGTTGAACTAAAAGAATTCTTGAAGTAAAGTACTTTCTCTACTGCTTAGTAGGTAATTTGCTTAGCGTTTAATGATGGAGAATTACTAAATACAATATGGTAAAGTGAGGATCTTTATTACCTCTGCTTTTTATTTTCATGACAAAAGGTGTAGGGGCAGGAATGGACACTGAGCAGGTTTTCTGATCCAGCAGACCAGGTAAAGGAGGAGTCACAGTCCTCAGTGTTTTTTGGGCAGGTTTTTTATTGGGATTTACCAGGCACATGGCAGGCAGGGGTGCTGGGGGGCCGGGAGGCTGGCAGGACTCCCGGCCCCCAGCAAGTCTTCACTCTACCTAGGCTCGCCTGCTTCCGTTCATTCTTGGCTTCTCTGGGGTCTCCATGACAACGCCCTTATAAACTCAGTCTCTCAGCCCAGGTGTACCCACTTCAGGTGCCCACCATCAGGCATGCATTCAGGACCACAGGATTCCCTCATCTATCCTAATGGTGGGAGGGCAGAAAAGCCTGATACTCTTACCTCACTCTACAAAGGGCACACTGAAATGTTGGCTTACAAGATTCGTATTATAATAATAAAGATAGTGTTCTACGCAAAACATGAATATATAGGGTGGGGGGATGGGTAGAATTATTTCATTATAGTTGATCCTATTATTTGCAAATTCTGTATTTGTAAATTCACTTACTAAAAATTTTTGTGACCCCAAAATTAGTATTTGAGACGCCTTTGGGTCATCCACAGACATCCTCAGGGCAGTAAAAACTCTGCATCAGTCATATGACCTCATTCATAGCTGGGGTCAAACAGGTGATGCTTGGTATAGCTATTTTAGCTTTGTTACAAACAAGTATTTAGAGGCATTTTTTTTTACATGTTTGGGGTTTTTGGGGGTGATTTTGCTGTTTAAATTACTCCCCACATATTGAGCTGAAGTGCTGTCTCGTGTCCCTAAGCTCAAGAAGATGTGATTTGCCTGACAGAGAAAAAAAAGTGTTGCATAACCTCATTCAAGGTATGTGTCAGGGCCTCCCCTGGAGGCACAAGGGGTTAAGCACCACACTATGAAGCAATCCGAAGCCTCTGCAGCAAGAGTTTGAAACCCGGCTGGCCAGGGAGCAACCCACATGGCACAGCCGACCTCTCCTGTCTCACCTGTTGCTCCCCTCAGCAGTGTGTTTCAGTCAATCTGCCTGTTCTGCTCCCCGCTCTGTCTCTGGTGAATCCTCTCACACTCCCACATCTCTGGCCTATACCCAGCTCTTGTATGCAAAAATAAAAAGTAAAAAAAAAGTAAAAGGTATGTGTCACAGAACTATTCACTTTGAGTTCGAGGTTGAAGAAAAAATTGTATTAAATCAGGTATCTTCAAACAGACACACATACAATCAAGGCTACATATTGATCAACTGGTGAAAATTTTGTGAGCCAAGGGCCACAGGATCAGAGGCCTGCACTTCTGGGAGCAGTGGTTCCATGTCTGCTAATTCAGGTTTCTAGGTGATTTTATAAACTCAACTATAGTCGACCCTTGAACAACACAGGGTTAAGTGCACAAACACTTGCACAGTAAAAAATCCACAAATAATTTTTGGGTCTCCAATAACTTTACTACTAATAGCCTGCTGTTGACCATAACCTTTACTGATAACATCTATTAACACAAATTTTGTATATATTATATACTGTATTCTTAGACTAAAATTAGAAAACAGAAAATGCTTTAAATTCATAAAGCACAGAAAATATATTCACTGCATTGTATTTAATGATACTGTAAGTTTACAAAGTTTGTTTATAAGACCAACTGCCTATCAGGACCTATATCAATATTGTTTCGTGTGGTACAAAAACTAGTCTTAGCTATTCATACTAGACATCGAAAACAAAATGATAATACAGAAAAAAAAAATATATGTTTATTTAGAGGGATAACGATTTATGCATTGATAATTTTTTTTAAGATTTATTTATGTATTTATACAAGCACTGGGTACAGTCAGAAGCGTGGTAGGGCAAGAGAATTCACCAGAGCCAGAGCGGGGAGCAGAGCAGACAGAAGGACGGAAGTACACTGCTGAGGGGAGCAGCGGGCGGCAGGAGAGGTCTGCGCGCCATGTGGGACCCTCCTCTGGTGGCCGGGGAGCAGCCAGGGATCCAACCAGCGCTGCAGAGGCTGCAGGCAGCTTCGCAGCCCAGCGCTCAACCGCTGCGCCACCAGGGAGGCCCTGCATTGATAATATTTATTGGAAAAAAGGGCGCATAGAAGTAGACCTGCATGCTTCACACCCCGGGTCAGCTGTAATACAAATAATGAAAACCCGTATACTATTGCATAATGGATAATTGCATAAAAACTGCAAACTATTGCATAATGACTTTCCTAGAAACCCTGATATAAACACTGAAAAATCACACCAGGACAGAAAACACCTTCAAGTATACATCAGTAGGAGAGTTGCTGAGGCCATAACTGTCTCCAGCATCTACAAAATTCATGCTCCTAATCCCAGTTTAGGCCAGAGAGGAAAAAAAAAAAAAAAAAAAACTCTCTTATCACCTTACCATACAGAGGGGGGAAGAACCAATTTCTCCCACTTTCAATGAAATTTCAATTTTTCTTTGATTCGGGCCATCATGGTCCTTTCAGAATTCTGAAAAAATATTTTTGTTTTATTTTTATTACTACTGAAGCACAAGCTATACTTCAGATTCTTAGGTATTAGCAAACATGAAAATTTAAGCACAATGAAGATTTTGAAGCTTTTTGATTATGTTCCTAAATTAGTAGTTTTGCTCTTTAGTCCAGTAATTTTAGAAACAGATGAAACAATGTCAAAATCTGTAAGGTGTGAGATAATTTCTTTTTTTAAAAGATTTATTTATTTATGCATACAAGAACCGGGGTACAGGCCAGAGTTGTGGGGAGTGAGAGGATTCACCAGAGACAGAGTGGGGAGCAGCAGTGAAATACACTGCTGAAGGGAGCAGTGGGCTAGACAGGAGAGGTCTGTTGTGCCATGTGGGACACCTCCCCGGCCGGGGATTAAACTGGTGCTGCAGTGGCTATGGATAGTTTCATAGTGCTGCATCTTAACACCTTGTGCCACCATGGAGGCCCCCAGGAGATAATTTCTTAAAGCAATATGATGCCCCTTGCTGCCCAAAGCTGGGGTAAGACCCTCTCTGGTCTAAGTACTTTGAAATTTTCTTCATAAATATTTATTGATACTTTAAGAGTAGTCACTACTGTACTAGTGGTAATATTAAAGCAGTCTGCAAATGCTTTTACCTGAACTCAGCTGGAAGTCACACAAAATATAATCAATAAGACTGTATTATAATAGAACTTCAACAAATGAAAGTAATAAACACAATTTGATCAAAAGAAGCTATTCTTTAAGGAAAAACTTTTTTAGAAGATGCTCGAAAATGGAACTTGTGCAAGGACTTGATTATGTTAATCCCATCAACAACCAGGAAGCCCAATGTCTAAATGCAAGGAATGCCTAGGGTTCCCCACAAACAAACTATTGATTTCTGCATCAGGCCCTGAACAGATGGATGAGAGCCAGACTATATTATGCCAGAAATCAATGCCATTTGACTCCATCACTTCCCAAGCAATAAATATTCTGTTGTAACCGACACTGTTATTTTAGTATCTTTTATTTTTAAATTCTAGACACAATGCCAACCTATTAAATATTCTATCTTCTACTTCCAAAATAAAGTAATTGAAAACGTAATAAGAAAAGGCAGAGTTACCAGCATCAATATAGAAATTATAAAATCCCTTTCCATATTCCTATCAGGAATTCCATCTCTAAATTGCTGTAGCAAAAACGCATAAGAAAATCTCTGGACAATGATATCAGGAAATGTTCCAGACAAAATTTTATCTAATGTGCCATCCATCTGGTGCTTGCCTGAAAGCAAACTTCACAGAGAACCAGAATATAGTCTAGCTGCTTCTCAAGTGGCAGCCAAAGGATCTTCCGCATCCTCAACATCAATGCTTGAGGGAATTTTTTATTCAGGCAAATTTTCTGTTAAATTAATTAGAGGTCTTTTATTTATGGTATTTGAGCTTATGACCCATATGAGATGAGTGGACTTCAGCTTCTATTCTTGTCTTAATAAATGTCTTTTGTGTTAATAAGCACATTTCAGGAAAAAAGTATTCTCCTGGCAAAGATAGTTCCTCAGCTTTCTGTTTCATGTTTCAAAAACTTGAATTTCATTTTGTATCTCACCTGAGACAATGGATTCATAATTGAAAGTGACTTGTTTCTATTTCCATTTTCTTACTCCCTGTCTTTGAAATTATGAGAGAATGGGGTGCCTGATTACTAGTAAACATTTGTCTCCTTTTAATACTTTGAATTCCTGATATTCCATCACATACTGGAAATCAAACTCAGACAGCAAATCATTCAAATGATGTATAGATAGCAAAGGAACTGGAGGAACAGTTACTAGGTCACATTTCATGTATTTTACTTTATATAATTATATCTGTTACATCAGTGTGCTTAGCAATCGTAGGTCTAAATATTTGTTCAACTAACCATAAGACTGAAAATCAAAACAAATAAACGCACTGTGTGAGCTTCTGTCAATCACTGACTTGCAAAAATGGAATGTATATAAATTATTTAAACCATGTCCTTTATGCAAAAATATGATTTAGTTTATCTGAAAACTGGTAGCTAATGTCTTCCTAAATATTTTACATAATTTACACTATTGTACAATTGGGAGTCCAAGTAATTTGTCCATCTGCCATAAATTATGGGATCCATATGGGATCATTTTATAACACAGGTTTGCTTTGAAACGTGAACAATTATTTTGACTGAAATTCCACTCGCTGGGTTTAAAATCATAATTTCAAAAGTGATCCATAGTTAGAAGAATTAATTCATCAGATCCCTTTAGCTGGATAATTTATTTTAATCCTTTGAATTTTTATAAATTCCAATGCTGCTTATACACAAATTTCATCATTTAAAAACTCCCATTCAGCATGCCTTCATTTATTTTTCAAACTTTTATCGAAGAATCCGTTTCTATTTGACAAGACTCTATCTTCAGATTTCTTCAAGAAATGTTCCAGAGACAGTGCACTTGA
Organism: Talpa occidentalis; assembly: GCF_014898055.3. Taxonomy (NCBI): domain Eukaryota; kingdom Metazoa; phylum Chordata; class Mammalia; order Eulipotyphla; family Talpidae; genus Talpa; species Talpa occidentalis. Next base: position 91,290,565 of record NW_023601322.1, on the reverse strand, counting down.
GCCTCTACTTGCAGCTCTTGAAATCACTAGATAACTCAGGTGACAGATGTCACTTATGTACCCAAGAAGAAAATGTCAAGCTACTCCTTCATTGTCAAAATTGTCGGAAATTGTTGAATTTAGGAGCTCTGCTTGCAGTGTGTGAGCTTGTAAAAACATCACTAGTCGGGCCTCCCCGGTGGCGCAGCGGTTGAGCGCTGGGTTGCGAAGCTGCCCGCGGCCTCTGTGGCGCCGGTTCGATCCCTGGCTGCTCCCCGGCCACCGGAGGAGGGTCCCACGTGGCGTGCAGACCTCTCCTGCCGCCCGCTGCTCCCCTCAGCAGTGTACTTCGGTCCTTCTGCCTGCTCTGCTCCCCGCTCTGGCTCTGGTGAATTCTCTCACCCTCCCGCGCTTCTGACTGTACCCAGTGCATGTATAAACAAAAAACAAAACAAAACCAGCAAACAAATAAATAAAGCATGCCTCTATAAAAAAAAAAAAAAAAAAAAAAAAAAAAAAAAAAAAAACATCACTAGTCTTGCTGCACGGTGCTGTCTCTGCCAGGGTCCTCAGCAATAACTTGGGGACTGCCAGCAGCACGAAGACTGAACATGGGGTGTCGGTGTACAAAAGAGATGGGAAAGAAGTTAAACAAGTGTTCTACAGGGGAAAGAGAAAGCTAAAATGGCAATACAGAATCCTACAGAAGAAAGACATACTTGTCAGGATTTCATTTGATCTCCAGTGTAGAAAAAAAAGGTGTAAACATTAACTTTTGCTAATTAATAAGTCTCCCTTCCAGAACACAGTGCAGTTATGCGTTAAATGGTTACACTTTCTACCCTGGTTTGCGTAATGGTTGTTCATTCTCTTGCTATTACTCTTTGTTATTACATGAAGATAAATGAGATCCTGTTTGTGAAGAAACAAGACACTAGCAATATCTGATATAAATACAACTCAGAAAGTCTCTCATTGTCCAATAGAAACAAATTACTGCTTAGAAGCAGTAGTATAAGTATGGGTAATTGTTGCTGTCTTAAATATAGAGCAATGAAAAACTAAAACGAAAACATTTTCTTACCACAAGTATTTCCATTTAGATTTTGTCAAGATTTTTTTTTTTTAGGAAAATATGTTATGAAATAGTCAAGGAGATAGTGTTATGTCCTCTTCCTGATGGAGATGCTGATCTCAGCATGCTGGTGGGCACTAAAGTGAGTCTTTGTAGTATTACTAAATGAAGGGAGTTGAACTCTTGACATCAAATGGTTAAGCAGTGATATTTCAATTAGTTTATAATAGGACATTGTAAAGTGTATTTCTGCAGAATGTCTTAAGGGCACTCTTTGGTTGTTTTTTTTTTTTTTTTTCCCTAATTTGTTCATTCCTTTCTAACATATTTTCCATTCAACATTTCTTCACTCAAAGTTCAAATATTTTTAACATGATGTACTTATAAATAATCTTTTAATTCAAGAACTGCTTTGTTAGATGTGAAATGAATTATACAGGATGTATTAACCAACATTTAATTCCTTTCTAAGAAAATCCTGGTTTATGAGAAGAAACAAAAAGTGGATTATAGATTGGGTTTTAGTGTTTGTAATTTTAACAGTGTCTATGAGGTTATATAGCTCCTCTCTGTTTAGCGCTACTTTTATAATAAAATTTCAATACTCAAGAAAGAGCTAATATCTAGGAAAATATTGCATCATTTAGATGCATTACCTTACTGCTAATTATCCTCAAACATCTCCTTCAGAACCGAGCTGAAGACTCAACTTCTGGTTTCCTTAAAGGACGCCTCACCTAACATGAAGATAATCACTTTATTCTTAGATCTTCACTTCTGAACAAGCTACTATAAGTTCTGGATTTGTTACTTCCTAACACTGTGCCTGTCATTTTAAGAATGCATGGTAATATGGTCATAAAGAACAAAAACCATATTAGAATTCTGTTGGCTCTGCCCCATGGTAACACACAGTGCCTTCAGGAAGTAGGAGCTCCACAAAAGGTTCTTTAAAAAACAAAACATATTTTACTGCCAGTAACAAGCTGGTTAGGATTTTTCTGAATCAATTCACTTCCCCTGTCAGAAATTCATCAATGCAAAAAACCTATCCAAATGAAAAATATGACAGTTCTGCAGAGAAAAACAAAGGAGTGATTAACATTTTGAAAATCTGCCCTGAAACTGAATAGCCCCTTCTTATTATTCACCAGATCCATAGGATCACAGCAAAAATCATTGCAGCCTCAAGGTTTTGATCTGCCTGCAGCCCTGAAGTCCATTTAGTCATGCAAGTGCATGCCTTATTGGTGCTGTGTTCAGCCAAAACACTGAATCAATTGTTTAGTTTGGTCTGATTCAGACACAGTCATGTTGCTGTGGACTAAGGCTGCTTCTTCTGCTTTCTTTTTCAATAAAATCCTTTCCTCTGCCAGAAGAAAAGCAGGTATCACATTTACTTGTTCTATATTCTGTTTAACTTTTAGGAGTGCTATGAGATAAAATGCCAACTCTTGAAGGAATGTTGCTAAACTAAGTCCAACCTGACTTAAATTCAACTTATATCTCACTGTAACTTTATAGTTGTTGAATTTTTTTTTCTTTTCTCCTCTACAATTATTTCCTCAAAATCAAAAATATGCAAATTGTATTTTTGTTCTAAAAATCTGTATTATTTCTTACAACAGTTGTGATGACAAGGAATGGAAGTATTTACTTCCTAACAATGAGGAGACAGAATTTACAAGTCAAGTATGAGAAAGAAATTGAAAACTTCAAATAATTTGAAGAAAATTAAAATAAAGTTTTGGAGTTCAGTTTTTTTGGTCTGTATGTAAGTATGTATGGCAGGCCATTACTCCCACTGCAAAAACTAAAAGAATGTAAAAACTCTAATTTGAAGACATATATGCACTCCCATGTTCACTGCAGCACTGTTTACAACCACCATATATGGGAAGAACCTAAGTGTCCAATGACAGAATGGATTAAGAAGATGTGGTATATTAGGCCTCCCTGGTGGCACAGACAGTTGAGCGCAGAGCTGTGAAGCTGTCCACAGTCTCTGCAGCATGGGATCGATCCAGGACAGCCCAGGAGCTACCCACATTGTGTGGCAGACCTCTCCTGCCTCTCCCGCTGCTCCCCTCAGCCTTGTATTTCAGTCTGCCTGTTCTGCTCCCTACTCTGTCTCTGGTTAATCCTCTCACCCCCCCATACATCTGGCCTGTGCCCAGGTTCTTATATGCATGAGTAAATAAATCTTTAAAAAAATAAATAAGATGTGGTATGGTTACACAATGAAAGCTTACTAAGCTATAAAAAGAAAACTCTTGCAATATGGATGAAGCTGGATTATATTAAGTGAAAAAAGTCAGGAGGAGATGACAAATACAAAATGATTTTACTCATAAGTAGAGTGCAGGGAAATAAAGCAAAGGAACAACAAAACAAAAATAAATCCTAGGGCCTCCCCTGGTGATGCAGCAGTTGAGCACTGGGCTGTGAAACTGCCCACAGCCTCTGCAGTGCCGGTTCAATCCCTGGCCGCCAGCAAGGGTCCCACATGGCACTCAGACCTCTCCTGCCACCCATTGCTCCCCGCAGCAGTGTATTTCGTCCCTCTGCCCTGTTCTGTTCTCCGCTCTGGCTCTGGTGAATTCTCTCACCCTCCCGCGCTTCTGACTGTACCCGGTGCTTAGATAGAGAGAGAGAGAGAGAGAGAGAGAGAGAGAGAGAGAGAGAGAGAGAGAGAGAGAGATAGATAGATAGATAGATAGATAGATAGATAGATAGATAGATAGATCCTGGCATTAGGAGCCTAGAATTGAGGCTGTGAGGAAGGGTGGGGACAAAGTGGGTTGGAGTTCTAATGGACAATAATGGACAACTATGGGTGCTTTGGTCGTAGGTATAGTATGGTAACGTACCTTTGAGAGTCAGGAACCTATTCCCTGAAATCATACACAAGATGATAAACCATTGATATTTCAATTTTTAAAAATGACTCAGGAAGAAAAATAATTATGTAATTCCTTTACAAAATGTAAAAAAAAATTAAGGCATCTAAAAGTTTTGTACACAAAATATTCTAAACTGATTAATGCTCGGAAAGCTTATAGAAATTGGTAGCTGCTTATCTTAATGAGATGTATTGAAAGTACAGATGGGAAATTGTGCCTGCCATAGGGCAAGGAATTCTTGAAGGATAAGAAGAATCAAGCAGGGACTTCATAGGTCAACTCATTTGATCTGGAGGAAAGTTAAACTCAAAGATAAGTCTCTGTAATATCTGAATCTCTGACATAGGCTTCAGCTGAATATGTGCCTGTGTGAGAGGGAAAAGTAGACAAATATTTTTCATTGCTTAGCCTTGCATGTTGCCATGAATACATAACAGAGATTTCCATCATTCTTTTAGAAGGCAGAACAGAAAATAAATCCTGACACGAAATTATTCAGAAACCAATGGTCAACCAAAGTTAAGTAAAGTTGCAACTAAGTCCTGGTCCAGATAAATTACATTTTCAACTGCTCTTGTCCTCATCCTTGTGCCCTGATAGAAGATTTGTCCATTTGGGGCAAAAATGATATCCTCTATAGACTTTATTATTTGTCTATACATAATTCTCAGCAAACAAGAAACATTTCAAGACACACAGAGAAAACATAGAAGAAAAATCAACTGACAAAAAACTCAATGATTACATGGAGAAAGAAGTAAATGTGCCCTTCAATTAATCATTATTAACATGAAAAATTTGGAGAATACAAATATAACTTTGCATATTCCAAATCATTTATAATAATGTAACAGTTCATCCTAAAACATTTATAATAATGCAAATTAAGAATGTAAAAAATAAGGGGGCCTCCCAGGATGACCTGGGGGTTAAGTCTCAGCACTATTACCACTATCATGTGAGTTCCATCCCGGGCCATCCAGGGAGCTCAACCACATGGTGCAGCAGACCTCTCCTGTCTCACCCACTGCTCCCTTCAGCAGTGTATTTCAGTAGCTCTCCCTGTTCTGCTTCCCATTCTGTCTCTGGTGAATCCTCTTCTCACCCCACCCCCGACCCCTGCATCTCTGGCCTACACCCCCATTCTCCTACACACACACAAAAAAAAATGAAGAACATTCTCTTAAAAAAAAAAAAGAATGTGAAAGATGAGCATAACAGCAGAGCGAAAAGAAAGAATCAGTGAACCATGTACCAGCAGATATTATGCCAAGTGGAGCATGAAGAAAAAATGTTAACAAGAAAACAAAAGAGAATATGAGAAAGACATATGGACATTACATGACTTAACATATTATGAAAGTGGGCCACCATAAAAAGCTGAGAGAAAAAAAAACAGAAACATATTTGAGGAGATAATGGCCAAAATATTGTCAACACATATTTTAAAAGTTTAGTAAAATCCAATCTATGTAATAAATCTTAAATTCACCAAAATTTGAATTATTCACCCATACAAAGACATTGCTAAGAAAAGATAAGAAACAAGTAAGGAGAAAATATTTGTACTACCTAACCCATAGTCCTATCCTGAAAAGAAAAGAGAGTTATTGCAAGAAACTCAGAAAAGACAATTTAATTCAAAACCCAGTCAAAGGCTGAATAGGCATGCAAAATGCATGTATATTTATATATTATATATACAAATTCATACATATATATACACATACGCAGCATCATTATTTATCACCAAGAGATATTATCATGAGCAATGATATCTCACTTACCTACCAGAATGGATAAAATTGAAAATAGACAATAGCAAGTGTTGGAGAGGGTAGAGAGAAAAGGGGATCTCTTATTAACTTCTACTACAAGTGTAAGTGGCAGAACTATTTGGGAAATAGATGTTTTCAACTAAATTTCAATGTATCCTTAACCTTACCTTAGAAATTGCACTGCTAGATATACTTAACAAATAAGTGCACTTGTCTTCAAAACAGTTGTACAATATTTATGTTCGTCTTAATATATCTAGTAATATTTTACTATAATATCTATAATAACTAATACCTATAATATCTAAGAATCTACATGAAAGTCCATCAAAAAGCGATGGATATGGAAATGTGTTATTTTCATATAATGTAATTTTTATCCCAAATAAAATGAGTGAACTACTTACTGGCTCATGTAACAAAATGGACAGATCTCAAAATACCTTTGAGTAAAGATGCTAATCATAAAGGAAAATATATCATAAAATTTCACATATATGAAATACAAAACACTGGAAACTAACGGATGGTGCTCTGTGTTAACAAGAGGATAATTTTGGAAACAGGAGAGAAAACTGTTTTTTGTTCAATGGGATACAGCATATGGGAAGATTCTGTGGTGAAGGAAATTATCAGTATCCTCTCAGAGTCGTGATTGTATGGGCATAAGTATATACGCAAGTGACAGAGCACTTTAATAAATATTTATGCATTCTCCTCACAATAAAATATACCTCACTTTTAAAAATAGTTATTGCTGGAGAATCAGGAACTTGACAAAATAGGACCAACTGGAAATTAATGTTTTAATTGATGTCTAAGAAAATTAAAAGTTAAAATAGGGATATTTACTGTGACTTACATTTGTTTATAATGAAGACTACATTGTGCTCAGGATATTCAACATTTTATTGCTGATTAATTCCCAACCTCCTTCTTTTATAGTTTTAATTAGAAGGAGAAACTGGTCTAAGTTTAAAAATTACTCTTTTCAAAGTTTTTGTCAGCTGAGCAAAGCTAAAATTTTCAGCAATATAAAAATAACAAATTCCTGAAAGTAAAATGACTAATGGAAGATTTTTGAAGAGAGGGTGTTTTATAAATGTCAGAACTTTAGTTACTACTTCACAATATAGCATGGTAAGTCATTCAAAATCAAGATGTAATTTCTTCAAGATTTATAGAAAGTCATACATCAGAAAGATTTATCTTAACAATAAATCTGTAGATATTATTGATTAAAATGTGTAAAAACACTGTAGATTACCTAAGTGATTATAGCTGAACAAAAATTTGGCTATAAACTATTATAAGTAATTAATTTCCCAAAAATGAGAATCATGTTATATTTCTTAGAAATAACACAAAATAGGATTGTTTCTGTCTTTGCAAACTACAGAACTAGCTAGTCTCAGCCATAATTTCTTGTTATTTTTTTCTTGGTTGCATTATCACCATTTTCTCAAAGATGCTATTTTTAATCAATAACTACATAAAATATATTAATTTTATAGTATTAATGTAAACTTCTACCTAAAATTTTTTAAAGTTATAAAATATGTTCATCTTAAAGTTTAAAATTTATAGCATTTCACTTATAAATTTTTTTCCCTTTCGCCTTGCTAACTTAAGAATTGAATAGGGCCTCCCCTGGTGATGCAGCAGTTGAGCGCTGGGCTGTGAAGCTGCCTGCAGCCTCTGCAGCACTGTTTCGATCCCCGGCCGCCTGGCGAGTGTCCCCCAGTGTGCGCAGACCTCTCCTGCCGCCCGCTGCTCCCCTCAGCAGTGTATTTCGTCAGTCTGCCTGCTCTGTTCCCCACTCTTGCTCTGGTGAATTCTCTCACCCTTCCACACTTCTGACTGTACCCAGTGCTTGTATAAATAAATAAATAAATAAATAAATAAATAAATAAATAAATAAATAAATAAATAAATAAATACTGAGGGGAAAAAAAAAAAGAATTGACTATATGATACTTGTCTAAGATCCCTGTCTGTCAACTTTAGAGAAGGAAAGCAATTAATTTCAAACTTAATTTCCAGAAATGGGGAAAAAAAGGGGGACGTGTAGGAGACAGAGTGAAAAATTAAGAAAATAATGCTTTCAAAGTTTAAAGGCAAAGCACAAAGTCATACACTAAAGATAACTTACTCTGGCATAGACAAACCAATTTGCCCCAAATTTGTGACACTAAATGTCACTGGGGAAACTTAGAAAATTACAAAAAAAAACACTACATTACAAAAATCTAAAAGGAAGCAATTTACATATTTTAATAAAACAAATTTATATTACTTTTGTGATACATGAAAGAATTACCTTAAGAATGAAATATTTCATAGAACAGGTAATAAAAAGGAACACAGATGGACACATTTCAAATTTATGTTATAACTTTAGAGGAAAAAGTGTTCTATCATGGATGACTGGGAAATTAAAATTTTGCTAATTTATAATTTTGCCATTAGTAGTTCTAAATTCTGTCACATTCATAAAGATTTTTTTCTCCTTGCCAGAATATTATTGATAGTATATGTTTATTGTCACCCACTGTGAATGTCTACTTTTTTTTAATCATTATATTCTAAACTGAGAGGATGTTCCAGCACTCACAAGTTAGGTGCCATTCATGTACTTATTTGATTAGAGGCAGATCAAACAAATAAAAGTATTTTTAAGACAACTTCAAGTATAGACGTATTTTTTTAATTGCAAGTAACTTCTAAAAATTCCACATATGTAATTATATTTAGTTCTGAAAAAAACCCTTCATCTTATAATGAAGGCAATTATTTTATTTAAAAACATAGCCATGGTCAGCCAAGAACAGCAGAGTTTTAGAAAGCATGTTTCTTTTCTTGAAAAAATAGAAAATAAATCAATGAATAAGATGTCAAATTAATACCAACATCTTACTTGTCAAAAAATATTGACAAGAAAATGTTTCAGGCGCATATCTAATAAGCCAGGAGACTCTATAGTCAAAGATTGTTTTTTCACCATGTACATAATACCATTTATAGTCCTACAATATGCTAACATCCATTTCCTGTAAAATAAATCATGTACAACACATATTTAAATATGATTCCTAGTAGTAAAGTTTGACAAGGTGCTTGTTTTTAATCTTTCATGGGAGGTTTAACTTCAACCTGAAATGCTATTTACATTCAGCTGTACAATCAATTCTACCAGATTCTATTTTACTAAAAATGGTTTTGTTACAGAGTAATTTCCATGAAAAGGGAGGTGCCATGTTCCCTGCTCCACAAAATGAAAGGTGGGGCTGGTGGGGAGAAGGGAGAAGACTTGCAGGAGGCATGTACAGCAGAAACATGTAACAAAGCTGCACTTGCTTCTCAGCATTGGACCTGCATCAAGGTCTTGGGGAACATGGAGGGAGATACTGGAGGTGAGACATGTAGAGACATTTGGAAGAGATGTGGGTGAGAGACCTGTAAGGAAGCTGACAACGGCAGTTGTTACCTTGATTTGTACTTTGATTTGGTTCCTTTCATCTTAGACTTGCCTGGCCCCTTCTGCCCATTTCTGGTGGTTCCCTGCCAGAAGGTGCCTTAGATTTTGTGGCAGGCTTTCCAGCCTAGTGGCCCTGCTTTCAGCCAAGCCTGTTTGGCGGGGGTTTTACCAACAAGAGATGGATAAATAAGGAGACATCACTGGGAAACTATTACCTTTTCTTTTATTCTCTCTCTATGCACATGAATCCTATGAAAGTTCTGTTCTCTTCTATAAAACTTCTTCCACACTAAGAGTTCGCTTTGCCCGCAAGTGGTGGATGGCACAATCTATTTAGAACATGCAGGTTTGGGCATCTCAGGGTGCCCTTAGACTCCACGCTAACAGTTTCAGTGAAATGTGCTAGTGTAAATGGGTTTCCAGATGTTTGCTAAATATCTCACAAGTGTCTTGGCAGTAATACAATAATAAATGGTTAAAAACTGGAATCCATAAGATGAGCTAAAACACTCGCAATTATGGTGAAATCTCACAGAGACACTTTAAATTTTCTAACAACTTCAATGCTTTACTACAATATCTCTTCTGGCTTCTGATCACAGCTTAATGCAAGAAAATAATTTTTAAAGCAGGAACTATTTACAGTTAAAGAATTCCTGACAATGTAATAGGACCACAACTTCCTGACTATAGAATTGTTAATATAGTTGTGTAGCTCATCTGAAAGGCTAATTTATATTACTACTACTAAAGCTGAATTAGAGGCTGTCATGTATAAAGAAAAGAACATGTCATAAACAAGAAAAAAATAAATTAGCAATTAAGAATTGTAATTGGACACTTCTTAACATTTCAGGAGATCGAACATTCATTGCTCATGCCAAAACATGAAAGGATTCACTTTCAATAAATATGTAAGGTCATTATATTCATGATTTATGAAAGAATTAATATTGAGATCATTTAATATTCAGCAAATTTATATTCTAGAGTCAAAATAAAACACACTTTGCATTACATTACTTTCTTATTGTTATTATAACAAATTATCACAAACTCAGTGGTTAAAAACAACATAAATTTATTCTCTAACAGTTCAGCAATCGGAAGTCCAAAGTGAATCTTATGAGGTTCAGATCACATGGAAGAGAATCTGTTCCTCTCCAGTATGGTTGGCTCATCACCCCATATCATCCGGAAAGACAGTAATTTCACCACTTCTACTTCTCCTTTAAAAAAAAGGATAGACCTCCCCAAAGATGTCCAGAACAGATTTTTCCAGTGTGTCAGTTAAGGTAAAGCAAGACCTTGAAGGCCTCCCTGGTGGCTCGGGCAGTTTAGTGCAGCACTGTGAAGCTGTCCGCAGCCTCTGCAGTGCTGGTTCCATCTCGGCCGGCAGGGAGCTACCCACATGACACAGCAGACCTCTCCTGCCTCACCCGCTGCTCCCCTCAGCAGTGGATTTCAGTAGATCTGCCTGTTCTGCTCCCCACTCTGTCTCTGGTGAATCCTCTCACCCTCCTGCACCTCTGGCCTGTACCCTGGTTCTTTTATGTATAAATAAATAAATCTTAAAAAAATCAAGACCTTGAGGACTTCAAGAGAAACTGTTATCATTACCTTAAAGAAAGACTACCCAGTGATTTAGGGTCACCTTTAGAAATGATTTTTATAGGAAAAACCCATTTTTATTTGCACAATAAACAGTAAGTTATCCCCTCTTCATCATGTAAAGTCCCTTTATATCTTTGTTGACAAGCCAGGAGACTATTCCATTCCTTAGCTTAGGATTAAAAACCCTAAATTTGTCCCATTTACTCTAGAATTAACAGCCACATAAACTGTTCATAGCTACGTAATTAAATTTGGTCTTTTTTCTCCTATTAATTTCTCTGATGTTAATTTGGTAGCTCAACCAGTCAGAGAATAATCTAGAGGGGTGAGGGAAACTTCTTTTACTTTCCTGGCCCCCACTGTCCCTTAAGAGAGCCCTTGTGATAACACTGGGACTGATCTGATAACCCAGAATCACCTATCATCTCAAAACACATAAACACATCTGCAAAGTGATTTTTTTTCACATGTAATGTTACATTTGGCCAAACTCCAGGACCTGGGGCACAGATATCATTTAAAAATAAAGTTTAGCCCCTTTTATTGTATTATTAAAAACACCATTGGGCCTCCCCCGGTGGCTCAGGAGGTTGAACACCGCTCTGTGAAGCTGTCCGTAGCCTCTGCAGCACTGGCTCGATTCCGGCCCACTGGCGAGGGTCTCATATGGCGCAGCAGACCTCTCCTGCCTCACCTGCTGCTCCCCTCAGCAGTGTATTTCAGTCAGTCTGTCTATTCTGTTCCCCACTCTGTCTCTGGTGAATCCTCTCACCCTCCCGCGCATCTGGCTTGTACCCCAGTTCTTGTATAAATAAATAAAATAAATCTTTAAAAAAAAAATCACATGAGAAGGAGGAAGGATCCAAAGTGGGTGTGAGGTATATGAGGAGGAAAAGTCTCACCTGAACTATCAAGGACTATTTTCTAGAGAAAGGTACTGATTTACAAAAAATGATACATGAATGTACAAACACAGTGAAGTGTCCATGAAGTGTCCACTTAATGGCATAAGTGTTATTGTAAATTATTAAAAGCCCCCACAAAATTCAAGTTAATTTAGAGATTGATTATATATATATATATATATATATATATATATATATATATATATATATATTGGGTAGTGATTCCTACCAAAATCCTGACAAAAAAAATAAATGTAGGATTTGGAGATGTTTTTCCCAACTCAGATACATGATCATATAATTAACATCTTCCCACTAAGACTGTAAAGAATAAACTATAATAGGAAATAGGTTATTATTTCAGAAGAGAAAAGAGAGTGAACAGATTCATCACTAATTATTGTCCTTGTAGGCAATTAACAAGATCATGAGAATGTTATAGTTGTCCTTGATAAAAACAGAAATTACCTCCTATCTTATCCCTTCACTCCAGTTCAAACATTTGACCTGAAGGGATACACCAAGGACAGGCCATAACACTAGGATGTTGTACTGCTCTTCATGGTTCATTGGCAGGGAGGCAACAGGAGACGCACTAGGGCCATCGCCTCTATTAAGGACAAAGCCTAGATAACAAGCAGTCAACTGCTTACTGTTTATACATAGAATATATGAGGGTGCTAAGGTTACTACAGTTCAATTTGCTGACAACAAAAATAAATGTATGGAAAATAAGGAGGTGGCATCAGAATAAAATTGAGAGTCTGAAGAATGTACATAGGTTCCCCCAAAATCACACTGTCCTATGACCCAAATCATTATCTGTATATAATCTATATCATTATCTGTATATAACCTAACTTAATTATTATCTGTATATAACCTAACTTAACTAATATCGGCAGTTCATATGAAAGGAAACTTGATTTTTCAGTTGCCGACAAGCTCAAATCCATTATGAGACTGTCTCAAATTTTAAGAACTTGAGCTTTATTTATAATTTGAAATATTACAATCTAGTATAACTGATATGTATGTGATATGCTACAACCTGACCATTGAATAAATTGAGAAGACCTGCTTTGGTCACTGAAACAGCACACCATACCTGGAATATTGTACTCAGCACTGGATAACTTGCTCAAACCAGAGACTATTAAGAGAAGCATGAAGGTCAACTTTAACAGCACCAAGTTCTTACAGGGAAGGAACAGCATTTCAATGTGGCTCTTGGAAGGGAGGAAGAAGTGGGGGGGCAATATTTCTGCTCAGAAAAATATTTGAACAATTGGAGTTATTTGTATGGATTATTTATAAGAAAAAAATGTATGCTACATTAATATGGCTCTTATGTTTCCAATGTATATCGACACCTAAAGAAAGATAAGGCAGGGTTTCCCTTGTGGCACAAAGGTTAAGCACAGCACTATGAAGCTGTCTGTAGCCTCTGCAGCAGGACTTCGATCCCCAACCAGCCAGGGAGTGACCTACATGGCACAGTAGACCTCTCCTGTCTCACCCGCTGCTCCCCTCAACAGTGTATTTCAGTCAGTCTGCCTGTTCTGTTCCCCACTCTGTCTCTGGTGAATCCTATCACCCCCTACATCTCTGGCCTGTACCCCAGTTCTTGTATGCACAAATAAATAAATCTATTTAAAAAAAAGAAAGACAAAGCAGCAATTCTTCCACTAGTACAGATAAGGAAACCAACCTAAGAGAGTTTAATCATTTGTACAGCAAGTAGATGTCTTGAATTTTAATATTTTTACTCTAGGGGCCTCCCTGATAGTGCAAGGGGTTAAGCACAGCACTGTGAAGCTGTCCACAGCCTCTACAGCATGAATTCAATCCCCAGCCAACCAAGGAGCTACCCACATGGCACAGCAGACCTCTCCTGACTTACCTGTGTACTTCAGTCTATCTGCCTGTTTTGTTCCCCACTCTGTATCTGGTGAATCCTCTCACCTCCCACACCTCTGGCCTGTACCCCAGTTCTTGTATGCATAAATAAATAAAATATTTTAAAAACATATTTTTACTCTAGCTCTTTTGTTCCAGGTGTTAGATCACTGGAGTTACTAGGAAGTGTGATATTATTGTGTAAATTAAATGATTTATAATATATGCAAAAAGCACATAGGATAGGAGACAGTACAGTGGAGTGGAGAAAGACACTGGAGACAAGTTATTTCAACTTAAATCTTGGTCCTAGTAGCAAAGACTATGCATTGGAGCAAAGAAAGTTTGTTCAATAAATGGTGCTGGGAAAACTGGGTCGCTACATGCAAAAGAATGAAGCTTGACCACTACCTCACACCATACACAAAAATCAACTCAAAATGGATTAAAGAACTAGACATAAGACCTGAAACCATAAAATACATAGAAGGAAATATAGGCGAAACACTACGGGATTTGCACATCAAAGACATCTTTACAGACACATCACCCAAAGCAGTGATAGTGAAGAGAAAGATAAACAGCTGGGACTACATCAAATTAAAGAGCTTCTGCACAGCAAAAGAGACAATAACAAAAACAAAGAGAAACCCCACCAACTGGGAGAACATTTTTGCACCCAACACTAATGATAAAGGACTGATCACAAAAATCTGCAAAGAGCTGATGAGACTCAGCAACAACAAAGAAAATAATCCAGTCAAAAAATGGGCAGAAGAGCTAAAAAGAAACTTCTCTGAAGAGGAAATGCAAATGGCCAACAGACATATGAAAAAATGTTCAACATCACTTGTAATCAGGGAAATGCAAATCAAAACTACCATGAGATACCATCTCACACCAGTGAGAATGGCACATATTAAAAAAACTAGCAACAACAAATGTTGGCGAGGATGTGGAGAAAAAGGAACTCTTCTGCACTGTTGGTGGGAGTGCAAACTGGTCCAACCACTATGGAGAGCTGTGTGGAGATTTCTGGACCTACTAAACATAGAGCTTCCATATGATCCAGCAATTCCACTCCTAGGTATTTACCCAAAGGACACAGAAACATCAATTCCAAAGAGCACCTGCACTCCTATGTTTATAGCAGCACTGTTTACAATAGCTAAGCTTTGGAAACAACCCAAATGCCCAAAAATAGATGACTGGATCAAGAAGATGTGGTACATATATACCATGGAATATTACTCAGCATTCAAAAAAGATAAACACATGCAATTTGCAGCAACATGGATGGCACTGGAAGGGATCATGCTAAGCGAAATAAGCCAAAAAGAAAAAGAAAAATACCGGATGGTCTCACTCATAGCAGGAATCTAGAAAACTTAAATAAGGGACCAGGGAAAATGAATATAAGAAAGTGAAAATCAAAATCAACAAAAAACTATGAACCAGAGACACTTTTTGGGGGTGGGGGCGGGAGGGGAAGGATTGGGGTCAGAATGGGGCGTTTGCAATTGTATGGGGGAATATAAAAATAAAATTTAATATTTAAAAAAAAAATAATTATATTAGTATTAATTCAAAAGCTTATAAATAGGCTGCTAGGGATTGGCGGATTGGCACTATGTCAACTATCAACATGAATCTTTCCATTGCTTTCTCTGCCACCCAGCAACATTTTGATTTCCTTCTCCCATTACAGGTAGATAAAGGTCAAAAATGCCTAAGCAAATACAAAGAAGTGATGTTTGCACAGTATTTCATTTTTATTAACAGCTTCTAATGTTTTTCTCAAATATGAGTGTTTCTTTTTATATTTCCATGTAAAGTAAAAATCATTTGTATTAAGTACTTCTTCACCTGAAAAAGACTTAAGTAAACAATAATTAAAATATTTGGTATTTAAAAAAAAAAAAAAAAAAAAATCTTGGTCCTAGTAATAACTGTTTCATCATTGTGAAGCACCATTAATACCACCTATCTTATAGGGTGCTTGGAGGAGTAATTGACTTACTATCTTGTAAAGTACTTTGCTGTAAGAGCTCTATCAGCGTTAATCAATACAAAAATCTATTGTTGTCTGGCACAAGAAAGACACTCAATAAATGCTAGCTGCATTAGTTCTCCAACAGGGGAAGTGTTAATTCAGATGATGAATTGATATATTTGTCATGATATAGAAGATATTCCAGAAATACAGAGAATGAGAGAGGGTAAGAAATTTGAATAAACCATCTCTCAAGTCCCTCTGAAAAATTGTGAGCCACTGTTTTGTAGAGTCAGATGGAGTTCTCTCCCAAACGAAATGTTCTGTTTTCCATAAACCCACATTCCTTGTCAAATCTGTCTAACATGCAACTAATTTGACTGATTAAATTTACAAGTTATCACAGGCCTCCGCAGATAAGTTAATGTAATCTTATCTAAGAAGATTGTAAAAAAAAAAAAAATCATTCTTTCTGATATATTTCCATATATTCATGATTTTCTATTGTAGCTATTTCAATAACCATCAATTTACAGGATTTTTTTCCTAAAATCTTATTTGCTAATATGTGGATAATGTGAGCTTGCTGCAAAGATTTCCAGAAATACTCAGTTTTGTATTTAATATCATTTCCAAGTTGTAAATCATGCATTCTACAGTGGTGAAAATCAATTCCCCATATTTGTTTTGAAGTTCATAGGGAATGAAATTCACAGGGAAAGAACTAAGTTTACATATTTCACTAGGAATACAATCCAAAACAAGATGAACCAAATGCATTTTTTTCCTCTAGATACTGGAGCAAAAAAAAAAAAAAAAAAGATTGTAATTTAGTCACACTACATCTCTAGAGGAAATTACAATTTGTAAATATGTCAGGATCTGAGAAAAGGTGGATCCACTCTACATATTTTACAACTATAATACTGTCTTATGTGTGCACAAATTTATGAACTGGATACACTGTGTTCTCAGCTGGATTCATAGCCTTATCTATGTTACAAATTTACTCCTTTCAATGTGAACTGGAAAATGATTACACAAGGCCAGAGAAGTATAACCATTTTTTATGCACTAAATCCAATAACCCATTCCCAAGTTGGTACCTTAAAGAGTAAGTTAGAAATTTTTCAAATTATTTTGTACTTTTGTCCAAAAAAAGAAAATTAGCATCTAAGCTAATATAGAAAAACAAGATGCCTATAAATTATTACTAAGGGCCTCCCTGGTGGCGCAGCAGTTGAGCGCTGGGTTGTGAAGCTGCCCGCAGCCTCTGCAGCGCCGGTTCAATCCCCGGCTGCTCTCTGGCCACCGGAGGAGGGTCCCACATGGCGCGCAGACCTCTCCTGCCACCTGCTGCTCCCCTCAGCAGTGTATTTTGGTCCTTCTGCCTGCTCTGCTCCCCGCTCTGGCTCTGGTGAATTCTCTCACCCTCCCACGCTTCTGACTGTACCCAGTGCTTGTATAAATAAATAAATAAATCTTTAAAAAAAAATAAATAAATTATTACTAAGAGAAGATTCCTGCATAAATTTATATCATGTATTAAAAAGAATGTTTTACATTTCAAAAACATTTCTGATTGTTTCTTTTTCTGATAACTAATTAGATTGGAGTCATTTTCTTATTCTCTTTTTTTACTATTTAGTCTTTTTTACTCACTATTTTTCTCAGTGTTCTACAACTTACAATTTTGTTGATTTCTTACTCTTTACATCTCTTTTTTAGAAAATGTACTGAAGTATAATTTACGTATAATAAACTCACATTAAAATATTAAACATTGATAAATGTGACAGATGTATGTTCTTTTCAAATGACCACCAAATTCAAGATACAGAAATTTCCCTATTTTTCCCCTTTCTTATACTTCTCTCATGCCATCCATACACAGACAACTACTGATTGACTTTCTAACTAAACCAGTATGTATTTTCCAGAATTTGTTGTTAAGAGTAGCAAATGATGGCCTCCCCTGGTGGCGCAGTGGTTGAGCACTGGGCTGCAAACCTGCCCGCAGCCTCTGCAGTGCAAGTTCGATCCCCGGCCACCAGCGAGGGTCCCACATGGCGTGCAGACCTCTCCTACCACGCCCGCTGCTACCCTCAGCAGTGTATTTCGTCAGTCTGCCTGTTCTGTTCCCTGCTCTGGCTCTGGTGAATTCTCTCACCCTCCCGCAATTCTGACTGTACCCAGTGCTTATATAAATAAATAAATAAAACTTAAAAAAAAAGTAGCAAATTAATATAGGTAGCATTATATTATACATTTATATTTCATTACTACATGTTGCCACCAGGAGGATCTGACTCAATGTCTGTAAAAATTTGTTTTCCTAATCATGGAGAAGGAAACATCAAATAAAATGATAAACAAAGATGGAACAAAAAATGAAAGGTGGCACCAATATCAGTGTTGGAGCCCTTTTATCCAGTTGTGACTGAATATATCCATGGACTCTGCTGTTTAATAAGGCAATAAATCCATTATTATTTGCCTAAGTTAAATTTCAAACTTGAATTTGAAAGATGACTGAGAAACATGATATGTAAAACTGACATGCTTATCAGGACACTGAAAGTTACCAGGAACATTGACTTAAGCTGTCACTAGTTCTGCAGCATATGAACTTCAGTGAAAGGAAAATTGGAGATGGAAATAATCTGAATGATAAGTACCCGGCGGTCGTGGAGACCAGGTCAGTGAGTTGAAGTGGTGATTTGGTCTTCCATTCTCATTTATTAGATACTTGCCTGAGAAGATGGGACCTCTGTTCTGGGCAGGGTGGGTAGAACCAATGAAGTGATGCTGGGGTCAGCTGCCAAGGGAAAAAGATGTCATCAAAATAAAAATTATTTTCAAAAATACCCAAAGGGGTTGGGGCAAAAGTCAGTGGGTGTTGATGCTGCGATGTCACAAAGATCTTGACTTCTCTGAAATTTTGCCTAGAATTTGTATAGACTTTTGGTTTCACCATTTCAAAACTCTAATAAAATATATTAAACCAACTCTGCGTTCATCTATTCCCCATCAACCATAACCTAGGCTTGTACCAAAATGTATTCATAGTTATTTTGCTGCACAAAAGACATCTGACTAAATAGCTATATCTAAAGTTTTTGGTAGCATTTTTGGTTTATTTTTATTTACAATCATAATTGCTATGAAAGATACATTTACTTTTGTTTGAAATTGTGCGTGAATTTGTAAGTCAGTGTATACAGACACATATATTCACACAGATATGCTCTTAGCAAGTAATTTTCTGTATTTCCTGATAAAATTTTTAAACTGATGACAAGTACTAAGTGTCAACCTTTTCTATAATCCATTATAAGAAGAAAAGACTAACAAACCAAGTTAATAATACCTCAATGGAAACAAAACATTATTCACTTCCAATTCTTAGTGGGAAATGCAAATGTTAATTTTACTGAAAGCAACAGATTTTAAATAACAAGAAAAATAATATGCATGCTATATTTTCTAGAGTGAGAACATTTATAAAAATTGATTGTCATAATATTAATATCAAATGTTCTCACTTAATTTTCTAACCAGAACTGAGAAATGGCCACAAACATAAATAATGAGGAACACAAAATTTAATTACACTGGTTTTGCAGTGATAATAAGTTCGCTCTGTCTTTTGCACCTATTCAACTGCACCTTACTCAAGTCACTGCAAAAAAAAAAAGTGACCAAAATAAATACTGATGATGAAAGATAAAGTATACAACTGAGGCTGCTAGAGGGGAGAGAAAAAAGGGGTGAGTGAAGTGGGATTTGGGGACAGTGGATACGGCAGAGGACTTTCAGTGCCTTGGTGGTGGTGTACTGTGGTAACAAACATGTTAAGAGGCGTGATCCTATACCTCTGGATCGTACATAGTGTTATAAACCCAAGTTACCTCAATACAAAAAAGAAAGAAGGAAAAAAAGAATAGAATGTACAGCCTAATACTGTAAGTGATGTTTCAAAATACTGAGTAACTAATATATTTTGACATTTGGCAAATAATTGATCCCATTTTTTTATTCTTCACTCAAATATGCTTCACAGTGGCAATGTTCATGCCAATTTCATCAACAGAGTCTATAAAAGGATATAATGCATTGGTGAAGGAAATTCTATGGAGACTATATCTGGGGGGAGCAAATATTGTTTAAAAATAAACAATGATGTAAAAAATAATTTTAAAAAGGATATAATAGCATAATATATTAGTAGCAGATTGATTGTGAAATTATAAAATTAGTATTTGTAGATATGCCCTGGGGATCGAATATCCTGTTCCCTGGAATATACAGAACAAATATTTAAAATTAGCAACTTTGCAAAACAGGGGAGGGAAGAGCATAAGGAACTGTGGATCATGGGTGCTGTGGTGGTGGGAGACAGGACTACACCTGAGGAAGAAATCAAATACTGTCCAAAAGTGAAAAACATGTAAGAAAATAAATACATAAATGTATAAATACATAAATGTAATAAATTAAAAAAAACTAGAACCCTATTGCAAAAATAAAATTATCAACTTTGTGAATTGGAATTACTGGCTAATTTCATGGCTATGTTTTACATATACTAATTATTCTTTAATTGCCTATGCTATTGGATATGTTTCTGGAATTTAGTCACATACGCTAGCAGGTTTATCTTTGCCATAATTGCAAAGTTGGCATTTTGAAAATATGAGGGGTAAATATTTACAAAGAAAAAGGAAATGACCCTTTCTTCTGATCTTAAAGAAGGCCCTCATGTAGAGAACAGGATACAACCACAGTGAGAACTGACTGCTATTCAAACCACATGCTAATATTTTAGATGTCACTTCTGTCTTTTCTTAGTGCAAACAGTACACACTTTTGACCTCATGTAGAGCCACACACCTGGTAGTAGAAAGGAGCTCTTGAAGCAGATGACCTGCTACATTGCTCATAGTCCTTGCACTGTGGGAAGCTGTGGTGATTTTGACTCTGCTGTGGATGAGAAGACAAACCAATAAACTGTGGTAACTAACACACATGAAATTAACCTTGATAGACCAATAATGGAGAAACCAATCAAAAGACAACATATTAGCCAGTACACTAACTCTGATTGATTCACCATGCTTTTCTCTAACAAGGCATTTATGGTCCTTGTTAAAGTAACTGGTTGTTTTCTTTCTGTTAAATTCACATGCTTATAAAATTAGGCTCTTTTGAAAAACCTTTATTACCTTTTTTCTGTCACATTGATTATCTTCTTTGAAATTTTACAGAATACTTAATTTTCCTAGTTCTTCATAATCACTTGACCTTTGGCTAGCATTATAATCACTATTAAAAATATGTGTTCCTTAAGGAATAATAAGTTTCTGATATTGTTATTTTATCAATGTTATTATTTCCTTAATCAACGCTAAGTATTTAGAACCACTCTGATGTATCCTATAATAATTATCCTATTCTTTAAGAGGTCAACAAAAAGTAATTCTTCTACAGTCATATTTCTTAACTTTCGGATTCATGAAATTTTTTCACATTTATGAAGTTCTTCCTTATATCAAACCTAAATTGCTCCTATTACAAATTACACTCACTTTCTATGGGTCATTGGAACTAGACGACAGCTAAGTGCATTTTCTATAAAATGAGTCTCAGGCAGTTATTTAAAAGCTATAGATGACACATGAATCACAAAGACAGAGATATTTCAAAGTTCAAAAGTCTTATCTGTCTATTCAATATCTAAGTGCTTCCAGGAAGATTAACAATTATTTTATTGAATAACCTAAGCAGGTCATGGTTGCTTTTGGGTAAACTTATTTTAATTAATTACATTAACTCTTTTGTATTTTGATTATTAGCAATTTAGATTGTTCATCTGACCATTCATGGAGTTAGTGGTTCCCTATACAAAATACCCATTTATCAAATCAATTAGAATATGAATTACAACTTCAAAAAGGTAATAAAGGAATGACAATTAATGGCATTTTTCTGTTCTGAATGATATGTTAATTGAATGTTTAAATGACATATATATTAATGTCAAAATTTATAAAACAGTTATATATATTGCCACCATCATGTACCAAGCATGATTGTAAAAATATGAATCCATATAATTCTGTAATAATACTTTGTATCAAATATTATTCTTAGAGCAATTTGAGAGTTCAGGAGCCACTGTGCCATGATAACTATGCTTATAAGAGACAGAGCTGGGATATGAACACAGGCATTTTGAGTTTAGTGCCTTTAGCCACTGCGCTGTATAATCAACAAAAAGGAAAGGGAGAGACTGTGGAGGATGCTAAGGCAATACAATTTTTTAATTCTCATAGAGAATGCAGATAGATATAAAGCACATAAAACAGCTAGACAGTATAAGCAAAAAATCAGGTGACATTTACAACAAATTGAGGTGGCAAGGTATCCCCATAAGTTTCAAAACACAATTGGTTGAGTACCATCGACCAATGAACACACAATTCACAATCTACAAGCATTTGTGTAGGGTAAAACATAAGAAAAAAAGAAGCTGTAGGTGTCTGAATTGAAAGAAGCAAAGGAGAACCTCTCAATTTGCAGCCCACTGAAACAATAGCAATTCAGGATAAAAATAGCTAAAACTGATAGTGACTTCTCCAAATCCGATCTGAGGTGACCTACTAAAAGTTCAGAAAAAAAATGATTTCACATCAAAATAAAAAACAAGTAAGTATTGAGGTAAAATTCCATACAAAGTTTTTATTTTTTAAAAGAATTCAAAAATACGGTTTAGATTAAATATAAAATAGTAATTCAAAACAAACTGAAGTACATTAAAATGATTCAAGATGTGACAAAAGAACATTAAAAAACATGAAAGAAAAAAACACTGGAAACTTACAGACTCCAAAAACAATGGACATCAAAGAAACCATCTTTTCAGAAATAAAGACTAGAAAGCACAAGCAAAAATAAACACGGTGGATAACATCCACACAGACAGAAGGTAATATATATATAAGTATATATTTTAAAAAGAGAGGCAAATAAAAGAAGAGGCAGGAAAATTAGGGAAAAACTGATAAATCTTGAAGAAAGACAAAGGACAAGAAAGAAAGAAGAAGGTTCAACAAACAATAACAGCCTAAAAGGATGGAAGAGGAAGAAGAGGAAAGCAACAGAATTACCAACAATTCCAATTCTGAAAAACACCCTTATATAAAGGATTAGTCAAGGGCCTCCTCTGGTGGCGCAGTGGTTGAGCTCTGGGCTGCAAAGCTGCCCGCAGCCTCTGCAGCGCCGGTTCAATCCCCGGCCACCAGCAAGGGTCCCACATGGTGCGTCAGACCTCTCCTGCCACGCCCGCTGCTCCCCTCAGTAGTGTATTTCGTCAGTCTGCCTGTTCTGTTCCCCGCTCTGGCTCTGGTGAATTCTCTCACCCTCCCGTGCTTCTGACTGTACTCAGTGTTTCTATAAATAAATAAATCTTTAAAAATAAATAAATAAATAAAGGATTAGTTAAGAAATACATGTTTAAAAGCATACCATCTACATGAGAAGATGCTTTTTAAGATCACCAGTGACAAGAAAAACTGACATGAAAGGGAAAACAATCTTTACGATGTTAGACATCATAAAAGAAATCGACTTATAAGGAAAAAATTAGTATATTGTTAGTCTTTTTGACAGCATCATTTTAACCAAATAAGAAGATGGAGCAACATTTAAGATAAGCAAGGGGGAAAAATGAGGGAGGGGAATGGGGGTAGGGGACAAGGGGTTGGGTGAAGGTTGAAAGTAGGTCCAGCAAAATTGATTTCACCTATAAAAGTTGAAGTGATTATCACATATAAGAACTCAGAAAATATTGTTCCCACAAGTTTTTCCTGACCAACTAAAATAACTATAAGCCAGCACTATAAGTACTGGAGGTCAGCATTAAACCTACATATAGATTTAATTAAGACAATATTAACATTAAGTGGAAAGACTATTATTTGATATTCATGTGCTCAAAAATTTTTAAAGGATAAAGTAAGTGAGAAGAGCATTTGTGGGAAAAACCTATTCTCATTAATATTGGAAATGATGGTATTAGTATTGCTATTCTGAGATTATTATATGACTAATGTATAAAGCAACTAAGCAATCATGAATTACTTGCAATCAATTATCACTTGGATATTTGAGAATGAGAATTGTTTAAGCAAGGAAATATAAATGTACTATAGAGGAGTTAAGGTTAAAAAAAAAAAAAACAATTCTTTGCAACTGAATTGGAAATCTTTCTATGAACTTACATAGATTTTGGGATACTTATTTCAACTGTAGATTGCTGACTACAGTTGTAGAATGCAATCCAGTTGCAATGAGCATTCCTAATTGCCAGCTTGCAGTCTTAAATTATCATTTAGCACTAAAAGCAACTGGAACTTCTTGGAGAAATAGCTGATTCCAGCCAGCCCTAGGGCAGTACTAAATGAGTTTAAAATGTCCCCATATCAGGATAGCAAAGAAATCTTCAAACAGTATTAGTCGTGTCAAAATGACTCAAACTAATTTGGAGAGACTCCTACTGACCAATAATGGGAATGACATTGATTCATCATAATATATTGAACTAATTGGTCAATGTTAAAGGATACAAGGGAGCAATTAATTATCTTAAAAACAGGAACATAAAAGGACAGATTCAAGCATGTCCACAAGGTAACTAAATAGAACCTCTTTATAAAACTACTCAATTGAACTTAAATAAAAATGACAGAATTAGAAAATGACATTAGTTTGCAAACCCACCCCCACATATGAATGGATCTATGCATTAAGGATCACTGCTGAGAAGATCATATAAAAGAGACATGTAATCACTGTCATGATCTCCAAAATTCAGATCATGAGATAATCTATGGGTCAAATGCCTAGTGTTCAACAGACAATATAAGGCAGGAAAATTTTAATGTTATTAAATCATATTTTCTAGGGATCCACCCTTTGATGTCATTAAATGAAATGCATTGTAAGTGGTCACTAAATAGTCAGGAAAATGATTACCATGAAAGGAAAAAAGGGGATTAGAATGTAGCTGGAAAAATTCCATTTATTGACTTGAGGGTGGTTATACACTTTAAAATATCTCACTGATGGGCCTCCCTGGCGGTACAAGGGATTAAAACACAACCTATGAAGCTGTCTGCAGCCTCTGCAGCATAAGTTCAATCTCCAGGCCAGCCAGGGAGTGACTCACATGGCACAGCAGACCTCTCCTAACTCGCCTGCTGCTTCCCTCAGCAGTGTTCTTCAGTCAGTCTGTCTGTTCTGTTCCCCACCCTGTCTCTGGTGAATCCTGTCACCCCACACACCTCTGGCCTGTATCCCAGCTCTTGTATGCATAAATAAATCTTTTTAAAAAACTCACTGAGTTAATACATTCATTTTTTTTCTGTATCTGCATTTCCTTTTCTGAAATAAAAGTGGTAAACATTGATTTGTCTTTTCTGAAACATTCAGTAGACATTAGCATATAGCATATCTTATGAGTTCATACTTCTATGTCAACATATGTTCTTGTTATCTTAAATCTTTGTCTGAGGCACAAGAATCCATATAATCTTCCAAATTCAGTAACAGAAAGTCACTGTAGATGTCATGCTTCTTTCACATTGGGTCCAGCCTGACCACTCTACTTTGACTTTTACAAATGTCTCTTTCTTGTCAATCCCAACATCAAAGCTTTCTTTCAGTTTTAATACTTCTCTCCTATATAATAGGAATTGCTCGTTCTGTGATCATTCTGACTACATTCGGGTTGTCTTCTTTTTCATCTTCCATAATAACACCAAAGTGATATTTCAAAAATTAACATTCAAGATCTGATCATTTTTGAGTAGGATGTCAAAAGCAATTTAAGGAAATTAGATGTAGGCGTGGGTTTTGCTTTCTCACAGAAGACTTTAAATGGAAGAATACATTTTTGTAAACTTTCAATTAGCACTATTTTAAAGCAAGTTTGAGTCAATCATCTGATGAAGTAATAGGACTAAATTAGATCCATAGTGCAATTAGAGAAGGTACTGATGTTTCAAGGGAAATTGAATGCTATTCTTTGAATCATAGATTCTTGCCACCGTTGAAGCTTATGGAATTTTTCATCTTAGAAGATGGTCACCTAATTAGGCTAAGTGCACTATAATCATCAGGACCATCCAAGAGATTAATCATTATGTGTAACCAATCAGAAGAACTCCATAGAGTTTGCAGAGGTGCTGTAACTGTTTTTATGATGGTTAAGAGAATTAAAGTAAGTCTCTCACAGTATCATAGACATTGCATCTTTAATCTGGAAAATAACTCCATCTCACAAATCCATATATTTAAGCAAGAAGAGATCACAGCAGGCTTGCCCAAATTCTTACCAGTAGAAGTGACAGAAAAGAGAAGAAACCAGATCACTTGATTCCCACATCACTGCTCTTTTCCTTTTGAAGTATCAATAAAATTAAAGAGCTCAAAGGACATCACCAGAGCAAACTTGAGCTTCCAAGAGCAAAGACAAATCTGCCATTGCACAGAGACTTTCCTGGCCACACATTACATGGGATATGTGGGGAAAGAGGAGAGGGAAGTCCCCTGGCTTAGTTCAACCCAGTTCAGGTTTGAGGGATTTAAGAGGTTTTTATTTAACCACTCAGTTGTTCAGTAGGCAAATGCAGAGTTGAGTCAGTGTAGCAACATTTTATTTTTGGATTATAATGCGAGATACGAATCTTACATAGGATGGGTAAAGAAAAATTCAAATAATAGTTCCTCTAAAAATATAAATCTCAGGCCTCCCTAACAGCACAGGCAGTTGAGCACAGTGCTGTGAAGCTGTCTGCAGCCTCTGCAGCATGAGTTCGATCCAGGCCGGCTGCGGAGCTAACCACATGGCGCAGCAGACCTCTCCTGACTCGCCAGCTGCTTCCCTCAGCAGTGTTTTTCAGTCAGTCTGCCTGTTCTGTTCCCCACTCTGTCTCTGGTGAATCCTCTCACCCTCCTGCACATCTGGCCTGTACCCCAGTTCTTGTATGCCTGAATAAATAAATCTTAAAAAAATGTTTAAAAATTATAAAAAAAAAACTCTCCTTAGAAAACGGAGATTTGAGACACTCTGTCCTAAGAAAACAGAAGATTTGAATATATAACACAGAATAATTTCTGACCAAAGAGGAAAAATATAAACAAAAGCATACTGATACTCCTATTAGAATTCCATTAGCACATAGATATCTAAATAGGCCATAATGACAAACTTCATCCTTTCCCAGTGTGTTCATATGGAATTTGCTAACCAGATTTAATTGTGCCTTTTTTCTACACAAATAGAAAATATTGAAAATTAGGAGAGTCCTCTAAACAATTGAGATGGTTACCTTTATTTTTAAATCTATGAATGAAAACTAAAGGTACATTTTGTTCACAATCTGCCTGATTTGTCTCCAAAATTCCTTTCTTTATTACTATTATTGAGTAATCACATCAAGATGGCAATTCAATGATGTTGCCTTTAGAGAATTTTGTGGGTCAGTGTTTACCAAAATGTTCATTGTCTTTGCTACTAATGTCAGTGCCTCTGGATTGCCAAAGGAGTCTTATAAAAAAGTTAACAATCTTCAGAATGTAATTACTCTCATTGTCATTTGTCATTTCAGTAAAGAATTCATCTAGTCATCTGGATTTGAGCATTTCATGTGGATCTAGCTGTACAATAGGGAACTTTTTCTCCTTTAAGATCTAAATTGAGGGGCTCATCCATCAAGTCTGTAATCACTTCTTTTCTTTTAGAGCACTTTTGGAACACTGTGTTAGCAGTGATGTTGGCAAGCTGGAAGCCAAGGAGCTCTTTTTATTTTATTATTTCCAGTGCATTATCAGAAAATCAATAGTCATTTTTTAAGATAAAACTTTGGTTTTTGTTACCTTGGCTCTGCATTACTTTGAAAAGAAAACCCATTAGATAAATATACAGGATGTAATGTATTTGTCCCACAAATGCCAGGAAATAAAATGTTTCCCGTTCCAAAGGAAATAATTCTGATAGAGATATACAAAAGAATTATAGTTTTTTCTGTGAAGTATTTGTTATTTTGATTTGCAGTGACTTTATATACATAGATAAGGTAACACTGAGGCCCTTAAGTTGGGAATTTAAAAAAGCATGATTATTTTTCTGAAACATCTTGGCTAGACGTCAGAGCTGCAACTGAGACCATGACAGTTGCAACTGCCAATGACTTTCCTCTGACATTGAACAAGAATAAAACAGATGCTTCAATGTACCACGTAACATTGTTCTTTCTTTGAGATTATAGTATTAGAACCTTCTAATTAATCATTTTTCAGTTTACAAAATAACACTAATATGTCTCTTTTCTTATATACCAAAAAATGAATTTTGAAATAATCCAGCATTAAGATGAGCAAAAAATGTGCCTTACATATTTCTGTTAATTTGAGTTTATTTTTAAGAAATGACGTGTCATGCTCAATGAAATAAGTCAGAAAGAAAAAAAAATACCGGATGGTCTCACTCATAGCAGGAATTTAGAAAACCTAAATAAGGGACCAGGAAAACAACTAATTAATACAAAGTAAAAATTAAAATCAACAAGCAATTATAAACCAGAGACACATGGGGGGCAGAGGGGGGCAGGGAGGGAAAGGATTACGGTCAAAATAAGGGGGGTACAATTGCGTGGGGAATATAACCAAAATTAAAATGCATACATACATTGTACAAAAATGAAAAATGATGTAAGAATTATATAAAATAAAATATTAAAAAAATGACATGTCACAGAGAAATTATTTCTCAACAAATATTGACCATTAGTCCTTTGTTAAAATATATTTTAAGAGTTGGGAAATAAGATGTATGAGAAACGGTAAAGTATATGAGTTTAATCAACAAGTAAATTATACATTACAATATATAATTTAGTAATTTTCCATATGTAAAATGTATAAACACAGTGAATGGTAATCAACTCTACCCATATTGGTCTGAGAACCAGATTAGATGAAATGGATTCAAAATATAGCATAAGCAATTTAAGTTGGAAATACAAATACAAAAGTCTTTGGGTTAGAAAGAACTAAGCTTTCTTCTTAGGACTTTATTTTTAAATCTACGAATGAAAACTAAAGGTACATTTTGTCCACAACCTGCCTGATTTGTCTCCAAAATTCCTTTTTTTTATTATTGAGTAATCACATGAAAATGGAGAGTTATTATTATATGAGTTATTATTGAGTCCCTTATCTCATTTCTTTCTTTCAGCTATGACTGATAGACAATACTGGAATCCATTATTGAATAAGTAAATTTACTGTGCAGTCATATGGGGGAAAAGTGACTTGACAAAATTTTTCTCTTATTGTCAATTTATCCTTACCACCCATCATAGACATGACACATAGCAAATAGGCAATGACTATCACCTAATGAATAAATCAATCAAGTAATGAATTTCTATAAGGTCATTTATCAAATATCAGGCAAAGGCAGGGTAGTGTATCAAAGAGGTTAACTGCGTGGTGTCAGGAGCTGCAGTTAAGATTAAAATCCTGGCCCCTCTACCTACCCATTGTGTGTTCTTCGACAAGTAATTTTATCTCTATATGCACAATTTACTCATCCGTAAATGGGATCACCTTAATAATGCGTAAAAATTAAATGTTCAGTTAGGCAAGTGAAAGAAAATGTACAGAAATGTCAAATGAGAAAAATTAGTCACAGTGAATTTGTGATAAATGCCTATGAAGGCAAAGACATTTCCTTCAGGGATGTCTTTTGGGATTTGACTCCAAAGGCAAGGAAAACAAAAGTGAAAACAAACAAAAAAAAAATGTGATTAAATCAAACTAAAAAAGTTCCTGCACAGTGAAATAACTGCCATTAAAATGACTAGCATAAGGGAGAAAATATTTGCACATCATATATCTGACAGGGAATTAATATCCGTCTATAAGAACTCATACAACTCAACAAAAGGAAACAGCTCAATATTTCAAAGTGGGCAGAAAGAACTCAATACATGCTTCCCCAAAGACGACATACAGATGCAATAGGCATATGAGAAAATGCTCATCATAATTTATCATTAGGGAATTACAAATCAAAACCACAATGAGATATCACCTCATATCCCTGAGAATATGACCAGAAACAAGTGTTGGTGAGAATTAAGAGAAAAAGAAGTCTCCTATGCTGTTGGTGGGAATGTAGACTGATACAGCACCTGTAGAAAATATGAAGATTTCTCAAAATACTACATATGGATCAACAATATGATCCTGCAATACCACTAGTAGGTAAGTGCCCAAAGAACAGAAAAACATGAATTTAAAGGGCTCTATGCATGCCTATGTTCATTGCAGCACTATAAAAACAACCTACATGCCCCAAAACAGTTGAACGGTGGGCCCTCCCTGGTGGTGCAAGAGGTTAAGTCTCAGCACTATGAAGCTATCACCAGCCACTGCAACACAAGTTCGATCCCGGGCCAGGGAGGTGACCCACATCAGACCTCTCCTATCTTGCCCGGTGCTCCCCTCAGCAGTGGATTTCAGTATATCTGCCTGTTCTGCTCCCCACACAGTCTCTGGTGAATCCTTTCACCCCCCACATCTCTGGCCTCCACCCCAGCTCTTGTATGCATAAAACTAATTAATTAAATAAATAAATAAATAACAAAAGAAAACAGATGAATGAATCGGGAAGATGTGGGTATGTATACACCATGGAATACTAACCATCTATAAAAAAAGATAAGCTTTTGACATCTGTGATGGAACTGGAGGGGTTTACGCTAAGTAAAATAAGTCAGAAGGGAAAATACAATTACTGTGGAATATAGAGAAACAAAACAAAGGGTCAAATAAACCAAACAGATACTAAATATCTTAGAAAGCTGACTGTGGAACTGAGGCTACCAAGGTGGGAGGGGTCTGGATAAGAACAAAGTGGGAACAGAGCATACAGGGAGGACTATTGGTATCTTGGTGGTGGGTGTGGTGTATAATAACAATTGAAGGAGAAGATCCTATATCTCTCAATCACAGATGGCATTATAAAGCAATGTTACACAATAAAAAAATGCATATTCAAAAATATATAATGTCAAAAAATAAACAAAAAAAGAGAAAATGCAGTGGAATTGAAGCTACCTTAGGAGGATGAGAGGGTGATAGCAAAGAATTCAGGGGTCCCTATGGACTATGGTGGAGGACTATGGGTGCCTTGCTAGCGAGTTTGGTCGAGCACATACATCTGGCCCTGAAATAAGACTACAAATCAGGATGGCGAGAGAGAAAGGGGCCCAGTGGATTATGGTGGAAGGTTGAGGGTACATAAGTGGGTGTGGTGTGGTGACATGCACCTGAGGAAGTGGAATTCACAGCCTTTGAATTATATATGATGTTGTCAACAAATGTTAATCTCAATAAAAAAACGCTAAATATGTAAATAAATGATGCAAAAAAATTTGGGAAGTCATCCTCAGCAAGATATATTGAGTGCTCACAATTAGCTACGCATTGTCAGAATATGCCATATAGGACTCTGGTCCTCATATGTAAACTCTGACTTTACACTCTGAGCTGAAACTAAACTACATTTGGTTCAACTTACCTTTCATTTAAAGAAATTACTTTAGCCAAGTATCTTGGAAAAAAAAAAAATGGGCAATTTGAAAAAGAGAAACAATTAAGAAAAAGAAAAACCAGAAAATCTCACTAAACACATAATTAGGAAAAGATACTGTGCAAATATACACAGATTCCTATTTCCCTAGAAGTTCTAACTCCTGCAAGTTGTCTTCTCCTTTTTCCCAATAATTAAAAAGGTAGAAAATATTTATCTTTTTAAAGATTTATTTATTTATACAAAAACTGGTGTACAAGCCAAAGACGCGGGAGGGTAAGAGACAGAGCAGGGAGCAGAACAGGCAGACTGACGAAATACACTGCTGAGTGGAGCAGTGGGCGAGACAGGAGTGGTCTGCTGTGCCATGTGGGTCACCTTCAAGGCTGGGGATTGAACTCTTGCTGCAATGGCTGCCGATAGCTTCATAGTACTGTGTTTTAACTCCTTTCCCCACCAGGGAGGCTCCAAAAGGTAGAGAATATTTAAAGAGAACACTGGCGGGTAGCTTTAGATTTTAATTCGATAGAATAGATGAAAACAAAGAGAAAACTTTAGTACCAAAAATACCTTCATTAGAATTGTGTGGGACTCCCTAGATGAAAGACACCAGCGCTGACAATGCTTCTGGATGGGGAATAGTAATTATAAATGAGGTATGAACAAGAAGCCCCAGGGGACACATGATGTAATTATTATGTAAATTATGTAAAAGACATTCTATGTAATATTGATTTTCGGACGTAACAGGAATAATGATAAGAACGTGAAGCAGTATCCAGAGAGAACAACTTAGAATGATTCTGCGTGTTCACAAATGAACTTGCCTTTTTTTCTCCACACTCTGTATTGACAGACTTGTTTTGAAAAGACCTAACTTCTTAAAAGTAAGGTAAATATTTTCTTGAGGAAGAAATGAAACAAACCTCAGCAATGATTTGGCAACAGACAAAAGCCTAAAGAACTAACAGCTTTGAGCAGTGGGCACTGCGCTAGAGTGGGGTCTCACAGCACAAAGGAACCCAAAGTTGCCTGTATTTGACCTGGGAAGGAGAGTTGTGCTTTGCTTAGAGCCACTGACTTTGATGGGTTTTCTGCACATGTAAAAGAACCACAAAGAAAAAATCCATGTTTTTTTAATTTATTTTTTATATATTTCTTACATCATTTTTCATTTTTGCACAATGTATGCATTTTCATCTGAGTTATATTCCCTATACAATTGCACCACCCCTTATTTTGACCCCAATCCCTCCTCTCCACGCCCCCCCCCAATAGTGTGTCTCTGGTTTATAGTTGCTTGTTGATTTTTATTTTTTCTTTATTATAGTTATTCTTTTTCCTGGTCCCTTATTTAGGTTTTCTAAACTCCTGCTAAGAGTGAGACCATCCGGTATTTTTCTTTTTCTTTCTGGCTTATTTCACTGAGCATGAGCCCTTCCAGCTCCATCCATGCTGCTGCAAATTGCACGAGTTTATCTTTTTGATTGCTGAGTAATATTCCATTGTGTATATGTCCCACATCTTCTTGATCCAGTCCATGTTTTAATCCAGCCTGTGTTTTTTTTTTTTTTTTTTCAGTTTGCCTTTTAGGGAAACTGGCCAGCTACAATCTCATTCTCAGTGATACTGTCCTGTCTACTGTATCTACAATGGCACCTATAGCATCCCCCTTCCTTCCTTGAATTTTCTTCACACTTAACAAGTTATTAATTGTACACAGTTATTTTGTTTAATAAAATGTGGGTATGAAGTGTCCAGTTTATCAATCCTGTATCCCAAGGTTACAGTTTCAGTTAACTGTGGCCACGATAATGCTCATAAGAAACTAAATTAAACTTCAATGACTCCAAATAACAATCAATTTATCACTCATTGTCATGCAGGTCAGTGTGACGAGTCCATTTCATGCTATGTGTCAGCATCCAAGAGGCAGTTATTAGATATTTCATCACTTGGAACCTTTGATTTACTATTGCTTAGTAACATTCCTCAGACATGTTATTCAATATCTTATCTGTTGTTTCTTATCTCTTTTTATTCTATATTTTAGAGAAATTAGAGTAGTTTCATGTAATCAGCAAGTCAAACATCTAATTTTATAACTTCACCAAAAAACAACCACCTTTGATCACAACTAAAATGTAAGGTATAAAATGTCATATATCCAGAAATTTCCTCTTCACAAAATATTCACCAAACATGTTTCATGGACTTGGAGTATATAAAGGTAATAAGACAGCACTGTGAACTCTTCTGTACTCCTAATCCCCATGTTTTGGGGAACTGCTTCTGAAAGAAATGTTTAAAAATGCTTTTTCATTTTATCTCAATGCATAAAGATTTTATTTATGATGAATGTTTTCATATATTTATATGCAAATAGTGTCTTTCTTTGATATTTCACTTTTGAAGGCAAAAAAGACATGTTTTGCCTCAGGCTTTTTATTCCCATTATAAGCTTTATGGAAACAGACAATGTATTGTAATACTTTTATAAATATCTTGTAAAAAGCTACATGAAAAGTAGATTCCTGTTTACAGAATTTTGATTAGAAAAACACTTTTTAAAATATCAACAATTAGAAAATTAATGTGAAAGAAGTAGGGGTTAGTAGATTTCTTTGAATGAGATGTTAAAGTTTGGAGTTATATTGATAGTGAACAAAGGATACAGTATGAGATATTTCTAAGACTGGTATACTAAAAAGGTTTATCTCAGTCTTTAATGAAAAGAATAGAATTTAAGGCAACAAATACATTTATATCCACATACATCAATATTAATGTACACATGCATGTTATAACTCTTTATGGGTTACAACTTGCAACTAAAAAGTGCCTTGTTTTTTAAGGTTATCTTAATATAATGAAATTGATCTTCCTTATCCTCAAGTTTGTATATAATTGTGGTGTATTATTTTTAACTGAAAAATAAGTATTTCTTGAGTTTTGAGTAAGAATAATAAGTCTTTGACTTTATTGCAATTTAATGTTTGTGACTTTTTTACTTTAATGAGAATTACATTACTATCCTCATTCAATCTTTAAAACTCTTACTATTATAAAAATAAAAAATATATTATGTTAAATTATTGTTTCAAATATAGTGATTAAAAAAACACACAGCTTCCAACATTCAATGAAATTAAAATTAATAAAGCAGCAATTGAAACTAACAAGAAAATGTATCTGAAGAAGCAGATTAAAAAAAAAAAAAACACTCAGACAAGGTTTGACCCTCTGGTATGAAAAATATTTCGCATTATCAACAAAGACAATATATTTAAGAAGAATTGAGAAGAAAAATGAGAGGCAATGAGGAAAGCTACTCTGTAAAATAACATCTTGTTTGTTATTATAAACCTGTAGCTATTACTGATAGTGAGAAGAAACAAGTATCTTAAAGAGAGATATATGTGAGAGACAGAAGAAATTAAGATAGACATACTCTCCAACTTCAGCAATTATTTTTGTCTCCCTAATGGATGACATGAGCAAATTTCCAAATATATGCAAGTAAAATATCATAGTTTACTTTTCTAGTACATAAAAGGAACTCAACGCCAAATTATTTAATATGGGAGAATAATGTTAGAATTATTGTGGTATAACAGAGAGAATTCCCAAGACTTTAATAGCCCTAGTGTCAATACTAACTTAATATCTGAACAAAATTTGGTAATTATCTATAAAGTATATATTAAAAATATATGCATATGTAAATATAAAAAACAAAGGAATCACAGCACTAGAAAATTTTCAAAATAGCATAGAGAAAAGTTACATTCTTCTTTGGTTATTAATTTATATTTGCTTGAATGTTAAATTCAAATATCTAGTCAGTTAAAAAGTAGTAAGTTATTAAAACTTTTCTAATATTTTTGTAAATACTTATTTTAACATCTTCAGTCAGATATTAGAACTGCATGCATGTTCACAATTATAACCTATTTTTCTTTTTTTTTAAGATTTATTTTGTTTTATTTATTTATTTATTTATTTATTTATTTATTTATTTATTTATTTATTTATTTATGCAAGCACTGGGTACAGTCAGAAGAGCGGGAGCGTGAGAGAATTCACCAGAGCCACAGCGGGGAGCAGAGCAGGCAGAAGGACCGAAGTACACTGCTGAGGGGAGCAGCGGGCGGCAGGAGAGGTCTGCGCGCCACGTGGGACCCTCCTCCTGTGGCCGGGGAGCAGCCGGGGATCGAACCGGTGCTGCAGAGGCTGCGGGCAGCTTCGCAACCCAGCGCTCAACCGCTGCGCCACCGGGGAGGCCCTATAACCTATTTTTCATGACAGAACATCTTACAAAAGATAAACTATTTATTTTGCAGGAATATTCATGTGAAAATATATTAAGTCAAACCAGTATCTTGATAATACAATTTATCTTGCTGATTTTTTGACATTACATAAATACAAATTAGTCTTGATACATTCATACATGCAGTGTTTTATGTATTTATGTAAAACATCATTAAAATTAACAGATATCTTTAAGCATACTAAATAATGCAACACAAATAAAATTTTGTAGCTGTCTTTAAACCTTCAAACTATTTAAAAAGGCATATCCTATTTTTAGGTATTGATGGGAAAATTTCCAGCTGGTCAAAATGGAAATGATAAAAATAGGCAAATTGAAATTAGAGCCGTGTTGGATTCATTCCCTTTTGGTTGTCCTTATGTTGTTTATATCATGCCAAGTACAAGAACCAATGTTCCAAAAAACACACAGATAGTAAAGAGTTCTGAAATGATTTGCAATAACAATTGCGATTTGAACATCAAAATAACCATGGACACACACAAATGAAAAATCTTGGTTTTCTTGTCAAGTTCAGTTTTTCAAAATGTAACTTTAAACTTTAAAAGGCTTCCTTTGACATCCTGTCAGTGTTCATGTGTATTAGATGATTTCTAGAAATAACGTGGTCAGGGACAGAGTCCTAGCTTGCCTATGAAAACAAATTTTCTGAGTTGTCAAATGAAAAGGCAATCAAAACATTCCCCATTAAAATAGGTTCACTCTTTTTCCTTCAAAATTTTGTATGAATTTAGGGGTCTCCCTGATAGCCTAGGGGTTAAGTCTCAGCACTATCACCACTATGGCCTGAGTTCAATTCCCGGGCAGGGAGCTGACCCACATAGGGCACCGCAGACCTCTCCTGTCTCTCCTGCTGCTCCCTTCAGCAGTGTCTTTCAGTACATCTGCATGTCCCACACCCCACTCTGTCTCTGGTGAACTTCTCATCCCCCCCAATCCTGAACCTCTGCCCTATACCCCAATTCTTCCATGCACAAATAAATTTTTAAAAATATATGAATTTATCAAACTCTCATGAAGCAAAGTGAACAAGAATCAAAGAAAGCATGATTCTCCCATAACTATAACCTTGAAATACAGATGAACTGTTTTCTAATTATGTCTTCTTGATGATGATTCTCAATGAATGATGTTTCCCACAACTGCCTAAGAAAGGCTACTAGTGTTCATTATCATAGTTCTGGGGTTTGATTAAACAATAGTAAACACTGATTCAAATTTTTAATGTTTAAATTTAAATTAATTTTTAAAATTTTGATTTAACATTTACTGTTATTTAGTTGAAGTCCACATGTGGAAAAGACCTCGCCGTGCATTGGATCACTTTTCCCTAGAGAAAAATTACATCAAATATCACACTGAATCAAGCAGGCAGTAAAGCACAGATCAATGAAAATGTTCTTCAAAAACGAAAGGGTAGGAACAACAAACCAAAAGCGAACCCTAGAAATCTGACTATAGAAATGAGGCAATCAGAAGTGGAATAAAAGGGCAGAAAAGAAAATGGAAGGGGGCTGAGTGGACTATGGTGGGCAAATATGGATGCCATGATGGTGGGTGTGGTGTGGTGACATACATCTGAGCAGATGGGACCCTATACCTCTGAATTACATACAGTGCAAATCACCAATGTTGCCTCAATTTTAAAAAACAGAGATGTTCTCTAATGAATATTAGGAAGGAGGCACAGATAGAGAGCAAAAGGAGGAAGAATAAGAGCAAGTTTTTTGTTTATTTCAGAAAAGACCAATAGTAAGTATCAATGACCACTTGAAGACATTGCCCATCACTGAGACCTTGATGCAATCAAAATTTCATATATAAAACAGATTCTTATTTTGCATTTGAAAGTATATTCCTAACTCCAGTGTGCTGTTAATTAACATGAAAAGAATCTGGAAATGTGAATTTTCTAATATATGATCACTTTCCTAGTAAGATCACAATTGTACTAAGGTTTCCAACTAAAGAACTCTCTCATGACTAGCATTAAATATAAATCATCACCTCCCAGAAATCCATAACCACAGACTAGCCATGTGAAAGCACTAGACAAACACAAATTCTAAAAAATACCTGACCTGTACTCTTCAAAATCGTCAAGGCCATGAGAAACAAGGTAGAGTGAGAAACTGTCATCAATCAGAGAAGACAAAGGAGACATTATATGTAAATGCAATGTAATATCCTGAGTGAGAACTTGAAACAGAAAAAGATCAGTAGTGAAAAAAACGGAAAAAGTCTAGATCTGAAGGTATTCCAAAATCAAAGTTAGTTACATATATATATGGGCATACATACATACATACATACACACATACATACATGCATACATATATATGGGCATATTCCCATATGTATGCATATATGTTAAATAAATATATCACACATATATGTGTGTGTGTGTCTGTCTGTAACAAATTTAGTAGCTTTCTTTATCTTTTACATGCTATTTATTCCTCAAAACGAGGTAGTATTGTGTTAGTAATGAAAACATTTTATTCACATTTGTCACTATGAACTCTACTGTGAAGGTAGCAATGATTAAAACATGACACACACACACAACACATGCACTGGATGTCAAAGAACATCTGTGCACAGGAATAGTGTAAGTTTGATTATGTGACGATTACCTTGGATTTAATTGGAACCAGTATGCCCATGATAATATTATAATAAAATAAAGATTCCTCAAGTTTATAAAGTTTTAAAATTGACAACAATAAAAACTATTATTCCCCAACATTAATCAATAACACTGCGCTGCTGCATATCTGACATTATCCTAAGCACTTTGTCCACAGAATTATCCAACAAATGTCTAGTGAGTCCCCACCATGTGCCTGACCCTGTTTGCAGCATCAGGGATGCACCAATGAACAAAAAGGTAGCCTTTGCAATGGAACTTCCGTATAGGAGAGGAGATAGGCAGTAAATAAATAAGCAACAAATTGATGTCAGCTAATGTAAGTACAATCAGGGAAAGTAAATCAGGGGAAGGGAACACAGCTATTTTAGATACACAGCTTTTCAGTGGAGGTGACATTTGAACAGAGATCTGAGTGAAGTAAAGTAAGCATAGGATATTTTAGGTGAAGATATCCAACCCAAGCAGAAGTATGAACAAGTTTTAATAATTTAACAAGGCAGGAAAATGTTGGGTAAAATCATAGAAATAATAATACCTATCATATTTATGGTTGATAAATAAACAAATGACTGATTAGATGTAATAGAATTAGAAAGGTTAGGACTAAAATAATTAAGATTGGAAAATGCTTGCAAATTTCTCCAGGAGTCACATCAATACTAAGGAAGGGAGCATAGAGAAGTTTCTTGTTTCATAACAAGTCCTCTGAAATACTTCATCTTTACTAGGCACACACATTACTTTGCTGGATGGAAATATTTTATCCAACTCCAAGATTTCACTCAGTATTCCCATATTTCTTCTCCATTACAATTATTGAATCAGATCTATGTGGAGAAGAATGAAGATATATCTACATAACAATAAAAAATTTTAAAATAAAAATTGCAAATCCTGTTATTAATTTTTCAAAGTTGGAGATACATACATTTTTCTTCTGTTCCCTTCTCACCTACTTGTTTTTTTCTCACCTACTTCAAAAGTTATGCACACCTTGTAAAATTCTGACTAAAATTTTCAATCCATATCAGAACTAAAACACTAGAGGCAAATTTCAATTCTCAAGCAAATGCCTGGCTAAGAGTTTAAGACAATTTTCTGAATATAGTATGAACAGATCAAAATGCCTATTTTCTTTCCTCTGTGTCAATGTTTTACAAAAGTCCTCAAGAACTCTCAGGGAGAATAGACCTTTCTAATCACTCATAGTAAAGGAGAAATATATCATAAATTCCAAATACAGTTAGCATGACAATTCGTACATGTACTATTTCCTGTACAATCCAGGTACTGAAAATAGCAGTTAGGACAAATTGGTAATAGGCATTCAAAATTAACATACTAAGGTATCATAAATAAATGCTAAAATCTATAGGGTCTGTGTTTATTACTTTGATTTTGTATTAAAGGTATTATCAAACTGAAGATTAATATTTAGATTCCTCTTTCTTTAAAAAAAGAAGCATCTTTCTCATATGCTCGCAGGTATGGATTGACAGCAGTGAATTTAAATATTTTATTTTTTAAATAGTGTATATGAACAAGCTGAATTATATAACAACAAAGTAATTAAGTAGTAATTAATTAATTAATTAATTTAGTTAATTGTTGTTAAAATAAGATAATCAAATGGCTGTCACATTAGCAATTCTAGCATGTTCCTTCACTCATATCAAAAACTTTATTTTTAGCCGTTTGGTACAAAATAAAAGATTGCATGTTGCTCTAAACATTGGTATTTGTAAAACTGTATTTAACTTGTGTAAAAATTACTAGAGATTACTATTGATATTTTGACAATGTGAAAGTGAAATGTAAATGGACATAACACATGGGGATGAAGTAATGTCACTTTTAGAAATATGCATTTAAAGTAATGGGAATTTCTTTAGTGCCTAGGATAGGCAAATGCTATTTAATGAAAATATTTATTCATCAAATATATATTACATGTCACTCTATGCCAAGGACAATCTGATGACTGATGAGTCACAGTAAATGGAGCCAGCCCAGTGCTCACGATTTATTGCAAGAAATAAGAAGAATGTCTTTCCTAGAGACAAGGTCTTTTAAAATGAGCATTTGAGAAGTGAGTGAGCAGGAAACAACTTCCAAGCCAAAAAAGCAGAAAGGTATGACTCCCAAAGTGCTTCAGAGAGCCCACAGAAGGAGGATTTGAGTAGACCTTTGAAGGGAGGGCCAAAAGTCATCGACATAAAATTGATCATGAATAGCCTTACACACATTGCTAATGAGTTCAAACAACAGAGTACATGAAAAAACTGGAATTGCCTTAAGGGTTTTTGCAAAAATTTGATTTATGATATTCTGAAACTTCCTAGGATCAAGGAAAGAACCAAGACTTACCTATGTAGATAAATAAGCTATCACTTTAAGGTATTTCTTTTTATAAAAAATTAGTTATTCCTCATATAAAAAGAACTTCACAGTTAAATCTACTTACTCCTGCATTTCTTAACTACTATTTCTTTAATAGAAAGTGACATATAAATGTACCTTTCTTTAAAAGTCTGATAAGTACAACTCCCACTGTCACTCCCTCAACTTCTTCTTCCAAGACATCAAAATTGCACCAGAATACAATATAGAACTTTCTATCCACATTCCCCTTTACCCTAGAGATCTGGAAACTGAGGTCAAGAGGAAAAGTTGTTTTCCTCAAGTCTTACATTTCTATTTATAATTCAAGTCTCCCTAAAAAAAGAGAAAATCTTGTTGTGCATCAATTATGCTTCAATAAACCTGACTTTTCAAAAAAATGACTGCTATGCTATGGACATACATTGATTTGAGGGAAAATATTAGAGAATAAAGTACAAACCAAAAAGATGAGTGGCTAATACTTAACTTTTTGTAACATTTTCAGTTACAGGGAAATGCAAAAGACATAAAAGGTACATCATAATATGTCACGGATTAGTTTTCCACAAAATTAGAGATTGTGGATGAAAATAGTCCTAGTTTTCATGGAAGTGGATAAGCAACCTTACTGCACAGGGAACTTCCAATACTAAAAATACTAATTTTGATTCATTTTGGAATTTTAAGTTGTACAATAAAAGTACAAATCCTTTTGAAATATCTGCAGAAAAATGAAATCTTTTCATGATACTTTAAAAGTATATTGGCATATATTTAAAAAAGGAAAGGATGTGCCACATTATGTTTACTTTGGTCACAAATAATTTTATAAAAATACCTTTTCATTGGTTTACATCTTTCTCCACCATCTAATAAGGTAGTTAGAAATTAGAGAGGTGGGTTCTGTGTCTCAATCTACTACCTAACATGTTTTGGGGTACACAGTAGACACTAGATGCACATTTCTAAATCAAAGAATAACATGTTAATAGAAGAGGTACAGGGAAAATATTGTTCACTTTTCTTTTTCAAATCACACCTCAGTTCATTTTCCCCAGCTAACCCAAGCAGCCCTAAAAGGCAGGCCTCATGGTGAGAAACCCAGTCCTTTTGCCAACAGCCAACACCAGCTAATCAGCGAGGGAGCCACAATGGCAACTCACTCACCCACCAACCTCAGTCAGTATTTCAGTTGACCGCATTCTGCCTGCAACCTCAGCTGAACACTTACGAGAGGAACTCAGGCACAAACAAGTGAGATAGCAACTTATTTTTTTTTAAACAGTTTCAAGTGATTTGTTAAACATCAACAAATTTGCTGATTATGAATACCAAATTTGCTGATTATGAATAAAGTGTTATCAAAATTAAACCTTGTATAGACATATATTTCCATTTATTTCCATTTATGTCAAATGTAGGAGTAAGATCTCTGAATTGTGTGATTCATGTCTGTGACTATACAATATTGCATTTCCATGTGCAATATGAAGGATGAAATGGCCCTGATGCTTTTCAACTTTTATTCTCAGTTGTTGTTCGGTAGTTCCTTTGAACTATTATAATGGGCCTCTCATTGTAGTTTAATGTGGTATCCCCTAATGACTGGTGATGGTACCCATGTTTTCAGGAGCTTATGTACCAGTAGACACTTTCCTTCTTTGGTTCAGTATCTACACAAGTCTTTTGGGATGGTTTCAATATACTGGAAATTTTCTGATTATTGCATTTTGAGAGTTATTTTATGCTGAATACAAGTCCTTATCAGAAATATGTTTACAAATATTTCAAATTCTAGGATCTATCTAAGAATGTTATCTAAAAATTCAATCTAGGACTTCTTGCAGAATGTTTATGCACATTGAAATACCTTAAATGCAGAAATTTAGTCACTGATAGCCAAATATTAGAAATAACCAAATTGGGGCTTCCCTGGTGGCACAAGGGGTTAAGACACAACCTATGAAGCTGTCCACAGCCTCTGCAAAATGAGTTTGATGCTCGGCTGGCCAGGGAGCAACCCACAAGGTGCGGCAGACCACTTCTGACTTGCCCGCTGCTCCCTTCAGCAGTGTACTTCGGTCAATCTGCCTGTTCTGTTCCCTACTCTGTCTCTGGTGAATCCTGTCACCCCACCCCCACCCCACACCTCTGGCCTGTACCCAGCTCTTGTATGTATAAATAAATCTTTTAAAAAAAGAAATAACCAAACCGCACAATCATAGAGAACTAAATACATATGGTACATCTATATGAAAGAATACTATGCAGCCAGAAAAAGAATGAAAATCATCTTTGTAAACTGATGTGTAACAGTTACATAAATAAGTTATTAAATAAATTAGCCATGACCTTCAACATATCTTTGAAAAGTAAGCAAATAATAACTAGATAAATTGCTAGGGGTAAAATCTTGATGATTTTAGAATCTCTTTCATATTATTCTTGCTTCTTTTTAGTACTTTTGATATAATTGTTACCAAAAAACTTTCAGCAGTTTAAAAAATGATGTAGCAGTTCATTTAATATGGAAGTTTCCTCCTACTTACATAAGATTAGATCTACAATTTCAAGCAAAAGTATCATATATGTTTAGCTGCCCACCTTTCCTTCCTTAAGCTTTTAGATGGTAAAGAAACAAATGGAAAAGGAATATTTTGAGACCTCGTCAGGGTTTAATTGCTCTCAATCTAGAGTGGCAGGGAATTATTCAGCTAAAAAAGTGGGCTTTACCATATTTTCACCCATAAAACACTCTAACAACTGCTAGGCATTATCTCACAGTAAGAGGACAGGACCAAGCATAGCTACCTTCAGGAAGAGCAACATTTTTGACCCTGCCAATGTGCTTTCTGTTAGGCTACTGTTGCCCAAGCATTAAAAAGCATTCTGCTCTGCAATTTTCTTTAGGAAAAAAAAAATCAGCCATCTACATTCTTTGGTTAAAAAAGAATCCAATAACCTCATTTCTTTGGGAAAAAATTCAATAACCTCACTTCTTTAGTAAAACTCAATAACTGACT
The DNA here is from genome assembly GCF_014898055.3 of Talpa occidentalis. Taxonomy (NCBI): domain Eukaryota; kingdom Metazoa; phylum Chordata; class Mammalia; order Eulipotyphla; family Talpidae; genus Talpa; species Talpa occidentalis. The sequence continues at coordinate 91,246,883 of NW_023601322.1, read as the reverse complement.
TTAAAAGCATGGATAGATAATGGGACTTCTTGAATTTTATTATCTTAATGGAAAATAAAATATAAATGCTCAGCTCCAAACATTGAGGGAAAAAATGTGCCAAAAAATTAAAAACCAGACATCCACCTCCAAGTTAAGCAAAACCTATGACTTTGGATTATTTTTACAAACATAAAGTGTAATGCTTAGAATTTAGACATTGGAAAAATGCATTGAAATGTTTTATTTAAAAGGGAAAAGTCCTGTATTATTTTGAGAATGCTTATTTTTCTTTTAATTCTTTGCCCCAAGACGAGGATATTCAAATGTTTCCCTCACACTGAAATGTTGTGGAACTGTCCTCAAGCGGCTATGACAGATTTCCTTCATTTTCCCTCAATCCTTAAATATGCTCTTCAATATTTAAACAACACCTGCTTCATCACACAAAAGGAGTGTTTCTACTAGGTTGAAGAGACAATGATGAAGGGTGATGTATTGCCTAAGTTTCTTTTTAGTTTACAAAGCAATCACTACCATGCATCTCATCACTTTGCTTACATTTCTAAAGGGGAGCTTTCTTAAGTCCCTCCAACATAACCTCTCTGCCCTAGCTTCTCTCCACCCTGGTTCCCCGTCTCTGTTCTCACTCCCCTGAGTTCCACTTAGAAGGTGGTCTGTAATATGAGATGGTAGCCCTCTTGAGGACAAGTAAATTGTCTTAATTTTGCATTTGCTGCTAGGAAACTAATACACAAGGTATTCCCTATATTCAATACAGAAATAAATGAATGATTAGAAATTCATATTTTAAATAAATGATCGATAGAAACATTCCTCTTCCTTTGACCCAGCTTGGTGTTTTTTCTAACTGCCCCTGACTCAGTGGACTGCCGAGCACATCATGCTGGGGTCCATCCTTTCTCACTTTTTGCCGTCCAGACTAGGCCCGTGTTAGCAGGACTCCTGTGCAAAGGTGGAAACCAAAGGGGGACACTTATGATCCTGAACTCCCTCCTGTAGGTGTGTCCCTCAGTGCAGCCAGATCATGTGTGACGGGCAAGCTCTTTCTTTGTGTTTTGTTATTTCCATTCTTTTCCACCTAACTCCAAAATGGAAGTTGTTTACTTAGAAATGGAATTAAGTTTTATTGCTTGTCAGTAAAACTGTGAAGCAACAAAACCTGCGGCGGCATTCAGGCAGTAATCCTTAAAAGCTACAAACTCTATATAAGAACAATTCAGGAGCTAATGATAGCAGCGATAATTAACATTTATTGAGCACTTCATATATGCCAGATATTTTTCCAGGCAGTTTACACTGAATCCTCTGGCAATTTTTTGAGCATAAACATTATTACCTTTTAGAGATGAGGGAGCAGTCACACAGCATTCAGAAAAGGTTTATCTGACATCAAAATGCTTTCACTTACACAAATGCAGCTGGAAGCCCAAAAATTAATCATGGAAAAGAGACACTGGTTTTCCCAAATATAATAGAACTAGAGTATCATTTTGATTCTCAGACACTCTAGGATGAAATGAGTGAAGGACATGGATTTAGGGTTAAATATTTCTAAACTACTGGAGTCATTCCAAGGTGGAGGGAGGGGTTATAGGCCAGATCCAATACAGTGCTTGTGTCCCTTAAAAAAAACAACTCATAAAAGAAAGAAGTTCAGTGCCATTCTTTGTGTGTGGTATTAAGTGCCCAAAAAGCCGTGACACATATATTTTGTTTATGGAATCCATCCTGCATTAACAAGGAGCTTTAAGGAGTCCCCTAAATTGTTAAACTGTTCCCTTACTTTATAAAATTCTTGCAACACTGTATTTTCTTTTTTTTTAATTATAGTTTTATTCTTTTTTAATATTTATTTTTATTTATTTATACAAGCACTGGGTACAGTCAGAAGCGTGGGAGGGTGAGAGAATTCACCAGAGCCAGAGCGAGGAGCAGAGCAGGCAGACTGACAAAGTACACTGCTGAGGGGAGCAGCGAGCGGCAGGAGAGGTCTGTGCGCCATGTGGGACTCTCCTCCAGTGGCTGGGGAGCAGCCGGGGATTGAACTGGTGCTGCAAAGGCTGCGGGCAGCTTCGCAACCCAGCGCTCAACCGTTGCACCACCGGGGAGGCCCCCCAACACTGTATTTTCAAGGTGTCCTTGCAGAGCATCAGGACTCTGTGGTCACCAAAGGAGGAGGGAGCCAACCCCAGAATCCAGCAGGTTAAAAGTGAATTAAAGAACATGTGCAGGAAAGAGAAAAATAGCCAAAAGTACCAGACAGCTCATTATAATTTTAAAATCACCACCTCTGGACTGGGTTTAGCTGCCATTTTCTGCACATTCATTGTAGATGAAGTGAGATGACTGACTGTGCAGATACCAGCAGAGGAACATCCAGAACATATCAGAGGAAACAGTCCCCTGACCTCCCTGAGTACAACCAATGTAATCTGTTTCTTTGCAGACAAACAGGGAGGTGCTTATGCCCATAGACATATCTCTGGAGTCTGGGGTCTTGCTCTTTTGCTTTCAAAGAAACCTCAATCTTCTGTGTCTCCCATCGATGTCTGGAGTCCTCTTTGCATACCTGACTAGGGTTCTCAAGATCCCACAGGCTGGTCTGGGGTATGTCAAGAAAATACTTAACCAGTAACCCTCAGCTCCCAATGAGCTTAGAATAACTCACTCATGTTGCTGGAGGCTTGGGTGAAGGGCTAGTAACTGCTCCCTTGTGTGGAGGGTCACCAAGATGGGTCTGGTAACAGTACATATTTTATTTCCAAGGTTTATAACTGATAATAACAACCTTTTACTTCTATAGAATACTCTTGTGTTTTCACAGTATAATTATTAATTATTATGACTAATATTAACTACAAAATATCTTCCATTTCTTTAATTTCAATACTTATTCCAGTAAGATACTTGACTAGAAGTGTTTCCACCAATAACTCCTCCAATTTATCAGACCCAACATATAATCCCCTCGTATAATCTCAACATATAACCTCCTCTTCATTAAAGCATCTTAAGCCATAACAGAAAAGCGAAACTGAAAGACCTGTATCATCTGTCTATATTTTTAGCTGATTTAGATTAATATGAATGTAGACTTACTGTTGTCAATAATTCTTTTTCTGCTATGGTTCTCCAGAAAGTTTTAGATAAACTGTAAAAATGCCATCCTCTCATCTTCCTCCTAAACTCCCATGACAGCCAAAGAGTAGCTTTTCTTTAAATTCCTCCTTCCCCTGGGCTTTCTCTCCTGATGTTTAAGTTCTTTGAAAATCTCCCTTATATCAACATAGAAAGTCATATTTTCCTTCTTATATTTTCCAATATTTTGTCATAAGAAAATGAAAGAGGGCCTCCCCTGGTGGCGCAGCGATTGAGCGCTGGGTTGCGAGGCTGCCCGCAGCCTCTGCAGCGCCAGTTCGATCCCCGGCCACTGGCGAGGGTCCCACCAAAAAAAAAAAAAAAAAAGAAAATGAAAGAGAAATAATTTATTTTATATGACCATGATCTACATTTCTTAATTAAGCGATAGATCCTAGTGGCAGTAGAAATGGAGCATTTGTGAATTGCAGGGAGAAACATTTTGATCCGAAAGTACCATGTAAAAATAAACATTATGGTGGCTGTAAAACTATAGTGCAGACTTGGGAGGGATTGTAAGAGCTGTAAAGTTCACTGAAAAGTGTCTGGTATGTAATGTCATCAATACTTATTTCATATCATCATACACATGGCAATGACAAAGCTCTCAGTGGAGTTATTAAAAATATTTAATGGATATTTTTCTTCATTCTTGACCCCAAATTCATCCAAGATAAATAGAAATAGGTACTCATTGACTTATTTTGTAGTAGGATAAGAAAATTAAAGGCCATTCAAATTAAGATAAGCCAACACCTACCCATATACACTCTAATTACGGACAGAGGATGTCTAGTAACCACTAGGTCTACCTGATTATATAAAATTAGAGTAAAATAAAATAAAATGAGAACTAAGTAAATTACAGGCAATCAATTTATAAAGAAGTGAAAAGGTTAATATCTTTGTTTCATGTGATCCATTGGGTCATAAGTGTAGCACATTTCTAGAACATACATGCATTTGTTATTACTTCCACATAAAGGCAGACAATTCACTACTAGGTGAATAGAACTTTAAGTTTAAACAAAAGTTAAACTTCAACTTTATTTAGCCAGCTAAATCATAAAATGAATCAAATTGGGTTTATCAACTTTTTTTTTTTTTAATAGAGGCATGTTTATTTATTTATTTGTTTGTTTGTTTGTTTGTTTATACAAGCACTGGGTACAGTCAGAAGCGCGGGAGGGTGAGAGAATCCACGAGAGCCAGAGCGGGGAGCAGAGCAGGCAGAAGGACCGAGGTACACTGCTGAGGGGAGCAGCGGGCGGCAGGAGAGGTCTGCGCACCATGTGGGACCCTCCTCCGGTGGCCGGGGAGCAGCCAGGGATCGAACCGGCGCCGCAGAGGCCGCTGGCAGCTTCGCAACCCAGCGCTCAACCGCTGCGCCACCGGGGAGGCCCTTCTATCAACTTTTTTAAAATAAGAAGAGTAATTTGAAAACAGAAGTTACAAACATGAGTTTTTAAAAATGGGAGTTGAGGGAAAAAATGTGCTTATGTGCACTTAATAATATTAAAAGGAATTAAAATAACTCGTTATCAATTTGTCCTTATTTCATAAAAACTAAAAATTAAATTTTATAATAGACAAGGGAAATGATATTAAATAATACATTTGTATTATTCTTAAAATGCTATAGTAGAATTTTTCTTAAAAAAATCTTCTACAAATGTATAATTTTCCATTATTTAAATAATCATCCTTTATTGGCCTTCTGTACATTCTTAGTGCTGCATTCTGGTGTATTGTACTCATAACACCTTGATGTATGTTTTGTTTTAACTAGGTATTGTTAAAGGTGACCTTTTGATGTGATTGTTTAGCTGACTTTGGTGCTAATAAGATAAAGAATGAGGTGTCTAATGAACCTTGTATATGGAAATGACAAATGGCTTATTTGGAATTCTACAGACGTGGCACCACCAAGCCTGCTGAGGAGTCTTTGGAACCTAACTAATTTTAGAGAGAGGTTTTATTGATTACACAGAGACAGGGCACATTTTAATCATTTTTACAGCACTGTATTGCCTGAGGTACAAAAATCCATTAAACAAGGATTATAAACTTTGTTTTAAACTGGATCCTAAATTGTTTCTTGATGTATAGTCAACAACAGCTCTGTAAGATCAATCACAGCTACTAAAGCATATTAAAATCAACTTGTTTAATTTTAATTGCTCATATGCCTGACCCTCTGAGGTACAGCTGTTCATGAAGCTAAATTACTTTTTCCCAGATAGGAGTTTCACTTTCATTTACATTGCAATCATTTCTTTCCTAAGGCCACCAACATATGCTACTTTCTATAATTCTATTTTTGTTACTCTCCCTACCCTTAAAAATTATACTGGAAATACCTAGATATGATATTTTTGGTCATTCTCTACATCTTTTCATCTTTCTTGGAAATAAGATGCTTCAATAAAATTATGCGAGTTGGATGTGAAAATATACTGTGGAATCACATAAGGGTCTATATGCAAATGACTGATGTGGATGCATTCTTACAGAATCTTAATAGTTTAACTAGACTACCTTACCCCTGCAAACAAAAGTATTTAGTTTGTTTAGAGGCATATGAGTTGTCTGTTTTGAATGGGTAATTTGTGTTTGATGTGTTATACAGAAATATTATATGCACATCATAAATATTAAAATGTCAAATATCATAAATCAATGTCTGTATTTTGTGACATAAGAGAGAAAAGGGAAGAGAAAATAAGCAGCTGACTCTGACTTAAATGGGAATAGATTGGCTTTAACAATCAGAAGACCTGAATTCAAGATCCAGGTTCCTAGTAAATAATCATGTGGCCAGCACATTAGTTAGTTTATTTCAGCCTTCATTCTACACCTAAAAAAAGACAAAATAGAAATAAAATAAAGAGGGAAATATGAATCTCATAGCAATACATCTGACAATTTTTTTTTTAGAAATTTAGTTGTCCATTATTATTATATACCTATATGCATACACTTATGCTAACCCATATATGTGATCCACTCAACCTTTGCTGCCAAAGATTCAATAAATATAAATGTGATGAGGAAAGACAGAGTTAAGTAAGAGAAAAGAATATGTAGGAAATTAATCAAATTTTAAAGTAATATATTCTATGTTAAAGTGAGCTTTATCTATTTTTCAAAACCATAGTTTCAAGACAACTAACACTTAAAATTCTAGTGTTTTCAGGTTAATAGTGAGCTAACCAATAAAACAGCATTATTTTCAAATATATTCGTTACATGTATTTATTTTTTTAAAGATTTATTTATTTATACAAGAAGCCAGATGTGCGGGAGGGTGAGAGGATTCACCAGAAAGAGTAGGGAACAGGCAAACTGACAAAAATACACTGCTGAGGGGAGCTGCAGGTGAGACAGGAGAGGTCTGCCGCACCATGTGGGTATCTCCACAGACGACAGGGCTCGAACCCGCACTGCAGAGGCTGCAGACAGCTTCACAGCTCTTCGCTCAACTGCCTGCGCCACCAGGGAGGCCCTTTACATGTATATTCATTGAAACTTTAAGCAAACTGTCCTTTAACACTCTAGTATTAACTCAATAATTTTTTTTTTAAATTAACTTCTTAACTTCAATTGTTTTGAATTTCAAATGAAGTTGGACATCACTGTTGGGAACAAAACCATAAACATAAATTGGGTGAGAAAATTACTGGCATTATCATATTTAATAATATATGCATTACCTCATTTCTGAATAGCCAGAAGTGCTCACTTATGCATCAATTATAATTTTGAGTCACTGATTATTCTGATCAAACTATTCAAGATACAGGAATGACATGTCAATTTTAGATTCAAGCTTTTCCCTTTTCAGTCTTTAAACGTATCTTAAGTTAACATCAGGAAAACACTTTGTCAATTTCCTAAGAGAAAGAAATAAAAATAACAGACATGGTCTACCAGTTAGTATTTGTCAAATGATAACCACCCACCTCCAAATATACCATGTGTTTACCAAGTACAACAAACACTTATGTCTATAGTGCTTAGAATTCATTGAGTAATTCTTCTGGTCAGAGGCAGCTATGCTGACCTGAAAGTCTCTCACTGACTTATCTGGTGTCTCAACTGAAATGGCTGTAGACACTCTCTCCCTGGACTTTCTCCCTCCTGTAGACACTTCTCCCTGGACTCTCTCCCTCCTGGAACCAACCCAGGTTTCCTCACATGAAGGCAGAAGTATTCCCAGAAACAAGAATAGACAATTCACAAAGTGTAAAATATGTCCCAATTTCTATTGCTGTCCCCTTTGCTACTGATCCATTTAGCAAGTTCCAACCCATCAGCAGTTATTGTGGGGGGAGATATTAAGGGATGTGGGTACAGAGCGGCACAGATACACTAGGGTCCAGCATGACACAGCCTATCAAACCAGGCAACTACTCTGAGAACTTTTTATATATTCACATTTAATAAATATGCCAGTGTCTATCAAGAGTACCTTTATTCCCCAGCTGCTATGAGTAATGCCTACGAAGAGCTTGTGCTTTTGATTAGTTCATTTGAACTGCTTATTTTTCAATTATCTACAAACAAAAGAATTCTCAATACTCCACTATTATTTTTACTGCTTTTCCTTTCTGTAACAATAAATACAAAACCAAAAGAATTCATTTTATTTTCAAATTAAGTTTATTGAGATGTAATTAGTTGTATCATTGGGGATTATAGGTATAAGCCTCTATAAAAGTACATTTTTTTTGGGGGCCCCTCGCTGGCAGCCCGGGAAATGAACCGGCACTGCAGAGGCTGCGGGCACCACCAACTGCTGCACCACCAGGGGAGGCCCCACAAAAATACATATTTATACCATGTCCACCACCAGTGACCCAACCATCTTCCACCATGTTTCATTGAGCCCTCTCCTCAGCCGCTCCCACCATGCTACCCTCCCCTTCTGGTTGCCTCAGTTTTGCAGTTAGATGTTAAGAGTTTGGTACTACTTTAGTTTTTTTTTGTTTGCTTGTTTTTTTTAAGGATTTATTTATTTATGCACACAAGAACTGGGGTACAGGCTAGAGGTGTGGAGAGGGGGTGAGAGGATTCACTAGAGACAGAGTAGGGAACAGAACCGGTGGGTTGACCAAAATACACTGCTGAGGAGAGCAGTGGGGTGAAAAAGGAGATGTCTCCTGCATCATGTGGGTCAGCTCTCTGGCTGGGATCAAAGTAGTGCTGCAGTGGCTATGGATAGATTCACAGTGCTGCATCTTAACCCCCTGCACCACCAGGGAGGCCCCAGTTACTACCCTTTAGTTTTGACTGACTCTTAGCTATATCTCTGAATTCTACAGTAAGATCTAAATAAATGGAGAAATAGTCTATGCTCATAGAAGGAAGATTCGATATCATGAAAATGTTGACTTTTTACAACCTGATCAACAGATTCACTGGAATGCCAAAAGTTACTTTGTGGATGTTGACAGATGTGTTTAAAAGCACACATAGGGAAGGAAAGGACTTAGAAGAACCCACACAATATTGAAGGAAAAGGACAAAACTGGAGGACTGAGACACTACTTGACATCAAGACTTTCTGTAAAGTTACAGTAATCAAGACAGCACGGCACTGGTGAAAGAATAGCAAGCGGATTACGGGAACAGGATAGAGAACCTATAAGTAGACCAACATAAAAACAGTCAACTCATCTTGGACAAAGGAGCAAAGGCAAAACAATGTAGCAAACATAATCTTCCCAACAAATGTGATAGAACTAGACATTTATATACAAAAAAAAATGAATCTGGACACAAATCAATCATACCCTTCACAAAAATTAACTAAGAATTGACCAGAGTTATAACTGTAAAACATAAAATTATTAAACAACTTTATTAAAAACCTGATTTGATTAAAAAAAAACCTAGATGGCTTTGGATTTGAGATAACTTTTTACATAAAACACCAAAGGAACCATCCATGAAAGAAAGATTTTGTGAAATTTATTAAAATTAAAATTTTCTGCTCTGTGATAGACACTGTCAAGAAAATGCAAAGACAAATCATAGCCTGAGAGAAAATATTTGCAAAAAAAAATTTCTGATAAATGACTGTTACCCAAAATATACAAAGATTTATAAAAAACTCAACAATAAGAAGCAACCCAATTAAAAAATGGTCCAAAGGCTTTAACAGTCACGTCAAAGAAAATATACAGATGACAAATGAGAATATGGAAGATGTTCCACATCATATATCTTCAGGGAAATGCTAATCAAAACAACAGTGAGATACCACTAATCACTAAAGAAAGCCAGTTCCAATGTGGCAAAGACAACAAAGGCTGCAGAGGATAGGGAACAAACAGACACTCTCATTTACTGCTGGCAAAAGTGTTACAGTCACTTTGGAAGATACCTTGAAGCTTTCTTACATAACTAAGTATATATTAGCATATTATCTAGCAATTACGATCCTTAGTATTTATACTAAGGACTTAGAAATTTACACCCCACAAAATCTGCACTTGGATGTTTAATAGCCATTTTATTCGTGAGTGTCAAAACTTTTAAGCAGCTAAATGAATACTATTCAGCACCAAAAAAACAAAAAAAAGAAAGAAGAAGGAAAAACAAAAAAAGCTATCAAGGCAGGAGAAGAATTAGATCACCTAAGTGAAAGCAATCAATCTGAAAAGCACTGCATGACCCCAACCATGTCACATTCTGGAAAAGGCAAAACTGTGGCAGTATCACAAAGATCAGTTGTTGCCAGGAGTTAGAAGTAAGGGAGATGTGGTTAGGCAGAGCACAGAAGAATTTTATGGCAGTGAAACCTCTCTTATGATAATATAATCATTGATATCTGTCATTACACATTCGTACAAATCCATGGAACATAAGACTTCAAGAGTGAACCCTAATATAAACAATAGTCTTGAGTGATAATGTGTTATAATGTAGGTTCATTGATGAGGGATGTTGATAAGAGGAGAGCTACACATCTGTGGGAGCAAAGGATATGTGGGGAATATCTTTACCCCTCAATTTTGTTGTTAAATGAAAACAGTTCTATAAAGTCTATTTTTAAAAATTAAAATGACTAAAAAAAACTCTGATAAGTTATTCTTTCCTAGGGCATTTGGTTCTCTTAGGTCAGGGGGTAGCAGCATGCTGCAAATTAAAATTTCCAAAGCTAGTGACCTCATGACAGTTTCATTTGGAAAACCACTTTGTTAAAAATAAACATCTCAAATTTATATCATTTCCCTCTCATAAATGCCATTATACTATATACAGAGAGATGACTTTAAATATAAAGAAACGTATCTGTACTGAGATCTCCAAAATAGCTTAATGTGTTAAAACAATTTATTAATCAGAAATGAATGAAAACAAGAAGTTTAAAATTCAACTGTAGCTACTCTTAGTCTCCTGAAAACACATCACTCACTAAAGAAAGAGGCTCAAAAAGTAAATTTTGTCCTAAAACTCAAATTTTCTAAATGTGTAGTTTTTCTGTGTCAGAGCACCAGGTTATCAGTTAAGCCAGTCTAACATGGCTGTCAGAATAGTCCTCCACCACCTGCCCTTCTGACCGTCCATAACCTCCTTAAAAGCATAAGAAAAACAACATCACTATACAGTTTTTAAAGAAGAATATTGTTCAGCATCATAAATGAAACATTAATAACATCTTATTTGCAATCAAGCTTCTTGGTTACGAAAATAATGCACATATTTAACTAAGGTCTCAAGGACTAATCTTGCTACCATGGACGTAGTTTACCCAGCTAGGAAGTTAAGGATCCAGAACCTCAACTTGGAATCTCCACCTCTCTCCTACAGCACACACTCAAGTGCACGGTGCTATTATTGTGTTTTCTTAAGACAATACCCAAGTGACATCTGCAGAGCATTTCCTCTTTCAACTAATCCCAGCCTCCTGGACTTCCTGTATACCACCTGCTTCTCCTTTCTCTGCTCTCTTTCCTGTGGAAATTCATTACCCTCAAGAAAAGCTGGCCTTCCTCTAGGTTTCTTATGCCTTTTCTCTATTCTACCTCCCACACAATCACCTAGAATCTCAATTATCACCAATTTGAAGACGATCCTTCAATTTTGATTTGTAACGCAGAATCTTCACTGAAGCTGTAGAATCATATATCAAACTAGTTCCTGAGCAGTGACTAAAATAGGCAAGTAGGCAGGGAGTATATTTTGTCTTATAGCATCTCCAACACCTAGCATAGCTCCTGATACATAGTAGGCAAACATCCAATAAATGCATAGCGAAGGAATGAATGAATTTTTGTAAAGAATACCCTGATGTCGATCTACATTAGATGAAGAAACTTTTGTAGAGTTTGATTTATTTTGAAGCCTCCAGAAATCATTTAAATATGAATTGATAAGGCTCTGCAATAGAGTACTGAGTACAAAAATAGCATGAGAGAGATGTAAAGAGCCATTATTTACCAGACAACTCATACTTGCCTATCTTACCCCTAATGCCATTATTCAATCTGAAGAATCCAATCTCATTTTCTTCCTGTATCTAAATTATTCCAGTCCTACAAAGAGGCTTAAGGTCCACTTATTCCATTAACTTTAAGCTGCTTACCAGATCTCACAGTATTGCTTCTTTCTCTGAATTCATACACACACATAGACACACATACACACACGCACACACACACAAATACACACATATATACAGATCATACATACAGACATGATGGAAATAGCATTAGGTTTAGAGAACAGCAAGCACATAAAAATACAGCTTGTCGGGCCTCCCCGGTGGCACAGCGGTTGAGCGCTGGGTTGCGAAGCTGCCCGCAGCCTCTGCAGAGCCGGTTCGATCCCCGGCTGCTCCCCGGCCACCAGAGGAGGGTCCCACATGGCGCGCAGACCTCTCCTGCCGCCCGCTGCTCCCCTCAGCAGTGTACTTCGGTCCTTCTGCCTGCTCTGCTCCCCGCTCTGGCTCTGGTGAATTCGCTCACCCTCCCGCGCTTCTGACTGTACCCAGTGCTTGTATGAATAAATAAATAAATAAATAAATAAATCTTTAAAAAAAAAAAAAAATACAGCTTGTCAATCACCACTCTGTGCGTCTAGTCAATTTTGTTAATATTCCTGAGACTTGCTCTCTTTAAATTCTACAAAATGATTGCAATGCTTAAAATGAGAAAGCATTATTTTGCATAAAATACATGGAATCTTCATCTCTACTATTCTTAAGATGAAGTTAATGACATAAGCACTTATTTTTTTTCATTAAATACTTCTGTTTAATCACTTAATCAGAGTGAAATGTCCCATGAAGATCAAATAGGTTTTTGTAGCCTCTATGGAACACTTTATACTTGATATACTCTTGATTGTTATTCAAATTTTTTACAAATAGCTCCACATTTATGTATTTTTATTCCATTGTATTTGATTGGAACACGTGCACATAAATGTTCCCAGGCCTGCGGGTGGCTACAGCTTTAGGGCTGTGGAATTAATAATGAATTAATCTGGGTCTGCCCAAATCTTGAGTTTGGAGATATATTTATTATGTTAGAAGAAAATTGTTGAATTCCATGCTATAAAAACTAATTTTGGGTGCTTTGATGGATTTAACAGTTATTAAACCTGAAGTTATTTCAGGAGTGTTGCTTGATTCTTGCATGTGCTTTACAACTACTACTCTGCAGCCACATAACTCAACTCAAAACTTTTAAACATCAAGTGACATGCTTACTTAATGATAAAGTGATTGAATATTGGTAAAAGGCAAAGATAGCAAAGTGACTTATTACAGATTTTCCAAAGTTCCCATGAATTTAGTATCAATACAATATTCATACATTACCGTAAGAACTAAAGTATTTTCTATAACACCAAAGGGCACAAGCTATTATAAAGCACATTTCTATTTTGTTACAAAATACATGCTGCCACCAGAAACATGAAAGTTTCTGGATCTTCCTAGTGACACAATGACTCATTTCCCTACTGTTTCCAGAACTCACACAAGGTATATGATTAGACCTCTAAGGTATTGGAACCCCATGTTTCACTGTATTTCTTCAAACGGCTCTTTGCTAAACAGCTACAAGGAAATGTATGCAGACAGCCTGTATAAATCAAACAAGTTAACAAACAGACAAAACTTGATTAATTACAGTGACTTTTTCTTACAAATATCAAACTTTATTATGTTTTACTCTATGTTATTTAGCTCTTAAATCAGAAAATTTAAAATAAGTTTTGTGAAGCAGAACATTTTGTGAAGGTTGCTATTTAGACTCTGATAGAGAAATCATCCAGGTGAAAAATTGGACCAACTTGTTACTGTCACATGATTTCCTAGTTCCTGCTAACATGTATTGCCTTCAATTGAACATGCGGCACTTCTATACATTTTGTGTCACAGTTTTCTCAGAAGTTCGGCTTTAACCAAGCATTAAATGGTGTTTCTTAAACCATTCCTAAAAGAGCCCTAATCAGCCTTAAAACAGGTTTAAATTTGAGAAATTAGGCCAATGTGAAAATTGTTGCATGACTTCCTGGGGCCAATTGAGGTACCCCCACTTCCAGAATCCAAAGTTCAGTCATTGCTTAAGGCAAAGGCCAAACTGAAAATACTGGGGAAATGCACAGGGAAGACATTACATAAAGTCCACATGGAATTTGTTAGCAATATTTTAAACTAGCTTAGTAGAAACAAAAAATGAAGGTGCTATATAAATATCATTGGTGGATCCAAAAGCAAAGGTATTAAAATATCTATTCATAAAATAAGACAAAGGTATAGGGTAGTCCAAAGGTAAATCATTCAGGAGAAGAAAGACCACACAGGCATTTTGTGAATGCTTATTATGAAGTTAAGAATATGTTTAGCAAAAATACCCATGGGAAATTTGCATTAAGGATGCATAGTTACCGCTCAAAAGAGAGATTATAAGTAGGAATATTTATCTAAAACTCACCAAATGAATAGAGGGTAAAGTCACTGGGGATTATAAGGAAAGGCTGGAAAGAAAAGGCAAAGCTGATGACAGTTCTCACAAACTGAAAAAGGAAATGTGTTTCAACATAACATTTTCAGGGCCTCCCCTGGTGGTGCAGCGCTTGAGCACCAGGCTGCGAAGCTGCCCACAGCCTCTGCAGCGCTGGTTTGATCCCCAGCCACCAGCGAGGGTCCCACGTGGCACACAGACCTCTCCTGCCGCCCGCTGCTCCCCTCAGCAGTGTACTTCAGTCCTTCTGCCTGTTCTGTTCCCCGCTCTGGCTCTGGTGAATTCTCTCACCCTCCCAAGCTTCTGACTGTACCCAGTGCTTGTATAAATAAATAAATAAATATTTTTAAAAAAGTAACATTTTCAGAAAAGAGTCCCTATACCTTATGTGCCCTGAATGAACATACCATAATTTTAGAATACCTCTTCCCTATTCAGTTAAACAGCAAATTTTAAGAGTGGTTAAATGCTAGCTTATAAAAAGTAACATTTCTCTCATAATAAACAGTATTACAAACTCTAAAAAATAAATTCTAATGTAACATTGACCATTAAATACTTGTGAATCAATTTTCAGGGAATAGTGAATACTAGTAAACATACTCAAAGGTTAAGTTAGGTGAAAACTGGTATCTCAAAGAGTAAAGAGAGTCTCAGACATGAAAATATACAACAGTACTAACAAAAGTTTTGATGATATGTAATGCAGTCCAGTCAAAACAAAAACTGAAATTAAAAACACACAGAGAAAGCATGACTTAAGAGTTTTCAGTTGGTAAGAAAATTGCAAAACACAACAAAGTTACTGTGTTGAAATGAATGATAAACATATAGAAAATGACAAGAGAAATAATGAAAAATAATTTAAGCAAATACAACACAGCTCATGGATACACAATTTTAAGTGGGAAAGGGTTAGGGAAAGTAAATCAGGCAGGTCATCCTGCGTAATGTCAAGATTTGTGAGGGAAATGATGTAAGTTACATCAAAAAACATATCTCTTATGCAAAACATAATATATTTCTTATCATCAATAAGGAAAGGATGTCCTGGTCAAAAAATAGACATTTGCATGTCCATGCAAAGTACAGATAAAATGAATTAACAAAATAAAGTTACAATGGATATTTAGCCTGATCATTCATCAAAAATACTGCAAATCAAGGGGCCTCCCTGGTGGCCTTAAGATGCAACTTAAGAACCTCGCCACAGCCACTGTAGCACGAGTTTGATTCCCAGACAGGGAGCTACCCACATGGCACAGCAGACCTCTCCTGACTCGCCCGCTGCTCCCCTCAGCAGTGTATTTCAGATCATCTGCCTGTTTTGTTCCCCACTCTGTCTCTGGTAAACCCTCTCACCCTCCACACCTCTGGCCTGTACCCCAGTTCTTTTATGTATAAATAAATAAATCTTAAAAAAACACACTGCAGATCAATATAGTAATGTTTTTCTCCTGTAATATTTCTGAAAATTAAAATAAAAAAACATATCCAGTGTAGGCAAGAACAAAAATTTTTATGTTCCACTTATATGTGTTGCATGATATTATAGAAATTATTTCTTCATATGCATTACTAATCTTAATTGTGACTTAATAATCTTAGAGTATTTTGTCATATTAAAGGAACAAGAAATATACAGTATTTGCATATACTGACAGTCACAATAAAATGGCAAAATATTAAAAACAACCTAATGCCCAATGATTTCAACACTTTCAAAATATCAATTAAAGAGTACTATACATATTTATGCATCATTTCACAGCAATAATATTATAGGTAACCAAACAAAATTTTAGTGAAATAGCATAATAAGTCTGCAAAGTTTGCAAGATTTGGTTCCTCTGATTCCACCACCCACTAATTTTTCCACACCACACTACGGATAAGACAGATAGGTTTGAAAAAAATAAATAACAGTAGTGAAAAATAAGCAGTATGAAAAATAATAAAGAGAAATAAGGTAACTTATTTTATTGCATGAGTGTCTACAGTTCTATTAATTACACAAATTCAATCTGGCTTCAAAATAAGCTATGCGACGTATAGAGAGTAAGATCGATGGACCCTTTGCCAAATTTTCCAACATTATCTAGACTGAACCCATGGAAGTGATTCAGCCACAACTTCATCATAAAGCAATCAAGCTCATGCCATTTCAGAACTTAATGTCCTCTAATACTTTTTGATCTAAATATATTGCTTCACATGTATTTTATCAAAATTCTGGTCTTTTAGATTGAATTGGAATTTTGAACTTCCCTTCACAAGACTTTACATTGCCTTCTTGCCCCAAAACCCAGGGACACAGCTTCATGACTAAGTAGGATGTGGTAATATTGGTTAAAAAAATTGTTAAAAAGTGAAAACAAAATTAAAAATATATAAAGAAAGATAAAAATTCATTTAGACTACGCATAAGGCATTTGACTAACTCTGAAACTGACAGTTTTTGGGTTCTCCTAATCAGGGAAAACTAGTCCTCCGGAAGAGTAACACTGTCAATTCACCCTGCCAAAAAAAATATATAGAGAGAGGAGGGGGGCGGAGCAACATGGCGGTGAGGAGACGCTGCGAGTAAGATCTCCCATTAAAAAAAAGTTAATAGGGAGGAAAAGCGGCAGGTCCCAGTGAGAACTGGGACACGGAAGATAAACGGGTGACGCCAGCAAACTACCCGAAGAAGAAAGTGGCCATAAAAGAGAACCAGAAGGGAGGAAAGCGCAGAACCCTGCTCCCCTCCCCCGCCCACAGAGGCAGCACTCTCCGACCCACAGAGAGGAGGGAAACAACAAACCAAAACGACCCACAAGAACAAACACGCAGCAAGCGGGACTGGGAGTGGAAAGGAACTATTGCAGCCACCACACCCCGTGAACGGGAGCTGTGGAGAACCCTGCAGGATCCGCCGCGGCGGTGAGCGAACGGCTCCGGGCGCCATTAGAGAAGAACAAAGACCCCGGGAGACGCGCACACAGCCCCGGCTGCCGGTAAGCCTGTGCGGAAACGCTGCGCGCTCGGGGAGCTTGAAAAGCAAGTGCAGACCGGAATCGCGGCTGCCCAGGTACCCGCGCCTGCGACCTAGGCTTGCGGGGAGACGACCTAGGCTTGCGGGGAGACGCGCGGAGGTCCTCACTGAGGTGAAGGTCCCTCCCTGAGTGAGCAGGAACCAGGCACCCGGGCACAGGAGCAGTGCAAAAGGCGCCCTTCCCGCGCCACTGAACTGGGCTACAGCCCACGTCCTGGAACTGAGGGCTTTGAACTGAGACCCGGGGCACGAAAATTCGGGGCGTGGGTTCTCCACGACGGTGGGGCACAAGGCAGACACAGCACCCCAAAGCTGTTGAGGTGTACCCTACCATTCCCGCTCTGTTCCCTGTCCCACGGGGTGGGGGGGACGAAAAACAGCCCCCCAAGGACAATAGGAGAGATCTCTGGCGCCACCTAGTGACCAGGAAAAAAAAAGTCACTAACACCCCATAGAACAGGAAATTTCTTAAGGCTGCTTGAAAAGGGCAGAAGGCTTCTGCAGTGGCCAGCCGGGAAGTTATTCCATGCCAGGCCCCTTCCGACCAGCAGTCTGAGCCCACAGAGGGAGCAGGCACCCACGTCCGGGGCAGACCGGGTGCGCAGAAGAGCGTGCCTGAAACCGGAGGCGCAGGGACTGCATCCCGCTTCGCCATTTGAGAACAGGGACATTTCTTCAGTAAAAACTGCCTAAAACCAGCAGAAAGCTCCCCCAGAAGGCAGAGATGGCTCCTGGAAGAGCCAGAGGGGAGCGGAGAAGTTCACCCAAGATGCCAGTCAGTCCGAGCATCACAGTGTCCCAACGCATACGACAAATTAGAAAACAGACAGTAGGGAGTAGAAGAACCACACACAACCTAACAACTCCTCAGGAAAGAAGCACACCACAAAAAGAAAACCACTCCCCAGATTGCAACGACAGCAACTTGGAAGAACTTCTGAGCCTTCCAGAAAGAGAATTTAAAATTGCCATGATTAAAAAAGTGATAGATCAGAAGAAGGAAATTGAGTCCCTAAAGAGGGAAAACAATGGTCAGAAGAATGAAATTGAGTCCCTAAAGAGGGAAGTAAAAGAAATGCAGGAGATCAAAGAATTAATGGAGGAACTAAAGAACTCCGGGAAAAGCAAGGAAAGCAGAATAGATGAAATGGAAGAACGAATAAGTTCTCTTGAAGACACAGAAATAAAAAGAACCAAAACAGAAAAGGAAAGAGAAGTACGAAGGAAAAAGAATGAAGAAAGACTTCGAGAACTATCTGACTCCATGAGGAAAGGAAATATAAGAGTTATAGGAATTCCAGAAGGAGAGGAGAGAGATGTAGGAACAGAGAAAATATTCCAGGAGATAATTGAAGAGAACTTCCCAAATGCGAAGAAGGAGCTGAAAATTGATATACAAGAAGCAAGAAGAACACCAAACTTCCACGACGAAAGGAAAAACACAGCAAGACACATAATAGTAAAGCTCCCAAGAATCCAGGACAAGGAAAAAATAATGAAGCTGACAAGAGGGAAGAAACAGATAACATTCAAAGGAAAACCAATCAGGCTGACATCAGACTTCTCTGAAGAAACACTACGGGCAAGGAGAGAGTGGAGGGACATAGTCAACAGACTCCAAGAAAACAGATGCCAACCAAGAATACTCTATCCCGCAAAGCTCTCTTTCCTCCATGAAGAAAGAATATGGACCTTCCCAGACAAAGAGAAACTCCGGAATTTCATTACGAATAAACCCCCACTCCAAAAAATACTACAAGGAATCCTAAAGCCAGAACCTCAGAGGGACGAATAACAACGAAAGAAGACCAAAAAAAAAAAAAAAGTTATTAAAAGAATAAATAAAATCAAAGGAAAGACAAACATAATGGCAAATACAGATGCTAACATATCAATATTAACTCTAAATGTAAATGGACTAAACTCTTCAATAAAAAGACACAGAGTTGCAGCCTGGATTAAGAAACAAAACCCAACCTTTTGCTGTCTCCAGGAAACACATTTAGCTACAAAAGATAAAAATAGGCTCAAAGTCAAAGGATGGAAAACAATCCTACAAGCAAATGGGCCAAAAAAGAAAGCAGGAACAGCTATACTTATATCAGATAAAACAGACTTCAAACTCAAAAAAATAAAAAGAGACCCCAATGGTCACTACATTATGATTAAGGGGACAATACTTCAAGAAGAAATAACACTCATTAACATATACTCACCAAACGAAAGAGCACCAAAATATATCAGACAACTGTTGTCCTCTCTGAAAACAGACATCAGAGAAAACACATACGTAGTGGGAGACTTCAACACACCACTATCAACAATGGATAGATCAACAAGACAAAAAATAAGTAAAGAAACTAAAGCTCTAAATAAGGACCTAGAGCATTTGGGCTTAACAGACATCTATAGAACACTAAACCCAAAAAAAACGGAGTACACATTTTTCTCAAGCGCACACGGATCATTCTCCAGGATCGATCACATACTGGGGCACAAGACAAACATCAACAGATACACCAAGATTGAAATCATACCAACCATCTTTTCTGACCACGAAGGCATCAAACTAGAAATAAATCATAAAAAGAAGGCAAGGAACTATCCTACCTCATGGAGATTAAAAGCCACACTACTGGAAGACCACTGGACTAATGAGGAGATCAAAGAAGAAATTAAAAAATTCTTTGAATTGAATGACAAGGAGGACACCAATATCCTAAATGTATGGGATGCAGCAAAAGCAGTAATAAGAGGAAAATATATAGCAATAGAAGCTCACATCAAAAAACAAGAAAGAACTCAAAGAAACAACCTAATCTCGAAGCTCAAAGATCTAGAAAAAGAACAACAAAAAAAACCCCAAATCCAGTAGAAGAAAAGAAATAATAAAAACCAAAGCAGAAATAAATGAAATTGAAACTAAAAAAACAATCCAAAAGATCAATGAAACCAAGAGCTGGTTCTTTGAAAAAATAAATAAAATAGACAAACCCCTAGCCAGGCTCACAAAGGAAAAAAGGGAGAAAGCACAAATACACAGGATCATCAATGAAAGAGGAGAAATCACAACGGACACAGCAGAAATCAAAAGAATAATCAGTAACTACTATGAACAGTTATATGGAAACAAGTTCAACAATCTAGAGGAGATGGACAAATTCCTACAACTCTACAATCACCCAAAGCTAGATAAAGAAGAAATAGAACACCTAAACAGACCAATTACAAGCAGCGAAATTGAAATGGTAATTAAAAACCTCCCCAAAAACAAAAGCCCAGGACCTGATGGATTTACAAATGAATTCTACCAAACATTCAGAGACGAATTAGTGCCTATCCTTCACAAACTCTTCCAAAAAATTGAGAAGGAAGGGACAATACCAAACACGTTCTATGAAGCCAATATTACACTAATACCAAAACCGAATAAGGACAACACAAAAAAGGAAAACTATAGGCCAATCTCCCTAATGAACACTGATGCAAAAATCCTCAATAAAATTTTAGCTATCAGAATCCAACAATGTATCCATAAGATAATTCACCACGACCAAGTTGGATTCATTCCAGGGGCACAAGGATGGTTTAACATCCGAAAATCAATCAACGTTATCCAACACATCAACAAAAAGAAATATAAAAACCATATGATAATATCAATAGATGCTGAGAAAGCTTTCGACAAAGTGCAACACCCATTCATGATAAAAGCCCTTGAAATTCTTGGGATAAAAGGAACATACCTCAACATCATAAAGGCCATCTATGAGAAGCCAACAGCCAGTATCATTCTCAATGGTGAAAAGCTGAAAGCAATTCCATTAAGATCTGGAACAAGACAAGGATGTCCACTCTCACCACTGCTTTTCAATATAATACTGGAAGTCCTAGCCAGAGCAATAAGACAAGAGAAAGACATCCAAGGAATCCAAATAGGAAAAGAAGAAGTCAAACTATCACTATTTGCAGATGATATGATAATATACATAGAGAACCCCAAAATCTCCACAGAAAAACTAATTCAACTCATCAGTCAGTTCAGTAAAGTGGCAGGATACAAAATCAACACGCAAAAGTCAGTAGCCTTCCTATACACAAACAATAAATCTGAAGAAGAAGAAATCAAAAAAACCACCCCTTTTATTATTGAAACAAAAAAAATCAAATATTTGGGAATAAATCTAACAAAAGAGGTAAAGGACCTATACAAAGAAAACTATAAAACACTGTTAAAAGAAATAGAAGAAGACACAAAGAAATGGAAAGACATCCCCTGCTCATGGATTGGAAGAATAAACATTATTAAAATGGCCATCCTACCAAAAGCAATATACAGATTCAATGCTATTCCAATCAAAATCTCAATGGCATTCTTCAAAGAAATAGAACAATTATTGATGAAATTCATATGGAATCACCAAAAACCCCGAATAGCCAAAGCTCTACTGAAAAAAAAAGAAGGAAATGGAGGCATCAAACTCCCAGACTTCAAACTATACTACAAAGCCATAATCATCAAAACTGCATGGTATTGGAACAAGAACAGACATACAGACCAATGGAATCGAATAGAAAATCCAGAAATAAACCCACAGATTTATGGTCAACTAATCTTTGACAAAGGAGCAAAGACTATGCATTGGAGCAAAGAAAGTTTGTTCAATAAATGGTGCTGGGAAAACTGGGTCGCTACATGCAAAAGAATGAAGCTTGACCACTACCTCACACCATACACAAAAATCAACTCAAAATGGATTAAAGAACTAGACATAAGACCTGAAACCATAAAATACATAGAAGGAAATATAGGTGAAACACTACGGGATTTGCACATCAAAGACATCTTTACAGACACATCACCCAAAGCAGTGATAGTGAAGACAAAGATAAACAGCTGGGACTACATCAAATTAAAGAGCTTCTGCACAGCAAAAGAGACAATAACAAAAACAAAGAGAAACCCCACCAACTGGGAGAACATTTTTGCACCCAACACTAATGATAAAGGACTGATCACAAAAATCTGCAAAGAGCTGATGAGACTCAGCAACAACAAAGAAAATAATCCAGTCAAAAAATGGGCAGAAGAGCTAAAAAGAAACTTCTCTGAAGAGGAAATGCAAATGGCCAACAGACATATGAAAAAATGTTCAACATCACTTGCAATCAGGGAAATGCAAATCAAAACTACCATGAGATACCATCTCACACCAGTGAGAATGGCACATATTAAAAAAACTAGCAACAACAAATGTTGGCGAGGATGTGGAGAAAAAGGAACTCTTCTGCACTGTTGGTGGGAGTGCAAACTGGTCCAACCACTATGGAGAGCTGTGTGGAGATTTCTGGACCTACTAAACATAGAGCTTCCATAGGATCCAGCAATTCCACTCCTAGGTATTTACCCAAAGGACACAGAAACATCAATTCCAAAGAGCACCTGCACCCCTATGTTTATAGCAGCACTGTTTACAATAGCTAAGCTTTGGAAACAACCCAAATGCCCAAAAGTAGATGACTGGATCAAGAAGATGTGGTACATATATACCATGGAATATTACTCAGCATTCAAAAAAGATAAACACATGCAATTTGCAGCAACATGGATGGCGCTGGAAGGGATCATGCTAAGCGAAATAAGCCAAAAAGAAAAAGAAAAATACCGGATGGTCTCACTCATAGCAGGAATCTAGAAAACTTAAATAAGGGACCAGGAAAATGAATATAAGAAAGTGAAAATCAAAATCAACAAAAAACTATGAACCAGAGACACTTTTTGGGGGGAGGGGGGCGGGAGGGGAAGGATTGGGGTCAGAATGGGGCGTTTGCAATTGTATGGGGGAATATAAAAATAAAATTTAAGATTAAAAAAAATAATAAATTAAAAAAAAATATATATATATATTTTTTAAAGATTTATTTATTTATTTATACAAGCACTGGGTACAGTCAGAAGCTTGGGAGGGTGAGAGAATTCACCAGAGCCAGAGCGGGGAACAGAACAGGCAGACTAACGAAGTACACTGCTGAGGGGAGCAGCAGGCACAGCAGGAGAGGTCTACGCGCCATGTGGGACCCTCGCCTGTGGCCAGGAATTGAACAGGTGCTGCAGAGTCTGTGGGCAGCTTTGCAACCCAACGCTCAACCGCTGCGCCACAGGGGAGACCCTACATACATGTATATTAATATGCTGGAAACTTTTTAATTTTACCCAATAGAAGCTATATTGTCTACCCTTATAAATCTGGACAGTATTTTTTTTCTTTCCTAAAAAATGTTTGACAAACTTCTCTTTAAAAAACTGATATAAGCTGGGGGCCTCCCTGGTGGTGCAGGGGTTAAGTCTCAGCACTATCAAGCTATCAGCAGCCACTGTAATAAGAGTTTGCTCCCCAGCCAGGGAGCTGACCCATATGGAGCAGCAGACCTCTCCTGTGTCGCCCGCTGCTCCCTTCAGTAGTGTATTTCAGTAAATCCACCTGTTCTGCTGCTCACTCTGCCTCGGGAGGATCCTCTCACCCCTCCCCTCCACCTCTGGTCTAGACACCAGTTCCTGTATGAGTAAATAAATAAATCTTTACAAATAAATAAAATAAACTGTTATAGGCAAGTTGACTATTATCCTATAGGATGACTAATTTTTAACAGTTCTCTCCTCAATTATTAACATAAGCTTAAACATTATGACATAATGAAATAGTAGTTAAGGTATATATTTCCATTCCTTAGGTTCTCAAATTGTCTAAAATCAGTGTACATTAGCAAAATCACTGGTCTTATTTTTTTTTTTTTTTCTGGTAATAAGCCTACTTACAGCTCCTCAATCATAAAATTTTTTAAATCATGTTTTACACTGATAAAAATCTAACAGTATCCAGGGACATCGAATTTCTCTATTTAATTGAGAACTTGACTTAATTATTTTAAACCAAAATCTAGCCTGAAGCATCTTTTTAATGAATGGGTAAAGTTGGGGGTGTAGTATGTAAATCCTGATTCTGAATGGTTTGCATTTATAATTTAAAGTGGAGTGACAAAGCAGTGTTGCTTTAATAAGCATATGTGAATTTTTTAAAATATTGAGTACATTGATGGGGTAAAAAAATAAGTGTAAGGTTTTAAAGACAATAACTCTCAGAATGTGATTTTACCAAATAGACAATTAAAAAGCAAAGAAATATAATAGTGATTGTAGAAAAACAAATAACTACTCAAAGAGCTGGCTTTAATTACAGCTCAGGTTTCCTTGACAGTCCTCTGAAAAAACATAAGTGGTACTTGTTTGTAGAAGAATCACAGTCCCCTACTTTCTAGGCTCACAGTCATTGCTTGTGGGTTTTATCTATTAATAGAGTCACTTCGGTTACTTTCATTATGTCTTCCCAAGCTTTGACTCTGCCAGCAAATATCGATCTGCAAATGGGCTGCCCAAGGACAATGGCACCATTAATTGCTAAGTGATCTGAAAAACAATTAGAAAGCTCCAGGCGCATGTACGAATGGATCCTCAGAGCTGTCAGCCTAATCAGATACGGTGGTGCTCGTCTGCCGGCCAGTTGGACTCCTCAGAAATGTCCTCCACATCTGTCACTTTCCCACTTTTCACAATAAGCACATGTCAAGCCTTATAGGGCTGCAGCCTTGTTTTCTAAGAAATCTTTGTGCATATATGCGAGCAAGAATCATATTGATTTGACATAGTCCTTCAGAGGGAGCTCAATTAGAAGGCAAGCTCAGAAAAAAACATAAAAAATACATGAGTATAAGAAAGGTTCATGATTTGTGTTGAGTTGAAAGGAATAATACAGTAAGAAAACCTAAAAATTATGCAGAAGCCAGGCATGGTTTTATTAACATCTACACCCTCTGCTGGAAGCAATGCACTGCCATTTTAGATGCAATCCGTTTGTTTCCATATACCAAAAGACACTAATCACATTCAGCTGTGAAAGCTCCAAAAACTTAAGTATGCATTTCAATAATTGTAAAGAACTGTGACAAGTTGACATTGGCATTGACATACACAAATATTATCACTGTACTAACTTCTTAAATAATAATCAATATGATCATTTCCCTCATTTTCTGTATAAAAACACGTAAGATGACAAAATGACCTCATGTATGTACATGCTTTAAAATATATGTGTTATTCTGGTTTCATACTCGGGAACTTTGGAATCTTCTCCTTGCACTTGACTAGTTCACTGGTCAGAAAAATATTAGAAATGTATCAGTCACTAGTCTTTTTTCAGCATTTTCCATCAGAATTTACCTTGTTAGTGCTTATTCTGCTTATCTTGCAAACTGGACTGTAAAAACAGAGGACTTGTTTTAATAATAATAATAAATCATCTCAAAGTCTAACCAAATACAGACATATGTTTATTCATTTAGTAAATATTTATTGCACAACTAGCTGAGGTTATGTACTGTGCTAGCATGAGACACCAGAAACTAGATGACGGCAGCCACTCATGTGAATCAATTGAATTAGTATATATGTAACCAAATTTACGCAAGTGGTTTGCCCCTATTTTCTATCCATCCCAACCTATTATTTTGAAACAAAAGACAAAATATACAAGAAGGACATGGGAATGTAATTTGGGAAAGCTAGACTTGGGAAATTTAGACCCCATCTCTGATACTAATTGGTGGTTTGAATTTAGGAGTTATTTAAACTTTATATCTTTGTTTGCTTATTTGTCATGTTTTGCTTCATGGACAGCTCATAGATACACTGACACTGGTACTGAGTCTTATTTTTCTTTCTTTTTCTTGGGACTTAGAAGGAAATAGTAAGACTTTGATTAACGTTTTTAAAACTGACTAATATTGAGAGGCAAAATGAGAATTTCTACCATACTACTAAGTTCTCTTTAATATATAGACATGTTTATAGGATATATGATGAAACAAAATAACTAATAAGCTAGAATTTGTTTTGTACTCAGGTACTGTTCAATGTGTTTTACATGAATCTATATTATTTTATACTTCTAATACTGCTAGTACCAGGTTATTTAGGAGTACAATGAAGAGTCACCCAAAGAATTCAGGGACACCTTCAGTACATTTACATTCATCCCACTAGTGTAAAATCTTCACTATCACACAAACTCCCTAAGCCCTGTGTCTTGTAGAGAATAATAAAATTATCATTCTTTAATGATGTAATAAAAATTAATAAAAAAATAAAGTCATCGCTCTTAACTATCACTAAAAGAGTTACAGATGTCTTATACACAGTAGTAAATTACGTATTTACCCAGATCAATGAACAGTCTGTTTCTCAACCTATCGATATATTTATTGAGGGCTCTGGTATTTTTGTTTCAATAAAGGCATTTGCAGCAAATGCTTGAAATGCTCAAGAATAAAGAAGAAAATATTATTTTAATTAATCCAGCTAGATCAGAGGTAGCTAATTTAATTTTATTATACTCTCTCTTCTCACTTAAATGTGTCCATAAGCAATAGAGTAGATGTGGACCAAGATACTAAAAGAATTATAGAACAGCAGTAACAGGCAACTCTAATTAAAAAAAAAATATTGCTCATATTATTGGATAGTTTTTAAAAAGTTACATAGCAATTAAGAATTGTGTTCATTCATTACCCTGCATAACTTAAAATCTAGGCTTATTTATCAACCGGATTATTTTTGCCTTCCAAGTATGAGTTGTAAAATGGAATTGATTATAAGATGCAAATGGGTAAATTTTAGTAAGAATTTGAGGGCCTCCCTGGTGGCTCAGACGGTTGAGTACAGTGCTGTGAACCTGTTGGCAGCCTCTGCAGCGCGGGTTCGATCCCCACCAGCTGTGGAGATACCCACATGGTGCGGCACACCTCTCCTGTCTCGCCCGCTGCTCCCTTCAGCAGTGTATTTTAGTTAGTCTGCCTTTTCTGTTCCCCTCTCTGTCTCTGGTGAATCCTCTCATTCCCAGCACATCTGGCCTATACCCCAGTTCTTGCATGCATGAACAAACAAATCTTTAAAAAAAATAAAGAATTTGAGAAAACTTGTGGTTTTTTTAATATTAAATTAAAAAACTTTCACTAAGGGCAATTCTTATTTGAAATCTGTAATAACATTTCTGTCACTAAATTTAAAATAATTGAATAGCCATCGCTTCTATTATATGATAGGTTCAACAATGGAAAAAATTATATATGTGTGTGTGTGTGTGTGTGTGTGTGTGTGTGTATGGAAACTAACAATACTAACTCTGCTTGCTTTGTTTATATTTGATTATTTTTGGTCAATTTGACCTGCTTAAGTATAAGATGTTGATAACTGTCAACTATTTAAAAAAGCTTTTGTCACCACATGAAATGAATATATATCAGTGAGTTCTTAACTAGTGGATATAAAAATAATTCTCTTCATCCTTGCAACTGTCTAGATGCAAACAAATATTTGGGATTTTACACAGCTTATATGCATTTTCAGACTTAAAGAAGCCATTTCTGTCCCTTAGTAATAGAGATAACAAAAAAGCTACAATAAACAAACACTGCTTTTGATTTTCATTAAAATGTGAGGAAAGTGAAAAGACTCCCATTGGGTCAGAAATAATTCTTTTCATAATCCACATTAATAGTCTGTCTTGCCCAACTGCCTTCATTATTAGAAAAAAAAGTTAAATTAGCAGTTTGAAACAAAAATAGGCATTTAATTTTAGGGTTTTAATCTACATAATTGCTTCTATATTAAACTGCTTGTGTGTAATATCCAAGTAGAGCAATAGAAAATATTTCTATAAATAAAACTATTCCAATAATTTTGAATGTGATCTAGAAGAATAAAACTTTACTTTCAAAGAGAGAAGAGAATCTTTCAGGAAAGCACCTTAAAGACACCCCATTATTTTCAAAATGGAACTTTAGAAAACAATTCAGACTCCCAGGAAAGAGAATTCATGGAGCCCCTTGGGAGGGGGCCTAGATATGACACCTCTGCTTTCCACCTGGACAGTTCCATTAACACATTTGAAACAGCAGAGCTCCTAAGAGACTTAGCACAGAGTTTTGTCTCACTGACTTCATCCTTTCCATCTGACAGTCACCCTTTGAAATTCACGCCTGGAATGTGTCCAAGCTGCAAGGTAATATTAGTTATATTTCCTGTGATATAAGAATGTGCCTCCAAGAAATTAATATGTGCAATCGAATAAGCAAATACAATAATTCAGAAGATTAAAGAAATTGAAATTAGAAAGCCTTGTGACTCAAAATTCAAGCGTGAGCAGTATCCCCGGCCAGCATGCAAGGTGAGATAACCGAGTTGGGCAAGTGACTGGGGCAGAAGGGAAAATGTCAGGCATGGGGGAGGAAATGAGGAGAAAAGGCTGCTTCGTGGAATTAGGCAGATCAGTGAGAAGCCTGCAGAGACCTAAGGGAAAGCAGATGGTACACACTGCCTGCACCAATAACAGCAATGCCACATGTCTAAAAGCCCCCACTGCCCTTTTTTCCTTTCTTAATGCAGTTGATATTATCCAAGCATATTTTTGCTATCACTGAGACTTACACAAGGTCCGTGGGTGATTTTACCATACTTCCTCTTGCCATTCATAATGAAAAGACTAGGGTGCTTTCCTTAGAAATTAATAGGCTCACAAGGAGAAAATTAATCTTCATTTTCAAATGCACTGAAAACTTTCAGTGAATAAGTTTCCTAGTTTGCTGCAGGGGCCTTGATGCCCCAGCCAGATAAGACACTGGCAAGCAGCTAAGAAAAAGGGCCTCACACAGTGGGGCTGAAGCTAAAGGGCCTTATACTGTGGGGCTGAAGATTTAACATCCCTTTGTTTTTTGTTCTTGGTCATAAAGAGAGAAAAATTTCTCAAAAAGTACATTAGGCAATAAATTATATGTATCAGCAGACTGCAAGTAAATGGCATGGAAAATTATCTGTTTAGAAATTAGTTATTAAACAATTTGGCCCACTTGACAATGGGAGACAATTTATTGTACATGCCTGACAAGCAATCCAGCACAACTATTATAGTAAGTCCTTCCTTTGCTTTTTAGCAGTTTCTTAGGGGAGTTTTTTAATGAAGTTAATTGTGTTAAGGAGTTTGTAGGTAGAAAAAGTTCTGATAGCTGAGTAGCAGCTGGTCTCCGGCTGAAGGCCATAAGAATAGAAGAGTCTTTTGATGCTTAGGCCTTAGCTGATAGGGGTGTACTGACGGCTATCAATTGTCTTAAGTAATTGTCCAACTGAAATAATAAGTTTTAGTGTAAGGTTTGGTGTTTTATCTATTA
This sequence comes from Talpa occidentalis, assembly GCF_014898055.3. Taxonomy (NCBI): domain Eukaryota; kingdom Metazoa; phylum Chordata; class Mammalia; order Eulipotyphla; family Talpidae; genus Talpa; species Talpa occidentalis. The sequence goes on along the minus strand of NW_023601322.1, from coordinate 91,217,447 downwards.
ACCTTGAAGGTTACCGTCTAGCTGAGACCCGTAGGAGCCAGTAGTCCATGGGAAAAGAATGCATTGATTGTTTCTACTTTGCACGTGATAATGTAATTGTTCTGCTTGCTAAAAATGAATAAATAAAGACCTGCTGAGTCTCTCAGTAGAAGATACTTGCACCTCATCCAGTGTCAGTGTCTCCTCACTACCTCATCCCCTACCCCTTAGCCCTTAAGTTTTCGCCAACGCCATCTCATCCTTTCAGGAACCCCTGACATGACATTTTGCCAAGGCTGGTCCCGGCACTAGTTCTCTTGATCTGTTAGACACTGTTCTGTTCCCTGGGCCTTCCCGGTGGCACAGCTGTTGAGCGCTGGGTTGCAAAGCTGCCTGCAGCCTCTGCAGTGCCGATTCGATCCCCGGCTGCTCCCCGGCCACCGGCGCCTGCTGCTCTCCTCAGCAGTGTACTACATCAGTCTGCCTGTTCTGTTCCCCGCTCTGGCTCTGGTGAATTCTCTCACCCTCCCGCACTTCTAACTGTGCCCAGTGCTTGTATAAAAAAATAAATAAATCTTTAAAAAAAAAACTGTTCTGTTCTCAACGCTTTCATTTTGAGACTAACCAGCAGAGTGGCTTGTTTTGAAACTCGTTAAGTGAATGAAAAATCCAAACTAATGGTTCCTCTTTTTAAGTAAGATGGCCATTCTGGTTTTGGCACCACATAATAGAAAAACGATAGCATTGCAAAATAAAGGTCTTCTTTATATATGTCCCCATTGAGTCTAAGTTTCTCAAACATCTAACACTTAAATAAGCTCCCCGGAAGTACAGACAAAAAAGAGTAAAATATCTTCAATATTAGAATATGCTGGAAGGGGTTACACTTGTACATAATATGAATGTTTGCTTTTATTATGTTTGTATTCATCCAGTGCCGCATGTAACTCAAAGGATAGATTTACTCTGCACTTGATCTTAGCCTAAAGGCCGAGAAGCGATAGATAGATTTACTCTGAAAGACAGGTAGGAAATGAATAAAAGATAAGCCGTTCTGTGTTGCCATTACAGATGATAGAGCAAATAGTAAAACTAGAGAGTTGAAAGGTTCTAATAATAACAGGAACATGATAACAATGATAATTTAGAGTGGACAGTGTAAAGTCAAGAATGCATGTTGTAATATTTAGTGTTAACCTATGATAACTTCTAAAAGAATCATAAGAAATGTATGAATAACCAGTTATTATAGTGGCGTGAAGACAGAACACTCAATGATAAAATATTTGCATTAGCTTAATTCAAAAACAACAAGAAAGAACATAAAAAAGAATAGTATTTGACAAGTAAGGAAAAACAAATTTATATTTATAAAGAAAAATATCAGCAATTAAGAGAAAATGGAGTAAATATTCTAATTAAAAGAAAAAATCTGATGGTTTACATAAATAAGGATGAGAAAAATACCCTAAATAAAATTATTTGTCAAATCAAAGGCAGTCATATAAAAAGAATGAATGTTTTAGACTTATATTGGTAGTTTTCTGTGCTGAGAAATCAATGGCCAGTGGAAAACATGAAAAATATTTACTTAAAAATTTCACTGACCCCAATTCAAAATGTTTCAAGTATAATCTGATTCTTTACATTTAAAAAATAAGAGAGACTCTCAAAATAAAACTAAATCTGAGTAAATATTTTGGCCATAATGTGCAGCACAGAACCAGATGTAGCTTTCATCACAGTTCTTATGACCTAATAAATCATAGACTATATACGTGCATTACATATACAAATATATAAAATATTTCAGAAAATATGTTCTGCTACATGTTTCGAAGACTATAAAGAGAATCCTTTTAAAAAATTAAATAGCCTTCAAAAATCAAGTAACAATAAGCTAAATAAAATTAATCAGTTCCTTTTTATTAAAAAAGCACCACAGAGAAACCTTGGGGCTTGATGTGCTAATATGTATGCCAAGACACCGCGAGAGAAACACTAGTTTCCCAATTTATTTGGTTTTAGAATTACCACCTTCCTTTCCTTTCTGGTCACAAAGCAGAACTCTTTGAGCAATTCTACCTTAAGTAAAATTGAGGATTAAAAGAATGTCTTGAGGCTGGTGTACCAAGCATCAAACACAAGTGCATTATACAAATGAGAAATTGAAACCAGTAAAGTAAGACTGGCTTAAGACTACTGGGCAGGCAAGTGGGAAATAATCCAAGTTTCACTTCCATTGTCTCCTGAGGTCCATAGATAACTTTAAGATATTATATTCTTGGGCCTCTCCTGGTGGTGCAGCGGTTGTGCTGGGCTGCGAAGTTGCCCACAGCCTCAGCAGCACGGGTTTGATTCCCGGCAGCCAGCAAGAGTCCCACATGGAGCACAGATCTCTCCTGCCGCACCTGCTACTCCCCTCAGCAGTGTATTTTGTCAGTCTGCCTGTTCTGTTCCCCACTCTGGCTCTGGTGAATTCTCTCACCCTCCAGCACTTCTGACTGTACCCATTGCTTGCATAAATAAATAAATAATTCTTAAAAAAATAAAAGACTATATTCTTCTGTTTACTGTCAATTTTGTCACATCTTAAAAAAATTGGTCATATTTCAGTAACTCTTGGGAATTATAATTTAAGTATTCATCTCTTCTCACCAGATACATGCAGATGGTGAAAGGAAAGAGATAAGTGGCAAACTGCTATCCCTATATGAATTTCCTTTGACATTTGCAACACCAGATCATTGGCAATGACACTGAATATAGCTGGCCCTGTCTCAAGTCTTTTATTCAAGTGTTTTCATTCTGGATTTTTTTCCTTTTACTTTTTGATTTATACATATACTTTGTCCATTTCCAACTGTGTTTCAACCCATCTTCCTTTTCTTTGTTCCTTTTCCCAGGCTACAAAGAACATACATATTGTGATCAATCAATATCATTTGTATTCCAATACACTATTGTCCAACTTCTTTAATGAACTCCCAGTAAAGCAGTCCAGTTGCTAGTCTCTCAGTGTACGCAGATACCCTTGCTTTATACTATGAGGAAATAAAAAACATCAGGAACAAATATTTTCACATATTCTCTCCATCTCAAAATGGATCAAAAATTCACTAAAATGGATTTCTTTTTTTTTCCTTTCTCAAACACATGACTCATTTTTCCAATAATCATGTCTCTAGCAATTGCCTACTCTACTCTTCTTAGAATCTAGTATATCTACTGACTCCTCTTTTCTCACCTTCATATATTCTTCCAGTCCTTCTGATCTATATTGCCTTGGATCACTCCAAAAAAAAAACGTTTTTTGGGGAAAAAAAAAACTATTATCAGAAAACTGTGACATCCAACCTCTTGAAAATCTTCAATTCTCCTCGGCCTCCCTAGTGTACAGGCAGTTGAGCACAGTGCTGTGAAGATGTCTGCAGCCTCTGCAGTGCAGGTTCAATCCCTGCCGGCCAAGGAGATACCCACATGGTGGAGCAGACCTCTCCTGTCTCACCCACTGCTCCCCTCAGCAGTGTATTTCAACACTCTCTCCATATTTTATATCATCTTCTTGAAAATACCCTAA